>NC_083627.1:8859652-9483152 GCF_963584025.1 Labrus mixtus | reverse complement strand
CATGCATTATTGCTGTGAAAGTTGACCATATTTGGACAAGAAGGCAGGCAGGTTGCTGTTGTAGTGACTTATCAATCACAGGTAGCTATACACTATCCAGTCCCCTTTTATACCCTGTCAACTTCCCTGCACTCAACTCAGCACAGATTCTGAAAAACAGTTCCCCAATCAGCCTATACTCTCTCTGGCGGACAAATCACCACTGGCTGATAGATACTGGTTGTGATTGTTTTACATGGGACGTTGACTTCACACCAAGTTTGTAATACCAAAGACTTTGCAAAAAACAATGGCTTAAAGTAGTGGATTATATAGGCTAAATCATCATTGTGTTAAATCATTTAGCAAAGATAGTGATTTAATTTATGTACCTTCCATATCCTTAAGATTCCAAGTGTTCAGGATGCATTTTAGTCACAAGCACTAATTAGCCCTGACAAAGGCTAAACTCATAAGGCCGGGCTTACACTATGAATTACACTGTAAAGCAGATTCCGACTCAATTTTTGAGCCCCATGATTTATTTTGAAGTCGGGCCGTATTTCCGCTAAGTCTTACCTGTCTGATGTGTCTTCCCTTTCCTAACAATATGGACAAGAGAAATCAAGACCAAAGAGAATCCAGCTGCCAGAGAATACTTGCTATGATTTAGCGTGCTTGTTTAATTGTGTTTGTGATGATGTGTGTGTGAGAGAGCAAAATAGTTTTTGACTGTGTTCGTATTTAAACCATGCTTATGAGACAACTGAAATACTCATAGATCCGATATCCACTTCTGTCTGTGGGAGTTTTCAACTGAAACTGTATTGATAATTTAATACGTACAGCGTGAGCTCCGGTTGTGCTTGTCAATCAGACTGTTCATGTTGGCCACATCATTTGTGAGCTGTGGTTGTACAATTAACTCGTGCATGCTTTGTGAGATTACGTTCCACTACTACATTTTTACAGTCAGAGTGTATGTCTGGCCTAAGACACAGCTTTCATTTCATTTTAAAGACAGCAGCTGGAGTCATTAATTAGCAAATGTTCAACCAAAGAAAAGTGTTTTCTTTTGTGCTGCTTTTTAAAGTGAAAACCTTCATAGTTTGGGGCCTCTGTGGCACCTGATCGGGAATTTGTGTTAGGCCATAAATTAGCTTTTGGCAAGTTAGTTACAGTACTCAACTTTGATTCAATGTTCAGCCTTAAACAACCTCCCTTGTTTTCTTTTTCTTTTTCTCTCCATCCATCTATAATCCCTCCCTCCAGCCCTCCCTTCTCTTTACAAGCAACCCCAGTTACATAAGACTGCCGAAACTGTTGTTTTCCAGCGGGACTCACTGCTGTGTGCGGAAACTGTGGGAGTGAAGGGTTGGGCATCTCAGCCCCGTACTCTGCCAATGGCCATCCCAGGAATGCATCCTCTCTGTGGGTCTGGGCCGCAGCCAACCATGTGGCCTCCCAATGTCACCAAGGAACGACACAAAAAGAGACGAAGCACTTTTATTTTTTTTTAAAACCAGAAAACAAGAGGCTGCATTTTGCTCCCTTATTGGCAGTACATGCCGAGGCTGTCTAATACTGTGCACGTGTATTCTTTCTTCTGCTTTTTATGAGAAGAAACCGCGACATTGTGCAGCGCCCGCCTGCCTCGCAGCCCTTTGATGAATACAAATAGAGTTTTAGTAATATTTAAAGAATCCCCCTCCAGCAATGTTGAATGGTGAAAGGGTTCAGGCAGACGCAGTGACAGACTTCTCTCTGCCGTACCTGACATAAAGAGGTTTAGCTAACACTACCCGACACCTACTGTTAATCCTATTTCAAATTGCACTCTCAACCATGAAATCCACTCACAAGAGGAGAAAATACAGTGATGCAGTGCAGAGGTGTTACAAAGATAATCTTTCCCCTGCCACTTTTCCCCACTGGCTTTAAAGCAACAAAAGCAAGCAGGTACAATTAAAGCACGGGTAGGTCTTCTGAGGGAGCGAAGTACAGGGAAAGGTGGAGGGTTTTTTGTGAAATTTGGTTATTCGGGAAACAAAAAAAGGGGGGAATGGTATCACACTGTGTCAGCAGGCGGTGCCAGACATATGGCAGACATTGATGGTAACTACGCTGAGATCTTTTTTTTTTGCCAAAGCTTGATTTGACCCAGTCCTATAAAGCTTCCTGATGGCGGTTTAAAGAAAGTTAATCACATGAACTCTTCCAGGCCTTGCGGTCTGCTAACCCAGAACTGATCCCAGACCTCCAGCAGGGGTCTGGATGCTGGGTGGACGTTTTCAGCACAATATGGTCTCTGCTTGCCACAGCTGAGGGTTCACACAGAGGAGCAGCAAGGAGAAAAATAGGAAGTTTCCAAAAGTCATGCAACTAAAGTCATTTTGCCCAGGTTCAATATTTGATTTTGAGTAAACTTTCCCTCCATAATTTAAAAATTAAGCCATTATGAAAGTGCCAAAAGCTGCAGTTCTTTAAATGGCCACTTGAGGCTGTAAAAAAAAGGCAATTGATCGGCATGGAGCCTCATGTTAAAAAGATCAACAATACAGCAGAATACAACATGTATTCCCCCTGACTTTTTTTGAGGTGCACCTGGATTTAATGGCTAAATTCTATGCATAGGGGCATGGTTGCTTTGGGTGTCGGGTCAGAGCTGCGAGTTGTTGGCTGTAGGTTTCAGCAAATTCAGTCACTGAACTGAAGCTTTTAACTGTGTTTTTGTTGGTGGTGCCTTTTGGAGACATTTTCATGCAAATGTTGCACAAATAATAAGACTTGCAGTTAGCTTTATATCACTAACCGATCTTCCCAGAAGTCTGTGCTCGGGCTTTCGTTAGTGACTGAAATGTTTTTGTCATTTAATCTATGACTAAGTGGCATTGAGCAGGTATTGCGCACACACCTGGCTTGTTTGCTCAATCAAGTTTCACATACAGGATTGTTGTTGGCTTTTACCTACAGAGTTGATGCCAGGCTGTGGAGACAAAAAGACAACCAAATTCATTAGTTCATCTGACGCTCACTTTTCCTCCTCCGATATGGGAAGGCAAGAGTTTCATTTTGCAGATGACACTGTGGTTTACTATCTGATTAATGAATCAGCCATGGGATGCTGACTGTTCTACTTTTATAACTTAGCGTCCATCAACCCCTTGCTCCTCCTTAGCTCCACCCTCTGGTCCAAATATAAACACTTCTAGGTCCAAGAAAAAAACATCAAGAACATGACTAAACTCAAGCAAATGGTTCGTGTCAAGGTGGTGACATTAACTTTAATTTTTTTTACAGTTTTGTTGATGACTTTTGAAAATAACCTTACCCTTTAGTAGCTGTTGTTTTGCCTTTAACGCCATTGTGTCATCAGATCTTTGTCGTTATTGTGGAATGATGGTACCCCAAATAATAATTTTGTCATTTCTTTGAAACTGTTGAAGATGTTTGTTAGAAACTAAAGAAAATTAATGAATAGTTTGAAAAACATGCAAACTCTATTAAAGGATGCTTTTCAGTTGCATTATAGGAAATAAAGGCTGAAATATTTCGGGGAACAGGACACAGTACAAAAGCAAATGGTAAGTCATCGCTTCTTCAGTTGCTGCCATTCTAACTTTTTTGTCCCCGTTGCTAAATCATGAGCGACCTCCTGTAAAGGTTTGGTTGAATTCATCCTGCCAAAAACACTGCATCATGGGGAATGATTGTACACATGGTTAAAAGAAAAAAAGAGTTGTCTTTTAGTAGTAGACAGGAATAAAAAGGAAAAACAGTGGCCTACTTTTCTTGACAGTTCAAAAGATGAGGAGTTCAGATGAAAGATCTAATACTTTGTGTCCGATACTCAAGTTCTGGAGCTGTTTTAGGTAAAAAAAAAAAAAAAACGTCCAAATGTAATGTTTGCTTTTTGGTGTTTTGTTTGAATTCACAGCAAGGTTGCATAAGGTTGTTTTGAAACTACAATCACTTAAATAAAGTCAAGATTTGGACAGTGGCAAAAGAGTTTACAACTCTCTCAGGGTTGGCCGGATAGAGTTTGGCACAATGCACAACTCCCAAACTTCTGACTGCAGATATGAAAACTAAGTGAGAACAAACTGGGATTGGTGTGGATTGCAGTCAGTGAAGGGGGCCGCGGGCTGACAGGGGGCTGTTAAGAGGAGCAGTAGACAGTACAGGAGGCCGGATGTGACAGGGGATGGCAGGGTGGGTGTCACCAGGTACGTTTCCCCCTGTCTCGGTGTATCTCAAGAGTTTCGCCTGGCTGATCAGGGACGACAGGACCGCTGCTCCCAACCTTCAGTCAGCTGTCACACGAGGTCACCGCTGAAGACAAAGTATGCGAGTCACACACTGTACAGGCCAGACACGTCGGCTACATGCGTCCGCACTCAGTAGTGGGTGTGCTTGTGCTGCATGTGAAGTTTCAGCACAAGGAACCGGCTGCCGTGTTGCCGACAGGAAATGATGTGGGGCTGAATTTAATTTCTCCATAATTTCTATTATCTTGGCGGTCACGGGTTAACACTGGGGAACGAAAATGGAGGAATAAAAACACAACAACTTGGATTAGAGAGAAAAAAAAACGAGGGAGTTCAGAGGGTCGTATATCATTAAGCAATTGAGAAAGTTAATTAGGCAGCTCTGATAATTATTGCCATGGCAACCTGAGCGCACTCATGCAGATTTGATTAACGAGGTGCCATTTATCTGTACTGGCTCAACAGCAGGGCCTGCACAGTGCTTTAGAGACCCCTAAAGGTGGAAGCAATGCAATGTTCACAGCCACAGTGTACTCTTGTGCTTTGTTACATGCATGCAGAGTACAGAGTACAACACAAACTGTGGGTAAAGGAAGTTAATGAAACATGGCATATTTCAGGAGAAATCTGGAATAAAGCAAAAACTCAGCATACATGTTCCCTTCATTTCTACTAAACATTTGAGAATGCTGAGGGGGGATAATTATAAATCATAGAACACCTTTGTGTGAAATGAAGCACAGTATGTTTCATGTAAAGAAAAATCTAATACCACACAAAGCTTTATTTTATAGTTTACCTTCATTCTTACACATACTCCAATAAATGTGAAGGCTAAGAGAGTGTACAAAAATGTATCATGAAAACACTGATAATGAACTTTATTGTGTAGCACCTCTACACAGACAATGCAGCTTACAGTGATTTACAATGAGGAAATAATGAACAAGTAAACAGCCAGAAGGACAATTGATACAAGGGTACAGTGATAAAGCAAGGGATTTTAAATCCAAAAGATAATAATAAAAAAAAAAAAAAAAAATATGTACACACATGTACAGAGGCTGTAGTCCTCAAAGCGGGCGGGGATCAAATTCGACCTGTGGCACCTTTTCTGCATGTCATTCCTCTCTCTCTCTCTCTCTCTCTCTCTCTCTCTCTCTCTCTCTCTCTGTCTCTGTCTCTGTCTCTGTCTCTCTCTCTCTCTTCCTAGATTTCTGACTCTATCCACTGTCCTGTCTCTAATTAAAGGCATAAAGCCCAAAATCAAAACGTATTAGATGAAAAATAGATTGTGCAGAATACGCTGTAAGACAAAAAACGGAATCCTTTTGATTAAAACCAAGCTCAAAATAAAGATACAATTAGCATACACAGAAGTCATATCATAATACCAAAAAATATTAAACAAATAATAGTAATAAAGTTTTTTAAAAAAGTGCATAAAAGTTTGTTACAGCATTCTCATTCTTAATAAAGCAAAGTGATGAATTTCTGATGTCTTTTAAGTCATTCCTCGCCAAACGCTGAAGTGGAGACAAAGTGGAGACAAAAGACTTGAGGAAGCTGGCTCTCCTGATGTTTACAGGGAATGTGTTGCATACTTTTGGGGTGTAAATGACAACTTCTAAAATCACATCTTTTCAGATGTTACTGAGAACCGTCAATGAACCAGCAGCATTTATTGCGTTATTTTTGCCATTCACTATTTTTAAGGATGTTTTTTAAAACCAGAAACAGACTTACACAGCTCTCATCAGAGATAAATGCCAGCTTATCAACATCCAGGCATTCAGAGACATCAATGACTACACTTTGATTTTGTGTTGAAAGGCATTTTTGGTACTTATAGATGCTTATTTTGATGCACATAAGACTCTAAATCACACAAAGTAATTGTGTATTTGTGATTCCAGTGGCTCTAAATGTAACAGGAAGCTCAGGCAGAGCAGCTAGAAGAACTGGCCTCATGTGCTTTCTTCTCCCGGTCGTGTTAATGGCAGGTCTCAATCTATAAGAAACTGCCAAAGGCTGAAGGTACAACATGAATACCATGAATAAGAATGTGATTTACATCTAGGTCAGAGTGGAGTGAAGGAGACACAGGGGGTGTTTGTCGATTACAGTACACATGTTGCCCTCTGGTGGAAAAACAACAACATTTTTAAGCCTGCATGCTTTGCAGCTGAAGGGTGTCAGGAGCCTTGTTTAGCAGCAGGCAGCATATTGTCATGGCATAGAGACACTTCATTATGTGCCGGGGACGATTATTAATGGCTGTAAAGAGAGCTCAGTACAGCAGTTAAGCAGGAATATGAAGCATTAAATAAAAAAAAACGTACTAGCGTTGGAGGGAGAAAAAAAAAAAAGGACGAGCCGTTTCAAAAGCAAAAGCTGTCACCAATCAGGACGGGATTCAAACACAGAGAACAGATAGGTGCTCAAAATCTTCAGAGAATATTTTCATCGACATGGGCAGAAAATGACACATTTAGCATGCGCTGGAGACATGCTATCAAAATCAGTTTGCTATAAAAAAAAAAAAATCACTTAATTAGCACTCTCAAGGTTTTTTTTTTTTGCAGTAGATGGGACCATTATCGGCATGCAGACCAAAGTGAATACATGAAAGTAAAGTAAGCTCAGTGGGAGATTTCTCCAGGGACCTGCTAATCCTCCTCCACATCATTTCCCACACAGCCAAGCGAGAGGTATGGATTATAGTTTATTATACAAATATCAAGCGCTGATGGATTCTAATAACAGTCAAATCAATTAAAGCCCTCTCACTCAAGAGTTTTTTGCAAGTGTCTGACAGTGGCGCTTTCTTAGAAAAAGCCACGTTCAGGTGTTAAAAATAGCAATAGAGAGGAAAAAATAACATTGATTTTACTGTCACAGATACTCGTTTCTTTATTGAGCTCCTTTGAAGCCAATCCTCACCCACAGTTCGTAGCCCTGTCAGAGTCTATTACGAGTACTTCTACTGTTCCTCTGCTGGCTTTGTGACATCTTCTTCCTATTTTTACGAGTAGACCGGCTGCTGACCAAATATAATTCACACGAGGAGGAATTCGTCCGAAGGTGGTCAGGGATACAAAATATGAAATAGCAAAGAGCAGGACATGTTTGATGATTCATTTCTTCAAACCTCTGCAGAAGTAAACGTTTATATAAAATGGCTAATCATCTGTGTACTGTTTATCCAGTAAGATATCAGTCAAAGCTCTAAAAGTCAGCGTAAGTAGGTCAATAACATCTTTTACAGGTGCAATGATATATAAAGGTCATGTGTATAACCCTTAAGACTGTACTAGTTTTAATTGATTACCTTTTATTAACGCCTTCCTTATAGACATTTAAGGCAGATGCAATTTAATGCAAATGCAAAAACATCAGTGCCATCCATCCAAGACTTAAACCATTCCAGGGTCAGGAAACAGGCAGCTCACACCCGGGACACAAACTCCTCCTCCTCCAGTAGGCGTTCCACATCACTGTACGCCAAAACAACCCGACATAAGAACAGTTTCTTTCCCCAGGCTGCAGGGGCGTGACCAAGGGTGGCACGGGCCCCCCTTGAGCTCTAAATGGCCACCCCAGGTGCCACCCCAAAATTCCTAAACTGTGATTGGCCATTTGCCCTGACTTGCGTTAAAACAGACTATTAGGGCATTTATGCAAAAAGCTTCTGGTATTTTTCTTTACACGTCAATGTCGCAGATTTTCTTTTGTTTGCACTTTGCATTACTATTTCATAAGACCGGAGCACATAGGACAGTAATGCACTGCGTCTTACTGAACTAACTGGCAATGGTTCAGGACCAAAACGTTGCCAATTCCTGTATTTTTGCAAGTCGGACATTGTGCAGTAGTTTGCATGCAATTTTTATAGATCTTAAAAATATTGTCTTTGAACATACATCGCCTTTTTGAGACATCGGAGGAGATGGATAAGTTGAGGTGGAGGACAGGGGAATCTTTTGCGCCTGTTCGGCCACTGAGAGACATGGATGAGGAAATGCACTTCGGTTATTTCTGATGTCTGCATGTAGATTTAATGTATTGGTTTGTCATCTGCAGCCATTTATCTCATACCAGAGTGCACACTATATGCCTGTAATCGATGCGATGCGACCCAGCAGACCATTCACACGGCTTGCCTCCGTGTCTTTTAACGCGTGATTACGTTTTTGAGGAGGTCCGGGGCCACATGAACCTACGGCTTATTTTCGACACAGAATTATAAATCAGGCTTAACTGCTGGGGACACCAGATTCACTGAAAAGTTGGCCGTTCTTCCCTGATGCATATATCATCATCAGACAAATACTGATAGGTTCCAGGGTTTGAGCTAGAGGAGATTTGAATAAGTTTCCTGCGGGAATTGTTGAGATTTTCTGTTATAGAACGGGAGATGAGAGGTCACAATGACCCCTGACCTTTTCAGATTCAGAGGATTTTTTGTCATTTTCCAGCATGTTCTCTCCTGAATATTTGTTTAATTACTTGTCCAATCAAGCCCCCCTGTATAGTATGAGACTTTTTTTGCCTGTAAGTTTTCATTAGACTCCATCCTGTCGTTTGGGTTTCCTAAACAGGTCCACGTATAAGGGGGAAAAAAAACGCAGACCCATGAAGAGCACCGCACCGGGGGACCTGAATTCAGGGCCGGATAAAGAGCTAAAAAAAGGCCTGCTGGGAACGCCTGGAGAGAGGATGAAGATAGACGTGTGCAGATTCAATCTTTGTTTGCCACTCTGGCTCCCAGCAGGGTGTTAAAATAGTCTGAATTCAAAGGGGAATCCTTCTTTTCTTTGTTAAAACTCTTGAATGTGAGCAGCTCCGAACACACTCAGACACATTTACAAAAGAAAAACTGCATTCCTCGAGATCTGAAAAGCAGAAGATTGACAGCTGTAGAGGGATTAATAATTTAGAGCTCACGCTGGGTTTTTTTTCTCAGTTTAGACAAAAGAACCTCGCAACAGAAAAGCTAAATCTACAGTCCAAGACAAACATTTGTTTTTTATTCAATTAAATGTTATTTTTAGGAAGAACTGAATAGTTATTTATTACATTGAATTTGATTTTACTGGACTGTCCAACATGGACATATGTTCAGAACCTGACAGAGAAGGAGTCCTTGTTGGTTCTTTAATGAAGATGTCATTAAGGAGAGACATTCAATATAAACTGGAAGTGTTTCCCTTCATGCAAAACAACTTAATGTAGTGGCAGGAAGTGGTATCTAATCTGTGTTCACGAGGGATCTTTGCAACAGGAAGCAGATTGTTATCAGAATCAGAATCAGCTTTATTGGCCAGGTATGCTTTCACACACACAAGAAATTTTACTTCGTTGAACTGTGCTCTCTATTTACAAAGGTATAACAAAACGCAACAACAGATTATTAGGCTACAAGAGTAAACCAAAAATGTCACGCGCTTTCTTTTCCATGCTTTGCATAAAGAAACTTTTCAGTTCACAGCTAAAGGAGTTTTCTCTCTACCAAATATAATATTCCCTGCAGGCCTTAGAGGGATACATTCATATTTATTCTTATGCTCTAAGGATTAACAATATATAAAATTAATTTTAAAAGAACCCCATTCACAACACATACGGTAGGATCCTGCAGTTTTTACCTGGACTCTTCATCCTCTTTCTTTAAGAACAGTTTTTGTCTTTATTCTGGACAAAACAGTGGACATTGGATGAAGCAGGAAATCAGGGAGAGAGAGTTGGGAATGTTATGTGGCAGCCACAGGCCGGACTTGGAGGACTCTAGCCATCTGCACCTCCTCTCCATCCTTTTTATACATGAACAACATCAATACTCGAGTTTCATCCTTCAAAGTAAGTCTTAATCATACGTAACTTCCTTATTAAAGCGGTAGAAATTGTGTCTGTGCTTTGATGTAATCTGAATGTCTGTGACCCTGGAGAGACCGGGGTAAAGACAACGCTGTGAGTCGTTTGGACCTCGACTAACTTTAAACAACGAAACTGTGCTGTGAGAAATGATTGGAGAACAATTTTAAATAGAGATGAGATGAAAGACATATATGTGAAAAGTGGGGGGGAAAAATCTATGTATCCTTCATATTTTGCAACTGCATTTAAATACTTATCAGTTAGTCTCAACAGCTTGTCAGATTGTGTGCAGCCAGTCGGTACTTCCACTTAAAATAGTTTCTCAATCACTGGTGGTAAAAAAACAGTAAATGCAGATATTACCCTGGGTCTGGATTCTATGAAGAGGATTTTATCAGGATTATTTTTTTCATGAGAAAACAGAAATTGAATATTTCTTCACAGACTCTCTTGATGACTCGTGCAGCACACACATGTCTCCGGGTCAGGTCGCTCGGTTCATGGCTGAGGTCATCTCAGTCACAGAAAGGTTTTCTGAGCAACACGAGACGATTGAGGCCTGGAGGACGTTTCCCTGCACAGCTGATGTAAACGACACTAAATGTTTCTTTTTTTTTAATCCCATTGATTTATATGCGTCTGGCGTCCGTACAGAAAATTAAATGTTGTGATGGTTTCGCTTTGTTTATGGAATGATGTAGATGATGAAGTTATGCTGCTGCCTCTGAATACAGAATCTTTATTTAAAGAAACATTTAGAAGACTTGATCTCTCCTGATGGCTGTCATAAATGTACTCTCAGATAAAAAAAAAGACAGGAGTGGATGTCTTACATTTTCATCTCAGTACGCCTGATCACTGCAGGTTGCTGGTTTTTAAGTAACTGGTATTTAGAATTCAACCACAGAAGAATATGATGTAGACTTTGGCTCTATCTGAAAAGCTACAGTTCAGTATGGAGTGCAGACTTTTCAGTAGACTGAGCCCACGTGGTCATTCAGTCGGCATTTTTTGGGTCCACCTCAGTAGAATGAACATTTCAGCATGGATAGTAATTTCCGGGTTTTTTTTGCAGAATGGTTTGGATGCATCCTCTCAGGAAATGAACTGTATTTTAACACCCACAACGCTGTGCAAAATTAAATGTAAAACGTCACTTCACATGCGCCTCCAAATCAAAACAAACGAGCATAGGGAAAATTTAAAAAAACAAGGATGGATGCGGCCGGTTCGGGTAACACGCCTTTCAAATATTAAAATGTTCAGTTGTTAAATTGTTTACATGCAAAGTGAAGTTTCTTATTATTTTCTGAGTCATCGTGCAGATCACATCTGAGCTGGAGTGTCGATAACATGAGGCGGGCTGATGACGCAACTTCCACACTGAATGAATCAGGTGAAGTAGGAACAGATATCGGCCAACTGAACAGTAGATACTAACAGGACACATCACAAATTCTACTGTCAGATTGTGAAGGCACTTTGCAATTTGGAAGCACCCGATAGGTTTAAAAAAAGACACCATTCTCCCTGCAAGTTATTGAACTATTACATTGACCTTTGAAACTACTATTCTACAGAGGAAGAGTTACAAATTGTTGTTTTAAGGGTCAGTAGGAAAGTTGAGGTTTAATGGTCAGAAAATGCCAGGCAGGTAAGCTTTGCTATGTTTAATGTCAGTTTCACTTACATAAACACACACACACACACACACACACACACACAGTTGGGTAAGGTGTCCTCGGGCTAAAAAGCATCTTTGCTCTGCTCAAACTGAGATGAATGTAGACCTGTCTTTCAAATTCATTAGATCTCACTTTATACTTTCATCATAAATCTTTAAGACTGGATGTAATCCAGACAACATGATGCTCTGCTAGTCCATCTGCCAACAACACACTCTCAGGACCTGAAGAAGATTTTCTATTTTGAGGGTCTCCCAAGGAAGTCCTGAGAAGTGAGTGAGAATTGATGTAGGCTCAGGAGCGATTTTTAGAGTCTGTTGGGGCCCTAGGCGAAAAATTCATTGGGGGCCCCTCAAACCAGCATTCATCACCATTAGTCTGCCAGTGTCCCAACGCCTACTCCTCCTCCTCTCTTTCTTTTTTTCACTCCCAGAGGGAGTGCTGTCAGATGGGCCCCTGCTTAGGAAGGTATCCTACCGTCATTGCTAAATTTGAGCCACTGCTGTGGTTTAAAGTTTGTCAGCTCTGTGGGGCCCCCTACTGGCCTGGGGCCCCAAAGCAGTTGCCTGCCTTGTCTATCAACAAACAGCGCCTCTGTCCATACTGACGAGCTCAAGGACTTTGAGGTGAGTTCCTGTTAAGTGTGTGTGTGAGAGCTCAGATGCCAAATTCTCAACGGCAAATTACACACAATCTGTAAGTCCACATGTGCAGACTTTCCTTTGGGACTTACCCAAAGCTTATTGTAAACTTGGTGACATGTAGAGGAAGTGATCATCCAGCCCCCCTTTAAATACTGTAAATACACATGGACGGAGTCTCAGCGACATCACCCATTGGTCACTGAAGGCGACCTTTGAAGCCCGTTAATGGCGGTCGCCATGCTGGAAATGTTGTCTCAATACTAAAAACTGTTGTTCTACTTATCGACAGACAAAGAGCCTGAACAGAGACAGGTAGAAGGGCTTCCTGGTAATTTTGGCATAAATCACACCAAGTGGTACCTTAAATAGAGGTCACCAGATGAACTTTAGCACTTCATACTTTATGTACAGATAGCATGACATCTTTTTTTTTTCTGTCTACCCACGTATTCAGAAAACAAATTAGAAACAGAAAAGTTAAAACATTAAAATAAACATCAATACATCGGTTGACTTATTCTCTACAAAAAAAATGTTTACACCGTCATTAAGTTTTAAATAAATAACAAAAACAATACGGTCTATGCCGTCTTCAAAAATATGGGTAGCGTGTAGATGCTCTGATGTCACGATGCGTCGCCACTAATGTACACACGACTTGAAATGATGCTCATCAATGGTGGAGAAGACGTGACCTTCATTGATCAAAAATGTCAACGAAGTCCTGTACAAGAAGAAGAGAGAAATGAAAGGAAAGATCAGACTTCTTTGGATAAAGCTACATGTGTACGGACTGAGGCTTTCGTAATTTATTCAATGCATGCATAGACACACAAAACACATGAGGTATGTTGAAGTTAAGAGGTACCTGATGTCCCACACACTCAGGTGTTCCAGCTGTCTCTCCAGGTCATTGAAACTGATGCCTTCAAGTTGGACAGAGAAACTCCTGATGACATGCAGCACCTAACCGAGCAATCAGGAGAAGACTTTATTACTAAGTGATGTCTCCTCACTTCTCAGTCGTTCCTGACCTGCCATCTTCAGGATCGTGCCAAAGCCCCTAAAGCTGCTCTGAGGGGAAGAGGTGATTGAGGAGAGAGGAGGGAGATCTGAGGCGTGATGAGTGAGGAAACATGAGAGCAGCCTTAAAGATGGGCACGCCCCCCATATAGGATATCAGGCCCTGATTGGATGCTGCAGCAAATCAGGTTAATATGAAACTCTACAGCATCAGCGGAGTTTACTAACACAGAATCTAAACACACACTTAAAACTAAACAGGCATCAGTTTCTTGAAGCAGAATGTGATGAGCTAGGATGTTTTTGTCAGACACGCACACGGTTGTGTTGGGGATTTTGACTGTTTTGAAGAATACAGTTATGTGGTAGTGTCTTGTCATGTTGCTGTATTAGGTCGTGTTGGAAATCTTAGTAGCAGTATCTAGTAGTGCTAATGCATTTTTTGGGGTTGTCTGTATTTGCAGCGCTCTCTTTTTTTTCTTTAATGCTTGGCATGTGTTGTCAAGTTTTCTATTTTGGTCGTCAAGCTGTGGGTCGTTTTTTTTTTTAAGTCGTTGATACTGTAGCAATAAAAGCTGTTCAGAGATGGATATTTAAAGTTTTGTGTTTGAGTCTGACTCAAAGACAACTACTACTACTTTTAACATTTTTATTTGAACTTTGATTGTTTTAGCCTTTGTGTCCCCAAACATCAGCACAGGTTGCAGAGAGCAGACATCAGAAAGACTCACAATGAACACACTTATGGGAAATCAGTTTTCTAGAAATAAATATCTAAATGCAGGTTTTTTTTGTATTGGTAGTGTAGGGATACCGTGTCCGTTATTTGGTTGAACTGAACCTTTAAACCCTATAACTAACCTGAGACTGGATGGTGGAGAGATCGTTTGGCAAGACGTCTTCAGGGTGTCCATCATCACCTCCGTAATCAAAGACTCTTCCAGATCGCGGTGCAGCAGTGATATTCATATTCACATCAAATCCCTGAAGAAACAATAAAAACATAAAGTAAGGGTTTGCACTATTTGAATGCAACATTTTAACTCTGAAGGATGAAACACGCTCGCCTTGTTCTAAACATTTTTTAAAAAGGTCACATATTGTACTTCTTTCAACAAGTTTCATTAGGTCTTAGAGGTCCATATTAGTGTTGTGGACACATATAGTGTTAGAAAAACATGGTCATGTTTATTTTGCATACAATGTGACCTTTAAAATTTGTTAAAAAGAGTTCTGCTCAAAAAGTTAATCTGCCGTCTAAATTGAATAATTAAAGATTTCAGGGTAATAAAATAGCAAAACACAATTTTTACTTTAGTTTCTGCTTATTATACAATAAATCCTTTGACACACACACACATTGTTTTACCTTTCCAAAAAGCTGCATATGAGCTTGTACCACTTCCAGCATGTGTGACGTGATTTCATTCAGGTCTTTGATACAGCGCACATCCATCGCCAACAATGTTCTCTTTCTCTAAGGCAACAATAAAAAAAAGGGGGGGGGGGGGGGGGGGGTCAAAACGTTGCTTTATCTGGCAGACATTCGGGCTGTGGAGAGTTTTCAGAAGTCTGCGGGGGCTAACCCTAACCCTAACCCAGAGGACAATCAGAACCCAGCATTCACCGGGTCCACAAGGGGCCAAAAGAAGACTCTGAAGACTACCAGAGAGGCCACTTGGGAAGCACACTTCACTGATTTACCCATAGTTCATTGCAATATTGACATGGTGTTTTTGTTTTTAAAAATGCAGGTGAAAAAATCTTTAAAAAAAAAAAAACCTTTTACAAATTAATCTTATAGTAATGGTGTTTAAAAGGCCATGGGACCTGTTGGGCTCAGTTAGCCACTTCAGAAATTGGACATTTGGTTTCAGGCCAAGTCAAGCTGATCATTTCTGAAACCCTTTGTCTGTAATCACTTACTCTGAAGTTGCGCAGACTTCCAATAACCTTCACGTATGTTCCAGGAGGAACAAAAGTCATCGTAGCGCCATCCTGTGAGAAACAGAATCTTAAAAACTATAATTTACTCCGACATTTAGTTTTTTAAAAAGCCTGCGGATTGTACTTACCTCTGAGTTGACCCACTGCTTCACACTCAAAGGTGGACCGGTCATGTCGTCCAATGAATACTGGACGTTGGTCACAAAGGGAACATATCCTCTGATGATGCCCACGACAGACAGCTGCAGCAAGAAGATGCACAATGAAATTATGATGGGACAAAAACTCAGGCTTTGGCCTTTATATGTGTACTTTCCTTCACAGCCCCTAAGGTTGTGGAAAGTAAAAATCATCATGTTGGGCGCACAAGCTGTCATTTAACTTGTGACCACAACATAATTATTTGGTGTGCACAAGAATGAAAAGTGAGCTTTTTGAGACCTCAGGGGCTCCATACTCTGCAGTAAGCTAGTGCCAGTTTTTCAGACATTTAAAGTATTTACAATTCTGAATTTTCAGAACTTTCTGTTCAAAAATGTCAACAATGATCACACATTAAAAAATGGACGTACTCCAGCCTCTCACATTTAAAGACATTTCAGTCACACACCGATAGATTTAGCAAAAACTGCTTATCTTGCAGGGTCCCTATTTACAAGACTGAACCTAGATTCCTTGGTAACATTAATTCCCATCATGCTCCTGGTAATATTTTACAAGGAAGAAAAATTATGGAGATTATTTGGCCACATGTGCCCTTGTGTGCAGCGGTTTGCATGATCTGGGTAGTCCGCTACCTTGACTGCTAGGCCAGGCATTTACTTCCTCCATATATCCTTTAACTTCACTGGAGCTAACTGCTTCAGTGCTAACAACATGTCTTGCACCAAGTGATCTACTGTAAGTGCATCCAACTTTGGTGTCACATTCACTTGGGACAGCAGCCCTCCCCGGAGTCCTCTCTATGTTTGAGATTTACCCAACCTGATTCCTGTTGCTGCTGGACAGGTGGAGGCTCTGTCTTTTTGTCATGTCTTTATTCCCCAGATGCGTGACTCAAAATCAGGTGGTGGGACTAAACTCCATAACCAGACTCAGTGCAGAACTCATTTCCAGTCATGTCGACTTACATCCTCTTTAAATTGTACAAAATAAGTGTTGTAACGCATACCTGGTTAAGTTCCAAGTCGCATATTGCGAAAGAGTCACTGCTGACTTCTGAAGCAGACAGCAGCTGAGACACTGTGCACGGTAAAATCTGAAGAAATGCCGTCTGTGGAGAGATGGAAGTGAAGGAATCTGTTACAGTCTATAAGAACACATTTTCTCCAGATGATTACAGAATGTGTTTCAGTTATCGACAGGAAGTAGACACACCTTTGATATCACTGCTTTGTGGCTGCATGTCCCAGCAGGGGACTGACTGCAGGCTGTGAAAGAAAGAGACCCAAGCCTCATAAAGACAGCAGAGGTATTGTTTAAAGCTCTTTTTGTTGGACTGATTTGAGAAATGTGCACACTTACCTCGGTTCCACATGACAATATGTATTCAAATCTAACCATCTCAGATTTAGTCAAAAAGCAGAATATTAGGACGATGAGAAGCAAGATGATAAACAGTGAAGCTGGAAGCTGCAGGAGGGAGAAGTTGTCAGGTGTCAGCCTGCAGGTGTATTGAATTACAGCAATCACCTGTGCAGCAGTGCAGGTCCACAGAGGAGGAAAAAGACATGAGTAGTGGCGGCCTCCATGCTTCATTTCATTAAAGATCCGATAATATCCTCATTTTCACCTTTCATGTTGTCATTCTGTGAAACCTATAGAGCAGCTTTGCATGATTTGCAGCTCAACAAACTCCTTATTTATCGGATACTCGCCTGCGTCAGTAAAAAAAAAAAAATGTATTTCAGCTCTACCTGAAACTGTTTGTTTCAGCTGCTGTCCCTTTAAGACCCCCCTCCCCATGGGCCCATTTTCTTCTGATTGGCCAACTCTCTGGGAACCTTTCCAGGTGGCAGAATGCTGCAGGGCTGCCAGGGGGGGGGGCTGCTCTGCAGTGCTGGAAGAAGAGAGCCTATGTAAGAGTTTTCAACGGCTTACATAGAGGCATTTAGCCATCTCGTGAAATTCTTGGTTTCATATCGGCGAAACTTTGTGGGATTTTCAGAACAAGCCGTTTAGCGCCCTCTGCGGACTCACACTGGGATTACTCCAAGAAACATTTACCTCTTGATCTGAAACTTTGCCTACAATTAGTTTGGGCATTCTGCATTCTAACACTATATGTGAGTTTTAAAATGGTGATGAGCATGATAGGTCAACTTGAAATGCAATTCAACTTTTTCTTTCAATCCATTTTATTTAAAAATTCATCAGTTCAACAGTGATTGACAGGTGTTCACACCAATTCTGATAAACTTCATTTAATCTCTTCAAAATACTTTACATCGACAAGGGAAAAAATTGTTCATACAAAAGAGTGAGAGCAGAAGATCTGTGAGTTTGGATCTCGTCTGACACGAGTCAGTGTTCTTCATCCGACACAGGACAGGTTTTATGTGAAGTGCAGCCCTCATCCAGGACCAGGTTTTCATGCATCAGGTCTTCATTGGCATTTATTTGCCACCAGTGACATTTTTGTCTTCAAATGTGAACCTGAATGACATAGTGGCTCATCTATGAGGTCTATAACATCTGTTGGAATTAGCATATTTTCCAATGTGCATCAACAGAACTTTGTGTACTTAAAATAAAGCTGGGGGGGCTTAAAATGGAGTCAATACTTATTTCATCAAGAACAGAAATGCTACATGAGAGTCAGAACAATGAGGGATTTTTAGACTGATATCAATGCCAATTTAAGAGGGGACATTTAACAAATTACCAATATCATACCTATAATGTTGGGATCGTGGACTGATATAACTAAGTGAAGACCCTCAGAAAGCTGTTAGTAGAATGCAACTTCCTGTTTAACGATTTTATATATTGAACCACCTCTAGTAATAATCAATATCTGCAAGGCTCTCGATGCTCTTTTGCATGTTCTGCAGAGGTTCAGTACTGTATCACAATATAAAAAAAAGGGATTTATTGTTATTCCGACTCAGTGAAATAAGGTTCAGTATACTTTATTTATTTCTACCTGTAGGTAGATTTGTTTCGAAATCGAATTAGGTCTAACTTGTTGAAGGCGGAAAAGAACACTTCGATAATCCGGTTGGAGGTTGAGTTACTCTTACATGTATACAACTCAGTCCTAGGCCTTCTGCACATCCTCCACAGTTCCCGTATGTGCCAGGCTTGGACTAGGAAGTTGAACAGCCTGAATGTGTATAAGAAATCCATAAAAAAAAAAAAAAAAGACAAAGGAACCAAAATGGCGAGTGCTAGAGCAAGAAACACAAATTTCTAGACAAACAAGGATACAAAATGAACATAGCTGTAAAGTTTTCCATGTTTTCATGGTTCGACAGACAATTTGGTGAGTTTTTGGTTTGTGATGTAATAGGTCGTTCAGAAGAAGGTCCAATAATTGCTGAAAGGGGTTGTATCTCTAAGTACCATAGCGACCGCAACGTCAGACATACCTCTGTCGGTAAATCCATTCCCCCCCCCCTAGTACTGGGACAAGGACAGTAGTCCAGGTAAATGTCCCAATCGACTTAAGTGTGCATGTAAACGTGCTGAATGTTGGGAGGAGTGCCAACTGCAGTCTCAAAGCATGCTCTTAAAAGTTTTCATTCTCACTCTTATTAAAAATTGTGCCATCCAATAGCGGACTATCGACTATAGGCCCATGTCAGGTCGGCTCTAAGTTATTTGTCCTGGAAGCAGCTTTCTGAGTGCATTTTGACAATCCTTTCAGAGCATCATAGATAAGCAGTCCACATGGAAAGGGTGTCTTTTTATTAAAGTTCAAAATTCACTTTATAGACCACCATTACCAGTGATCTGAGTAACCAGAGTTATAATCTTTATTGGCCTCAGAAATCTCACATTGTTCCACTTTCTGGCTAAACTGAGTTCCTGGAGATAGCAGTATTGGTGGACATTGCATGGCGGTCCTGGATCAGGGCTACTGAAGTGCTGAGGTTTTTTTTTTTTTTTTTTAAATCGATGACAGAGAGTTTCAAAGACTTTTACCATTTCCAAAACTACCCCAGAACCAGACAGAAAAGGACCGTTGGAGTTGACCCACATGGTCTACCAGCTTTGCTTTACACAAAATCACCAACAACAGGCCGATGAAAACATACAATTATCACTATCACACCAACAGTATTGACCTGTAAATATACCACATCTTTTCCATAACCAAAGTAAACTGAAGCTCAATCAGAAGAAGAAAACAAAGAAAGAATCCATCACAGCAATTTACATGTCAATCAAGTCAGGCTCCTAAAAACAGAGCACACCCAGTCAAAATGTACATCAACCTTGTTCGTCATGTTGATCCTGTACAGTATTTACACATGTGCAAAGGAATAATACAACAAATCAAAGGGTGAAATCTCTCTCAAACCCCACACCTAGTATTTGTTTGGCAAATGTTTCACACCTCACAAGAGCCGTTTGTCTTTCATCCCTATACCCTCTCTTTTCTTGGGGGTTGAGGGAAGAAATCTGGCTAGAAATGACTCTACCCATCATCCTCTGCTCTGATTCGAGCTCTCAGGATATGGGTGACCTACTTTGAGACCAAACTTTATGCTCGATTGTGAACCACAAATACCACATTCTTGAAGCGATCAACATTGTCCAAAAGCAGCATTGACTTCCTGCGGCACAGATTTGAAAACTGATCTATGGTATTAATATTCACACCAAGGAGAGGGTTAAATGTGATGCATCTCAAGCACAACTTGGTGGCCAATTGTGTGTTTGGGTGCGACATCACGGACGCCACTCTAGTGTCTAAAAGGAAGCAGGGACTTTGAGAGATAAGGCAGATATCAATCTCATCAGAACAGGAAATAAAACAAGTAAGCCGTGAGAATTAAAGGCCATCGAGCAGATTCATATTGGCATTGGCAACAAGTCAAACAGAAGTGTCATTTTCTGCCACAGTTTGAAGGCAATGGAATAGCCAGGGTTGTTTGGTTTGTATAGGTGCATGTTAAACTGCACAACTTAATGTGTGTACGACCTGAAAGGCAAAAAGGGGTCCTGCACACATGATCCTCCGCCAAGCTCTGCAACAACTTAATAGGCTTAGAATTAGCCTGTCGGAAGCATGAAGAAAGGGATTACTGTAAGATCCAGAGCCAAAGGAAACGAGCAGCAGTGACACAGTGAGAGGAGATCAAGTTAAACACAACAGTATTATGTTTCAGAAAAAAAAAAAAAAAAAAAGAAAGCAGAGATCCTCTGGCTCACGGAGGATTGTGTGTCGAGTGCGCTGGTGCCATCTCTCACTTCCTCCCTGAAGGTGAGAGGCACTGCATGCATAAGTAGACTGTTGGCTGACATTGTGTTCGCCTGGTAAACAAATGCAGACGCAGTTATCGCACTGAATCCAGCCTCGCAGAGCGGCTCGATACGACGCAGCAGGTAGTTATCAGGAATAAATAAAAAACAAGGAAATCAAAGTGCTTTCAGGGAGTTTCAGTGTTCCTCTTGTTCAAATGGACTCGGAGGTGAATACTCATGTCACAGCTAACCCTCCAGGTAATTAAATCTAGGTTTAGGCAAAACGGGGGATTTAGGCTAAGCAGTAGTTTTGTTTTATCGTGTGTTTGGAGAAGTCACTTCAACAAGTCGTCTAAATATGGGCAGAACTGCTTTATGGCAGCGTCTTTTGTGTTTTGGATTTCCTAATTCGAGGATAATTCTGGTTTGTTTCCAGCTGTCTGTAAAAACCATGCAAGTGAATTTCAGATATAGCATCATCAGAGATCTGCTTTGTCCCAATTCAGGGCTAGCATCCTTCGAATGACCCAGCAGAAAAAAAACAACCCGGCCTTCGTAGACCGCTCAAGCGGAACTGAAATGTTAAATACATTTTGTGATCACAAGTTACTGACTGAATAACAGCCAAACAAAAGAAACCATCCAGTGCCGTAAACCAGAATGATCCTGTGGACTTTTTAATCAACTGTTTGAAGTGAATTAAAAATCTAGTGTTTGGTCTTTAAGGCTTTATAAATGAAGGTGACCCGTCTTGGTCGCTTTACATTCTTGTACCCTGGTTATTGGTGTGTCTGAGACCGATCGTCTTATCTGTAAGTCTGAGATGAGCAGACAAGAGAGAAACACCAACCAAGCACCTGCTGGGAGGACACTTACTGATAAAACATCCCCCACCCAAAACTACCAACGAAGCAGCTTTAAGAAATACACACAATGTTATCTTCAAGCACCAAAGGTTGGAGATGTTCCCCCTTTCTCTAACTGAAGAACTGACCTTGACTGTATGGAGTTTGTCTACAAATACCCGTCATATTGTGTGATTTAACTACCTGAGTGTGCTGGGCATGTCAGCATTTGATGCTTAAACAGAATCAAATCTTGATGTCAGTGCTGGTGGTCCGGTACCAGAGTAAAGTTTGGAAGTCAGCTTTTCTGTTAAAGCCACGGAAAACTTCAAAACATTCAACACTTAGGAGGTGATTGTGTTCTAATATGGGCCCTTTGGATATATATAAGCTGTAATGATCACAGGATTATGTCTCATATTGCATTTAGAATAGTTAGAATAATTAGCACCAAGTCCACAGTGGTATTTGTAGACAAACTGTTTGACTTTCACTTTTAATTGAATCCAGGACTTTTGGGGGTCATTTTGCTCATTCCATCACGCTCGAGTGCTTCTGTAAGGAGGAAGTGGAAGCTGTGATGTGATTAGCCTGAGACTAAGCTGCACTTTGGAGCCGCAGCAGCAGTGAGTTTCACACCTCTCCCCTTCAATATAAAGACACAGCTTGTAGAGGACTGGATGTGCTTGAACAGTGGGTGCAGTTTAAAGGGGAATTCTGGTATTCTTACACCTGGGCCAAATGTTTCTAAATACTTCAGGGTCTGAATGAGGATGGGTACAAAACATTTTGGAATTGCTCCAGTAATTGCTTCAATCAAAGGGAGATATCACAAAACTCTGAGTATCTATGAGTCCTTTATAGTGTTTTCACACGTGCACTAAACTCCTGATAATCTGGGTGAACCGCACGTGTGAACGCAGTGGAATTCTTTACGACTATTTCCACATTGCGTAAGGGTGAGCCTAATTGCAAATGCAGCAAAAACCACGAGCGTGCAGCTGGGTGATGACGTCTGCATCATTCACGGTGCCTTCTAGCGTGCATGATCTTCATGCATGTCATGAAGCTGCTTCACACTCTTCACTGCTCGCCAGTATATTCTTTTCCACTCGGCCGTTTATACTGTGAACACATCAAATTAGACGTAGAATTGGTATAAAGGCGAAAAACTGCCATTATAGTGTCCGACGCTGTTGCTTTATCTGTCATCTTAAGACTTCCACAGCGTCTTTTTTTACGTCTTGAGACCCTCATCCCTTCCTGAAACTTTATACTACAAAGTATGTGTGCATTAGCAACTCAGGGAGATTTCAGTGGCAGAATATTTTCTGGAGTGCATGTGTAAAAACTGTTTTAGACCCCAAAATAATCAAATATCAGGCAACAGTTGAAAAACAGAATTCCCCTTTAAGAAAAGACAAACAACTACTATTCTAATTATTGTTCCCTAGTAAAATAAAAAAACAATATTCCCAAAATGTGATCTTCTAGATTAACATTAACCGATGAGATGTGTACATGTGCTTGATCAGCTCAGTCTGTGGGGCCGTTTGCTGGTCCATCACGTGTCCCAGTCCAGCTCTCTGCAGGCGATACGGACCAGTCTGAGCTCCAGTTCGAAGGCGTCGGGCCGTTCCTGAGGGTTGGCCGACAGCATCTCCCTGATCAGCTGCTTCATGTGGCTGTTCATGCTCTTTTTCCTAGCGGGGATCAGCAGCTCCATCTTTGGGTTCTCTAGCAGGGCCTCCCCAAGAGGAACAATCTCTGAACCCTGCTGCACGTAGCTCCCCAGCAGCTCCTTCTGAGTCTCCACGTCCACAAAGGTGATGCGCTCCACCATGGCCCAGATGATCACTCCCAGAGCAAAGATATCTGCCTTGGCGGTGTAGTGTCCCTCCCAGACCTCCGGGGCCATGTAGAAGTCTGTTCCGCAGGCCGTGGACAGGAAGCACTTGTTGACACTTGCCGGCTCCTCTGGGTTGAGCCCGGAGGTGGAGCACACCTTACTCAGGCCAAAGTCGGCCACTTTGAGGGTGGGCTCGCAGGAGCCGGCCGGCGAGCAGGCCTGGGAGATGAGGATGTTGTCCGGTTTGAGGTCGCGGTGTATGATCTGGTTGCGGTGCAGGAAGGCCAGGGCGCTGCCCAGCTGCAGCATGAAGCTGGTGTTGATCTTGCGGCTGGGTTTGCGGGACAGCAGGTAGGCGTTCATGTCGCCTCCGTCACAGAAATCGGTGACGAACCACAGGTAGTAGGCACAGCAGGGGTCGAATGTGATCTCTCCCTTCAGAGACGTCTCGACCAGCTGCAGTAGAAACACAGAAGAAGAAAAGCTAAGTCAAAACGATACTAGTGATGCTCAAAATCAGTTGCCAAATAGCTACACGCTACAAGATACCAATCCGTCCACTGTGCTGGTTTACATCCAGGTAGTAGAGCAGTATGGCAGTACAGTCACCAGAGCTACAACCACGGCTACTGGCGTGCAGCTGCATTACAGCTTACAAACAATATTTGACTGGAATTGTGGGACTGAATCAATTATAAAATAAATAATTTAGCCAACTTCTTTACAGCCGTCACAGTGTTTAACAGAAAATACTGTCCACAGCTAAAAGGAGGCCACTGAACAAACTGATGAACATCTGTATAAACAGGGGGGGAAAGCTAATGTAATAACTCTACAGATTAAGTATTATATCTCTTATGTCTGGTCTAGTTTTTATCATTACTGACACAATGGGAAACAGCTCTGCATTGTAGGGAGAAGAAAATGTCACTCAGAACCTAACGAGCCCGGTTGCTCTGGCTTTGTATTCATCACGTCGTCAGCTATCTTTCTTTGAGGCCATTTAAAAAAAAAATCAGAGCCAAGTGAGAGGCCTCTCATCTTTAATGTCTGCTGCAGGTAGTCGGTTCATTTCATCTCTTTTTGACAGCAGACCACAAACCTGCAAGCGTCATCCTTCTCGTGTTAAATTGAAATTCATTTGGGATGTATCCCCGGAGTTTGATAGATGATGTTTTACATGTAATATAGAAAAGCAACAGGTTACAGGTTAATAAGGAATAATGTCGAAGAGAAGTCACTTCAGAGTAATTTCATTTTTCTTGCAGCCTAAAAATTTTAAAAATGAAACAGCTAAAATATTAAAAGATTTGCAGTTAAAATAAATTCAACGTAAATAAAATAATAAATAAAAATAAAAGTTAAAAGCTGGGGGGGGTGAAAGTACTTTAAGTATGTCTTCCCACGTGGCATCAAGAAAGTAATTAAGTATTGACATTTCTGAACTCTAGTCTGAACACACCTAAAGAGATCTATTAAGTCTTACGATAAGAGATGAAGGGAATTGAAAACAGGTGATGTATAATCACTAAAAGTAGAAAAATATTAGTGGAAATTAACGAGCTGAAGGCATCCTCCTTAAAGTCAACCTGGAAGAGCCAAAAAATGCAGTTCCTCAGGTGTCCAATTGAGGCTAAATGCAAACACCAAGCAATTTCCATCAAGTCTCATGTTTAAGTCCAATTTTTACATGTTAACAGTAGTTTTAAAAAAAAAAAACAGGTTTGGTATCAAAGGCTATTCCTATAGCTTCTTTTTTGTGCACAGGACATACATTTTTTTAAGGCTCACCATTTTTAGTTTTTATTGGACATAAGAGTGTTTGCATACATTTTGCATAATCAGGGGCGTGTCTGGTTTGGCTACCAGGCGGGGGCGTTTGCAGCTGTTTGCCAGGAGGCATAAGACCTGCCTTGGCTTTCACCTCTTTGTCTGTTATCAGACGATCAAAGGTAAGATAAAGATAACATCCAAAAGGGTGACTGCCATCGCTTCAAGAAGTCTCTTCAGCAACTAATGGGTGACTTCACTCGCCTTTTTCAGAGTGTGATTCAACAAAGAAGCTCTGCCACCATTATGTCTTTTGTACATTCTGATATAATTTCGCAACAGTGTAATATTGGTGACCCAGTCTGAATTCACATTGCATTATGGCTTTACGGAAGCAGGACATTTAGAGAAACAGCGGGAGATCCAAATACGCACACATGGCCATGCAGAGCCGGTCTCGCCCCTGCAACGCCTCTTTTACTATCTCTAACGGCGGCACAGAGCTGACATCACTTCGTCCCCCTTTACTCCTTGTGACATTCATAGTGAAGGTGAGACATCACAGGGGCGTACATATACTGCCTAAAACAGGCAGTGTGAATAAAGCTACAGAGACTACGTCCATCTTTTATACAGTCTATGGTCTGTTTAAAAAGCAAGAGCTGGAGGTAATTCAAAAAAAATGTCTGTAATCACTTACATAGCTGTATATACGTTAGTAAGTCTGTTATGAAGGCAGAGGAAAAGATTTTGATGTTACTAATGAGATCAGTCAGTCAGAGTAAGTCTGAGGGTTTGTATTGTCCATTTTAGTGAGAACCCTTCTATAAAAAAATGGCAAAAGCAGTTAAAATTATAAGTCAGAGAAATGCAAGATGAAAGTAATTTTGTCAGCAGATGAAACCCTGCATGAAAGCTAACAATGTAAACTGCTTCACAGACAACACATGTGCTCTGAATATGTTTTGTAGGCAAATCCTGGTGGAAGCCCCGCTGTAAACAAATGGCTGCAAATTGTTTGACAAGCCGGCAGCCAAAGAATCCACCGCCCAAAAAGAATGGATGCAAATTATCCCACAGTTGGTGCGGTCAGATAATTCTGCCCCATTATCATGTGTTCTTCTGAAGGCACGTACTGGAACATTACAGCGCAATAAAAAAAGAGCTGGAATAAAAAGGGATTCTGGGAAAGTATCCAATGCTAGCGCTGCAGAAAGCTGAATGAACGGTGTGACAATAGCCCAGCGTGCCGCTGAGAGACTATAATCAGGCACCGGCAGAGCGCCTGTGTCCCTGCCGTCAGACAGCGGGGAGGTACTGCGACATGACAGGCAGCAGACAGGTTGACTGGGGAGGGGAGGGGAGGCCCCCTACCTCAACCTGACAACACGTTCATGTGACTGTGGGGCCACAGAACCATCCAGAAACATCCAGCTCTTCTGCTAATTCACAAGAGCAGCTCACACAAAAGGAAGACAAACCAGGCTTTACCAACAACTTCATGATGATATTCTGCACCGCCAAAATGTCACTTTGACCACTTTAGAGCAGGGTTGTTACGACACCAGGATTTTAGACTTTGATATGTTATAAATCAACAACACCTGTTTCTATACCACTGCAACAAAATATAAAGTAATAGAAACCCGACATTGTATAATTCAAAAGGTAGAGGTGAAGCTTGTAAAAATTCTAACTTGGATACTTTTTGATGATCGTTTCAAAAATACAGAGGTCATCATTAATGATCATCCTATGCAGTCGTATACTTAGAAACAGAAATGTTTAGTACTCCATGCAGTGTCCCATTAAAGGAGCAATATGCAACTCTGACAGCTAGTGTTTAAAATTGGTTCGGTTGTACAAATTCAAGACATTGGACAGAGCCAAATCCAGATTACTGTTAAACTGTAGCAGACCTCCCCTGTCCCCACACCCCATTACACTGAACTCTGCATCCTCACCTCCAGGTAGAGCGGGGAGCTGGAGCCGTGGTTCATCCTCTGTGCTAGCTGGTCCCGCTGCAGGATACACTCCTCCAGGTGGATGACGTTTGGGTGCTGGCTTTGTATGCTGCTGAGGGCCCAGAACTCCCGCAGGGCCAGCTCCACATTCTCTGGAGAGTGGCAGCGGATCTTCTTCACCGCCACCCGGGCCCCTGTGCGCTTCACCACCGCCTCATACACCACGCCGTAACTGCCGCGGCCCACCTCCTGGATCAGCTCGTACTTCGGCTGGCTGCTTACCATCCTAGTCCTCACTGTGTACAGAGAGACAGTGGGTTATTTTTCTATTTATTTAAAATCTTAGTTACAACAAAAGTCAGGCAAACTCCTTCCCACTGTCTTATTAGCACGTTGGCAAACCTTCAGTAGAGAAGCTATGCTAATTAGTTGTGCAGTTTAGACATGCAGTGCTCTCTCTCTCTCTTTTTCGCTTGCAGAAGCTTTTGGTTAAAGTAAAGATCTGCATCATTACCGTCATTTAAACATCAGAGGGTTTTTCGTCCTCAAACATGTGGAATCGAAAAGTGTCAAAGTATAGAATCATTTTGGGGCGCCGGTGGTCTGGTGGTTGGTGGGTGTGCCCCATGTGCGGGGGCTTTGGCCCAAGTTCAGGTCCAACCTGTTGCTCCCTTCCCGCATGTCATTCCCCCCCTCTCTCTCTCTCTGTCCTTTATTTCCGACACTATCCACTGTCCTATCAGAAGACATCGCCCAAAAGTAAATCTAAAAAAAAGTATTGCACATTTTCGACAACATAATAACAAATGTGGTTTGAAATTTGCTGCTTTTCTTTGGCCTGGTAATCTTCTTGCCAGGCTTCAAACTTAGAGACACTGGTGCTACCAACCTTCTCAGTGAGTTGCACTAGCTTATGATTTGTTCACTTTTTTCCTAGATAAGCATGTATTTATTTTTTGATTGATTGATTAAATAAGCATGGTTTTAATCAGTGACCTTCGATGATAATCAACAGTTGTCTTGTTTTCAATGCAGAGGAAAGCGTCGACAGACTCATCTCCACTTGATATCAAACTTGTAAACTAAAGGTGCGGCAGGAGGCAGCTATAAACTGGCCACATTCGACCTTTGCTACTTCATTGTTTGGGATTTAAATTTTGTGAATGGGCATTCCTCCTCCGCTACGTTGTAAGGATAATTGAACTTGACGACCGTTTCATTCTCCCCCTTTGAGCGATATTTTGGTGCCCCAGTGCATCAGGGCCTGAAATTCATTTTTTTCGTAATGGGGAGGAATTCCCCCCAAATGCTTCACACAGGAGGGAGTCAGGGGGGTTGGTACTTGAAAGCTAATTTATTAGCTTTTCCTTGTCCATTTTTTTTCCTTCAGGTCCAAATGAGCATAAAAACTTCCCTAAATTATAACCTCCCTAATGAAACAGTGTCATTTCTGATCCTGACCTTAGTAGAGTTACTAATGTCTGGTTTTATTATTCACAATACTATAATGACCATTTCTCGGAATTAGTAGTCTCAAACAGCATTAGACAAATTAAGCAAGGATGGGAACCCAACAGTGTGTTTAATGATAACAAAGGCAGTGATGTCACTCAGACGGCTCACATAAAGTGTGTAGATGTTTACCAATCAAAAGACAGTATCAGGCTAACACTCAAAAATGGTGCCGTAACAATTCTACATTAATGTTTGGATAACCTAGGGGTGCCGGTAGCCTAGCGGGTATGTTGCGCGCCCCCTGTACAGAGGCTATTGTCACAGCCACCCTGTGTTTGAAAACGCGTAAAACTGCGAGGAAAACAAACTCCTCCAAACTGTTAAAAATCCCTTCTATGCAAAGAAGAATTTTTGGCAAAGCTAATTTCAGCCTCTATAATCTCTCATCTTGTTAAAATAAGATGTTAGACAGCTTCATTTTTAAAACTAGGTTAGATTGTTGACAGATTAGCTAATCTCACAAAAATGCCACCACACAAAAGTTTTGTTTTGCAGACTCTCAAAGAATGTTTCCCATTTGTTCCCAATCTGCGGCCCTGATTGGAGATCCCCCTAGAAAGCCCACTTTAGTCACCATTTACTGCCACATTTCCCAACCACGACATCATTTACACATTCTGTCTGAGAAACACATGTTTCCGTAAAATTCCCCTGGCCGGTTATCAAACTCCCAAACAAACCCTGGATAATCTCCATGATACATTTTGTCATGGGTGTAACTGAAACAAACAGATTAGGCTGCTCACAAACACTGTCCTCTTGACTGAAAAGCAGAAACCAAAGGTTATATAATCTTGTATTTCTGTTAAATTTACATGTGTTATTGTTGTTTTATGCAAACATATTTTTTTTCGATATAGACACAACAGCATCTCTTCTTGTTCCCCTTACTATTTATTATACGGCATGAGACGAGAGGTCGCCAGGCTGCAGCTATACCCGACTCCTCTGCCCCCCCCCCTTTGGACAGCTGTTCTTCTGAAGAAGTGTAGAGCGCTTCAGTGAACTCGCACACATCGTTATTTACATGTTCAATAACTAAAACGACACATAACGCATCACAGTAACGAGAGTTACCACCATGTTAATGTGACACCTAGTTTCATGGGAAAGTATGTAAGAGGCAAGACTTCACCAGAAGGCACCAAATGAAATGTCTCTCATATCCTTTTTATGGTGTTACATAAACCTGATATACCTGCAAGACCAGAAAACAGGACCAGCACCACAACAACTGGGTGTTTTCATTTAAAGGGTTTCATAACGGAGCTAATGGTGTTCAAACAAATTGGATAATTAAATTTAAACATGCAAGAAAAACAAAGAAATAATATCTGAGCATCACTTCATCAGACTGATATTTATTGATTATTTGCATAGAAAATCTGTTGAGTTTAGACAAAAAATTGCCATCATGCAGTAATTGATTAATTAAGTGACTTACTGGTCCAAAATTCAAATGCAGTTATTGAGTTTTTGATGGTAAACCATGGATAATAGTAGCAAGAAAATCCCATATTTAGCAGATAGGAACAAATACTTGTGAGATATATTCTTGACAATAAACTTGTCAACAAATCATTTTCTGTTAAATAACTTGTTTTTAGCCTATAACGAACTCTTATATCCAGATGCTGACGTTGCAATCTTCGGCTGCTCACAGTTAACTGAAAGTCTTCCCTCACGCCTGCAATGCTCCCTAGCACTGGGGACGATTATCGCTAAGAGACTCATTCTGACAGACTGGAAGTCGTCTTCCATACGAATGGAAAACTCAGGTTCCTGAGGACAAGTTCGATAAAGACATTCTTGGCAATCTGGGACCCATTTGGACAAAGCTGATGTGGGTTGAAAACTCACCTTGTTACTACTACGGACCTCTTCTTAAGAGACTCGATACACCGCCTATTTGAGTTTACTGAGTGACTGGCAGCTATGCAAGAAATTTCTGTTTACTTTTCACTTGTTTTTTTTAATCACCAAATTGTCTGAGCCGGGTTTGTTTGTTTGAGTTCCTGTATGTCCTTGTATTATTTGTATTATGCACAAAAGATAAAAACTACAAATAAAATATTGAAGAAAAAAAAAAGAAATAACTTGTTTTTACTGTTCCAGCTTCACTTCCAATGACAATTATTAGTTTTAACATCAGGCAAACAAAGTGTTAGGAGTTAATTATGTTTCTATTTAACATTCAATTGAGCTTAACGTCAACAAAAACATAGATAATGACCAATTAAATAATACATTTATAATATGATATATAAAAAACGTGTAAAGTCCCATTATTTCAACAAGAAAATTATTACCTTTAAACAAAACATATTATTTTATCAAGTGTAAACCAACAATAAACATTGTTGTTATTATTGACAGGTGTCAAAACTCACACTGTCACCTGTGTGTGTAAACAACCTTTACATAGACAGATTATAAAACTTAAAATAAATGTGAAGGAGGCAGAAGGTCAGATAGAAGGCAGAGGAGATGATAAATAATGCATCTCCACAAAGTCGGAAGGGGGACAAGCTGACAAGAGATGCAGAATTATGTATCCGGCGGTCTGATTGGCTAACAGGCTAACAGCTATGTGGCCTGGACAGCGCCAGCTAACGTGAGCTAATCACGTTAACACCAGCTAACAAAGAGTGCAGCTCCTCACAGCGCAAACCGCATGCACGTCTCCGTCTCCAGCTTTTTATAAATCAATCATAAACCCAAACAAGTCCACTGAAACTGTCCCATCGCCGCGGGGAGGGAGGGGGGGCAAAGAGGAGGCGTGCATGTTAAGCACAGGGTATTGACAGCTTATTGTCCCGTGTGTGTGTGTGTGTGTGTGTGTGTGTGTGTAAATGTGTGTGGCATCCGAATAGCCTGATTCCCCACACTCACACACACACACCTGCGAGACAAGTAGATAAGTAGCCTCAGCAGGCAGACAATAGTCTACATGTAGAAAAGGCTTGCTCTGAGCTGAGCTGTAAGTTGTCATGGTGTCAGTCTCACCTTCGGGGTCGTCTCTCTGGGGTCTCATTTGTTGTCTTCTTCCTCACTCTCCCTGGCAGCCATTACCGCCGCGCGCGTTCTCCTCCTCTCGCGCAAGTCAGAACAGAACGAGGAGGGTTTTTTTTTTTTGTTTTTTTTGTCAAACACTGTGCCGTAGAGTGAGCGCGTGCAGCTGCTGGTGCTGGTGCTGTGCTGTGCGGTGCGGTGCGGCGCAGAGGTGGCCACCACCACGACGAGACGACTTCCGGCTTGTGCGTTTTCAAAGTAAAACTCTTCGTTTCATAAGAGTCACTGTCATCGAGATTGTTGGAAACAGTAAAACTTAATTGACCGTGGGGAAAGGTTAAAACTTGCTCCACTTCTACAAAAAGAAGAAGTGGAGCAATAGATAGATTACCTACTGCAATTGCACTTTATAACGACTCCCCTTTAAGTAAGGACAGAAGACATTTAAACTTTTAAACTTCAGCCTGAGTTGCATATATCATATATCAAACTGTATTGTGGGCTCGTGTTTTTTGTATGGGTGGGATATGTGTGTATGTATGTGTTGTGTTGTGTGTTTGTATGTATGCTGGCTGCTGGAACACCTAAATTTCCCTGCTGGGATGAATAAAGTATATCTTATCTTATCTTTATCTTAAAGCGAAGCAAAGCAACCAAATCTTTAAAAAAGCAAACACAGAGGGACACAATATAGCACGAATATAGACAACGCAAAAATAACAAGAACAACAATAATGATGGGAAACATGGGCTCTACAAGTATGAATTGGAAATGTAAATATTAATACCCGAGTATTTCACTGTTGAGATCTTGCAGAGTATTGCATCGTGGAGGGGAAAAAAAGGAACCTGTTGGGTCAGTATTGCATAACTTTAAAGCTATTATTAGATTAGTGTATTGTCATTTGCACAGGAATAGGCGGTACGTTGCAATTTGTGTGCATTGCTCCTAGAGTCAGCTCTACAAAAAAAAGTACAAGTCCAAAGGTAGAAGAGCAATATTAAAGTTAAGAGAGAAGAAAAATAAATTAAATCAGTGGCTCTTAGCTGGATTTGTCTCATTGGTTTGACTTAGTCTGTGAAAGGTTTGATTAGCATGGAGTGTAAAGAGTTATTATGTGGAATATAAGTGCAGTCTGTACTTAAACTGTTATCAGTCTCTCAGTAATGTGCATACATGAATGCATACATTAAAGGGGACATATTATGGAAAATCCACTTTTACAGTGTTTTTGGACATATATCTGGGTAACCTGGGTGTCTACAGACCCACAAAATGTGAAATAAACCCATCCAGTCCTTTGTTTGTGGTCTGCATAAGTCTTACAACACAGAGAAAAATGCTCCGTTTCAAATTTGCGCTCCTTGTGATGTCACAGTGGGATTCTGGTAAAAAAAATAAAAAAAATAAAATCCCCTCCCCTGCTGTGTTGTCTCCGGCTGCAATGTTTATCCCAGGGGGAACAACGACGAGTTGCCATGGAAGCTCAAAGCTGAACTCGTCTGCACACCCTGCGAAAGAGAGGGGCGGGGTGAGGGGGGGGGGGGGCTCATTGCATTTAAAGAGACACACACACCAAAACGGAGCGTTCTGAGAGAGCTGGTTTATACAGGGTCACAAACCTCCTCTGGTGCTTGATTCATGTTATATTTGACATTTCAGATGTTTCATTTAGACCACATAGGGGACTGTTTGAAAATGTAGAAAAGGGGTATAATATGTCCTTTTTAATGTGTTATAGCTAGCGATGATGTAAATTTGGTATCCACTCATAGAGAAATATTTTACAGTCATCATAGAGTTCAATACAAGAAACCAGGTCAATGAAACACAGAAATCTTTTATTTCCCGTTGTATTGCTGCACAAATTACCTCAGTAGCAGGATAAGAGTCAAGCAAAGTACAGATCAATATTTAAAGACTTAATCACAGGTTTGAAAACAGTAACAGTTTGTTCAGTACAACCCTGAGTAATGGCAATGTCAACATGAACATGCTTGATACATACATTCACTGTCTCCACGTTTGTGGTGAAAGTGTGCAGATTAATATGTTGGGTGTGTCTGCTCTTGTAAGTAAAGATATAGTTACTGTTTAAAGAACGCAAATGAACGCCTTTTTTTTCTGCTCCTTTGTCACTCTCTTATTCCAGAAAACAAGGCCAAGGGGAGAAAAAAAAGGCATCTCTTTGGTCTACAGGATGTCTTGTTACATGAGCAGCAACAACAGGCATAAAGATAGAAGAAGACATTCTGTGAGGTAGCACTCAGCACATTAAAAGGTGATATTTAAAAAAGCAATAATCAATATTTGAACGAATAAGTCATGAAACAAAAACATTTACAACACATACAGGACGTGCTGTTTTCAAGCTGTCCAACATCACACCTGAGGTAGACTTGTATAGATTTTTGACAAGACCGGTTCTGTCTTGTTCACACATAAGAAGCAATACGAACTACAAGACACGAGACAAACCACTGGGACTGAGCTAAATTAGAGTGTTATACATGGTAGATTAGACCTCATTGTGCTGTAGCACGGTGAGCATTACGATCAACTCAAGCACATAATAATGGCTTAATGATCCTTAATGATGATCAATGCCAATCCTTTTAAACATTCTCTGGGCTGTGCAATCGTTTGGCTCACACTCTAGTCACCTTTAACTCAAAACAGCTCATCTATTCCTCTACTTACTAACATGCAGACACATCATAATTATTTTATACACGTGGAAAAAAAACACTGAAATATATATACAATAAAAAATAACATCATGGTGACTTTTAAAACATAGTTCCATGCTTGCTTTGCTAGTTAGATTCTAACTTAAGTTGTATCATTGTTTGGTTGCACAACAGCGACATAAGGTTCATCTTAACTAGTAGAGCGTAACGTCCAAACTAACAAAAATGTTGTTGCAGATGTTTTCATGTATACTGCAGCCAATCAGTGGAAAGCGTTTTTTGAATGCAGTGGTCATTACAGTTCTGTCTCTCGTGCTTAATTGTCTCAGAACAGACTAACTGCTGTTAAAAGACAAACAGCAACAGAACATCTAAATAAAATATCACAAAGTGTAATTATTAGCTGATAACAACTGCTTCAATCTAAATCTACAGCTAGTGTAAAATAACAGTGACATAGGAAACAACAGTGAGGTTACAAAGTCATGACACATTTCTAAGGGATGTTATATCCCAGAGAGCGTAATCCCTCTGCTCATCCTCATCCTCCTAGTTGACCCACCTTTTCAAACGATAAACCATGACAACAGAATTTACGGATAAATTTACATTTACTAGGAGCCAGGTATAAGATTTAAGTTATAATTAATGCCTTCGTTGCAACTATCTCAGCTGATGCAACTCATCAAATGTAAGTAGAGCGTTGGAACTAGCGTTCAATCTAGGCTACATTTGTATTCAGGCATCGCTGGTGCAACCTGGTGCATGTTTTTGATTTCTTAACTTACTTGGTCTGTCTAGCATCTTCTGAAAGTTTCATACATTCGCTGCGTTTGTCAGAAAGTCACGACAGCATGCAACTCCTCCATAACATTAATCTTTTACATTTCTGTTGTGTTACTAAAATATGTTGTAAAAGGGCTTTTTGCACTTTTAACAGAGCCAGCATGGTCATATTAAGCCCTTCTTCCAAGATTTACAGCTGGACCATTTCCAAGTGGAGTAAATAAAAAGTGTATTCAAAAATGTCCTTGAATAAACAGACACTACAAAGGCTGAAAACTAAACGCACACTGTTCTCAGTTAGCTAGCTAAGTAGCAAATATAGCTAACTAGCTCTGTTGCTAAAGGTTCTCATCATTAGGCTACATAAAAAGCAATAAAACCTTCTTGAAATAATTCAGTATCCAGAATTATTTCGCTGAAATGGTAAACATCTGTGAAACTGAAATGGAAAGTATGTAGCCTACATGGAAAGAATATGCCTGAAAACAGACCCCAAAGCCTGAATTCAAAAAAATTCTGAAGCTTAGATCCCGGTTTATACTTCTGAGTATAATCTATGCTACAGCTACGTCGTAGTGGCCTTCGACATAGTTGCCAACTCTGTCATGAGCACTTTACATATACTTGTGCATTGATGTGTCTGAATAGCGCCGCAATACTCTGCCTAAAAACACCAGTTGCGGTTTGATTTTCTATGCTAGTTATCCACCAGTTTCTGGTTCAGCTGCATTCTCCGCTTGTTTGTCTACGGAGAAATAAAACATAGTAGTGTATAATGTTGGATTTGGAGCTGATAAAAAGTATTCAATTGATTTTCCCTCTGCAGAATTTTAAATCAGGCAGCAATAGCAGAAATGTTGTAAATGCTGGAAATACGATGCTTCCCAGTGGACCAATCACAGGGCCTGCGGTTGTCTCTGAGGTGACTGTTAGGCTATGTCGGCTTCTGTATAGGTATCAGGGCTATGCTAACCCTAGGGTGTATCTGCTACGGTGCAGAAGTATAAATCAGTATGCTGGCTATAGCCGGTTGGATTTCATTGGGTTGGAAAGGAACAAATACATTTGGGCTTCACGTTAGCAACCTATATCATTGAAACAGTTCATCCACCTAAATTATTTCCCCAAATTTTAAAAGTTTTCATTGTTGTCAAAGGAGAGTGAAAGCTACGCTGCTCTAGCCGATTGGCTAGCTAGTTAGCTCATCTAGCGAGTTACCACATGGCTAAAACCATTTGGTTGTCATGGAGTAAGCAAGGTGTGCATGTTTAGGCTACATAAACGCAACTTCACCCTTTCCAAATAACTCAGCTAAAAAGACGCCTGCTGCTTTCCTCTGCAGTTGGTGGTTCATGTTGGGGAATAAAGGTTTCTGCACGTTGATGCTAAATATCACATTGTTCAGTGATCAGTTATTCACAGGTTATATAAAAGCAGAAAGTGAACACTACAAAGAAATGCAATGCACATTAGGCTAAAAGCTACGGTAAAGGTGTTAAGAGTGGTCCTTATAAGTCATATAAGGATGCCATTAATTGATAACACATTGGCTCATTTGGCAGTCAAAGCCCTGAGTCTTCAGGAATCCCCTGGAGAGTAAATAAGTTAAACATCTAAACATCCTATAGAAGAAACTACGTCACTAAAGTTCTCCCTGAGTTCGAAATGAAGTCTCAGTCAAATCCACACAGGCTGAGGTCACTGAGAAAGTACATGCACCAAACACTGAAGGAGGTGTGCTTGTCATTGCAGTAAAACACAAAAAAAAAAAAAAGATTCAGAAGATACAAAGATATTTCAGAACAATGGCACAGGATCAGAAGAAAACTGCTAAGTTGTCAAAAGTTCAGTTTGCCCTTCAGGGAGAACATCTTTGAATAAATAGTTCATATAAAAAAGATTATGTCTTTACAGTCAACCCCTTTCCCTCGGTTTCACCTTCAGCTTTCAAGTACGACAGCTGAGTGAACATTGTGTAAAACATCCCTGATATGTGTGAACATTCACTTTAGATTAAATGTGTTTTTGCAGATAAAGTCTGCCTTACAATCAATACTGGTCTTTGCATAAAAATTCATCTAGTGAAATGGCAACTCGGTTATTAAGACATAAACTTCACCCTGCTGGAGTAGAGTAATGTTCACATGGTGCATGTATACAGAAATGTTATTGTTTCACATGCAATGAGGTGTTTCAAAGCAGCTTGTATCAACCTCATTGGTCAGTGGAGGTCATGGCACTTATATTGTTATTATACTTTAACTACACTACCTGAAAACTGTTTCCGATAAAAGGAAAGACTCAGGGTATGTTGTTTTCTTACATTCAAAGTTTGGATTGCTCACCATGTTATATGGCCTGATAATGATTACGAGTGTATAGGTCCACTTTTCTTTGAGAGAAAAGGTGTTAATATTTTGAGATTTTATAATAAAAGTATTAATTGGGTTAGTGTTGATTTTACAAATGTATTTGAAATGTGTATAAAGTTTAGAGAGGCACAGGACCGGTCAGATCAGTCCCAACAGCGACTTGATATCTGTAGCTACTTTATGGCTAAATCTACAGTAAGTCTGATTGTTTTCTTTTTCAAGCCAAGACACTTATCCAAGGCAGACAGACACAATATAAAGTGAAATAAAAGCTTCCAATGCGGACGTAAGCGCACATCCTAAAAGAAGGGACGGCTGCTTTTTTTCTGGCTCGATAAATAAGACCTGATGAAGCTCTTCTGTGAGCGGCGTTCCTGTGGAAACGTCTCAGTTTTCAGAGAAGGTGGCCTGGCTTTGCTCCTCTTCCTCGTCGCCCCGTGAGGAAGCTGTTCCCTGAGAGCCTGAAGACAAACGGAGCTGCTGCTGCTGCTGCTGTGCTTTGACGGGACAGTTGGCCACCATGTGGGAAACACTCTGACAGCAATGGCACTTTTTGGGCTGAGGGGGCAGCTGACACTCTTTGGCGTGGTGGCCAGGTTCTCCACAGTTGTAGCATCTAAAATGAACAGAAGAAGAAGAAAAAAATAACTCAGTTTTTTATCAGTTAGGTATCATTTCAATCATTATCCTTCACACATACAGAGGGTACAATACTCAAATCCTGACCAAATACAATGATGTGTGGACTATCTAACATCTATCGAACTGCTAATTTTGTAAATCCTGAACCATATCCTCAAACAGTTGTGTGTATGATGCTACACAGAAGGTACCCTTTAGTGTACTCATGCACAAGGTGACATGTGTTAAGCATCTGTCCCTTCAATCTCTATTTCAAGAGACTAGCTTTAAGTTCTCATTTAGCTTTAGTTTTAAGGTATCTCTAGTAACTGTTTCAGTGTCATTTGATGTAGACTTTACAAACAGTTTGAAGAACCTTCAGTGTGTATTTAAGGTACCCTTTAATGTCTGTTTAAAGTACATTTACGTGTGTCACAATCTTTGAATCATATTTTATAATCTGTTTTAAGGTTCCTTTTAGCATCTATTCAACTGAACTCTATCGATTTAGTTTCAAGGTACCCTCTCTAGTAAATATTTCAAGGTACACTTAAATGTTTTATTTTTATGTGGACCTGTAAGAGCTGGTTGAAGGAAACTGTGAAACTGTTTTTAGGGACTCTCAAGCATTTTCAATCAAGTTTGGCAACTTTTTCCAAGTTACCCTACAGAGTCCATTTTAAAGTACCCGTCTGTCGTATCTTTAAAATGGTATTCGGATTCTGTTCAAAGGTTCCACGTGGAGTTTTATTTTGATGTACACATTCGTGTTCCAAGTTGCCTGTAACAGCTAGGTTACCCTTCAGTATCTGTTATAGGTAACTTTTGACATCTGTTTTAATGTACTCTTTGGTATCTGTGTCCTAAATATCAGGGCCCAGGTCTAAGAAAGAGATACACTTGTTACCTGTTCTTTGTGAATGGTACCTCATTTGTTAGGCTTAGGTGTTAAGTATATTATAGAAGTCGTTCATTAGGATTGGATGAATACTAACCATATCAGTATTCAACGTTCAGGCAGATTTTTGGAAAAGTACAAAAAGAAATTAAAACCCTGTCTGTGTTTGGTGTAATGATTAAATGTCACCACTAGAGAGCAGCACACTCAAGCTTTACTGTCACCAGGCATCCACGTTACCCAGAGTCCCAGTGCTGAGCAGCTGTCAGGGGATTTAGCAGAACTGATCTCTGTCCCTGGAGGGATTTGGTGAGGAATATTTGGACAGAAACCTAAAACACTTTTTGTTGTTCTTTTCATTAAAAAAAAAAAAAAAAAAAAAAGACTGAACCCCAGGTCTGCAGAGGTACAAAATCCACCTGCACTGCAAAATAATACAATCTTAGCAAATCTAAAGGTCTAATTTCCAGTCATTCCATTACACTTATTTGAAGACATAAATTGTAAAAAAAAAAAAAAATAAGGCCCTTATTGTTTGTATTAAGTAAGAATATCTGCTCATACAGCATGCATTGCATTTGAGTGTCTTCAAATGTAATGTTCTGATTCAGATATAATACATTAATTCAACACTTTTCAATTCAGGACTGATTTTTTTTCTTTTTGTATCTTGTAAATAGGATGTTTATCTTGTAGGTGAATGAGGCCTTCAATAGGTGAAAAGAGATTCAGAGAGACTGAAACTTTGTGATTTTTTTCCAAGAAATTGGTGATGCCTAGCAAGAGGAGTGTGCAGGATTTGATCTTTTCAATGGGACTAAAGTTAGACAAATGGACTTGTAACATTTTGAGTTTTTTAAAGTGTGCCCTCAAAAATGTGCTGCTCTACATTGCTGTTGAATGAATCAACATCTCCTCAGTAGTTTAACATCTGAATGTGACAGCAGGATTTTTTGCATATGTTAATAAACAAGACTGATATGGAAATGTGAAACTGTCAAGGCTCATATACGCAGGTTATAAACTTCATCTAAGTGCAATGTCAACAAATCTGTTGAACATACATGTGTAATAATATGATCAAGGTATTAAAAAAGCAAAGGGTGATCAGGTTAAATGATCAACCAGCCCTTCTATTTTTTGCAGAATCATATCTAAAATCCCCACAAGTAGCTGTTCCCGACTTAACAAGCTGCTACAGCTCCAAACAAATGGCTTCTGTTTGATTGTGGAGGTAGATGTGGATTTATCAGTAAATCTATGCTGAGAAAGCTAATGATCAGTAGCTAAGTGAAATCCTGTTGGTGAATTCATTAGGGCGGGATAAATAAGGCCAGCGTGAGCCGTGTGACACAAAGAGACACTGGCCACTTAAACAGGCAGTTAAAAAAACATTGATTTCATGTATACGGACAATCTGGTTTTCTGCAGGCTCAAGCTTTTTTTTTTCCTTTACTCTCCATCTGGAGGCAAAGACGTGAATACACCGAGTGTGGAGCAGCAGTGGAGGAAACACTGTTGTAAAATGATTATATTAAATCTTAGACTGCATGAGAATGATTGTATTCTTTGTCACCGAGGTAAACTAGACAAGATATCTTTTGAAGGAAAGCATGAAGTGTGACTTGAAAAACTGAACAACCTCCTAAGGTCGTTATCACTAATCTGCCTAAATGGCTGCGTTACTGTTAGCTTTTAAGCATCTACGTCGCTTTCTGTCCATCTCTCTAATACTTCACAACTTACTACCTCCTCTGTTTGCGGCCCTTTGGTTCTTACTAAAAACCAACCATGTCACATTTTTTTTTAAAGCAGCTTAAACTACCTAGTCAATCACACCAAAATATTTAAAATTACGCCCAAATTGAAAAATACTGCAGCTACCTGTTAGCAAGCAATTTACAAGAATAGAAACAAGCGACAATCTCCTGCATTAGAAAATGAAGCCAATGGGGAAGTGCAAAAAACCTGCAGTTCATCAAGTGTCCACTTGAGGCTGGCTGAAGAGGAGCAGGAAGTCACATGCACACCCACTTGAAAAACATGTTTACAGCAGCAATAAACATTTTTACAGCCTGATTCTAAAAAAGGGAATTGGTCTGATTAGCTCAAATATTTACCGACACACACCATACAAGGGGTTAATTCTTTTATAACTCATCAGTTTTGATTTTATGAAGAATAAGAGTCTGGTTTTGTTTTCGGATGCGTTTTTTCAAATCTGTAATCTGATCCAATGCACAAAAACCTTGCACAATAAATCAGTAAGTTTATTTTTCTATTCATTGCAAAAAAATAATAGCAATGAAAATTTAGAACGTAAAAAAAGACAAAGTCAGCGTGCAGAGACCTTTATGCATAATAAGGGGTGAGGCTGATCTGACTGACTGACAGGCGGGCGTGTTGTAGCTGTTTGTCCAGAGGCTTAAAACCAGCCTCAGTTCAAGGTCTAAGCCTGGTGTTACATTGACTGAAAGTTAGGCTCGAGACAGCATTTCCACTAAGGCGACCCCCTTCAGTAGCAAATGGTTGACGCCACTCAGGCTTCGTCCATGTTTATTTACAGTGTCTGGGTAGGGATGTATTTTCAGCCGTGGATTAATCCACACTTGGTGCTCTATTTGGGGCAGTAGCTATGAGTTATCATTGCCCACAGTGTGTTGTGTTCGTTGTAAATAGAGAAGATTTCAGCAAGCGCTACAGTGAGACAATGGAGCTCTATGACAAAGAAGAAGAAGATATATCATACATTACACAATACAATACAGTCATTGTTGTTTTAGTTGTTTTGACTTTCCTGAAAATTGTAAAAAAGTGAATGATATCAAACATATTCTCAAGCTTATAGGTGATGTAATTCAGGCCTCACGGCTAACCACCACCACTTCTGTCCTCTCCTCATCCCCCCCGCCAGGCCTGAGTATTGATCAGCGTGGACACGAGCGCGGCAGAGGGAGCTCCTTTGTTTCAATACTGCTGTGACCTCTGAACGCTGACCCCCCCCTGCTCCCTCGCCGCCCTTCCTCCCACCACATCCCATTGTTGCTATGGCGATGGCGACCTCTGACCTCCTTCAGGCACCTACATCTGTTATCAGTTAAACGCGTAGGATCCTTTTTCCCCTCTGAATACGACGTTTTATGTTTGAGGAACATGTGAATGCAATCAAACTTTTAGTGGGTACTTAAGGACAGGAAGTCTTTGGATTATTTTTATCACTGCCCTGCATGATTAATGGAGATCGACCTAATCAAATCCTTTCACATTAATAAGTTTGTCAGACATCAATGGCCCACAATTCTGCAAATCGAAGTCTTTTCCTCTCAACTCAAACGCTCCTGAAGAAAAAAGAAGGTTAAAAAGTTAGCATGCAATCAAAACACATTAAAAAAAAACGGTAGGTGTGGGATTAATTTGTTCTCTGACGGCTATGATAAGTAAGTAAACTCATATTTATAAGATCATTTCAAATAAAAACCTCACTTTAAACCCTCTAAACAAGCTCAGAGGGAAAACAGAACACAGTCAGTACTATTGGTTTCATCATTTTCAGCCTTTTCATTTGTGTTGAGATGATCAAAATTGAGATGAAGCTACACGGTGCTCGACACAGAAGCCCACAAAAAAAGGAGCGTGGGGGGTTGTGAAAACCCGAAGAGATTAAATAATCTATTGATCAGCTCGGCCATCTGCTGCACTAAAAGACAACCTTCGGTCAGAAGAGCACCTTTTCTTAGAGAAAGTGAAAAAAAGAGCTTTTGTCCGACATAGGATAACAAGATTTCACACATAATGAAAAATGCAAAAATATCCTCCTAATGAGGATAATAATAACGACAAAAATCAAATATGTCCGATGTCAATATACTGAAGAGTAAAGATTGTGAAAAGAGAGTAACATTAAGATTGCCACTTGAAGTCAAACTCCGTCTGGATTTGTTGTTCTGAGCTCTGTGTTCACATGGACCGGACAGCGCTTCATTTAGCTTGTTTATGTTTTGCCCAGAAGTGCAAATATGTTTCAAACATGTTTTTTTTTTTACGAGTGAACCTGTCCCCCGCCAACAGTTTTCCCTGAAACCACGTTGGGGAAGAGAGACAGGCGCCTGGTCAGTAAGGGGCCCCCCGAGGGCCGACAAACTTTAAACCACAGCAGTGGCTCAAAATGTTTAAAGTTCTCATTGACAGTTGAAAACCTCGGCTAACTTCTGCTTACATTTTGCAATGTTTAACCCAGATTATTTCTAACACAACAGTGATGAATGCTGGTTGGAGGTCCCCAACAGACTTTCCAAACTGTAGAGAAGATTTTCTTTGTTCTAAATAGGCTGAATCAACTTTGAGACGTATATTGTAACGTGAAATTGATGGCAGAATCTTGTTTTTAGATAAAAGTTTATTAGCGTCGTCTGCTGCTCTCACAGTAAAACAGAGCGGGAGCAGCAGGGGAAGTGTGGAGAAAAGAGGGGAGGGGGTAGCTGAGGGATGAAGGAGGTGTGAAAGGAGCATTGTGTAGGGCTGAATATCTGCTCTGAAAGTCGGTAGTAAACTGGACTTACCTGTCACTCTTGGAGCGTCTCTTCTGAGAGCTCTTCGGTCGCCTCTCGCTGCCCAGACATGGAGCTCCATTCGGTCCAGTGACCAGCAAAGACTCGAGACCTTTGGATGATTTCTTGAAGGTGAACTCGACGGGCTCGCCCTCTCGGAGGCTGCGGAAGCCCTCCATGTGCAGTTTGCTCTGCGGATGACAGAGAGTGAGTTGAAAGGGGTTTACCAGGTCCAGTGAGACATGCTCAGGAAAGTGCTAGCCAGCTGACTGATGTAAGACTTTAAAGGGCTTGGTCTGAACATTTTCTCAGGGAATAAACTTCACCTTACACTTGAAAAACGACTTTACATCACTAGCTCAGCAACAAACAGCAGACAGACACGGTGAGAGAACAAAGCTGGTAAATGAGGCATTTTTGGAAACCAAAAACAGAACTAAAATAGAGAAAATTGGTGCTGGCATTTATTTGGTTGACACAAATTGTTCAACTATGGAGGCAGAAACAAGTGCTTGCTAAAGATATTTGTCATATCAACTAAAAAATTGGCATATACCGTAGGTGCACCTGCCTATAGCAGCTACGACGTGTGCCCCATGAAGGCTGGGGTTTGAATCTGTTCTATCCAATAAAAGCAAAATCGCTCAAATAATTGAAATTTGCCAAGCACAGTTGTTAAGGGAATGAAGCCGATTACACTCAAAGTTTGAAATCAGCCTATTCCGATTTTTCTAACGTATAAAACAAACGTGCCGTTTACCGAGAAAACAAACTACACACAGTAGATTATCTGCACAAGTTTCACATTTAAATAAACATTAGAGAATCTTTAGTTTAACCAACCCAAATCCAATCCTGTGGACAACCCTAAGAAACATCAACGCTCTTAAACACCCGTCCCCCTCATGTCTCCAACCAAATCAAACCATCCTCACCCAAACCCCGTCTTCTGCTTCCTCCTCACCATCTACATGCAGTCAACACACGCTCTCTAAAACAACAAGCCCTCTTTTTAGCAAAGGAGGATGGAGAAATAGCACAAGGAAGGAGTCAATTCCTAACTACCAGAAATAAGAGGTGGTAAGAATATATGAATCCCAATAGAGTAAATCTACAATATTGATCCCTTGACTAATTGGCTTTCCAATGGAGGTGGTAATATAAGGAAGAGTGAAATAACCAACAGTCACACCTCAGCAAAAAACCCTTCTCTTTTTAAATAACTTTATACACTTCAAGAAAATGTAAAATACAACTTTTTCTGAACAGCTAGAGCTCACTTACCAATTTGTACCAAATTGTTAAAATTGCTGCAACATTGACACAATACATGTGTACTGTCCGGCAGCATGCAGCAACCACAGATAATGAGAAACAACCTTTAAATGTTCATGGGTTGGTTATTACAGCTGCTGCTGGACGAGCTGCTGACCCAAACAGAAAGTTCTGTTTACTGCACTTACATGGTGACGGTCACACGCTCATCTTAAAGGGATACTTCATGAAACATGAATCTGTATTGACATTGGGTCATATGTGTAGATGAAATGTGAAATACATTTTGAAGTTGGTGCCCTCTTGGCCGAGAAAAGGCAGAAAGTGTCTTTTTGGCTCATGTGGATGAACGACACCAAATCCCAGAATGCACAGCACCGCAGGCCACTCCCACTAAGGTCCTCTACTTCAGAATCAGAATCAGAAATACTTTATTAATCCCAGAGGGAAATTCGATCGTTACAGTTTCTCCAAAATATACAATGTAGCAGTAGAAATATAGTAATAAAAACATTCACAGACATATTTACTTCAACACATGAGGCCATTTCCTCAACTGATACCGAGATTTCTTCCAGAATTGATCTTGGAAATTCCTGTCAGAAAACAGACTCTATGTCTGTGTCCATAGGCAAACAGTGAGAGCACCGACACTACCAGGCCGCCCCAGCTCGAGGCGGCCCGGGCTCCTCGTCCTCACCATCGGCTGCCAGCAATATAGCAATATAGCCGCAAGATGGTTGCTGCCGACAGGCCGGTCTTGTGTTGCAGCCAAAACACAAGACCGGCCTGTCGGCAGCAGCCATCTCGCCGCTATATTTATATTTTTCCGCCATTATCAGCTTTCTCCATAGAGCCTGTTAGCATAGCTTCCAAGCAATATGGCGGACGTTAAGTTTCAATTCTGGGAGTGAGTTCCCACCCACTGATCTGTGATTGGTCTGTAGCTTCAGTGGTCGAAAATATGAGGAACTAGCGTTGTAGTTTCACCCCGCTAACCGCAACAGCTTCCAGTGATGCAAAAATCGTCATTTTGCGTCATCGGAAGCTCCTTTTCAGACTTAGAAATACAAAGATTTCCCATCTCAGGGGAAAATGAGGACGGGATGCACGACCATTCAAAAATACTACCAGGTTTCCAATGATACAAAGCTCAATGCAAATGGGTGAAGTATCCCTTTAATGAACGTCTTCTTGTTACTTCAGATTATATAAGTGCCTGAAGCTGTTCTCAGATCAAAGCAAAATGTATGAGAGAGACATATTTCCGGGGCGTGGATGGACCTAGCGGTTTTGTCACGCCCCGTGTATGGAGACAAAATTACTTTGAACAACTGATTTTAAAGATTTTATCCAATCTGGTATCTCCAATCCGATCAGATCATTTTTGTGCAACAAGAACCGGGCACTATGCCCTGTTCCGTGCTTTACCGCCTTCACCACATTGAGTGAAGTGTTCCTAATTTGCATTCTCATCAGCACACTCGTCACTCTTTGGATATATTAGAAAATATATAACTTTTAACGATGCGTTTTGACATCATTTCGCTGATTGTGAAACCTCTTTAAACCCTCCTTATATGCACTGCTAGTTTTTAAAAGAGGCGGGGTTAAACCTGTCTTCAGTGACCTTTTTAAATCCCACGTAGATCTACTTCTGTCAACCATGAATGTCAATGAATGCAACACCATGAGAACTCAAATGAATCAGTGAGCATAATTAGAGAGGCATTGACACGGACATCTTTGAGAGATATCGGTGCAGCAGGTCAAATCTGCATCAACAATTTGCAGGAGGCTGATGATGTCAGGTCAAGCAGTTCTAAACACTTTGCCTTCAGATATGCTATAAGCTTCCCATCTGATTCAACAAAGTCCCGAAACTCGTGTGCACAGCGCCTTCATCCCTCCTCTTTCATCTGATGATTTACAGCGACGCTGCAACCAGTAACCTGAGAGGTTCTTCTCCCAAAACACTTCACATGGGAGGTGGGACAGAAAACTGAGGGTTGGGTGGGCTCCATAAAGCTTTAATGACTTTATAACAGGAAGCAGAGCTGGATGGGAGGGGGGGGGGGGGGGGTTAAAGGAGTGAGCCTTGTTTCCTCTGCATTAGCCTCTAACCTCTTAAAATAGAAAAGTTAGAGCGCTAACCACCCTGTAAATATCTTTTTAGGTTTTTCTTGACTGAATGTGGCATGCAAAGAAATATATGTTTACGTGTAAACCTGATCATATTTCTGCAGGTTAAAGTAGTGCATGAACAGCCGTCATTTGAATACACATAAAGCATTCAGCCTGTGGTCATCTAAGAGTATTTTACGTGCACTTTTTAGAAGGTTTGGTTGGGTTTTCAAACTTCACCAGGTACCATGGGTGCGTGGAGAGGAAACGCTAGAAGACGTCAAAAGGCTCCAGGAACACTTGTAAGTAGATCTACTTTATTCACTTTTTATCAAGAGGAGGTCAGAATATTTTAGGACTAAAGTAACTAACAATGCAATCATTTATTGTCATTTTGTCATCTATTACCGTTCAGACTGCAGACAGCATAATCTGTAATATTTGCAAAAGTTTTGAACGTTTGTTTTTAAGAAGAAACTTTTTCACATTCAGAGTCACTACACTATACAAAAGGCCTATTTGTTCATATTTACATGTTACAAGTTGTGCATAATATAGTGATCCATTGCATGACACTTTTTTTTTTACTTTGAGAAGAGTTCAGACGCACTCAGTCTTCACGGTAATGGCACCGCACTTGTTTAAACTCAGATAAGCCCAATGATGTGCAGGAATAGGTCTATCAAACAGTACACACTTTTGTTACATTTCTTTGGGCGTCCTCATTAAATCGAACCTGGCAGCAGCAGCAGAGTCTCACCTGGTGCACGAACACGTCGAGCGGCTCCTCCAGCGGAGCTCCGTCCCTGCTGCTCATGGAGAGGAAGCCGAAGCCCATCCGCACGTTGAACCACTTACAGACCCCGCTGCCCCGGGCCACAACCTCCTCCTCCCCCTCCTCCTCCTCCTCCTCTCCCTGCACCCATCCTCCTGGACAACACACACAGACACAGAGAGATAGTGATGGTCAATGCTGGATCAATCAGTTGCGCTGCGTAAAGGACCAAGAAAACCAAAAAGCAATGAAATTGAAAATCACAACTAAGCATTCTACTCATTGTTTCGCATCAAATATGATATATACATTTAACTCGTAAATCATGTATATGTTGTCAGTTTAACCACAATTTTCTTGATTCTTTTCTCAAAATTCCCTTTGTCAAAAAAAAATAAAAAAGGTAATAATTTTTGATAGCGATTTTTCAGAAACCTTTAACAAGTTAAAACAGCATAAAAGTTGTTTTCCTTCCTCGTCGCTTGTTTGTTGTCTACCTGTGAAGCTCTGGTTCGAAGCAGAGCCCATCCCCTCCGCTCTCCGCTGCTTTAAAGTGTCCCCTCACACCTCCATCCCACCTCCACATCAACAAAAACACACCTTCCCCCAGATATCCACAGGACATGTTTCTGAATAAATAACACCCAGCCTCCCTCAGAGAGGGGAGAAAAGACAAATCAAGAGGAAGAAAAGCCAGTCCTTCCTCTTTTATATGCAACCTTCTCTCTCTCTCTCTCTCTCTCAAAGCGTCTGCAGAGGAGCTTTTCATACCTTCTGCCATGGTGCGAGGTGTCCACACAGCCTCCTGCAAAAACTGCACAAAATATCAGATTAAATGAGATGCTTGCATGCTGAACATCCCGTGCACGAGCTCTCCCTGTGTGACAGTTAAAATCCTCCTGGAGAAAGAAAGCGTTGTGTCCTCTTCCTGCTCACGTCTTCACAATATGCAGAGGATCGAACCCCAGTGACCTCCTACCTCCAGTAACCCCCAATGAACGCACGCATGCACGCAAACACGTACACACAAACACACACACACACACACACACACGAGATCACCTTTTCGGTCAAGGTGACGCGATTTCCAATAACGGATTAATCACACATGACCAATCAGATAGGGAGCCTAAACAAGTGATAAAATAACCAATCAGAGCTTTGGACGATACTTGCACCCAAGAGCAAAGGGAGATAACTCCGCCCACTGCCACTCTCCACACACACACACACACACACACACACTCTCTCACGCACGTCACACAAACACACAGCAACACACACACACACACACACTAGCAGGCTTATATGTAAGGCATTCTGCAGTTATACCTCAGATAAAAACCCTCAATGCCACACAGAACTGCAAATATTTAAAAGAACCACAGTATGTAATGTATTTCCTTTAATACATTTTGCAGTAAAATCTGCACACTCTCACATTTTGAGACTTTAAAGAGAAGAACAGAAGTAAGATCAGGGGATGTTTTTGGTCAAATGATTGTAAAAAATGAGAAATGAAGGGATCATTTGATGGTGCCACAATCAGACATGAAATAAAAAGAACCAATGTCAACCAATTTGTGAGAAGAAAATGATAAACTACGACAAATAAATATATAAAAAGGTAAGTTTACGCACGTCACTTAAGTGCAGGGCAGTGCCAAAGCAGCAGACTGAGGAAGCAGAAAAGCTCGCTCAAATGCCTCAAAAAGGTTTTATTCATCACAATCACAACATTTGGATCAGACATCTTCTTCAGGTGTTACCGTTCAAACTGTTCATTTATATAGTCCGGTAGAGAAAAAAATCCAATCCAACAGGCAAACAAAACTTAGAGGAGCAGGAGAAAGCAGGATATGGAAGGATCTCTGCTGCACCAATACCTTGTGATCAGAGCATTTTAGTGCTGTTTCATCGCTTACCCAGGGGTAAACATGTGTTTATTTATTAAAGTAATGTGGTTTGATTCATAAAAATAGCATCATATATCTAACAAACCACCATAAATCAGTGTATAAAACTTTAAGACATCATTTTGATCACCAAGCTGCTGTCTCAGAGGAAACAATGCAATGCTTCATTTCTGTCTTCTTTTAAATAATCACAGATTAGTAGTTGACATTTAGACACCAGGTGTTTTTCTCCCTCTACCTGATCTCTTCAGGGCGTATCATATTGGTTACAGATAGAGTAACGCTTCTTGCATTGTCTCTTTGCTGAGGTGAATCATGTCCACTTGTTAAAGTGGGAATAAGAAAAAACATACGGTGGCCTGTTTGAGTCATTCACTCACACTCATTAATAGGTAAATAACCCCGCTCAAGCTGCTGTAGTGGACCACAAACCTGCTCTCATTACTGCTGAGTCATGCAGCTTCCTGTAATGCCACACGAACACGCCGACGCATACACACACTCACACACACACACGTGCACACTCACAGCTGAGTGAATGACCTGAAGCCAGCAGCTTTTCTGACTTCCTGTTTGCAAGTGAAGCTGAATGTCTTCATATTTTGCATGTGTATGTGCATTTTTTTCCTGTGTGTGTGTGTGTGTGTGTGTGTGTGTGTGTGTGTGTGTGTGTGTGTGTGTGTGTGTGTGTGTGTGTGCATGTGTGTGTGTGTGTGTGCGTGTGTGTGTGAGGTTTAGCCAAATAAAAACCAAATGACTCCCTCCATTCATGCGTTTAATGGTGCAGCAGGAGGCTCTCTGAAAGACCGTGGAAATGGAAAAGCCCACCGGCTGCTGCACAACAGCAGAGACCACCCTAAGGTGACCCGGGTCACCCATAAGGGATTGTGAGAACAAAGCACGGCACACGCTCATTCAGTCCTCATCACTAAGTAAAAACACAAACACAAAAACACGCTCACTATGGCGGCGGTGACGTCACTTTTTTAGAGAGTGTGCCTCAATTGGGAATATTACAGCACCGTTAAAAGTACAGCATTTATGTTGTGTTTGTGTTGACGTGGTGGTTTTAAACACTCCTTGGTACTAACTGCCCGGACCCGTATGTGTTGCATGGGGGGGGGTGGGGGGGGGGGAGCAATAAGCAGCAGCCCCATGGGGAGCCTGTCAGCTCACCTTTCACCTCCACTCCACAGGGAAATAAATCAATACAGCGGATCAATAACAAATCTATAATGTGCTGCCATGTTGTGACAGATATCCCTCCCACAACAAGCCTCTGGGCACTGAAGGCTGCTGTGGACCACCGCGGGGGGAAAACAGAAAACAATGACACTCCAAAGCCTTGTTTGTTTGTCAAAAGTCTGTTGAAGCAACATGACAAGGTTTGAAGCAATCGTGGCTTTGGCTGCTATCAAGAAGAATTAAAAATATGAATTTCATCAGATGTTGTATATCTAGTGGTTGTTGTGGTTGATTGTTATATGTTTATAGTATCTGTGAAATGTCTGTATTTTATCTCAGTCGTCTTATTGTCTCCTGTATGGACCTGTGTATTACACAGCTGGGATGTACACATCACCAGATGGCCGCAAAGCAAACAGAACTAATGTAATTCCTATTATACGGACATAAAAGGTATAGTATAGACTGTATAGAAAAAAGTAGAAATAGCTTCCATGATTCACTCACTTTGTTTTGGACTACTGTGTTGAAGCCTTGTGTTAAGCATTTGGTTGTCACCATTTTGTGTTTTTTTTTAATTTGTGGCAGAACTGAACCATATTTGGATCAGAGGGCGGAGCTGGGCAGCATGTTTCAGGTTATTCACAGTAGTTTTGATGTAAAAGCTGCAACCTTTAAGAAACCAGGAGGAGTGAAATACTTTGTTTTCATTGCTAACAAAAAAACAAGTGTCACAGTCGAGTGACATCTGTCTGCCTGTGGCTTTCTTTCATTTAATTTCAGACATTCGAGTGTAGAGGGAGTTTGGTTTTCACCTCCACCTTGCCCTCTGTCTCCTTCCCTCTCTTCACCCTTGCCTTAGATCTACATTCAAAATTGTCTGCCTGCAATCAAGCACTCAACAGCTTCAAAAAAAAAGCTGCTGACTGTCACTTGCTGCCACATAGTTGTACAATTCAGGGTTCGTTTCTTTCACAGGTCCGGCTCAAGTTTAGTTTTCTTGCCATCCTGAAGCTCGCAACACACATTTTCATATCCTCACTTTATAACATGGGAGACTCAAGGAGTGTCCAACAGATTCTTAACATTAGGACCCACCAAATGCACACTAGGCTGTTTGGCCACAAACTTGTGTTTGTAATAAGATTTCACAGACACGAGATCTCACAAACTTGCGTAACGTTTCACAGACAGAAGGACATAATGCATCTGTTAGAGAGCATTTTCTGCAGAGATGTGTTTGTGTGATGGAGTCAAAACAAGCTACAGTTTCTCCGTAATCAGACAACATGTCACCAAGTGCAACAGTGTGACTAACTGATGTGTTTTCAATGGACAACAATGGAGCTCTATGGTACAGGTGTATCAGGCTTTGAATGTGAGGTTATGTAATTCTTTAGGCTTTTGGTGACAATATTACAAAAAAACAGAATATATCCAAATCATTGTAATTACTTATTTTATTTGTTTATTTAACAGGGACACATGGAATGAACATTTCTTCATATATTAGTAGATCCCATGCATGCAGGTTCATAGCCTTGGCTAATTTGCCTGTCCCTGGCTCGATTGAAACAGAATCATTAGACCGAAAGAAATACAGAAACAGTGACACTAAATATACTGTAGACATTATTACCTCAGTACAAATAAGAGACAAGAAAGAAAGAAAGAAAGAACGTTTTTTTTCTGGCCTTATTCAGACAGATGCATTTTATTAAAGGTGTGTAGAAATAATTAAAAAAAGGTGTAGGTGGATTACAGATGATGCTCTATTCATGTATAAATTCCTCTGTAGCCTCCGACACACAAAGGTTTGAGTGTTGAATGTAACAGAGAACCGTTTCAGCACCAGGGACAGCTCTTCTGACTCTGTGGTATTTTTTGCCATTTTATGACCTATAATTAATTTACCTTGTTAGGTATTTACCTTGTTAGGTTTAATTTAATTTGTTAGGTTGCCGAGCAGAACAGCAGTCAGTTTATCCCTCAGAAAAAAAAAACTTGTCTTTTGTCCTTTATCTGTTAGTACACCAACTCCTCATCTGTGTCCTCTAAACGACACCAAACAATAAGCTGTTGGGCATTCAGAGAAGATTTGGCACGTTTTTTTATGGGCGCAACCCACATACTCAGCATATACCCTCATACCCATTTAAAAGGGAAATAAACAGGCTTTGCAACAGTATAAGATGTATTGCCAAGAAGCATTGTTACAACAAAGAAATAATCTACCAAACACACATTTACTTTTTGTGCGATGTTTATAAGATTAACCGTTAAATACAGAGTAACCAAAGTCATACAATAACACAGTTGAACTTTTCTATTGAGGCAGCATCTGAAGCAGCTACTCCAAAACATTTTGTACTTCTTATTTATTGATACACATGAAAAAAATGGTCCCAAGTTTAATCATACCAGAATTTTTTCAAGTGAAATGGACGATTACAGTTGTATTTGTTCTTTATTTGTCCTTTTTTTCTCCTCTGAATACCTAACTCTTTTCTTTACTTGTACTTGTACTTGAAACACACTGCTGCGTTTTGCTGAGCTTTATACATGGTTCTGGAAGTTCAGAAATATCTACATGTACGTTATCTGCTGTGTGGTGAGTCTTCTTTAAAAGGCAGAGTCACCATCTATTGGTGAGAAATGGACGTGCAGTCTGTCCAGGGATCATAATCTTCTCTGAATGACTGTGGGAAGATAATGACGAGCCTCAGTGCACTGCCACTAATAACCACATCCACAAACCTGCAGGGAATAAAAGCATTTTTTATCTTATCCACTAGATGTCACCTAAAGCGTGTTTTTTTTGAGACCACAACTATATCTCTCAGATGTACATGTAATCCAAAACATTGCTCTCTGAACAGCACACAAACAGAGCTCTTGTAAAAACAAAAAAAAAGAAGAAGCTTTAATTCATTTTTTTGTAATGTGGATCATCGTTCAAAGCAGACACATCAGGGATTGAGCTCTCACTGGGACCATCCAAGCTAAACATGTTTGTAGTCATACTACATGTAATGCTGAAAACATGTTTTAAGTGGACTTGTGCTGAAGTCAAGTTCAATTATTTATACAGCACTTTACAGAAGAAGAAGAAGAAGAAGAAGAAGAAGAAGAAGAAGAAGAAGAAGAAGACGATATACTTAATTAATCCTGTGAGGGGAAATTACATTTTATACTCTGTTCCTGAGACATGCTACACACATAGGCTGAAATACACAGCTGCTACAAATAATTTAAGATTAAGCCAAAAGCGTGCGCAAAGATATATGTTATCAGGCTGCTTTTAAAAGAAGACAAGGTTGTAGCAGATCTTAATTCAAATTCCAGACAGTTGGACCACAATGACCGATATAAAAAAAATATCAGTATCAGTAAATAACAACATGCCGTATGGCGGGTCAGTAGTGCCACAATGAAGCTCGAAGGTTAAGATAAGTGTGTAAACCCCAAAGTCAGCTTTTGTGGTACATTTATCTTAACTGTCTGAGTAAGACAGAAAATGTCACATTCAAATCTTTACAATATATAGGCGAGCTAATTAGCCAGTTTATGAATTCATATACATTCAAAGTCAAAGTCAACTTTATTGTCAATTTCAAAACTAAGCATTTGCTAACTAAGCATTTGCATTCCCACACTATATGTTTTTTTTTTCTTTTTTTTTACCGGGCTTTAAACATGTTATTTCTGCTGTAATACAGGTGTGAAATGAACTTCCAGGGCTTTTGCAGCAAGCCTCAAATTGTCACTTGACACCGGAAGTGGCCGCTTGGGCATTAATCACCCCTCATATACAAAACATAGATTTCCGGATTGGGTATAATCCCGTCTCCCTCTCTCTCTTTTGGTCGCACCACAAAAACAAATGTGTCATTCTCTCTTCTGACACGAGCATTCATTCAAAAAAAAACATGTTCATGTAATGTAAGGTAGAGCAGAAACAGCTTTCCAAGAAGCCGATGTGATCCCTCCTGTGAAAGATGGGATGACAGGAGAGGCGGGCAACAGCTCGACGGCGAAACGAGGCGCAGGCGAACAGTGAGTAAGCTTTAAGGTGGAAAAAAAAAAAAAAGGTTACCGCACTTGCTTCAATTTGCGATTTGAAGCTGTGGGCAGACCTGTATTCTGTGTTCTGACGAGACATGAGACAGCTGAGGAGAGGTGTTATCGGTCTTTCACTTTTCTCTCCGAGGGGAAAGGATGGAGGAGAAATAGAAGCGTCATGGCTGTTCCAAGGCGAGCAGGAGGCGGTTTGTGGAGCATTATAGTGCGTGATTCCCCCTCAGGTCGTGGTGATGGACGTGAGGTGAGAGTGCTTTGGTTATTTAACAGCCGCTGCAGTGACTGAACGCGTTTTATTTGACCTACTGATTCCTGCTGATAGACGATGCCTACATTCACGGGCTGGCATTAAGAGGACCCGTGCCCTCCCTCCCCCCCTACTGGCTTCTGTTTTTCTGCAACAGCAGCACCACGGACAGCGACAATGACTCGGCTCCGCAGGAAAGCTCTTGTGGCACTTTTCCTCTTCACCCTCTTCATTTTCGGGGCCATGATGGGGCTCAGGACGCTGAAGCCGAGCGACGGCTTCTCGGACCTGGCCCCCGGCATGGACTTCATCGGGGAGAGGTCCGAGAGGAGGCGGCCGGATGCGAACGACGTGGTGGTGTCCCCGGGCCAGTTCCACATGGGCAGCAGCGACACGAAGGTGGTGTTCACCAAATCAGACCGAGACTACAGCATATTCTACGATGTTCACATCTTCTACTACCTGTGGTACGGCTCTCCCGGCATGGACAACAAGTACATCCACTGGGACCACGTGCTGGTGCCTCACTGGGACCCTAAGATTGCAGCCAGTCATGCCCAAGGAAGGCACACGCCCCCAGAAGACATTGCCTCAAGTTTTTACCCCGAACTGGGACCCTACAGCTCGAGGGACCCGAAGGTGTTGGAGTCTCACATGTCCCAGATAGAAGAAGCTGCAGCAGGTAACTAATCCTCCAACACGGGCTCTTTGATGCTTGTTGGTATTTTTGACATTCCCCCAGTCCTCTCATCAAAATATAGCCTCTGATTATGTTGCACCATTTCTTTTTCTTCTTTTTTTTTTACCTATTTTTTTAAACCATCATATGAAGTTACTTACATGTGTTGCTTTTCAGTGGAAGAACGCAAAAACATGAATCCACATGAAAAGAATCAGAAATCGTTTTGGACTAATTGGCCTGTGGTGTGATGTGGGACCTCGTAAAGTTGTTGCATGTGTGGGCATAGTTGTGTGTATAGGTAACAGTGTATGCCTGTGTGTTGTAGGGGTGCTGGTGTTGTCGTGGTATCCCCCCGGGGTGGCAGACGACCACGGGGAGCCCACTGAGGACCTGGTTCCTGCTGTCATGGACGCTGCCCACAGGCACAGCATCAAGGTAACTGGTGAGACAACCGGTATGTTTTTACCTTTCTGATGATTTACTGAATGAATGACTTATCAGTGATGGTTGTGGAAGATCAAATGTTAAAAACTGTGAGAACACTGAATCAGGCTGAATCTGAAAATGTCCTCATTTCATCGGTTTGTTATGGTATCGGAAAGCTGTATGGATTCATCTCAGGTCTTACATGACACTATACGTTGGCTGAGGCCGAGCAGTAGTAGTCTTTTATTGAAAATGGCATCTTATTCAAAGCATTGAGATAAATTCATGATGCAATATTTTTTTGTCAAATATGTCAAAGTGTCAACTTCGGTACCACAGGTTAATAATGCAATAGATAATGGAATATGGCTTATTCATTACCAAACCAGTTCAGGGCACGGAGGACCGCAGTTGGATTGCATTAGGGAAGCTGCTTTTAAAAAGTATTTTATGAGGTGCCGGTGGAGCAGCGGTTAGTGCGTGCGAAGGCTGTAGGCTGCTCAGTTTGGAATCCGATCTGTGGCTCCTTTCCCACATGTCATCCCCCCCCCCCCCTCTCTATCTCTCTCCCTGATTTCCGACTCTATCCACTGCCCTATCTCCCCTAGAAACTAAATCGTAGGGAAAAAAAGTATTGCACATTTTTGACAACATTATAACATTATGACATTTTGCTGCTTTTCTAACACTCAAAATAACGTCCGTTTGGTTAGTCTGAGGCATGAGGACACTTGATAGGTTTTTAAAAAATATGGTTTTGATTGGGTTAAAACAAGATAACCATAAACATGGAAAATAACGCTTTGAAAAATGTTCAAATACTTCATTTCTATTGCCTTTTTCTGCCACATCTCCAACTTTTTGAAGTATACAGTAATGAACAGTGTGGTGTCACATATCTGAAGTTTCTTCTGCTGATTTATCAGTGTTGCTTTGCGAGCACCTATTAAGCAAACACGACCTAGCTAACAGCTACCTGTACAGCAGGTTGGACTATCTTGTGGTGCTTTCACACTCGCACCGAACTCCTGAAATGTTCAGGTTGAGCTGCGTGTGTGAACACAAACAGCATTTTTTCACTCTGACTATACCCTCAGTTTCCCCCGTGAGGTCTGAGGGAGCTGATGTGTGAATGCATCTGGTAATATTTAGAAAAATGTAACGCAAAGGAAGTGGAAGGGGGTGATGACATTCATATCCTGCTACCGACGCACGACCATAAACTGTATGTGTGCATGTGGCGCAGTCTCCATGCAAGTATCTTTTGTTGACACTGTGAACATGTCGAACTACACGTAGCGCTGATATACTTGGATTTAAAAGTAAAAATTGTCATCATAGCTTTCGACTCCGCTGTTTGGTCTGCCACTTCTGCGTCGCTCTTCTTCTGTCATTTGTTGCCTCCTGAGATCCCCGACCCCCCCTCCTGTCTGACAGGGAAAGTCTCCTGCTGTGAGGGACATGTGTGTGAACAAGCAAGCAAGGAAGACTTTCAGGAGCACTCTGTCTGAGCAGAATTTTTCTGAAAAAACTTCACACTGCATGTCAGTCTAAACATAACGGACTTACTGACCAGCTGTAACACTCAAAAGTCAACGACACTGGTTATAACATCCTCGTCTCATATGATCTAATACCAATGTTATTATGAAAATAGAGTTCTTGATTGTCACTTAAAACATGCATATTAAAAATGTAGGCGGAGCTTAGCTGAATCCAGAACAACTTTGCTCTCCAGAAATCTGAAGTCCCTGAACGTACAGTATGTCCACTCTTATTCATTACACAGCGCTCCAAAACACAAGAAGACTTGACAATTTGTCCTTCAATCCTTTGTTTCAATAAAAAAAAGGCAGCACAGCTTAGGCAGTTTCACTTTTGCCGTTGTGTAAATTTTGCTTTTAAAACTCTGCTGTGACACATCCTTAAGACTCTTTTGTGTCCAGTTGAGAAAAAGTGTGTCATGCACTGAACTGAAACTGCAGCATGTCTTGCAGCTGCATTGCATTCTGGTCCAATGAGGCTCCTGACTGTGCAGAAATGTTTACCTACCCATTGGGCCCTTGTTGCATCTCCTATTCTGATGCCCTGACCTCGAAATTCTGACATTTACAGTAACACGGACGCTGCAGAGGGATGAAAATGTTCTGCTTTAATTTCCTGTTTCAGCTATTTTTACAGAGTGGAAGTGCTTTAGGGTAGATTTTCTATTTCAATGCTCCGCTCTATCTAACAGAGTCACGTCTACTTTAGCACGGAGGGGGTCTGACACCATAAGATGCTGAAGGTGCTCGAGACAGCAGCGGAAAAAACGAGCTGAGCGAAGACTGTAGATTCAGCATTAAGAGGGCAGAAGAGCTTTCATGCTCCTTATATGGAAGTCTTAAGAGTGAGAACTGGGTCTCTGTGTGTCTCTGTCAGACTAACACGACCGTGTGTGTCTCTCAGCTGACCCAAAGGCTAACGCTCCGGTGTTTCGGTGCACCAGAGCTGCCGCTGCTGACAAGACACAGGCTGAAGTTTGTGTGTGTGAGCACTCGTGTGTGTGTGTGTATGTGTGTTGCATTTTCTCAGCAAATGTTGTATGTGAGTGCCTTGTGTGTCATTTCATGAAGTGCTTTGGCAGAAATAAAGAGCAACATGAGTTCTGGAGAGGGATCATGGTTCCACTAGTGTTACAAACGGGGCAACACAGGCAGATCTATAATCAGCGTTAGTGCTCCGTCCTCATTAATTAAGAATAGATTGACCCTGTTTGCTCACCGAAATGTGGATGTCAGGATGTGAGCTGCAAACAAGAGGAGAGAGATTAAACCCTTAAAGCCCCGCTTCCACCAAGCGGTCCGGTTTGGTTCAGTTCGGTAAGGTAAACCCTGAACTTGCTTGCGTTTCCACAGCCAACCGTACCCTATTGTTTGTTAAACAGAGTGTAAGCCAGATGGAGATAGTCGCGTCAGCTATGTAACAGTGTGACATCATAGCAGCCCAACACAGTGTAGCCCGCTGTTAATTAAGTGAAACGTTCAAGAAAAACAGGGACAAAGAAAACAAACAGGATCCTTTAGGGCTGGATTGGTACCCGTGGCACCCCAACAGAAGGGTACCAAAAAAGTAGGACGTTACAGATCCCTTATTTTTCGGTACCATTCCCAACTTTTGAAGGTGGAAACGCTGATAAATGGGCACCGTACCGAACTGAACTGAACCAGACCGCTTGGTGGAAATGGGGCTCTAAGTTGAGCACAAAAGTAGAGACGTTCCACTTTCCTTTGTTTTACCGAAACCAATAAAACAACCTGAAACTGCAAACTGAAAAATGCTGAGTACCAATCTGACACCAGCTGTTTAAATGAACAAAAAAAAATGACTGCAGGATCAAGCGGCAACCTCGGGTGTAGAAAAATGAATTCGGAAGTGCAAAATCCTGCAGTCCGTCGAGGGTCCACTTGAGGCTGGCTCCAGGAGCAATGGATGTCACATGCATACCAAATTCTGAAATGTTGTCAGACATTTAAAAAACTATCTGAGCGTGTCATAAAAACAGGAACTTGCAGTGTAGCCCTGTATTCGGGTGTATTTGTCCACAAGGAATTCATTTTAGCCTTTACAGAGCTCCTTCCGGCTGCAGACTGAAGCAATCAAATGTCAGTACTTTTTGTACTTTTTTTATCTTCAAGACCTTTTCCTTAAACCAAATTGCATGCGCTGACTGTATTTCACAGATCTTTTGTAACTGTTTTGCTTCCGCACTTTCAAAATGTGTCATCTCAGTTTACATAATAAGCTGATTTAATGTTGCATGCACTGACATGATGATGTAATATTGCTTCAGGTTAGTGTTTGTCATCGTCTGAAGAAAAGCCAAACGTTGGTGAAAACGTTTCAGGAGGCTGTTTTTTGCAGCCGCAGCACCCTCCCACCTGAGACCCCGGAGTGTAAATATGAGAATGTGTCTTCACTGAACCACAGAGGGGAGGGGGGGGGACACAAAACACTTTTCATCTGCATCCATCCGAGCTTTAACAGGACCGGATTGCGCAGCGTCTTACCTCGCTGGCCTTTCATGATTTCCAAGCAAGTCGAGACGGCTGACGAGCTCGAGCCTGCGTGCCAAACATTGCCGCGTTACCATGGAAACTGTTTGGGAAGACCTTGCAGCCTCTTTTGAAAAAAAAATAAAAATGGAGTGGGCGTCGAGCACTCGGTGTTTGTGGCTCCACAGCTCCGTCAATGCTTTACTGTGTGCGGCTACGCTGCAGTAGAACCGCTCTTCCCTTTGTCACTGAAGCACACAAAGCGTGTCACAGTTTGTCCTGCATGACAGAGAGCATCCGCCACTCGGCTTTCAGCTCCTGTTACAGAGCACAACACAGGACTGTCAGTGAGACTGGGATCATCAACCCGCAACTAAAAAAAGATTGCACAGATTTGTTTAGGGGAGCTGATCTTTCCACAACACTTGACTGAAATGAAAACAAACTAAAGATACACTAAGAAAAGAAAGCCCCCTAGCACAGTCCTCAGAAGGACTCCTGTGGCAGGTTAGGTGAGGGGAATAGATGTCTTTCTGTGTTACCTGAATTTACAAACTCATAACATGACAACAGGTGAACCCCCGAGGGGATTGTGAGCATCTGCTTCACTTCTTTTCTCCTCGTTTCCCCTCCCTCACAACTTCTTTTCCAGAAGTCCTCACCGTCCTGCAGGCTGACACTTCTGTTTGTTACTCTGTCTGCTTCTATCTTCAAACAAGACGAAGAGGACTCCTTTAACCTTCCTTATTGTCTGTTCGTTTCCTTTTAAATCTGATCGAGATCAAGCAAAACTAAAAAATGAAGCATGTGAAAGTTCCACAACTGCAGTTCCTTGAATGGCCACATGGGGCTGTCTCCCAAAGTGAGTTAATCCAATATAGAGCCCCATGTTAAACGGCTACCTTCGCAGCACAATGATATTTTTTTAAGACAGCTGTTGGTCTTTATGGATCGGTTCTCAAATCTTGACAACTGTACAGAGGATTTTTTAAAATATAATTTACAAATTATAATTAGTACATTAAGGCTTAAAGTAAGCCGTCTGTTCCACCTCAGCTAATTCAGAATAACTGCCCTGTTAGGACTGTTGTTTCAACCCGTAATAATTACGCCCCTGTGACATTTCAAATCAATGTGAATGTTGCGTAGGGGTAAGGGGGGACAAAGTGAACCCCCTCTGTACCGTCTGCGGTGGTAGAAACAGTGCCATTACAGACATGAGATGGTTTCAGTGGAGCACAGCGCTGTGTGTGTGTGTGTGTGTGTATGTGTGTGTGTGTGTGTGTGTGTGTGTGTGTGTGTGTGTGTGTGTGTGTGTGTGTGTGTGTGTGTGTGCGCGCAAGCCTGACTGTGTGTGTATTTGCTGCTCCAGCTGTGCCGTGTTTCACAGACTGGGACAATGATATTACCCCGTCACAAAATCAATATGAATGTACAAAGACGTGATGACGGCTCAGCTTAGTAACTACACTTGGGCTAAAGAATTCTGCCTCTCGAAGCTTTGGGATAAATAACAACCTTTTTCATGCGAGTATCAGACAAATCATTTGTCTTGCTTTTCAGTTTATTGATCGCTAAGAATGGCAGCGGCCAAAAATGTCAATGTCAAGTCTGAAAAACAGCAGTTGTTAAACCAATTGTTGACATCCAGGTGGTTTTATCCACTTATTGACTGCAGTCTATGCAATATACTCGCTGTGATTCCTCCGTAATATTTAGGTATCTGCTCAAAAACATGCAGTTCCTGCAGCTGAGCAAGTAGCAGAGTGAGTGCAGCACTGCTCTTCAACCAACCCTGTGCTTCACAGACAGAGAGGCCAAATAATGAGTGGAGTCCATGGACTACTAATTGAATCCTGCATTCATTCTGCCTGTCCATCAAAACAAACAACACACTGGAATAATGAGCACGCTCTGTTTGAAAATCACTGCACAACCCTCTTTCTTTTCAGGTTTTTGAGTATTTATACTGTCAGGATGTTGTTAACGCCTGTGTTCAAATGTTTTTTGTTTTTTTTGTGCTCAGGTGGCCTTTCACATCCAGCCATACAAAGGACGGACGGACCAGAGCATGCATGACAACATCAAATACATTATTGACAAGTAAGTTTCTTCTTCTGCGCTTCCACTTTCCTCTGTGCCGGATTTGTTTTCCAAAAGGTCAAGCTCTGCTCTCCGTATCGTCGGCTGCTGACGTTAGAAGTCCAGAGATGTGGTGAAACATGAAGTCTGGTGGGGGGAAACGAGGAAGGTGGTTATTAAATATAGATGTCTCTCCCTTGTAATCCGGCTGTAAGAGATCAGCAGGTAGAATTTAGCCTGACTTAAAGCAGTGTGAGTGTGTCAGAAAGAGAGCCCTACACTTTTTCTACCTCGGAACATTTAAAGAGGACATATTATACTTATTTCCCACCTTCTCAAACAGTCCCCCTGTGGTTTAAATGAAACATCTGTGCTGTGCTTTGGTCAAAATATAACATGAATCAAGCACCAGAGGAGGTTTGTGACCCTGTATAAACCAGCTCTCTCAGAATGCTCCGTTTTGGTGTGTGTGTCTCTTTAAATGCAATGACCCCCCCCTGAGTTTTCCCGGTAGACATCACTCCTCTGTAGCAAGAATAAAAATGGCGGACCTGCACAAAAGTTTTGTTCTAGGCTGGAGGTGGAGTCCATCGGTGGAGATACCAGGGGAGGGGAGGGGATTTTTTTTTTTTACCAGAATCCCACTGTGACATCACAATTAGAGCAAATTTGAAACAGAGATTTTTTCTCTGTGTTGTAAGACTTGTGCAGACCACAAACAAAGAACTGGATGGGTTTATTTCACATTTTGTGGGTCGGTAGACACTGTAGAAGTGGATTTTCCATTATATGTCCCCTTTAATGATCTTCAGCTAGAGAGAGGTATAAAATGTATTCTCTATAACAGAGAGACTAAAGCCTGTGAGGCTAATCAGGTAGTGTTTCATCGTATAAGATATTCATTGGAAAAAAAGAAGCCCATGATCTCTCACTGTGACCGGGAACAAGAATAGAGAGCCTCGGGGATTCTGTGTTTATAGTCACACAAGACTGGAGTCAAATCAAAGCGCAGGCTAGAGAGCCGCGAGCTGAATCGGATTCCTGGATTTTATGTTGCTGCCAATATTTTTAGAAACCCGCTGTGCTCACAATCTGTATGAGATGAAACAATGTTTGGGCTGAGAGGAAAATAAATCATAGCCCTGCTAAAGCACAAATAGTATCTGAAGCTGTTTTGACATATGTACTTGTAAAGAATTCTCGAGAATTTCAGGAGGACTGCCCCTGAAAACCTCCTGATCTGCTTGTTTCACATATGAACCTCACAGCGGGAGTCTATCACTGGCAGACTGGAGGGGTGTTCATACCAAGAGGAAATTAATTCTTTGTTGCGTTACAAAGTTTAACAAGAGAGCAACTTGTGTAATGCCCTATTGTCAAATCCTTATCCACTCTGAGATGTTCCTGACAACCTGAGGTGGCATCAGATGAGGTCAATCCAAACTTGTTTAAAAAAAACAAAAAAAGCCTTTCAATAGGTACTTACATTTAATTTAATAGACAAATCTGATATAAATATAAAAGCGCGGTCTTACTTAAATATTCCAATAGTCACTTGTTTTCTGAACACAGTTTGATATTAAATGGGATGCCAATTATGACGAGCCAAAAACAGATTTTTACAAAATTGACCTACAGTTAAACTGAATGACTTACTCGTAACTGTGTCTTTAAGTGCCCGGAAGGCTGAACGAGGTTGTTGTGGTCGTGACTATTCAATACCAAAGGAAGCCATGTCATGAAAAATAGCCTGCTTTATCCTGCTGAACAATAATAATAATATGCTCCTGATTGGTCGATAGGACAAGTGGTCTTGCAGACAGCGATGCCCTCTGTTTTGTATATTGCAACAGTTTGAAATCCTGCCTTTCTTTTCCTTTTCCTCAGGTATGGAAAACATGGCGCCTTCTACAGATTCAGGTCCAGCACAGGGCGAGTCTTGCCTCTGTTTTATGTCTATGACTCGTACCTGACGCCGCCAGAGTCCTGGGCGGAGATGCTGACCGCTAAAGGCTCCCACAGCATCAGAGGCACACCTTACGACGGCGTTTTCGTCGCCCTTATCGTCGAAGAGCGCCACAAACACGACATCCAAGCGAGCGGCTTTGATGGCATTTACACCTACTTTGCCTCCAACGGCTTCTCTTTTGGCTCATCGCACCAAAACTGGAAAGCCGTTAAGGCCTTCTGCGACGCGAACAATCTGCTTTTTATTCCCAGTGTTGGTCCAGGTTACGTGGACACGGCTGTTCGACCGTGGAACAATCACAACACGAGGAACCGGGTCAACGGGCGCTACTACGAGACGTCCTTGCAGGCAGCACTGTCTGTCAGACCAGAAATAGTCACCATCACTTCTTTTAACCAATGGCATGAAGGTACACAAATCGAGAAGGCTGTACCCAAGAAAACAGTGACCCGTTTGTATCTGGACTACCAGCCCAACCAACCGGATCACTATTTAGAGCTCACGCGTCAGTGGGCCGAGAACTTTAACAAGGAGAAGGACAAGTGGCTGATGTAGACTTGGCTTTATTTTTGCGAGTATTATGCACTCTTAAAGACTTTGCTGTTCATCCATCTCTGTGTTTTTCTTCTACTCTGATCTCTTGTGAGAAGAATTTCCTTAAATGTTCACTCTACCCCGTGCTGTTTCTGTCACTAACATGTTTTTGTACGGGTTGATAATGTCACTGATGTGTTGAAGCTGCAAGGTCAAAATGAGAGACAGCCAATCATCTATTCCTGCTAACAACTCTGTTTGCAACTTTAAGAAAGTCGAGCTTTGTACAGTAACTTTGGTCTGAAGGGTTTTTTCTTACTTTCTTATGATGAAAGATTGTTCTTTCCTGTATTTCTTTGAGGACCAATTAAAAAATGTGTCTGTTTACTGTTGGTGAATCAGTGGTGTCCATTCATAATAACGTATCCTCCCAAGAAATGTTAGGAATAGGCTAGTAACGATAATTTGCTATACAATTCAAATTCAATATAAATAAGGGACAATTCAAATCAATGAGAGAAAAAATATATTGCAATACTTGTTTTTAACCAGCAGAGGGTATTTTACTTCTGGCTTGTTTTGTTTGACTTAAGTACCTGAAGAAGAGAGGAGAAAAGACATGGCCGAGGCAGTAGGAGATTTTGAGGTTGAGAATTCGGCTTTTTAAAGGCGCGGGTGTAAAGGCGAGGTACAGTAAGCAGATTAACAGACCACGATCTGATAATGTGTACGCACGTGTCCTGGGCCACATGTAGGGGAGTCCACTCCCCCATATCCATGTGAGTGATCATGGTGATAAAAGACCACACAGTCTACTTCATAAAAAACAGTCTTTATAGTAATACAGAACCTCTCAATAGATAATCTTGATATCAGATATTTTGAGTGTCTGAGCATCTTCATTTATTTATCCAAAAATAAAATGATGCCTAATGTAGGCTGCATAAACACAACTTTACTTGAAAGGTCAAAAACATTGACTGATTTGACCCTTTATGTAATAAACAACAGATAAAAAGGAGGCTACTGCTTTCAGTTTTTTTTAACATGTCCCTTCAAACACTGACCCACTAAAGAAAAACTAATCGTTCAACTTTCAGATATCACAAAGATGACAAACCTTAGTTGTTCCATTTATTGGCAAATTGTACTTTTATAAAGTCATGAATTAAATACTGGTTTTTTTTGTGTGTTTCTGATCATTCAGGCTACATGGCAGTATGGCTGTCATATAGACACATGCAGAAGCAGTTTCATTTCAATGGTTAAGTGTGTTAATCTGCTGCAGAACTGTGTTATATATACCTATAAGCGCTAAACGTCAGTAAAAATATTTCGTTACCAAATGAAACTATAGAAATTATTATCTATAAAATAATAATGTTTCCGCCCGGTTTCGAACCGGGGACCTTTCGCGTGTGAGGCGAACGTGATAACCACTACACTACGGAAACGGATGAAAAAGAACTGCATACGTCACCGCTCATATAAAAACCACAGCGCATGCGCAGGGTGGGACACTATTTTCTTTATTTATTTTACTAGTTGTACGCGTGGCTCGGACACAGAAAGATGCGTGTTAAAAAACGACCCCTCTGCATCCTTTGTCACTCAAAAATTGACTTCATGAACTCGAAAAAGAATAAATGCTGCACATGTCAATCCATGTATTGAAGAAACAACAAACAAATATATAACACGAAAACATTTACGGTCATTTACACGATCTTACTACAGTATGCATTTCTGTGGCTATTCACAGCGTCACCCAGTGATACAAAAACAGGCTCTAACAAGAGGCATAGTTATGTTAGGATATTAATATTTTGCATCACGCCTAATTACATTTGAAAGGCAACTGTAGACACAAAGATTATATCATTTTACGACCAAATGTACGGCAAAAAACAAGATTTTCTGGTACATTTACACGGAGACATGTGCAGTCAGTCACAGTCAAAAACAGGTGTTTCCCCCTTTTCCCAACAGACTAAACATAGTGGGGAAAACAAAGGTGAAATCAAGAGACTATTAAAAACAACGTTTCAGACCTCTGAAGCCTTTAATAGATTTATTATTAAATGATTTATTTTATTTTCATATTCACACAATTGATTCAGCCAACAAATATGAAAAATGGTAAATTGACTTGAGCTTGTTTAGCACTTGAGTTTTCAGACTACTCAAAGCGCGTTGACACCACATGTCACAACAACCCATTCACAAACTGATGGCAGAGGTTTCTAGGTAAAGCGTCCTTCTGTATTAAGTAATCCCATTCTTACACATTCACATACCGCCAACTAAGCGGCGGGAGCAATTTGGGATTAAGTGTCTTGCCCATATATTTTACAGTCTATGGTCTTGCCCAAGGTCACATCGGACATGTTGCTGCAGGAGCTGGGGATCGAACCCCCAACCTACTCTACCACCAGAGCCCTCAGCTGCAAATGAGCTTTTAGCTTTTAAAGATTTCCTCAAATGCCAAGCAAGGTAAGGTTGTCACACTTTGGAACAGTTTGCCTCTGGACATTAGGCAGGCTTGTTCTGTTGAGGTATTTAAATCAAAGTTAAAGACTCATCTGTTTACTGTTGTGTAGGAGTCATCATATCTCATGTTTCAAGAGTCATGTTTTTTAAATGTTTTTTAAACTGTATTGCTTTGTACAGCACTTCAATTTAAAGCGCTTTATAAATACATTCATTATTATTATTATATTTATTACCAAATTATTTATTTGATAGCTGATGGCAGAGTACTGTAGGCCTTTACATGTGACATCGTTGGCATGATCGTTCCCTTGTAGTGTCTTGTAGCGCACTGCAACATTTTCCAACTTTGATAGAGCATCAGTAATTAAAAATGAAGTGAGGGAGATTACACTTAATAAGTTCAGTTCACCCAAAACACACTACAAGTCATTTGCATGTTTTGCCTCACAGTGGGCACCTTTGACCAACAGGCATGGAGTTGAACATGCCTTTACTGAATTGGCATCATGTACTGGAGACAAGCTCTGCATAATATGTCAAGAGGGCCCTTACTATAATGTCCCTGAAGACATTTGTGAGGCTGTTATGACACAAGTGATGTGTCCGAGAAGTTACCGCATTCATATTCATATTCAAGGTCACCCAACCCCTTTTCACCCCGGAGCCCATAACACTTACATAACCAGGATTAGAACAGTGCACACTGCAAGTAGGAAAGGTCAGTGATACAACAGCACACATCTTCTCAGGAGAGACTATTACTACTGAGCAGCAGAGAGGAAATGTAGGCTGCAGTGTGGACGCTAATGTTTTGATTTGGGTTTCAATTATTTGTCTATTAGCTGAACGAGTTAAACCTGCAGTCTGCTTGAACCTGTTTGAACTGTGAATTAATGGTGATCATTGATTTAACTAAATATATTGCACTGTTGAATATGAACATATACAGTACACTGCACTCACTGGTCATTATTCACCTGCATGATTCTTCCCTTAAGAAGCATGTTTAACTTCATTGCTCTTCACGATGCTCTGTACTGTGCTGTCTTTGAACGGGTGCAGCTTCTGCATGGCTCAGTGTGGTTGGAGTACCTTTGTTTGTCGCTTGAGCTGTGAAATTTAAACATGTCTGTATTCATATTTCTTTTTTTTTAAAGGGTAAATATATTGGCTATGTATGCCTTTATTTTAGAGAAAGGACTGTGGATAGGGACAGAACTCATGGGAGAGGGAGAGAGGAGAATAACATGCTGAGAAGGAGCCACAGGTCGGATTTGGAGGACTGTAGTCTGAGCGCATGGGGTGCGTGCACTAACTACTACACTATTGGCGCCCCATGTATTCATATTTCTGATGATGTCTTTTTTCTGTTGTTTATTAAATCCTGCTGCAGATCTAGTTCCCTTAAACTATGAATAATACCAAGTTCATGTAGAATAAAAATGTTTAATATATTTATGGAATTTATAATGTTTCATACAATCTTTGAGACCTTCCTTGTGTTGTCTTTTATTTATTTTGATTTTTTTTACAATTATCCTTATTCATGTTCATGCCTTTCAACACAGGGTCTTGCATTTAATATTTTACCAACCAAAACCAGTTTTCCACTCATTTTACATGAATCAAGAGTGAGACATTGCAGCATGTTTAAAGTGCAGTCGTGATGTATTATTTAAAGACAGTCCTTAGCAGCTCTGAACATCTTCTTTTTCAGGGAAAGAAGCTGTTCCTCATCTGTTACAACATCATCAACAGGTTGTACAGACCTTCCTTGTCTTAAATTTTGTTATTCAAATCAGGAATATAAGTCTGCACAGCCGAACAGTTATGGATACAAGAGCTCCATCTGGTGGAGTTTACGAGCCTCTTAGAGAAAAACGTTCTCTGATAATCTCTTGGCCTGTCTGTGATACAACCTTCATGCTGCTGGATGAAGAGGACAGATTGTTCTTTCTATCATGTAGCACCCAAATGGTTTCTACATCCAGACTGAGCTCATCAAATAAATGTAAAAAATATACTGATGGACATTTTAGTAAATTAAATCAAGTTAACTACGACCTCCTTTAGCTGTGACCGTTTGATAATTATATTCCACTCTAGTTATTAATGTATTGAAATAATTAATTACATTTACTCAACAAATACATTCTAATCTATAGAGATTAAAAAAAAAAGAAAGAAGATGAATCAAGTATTATCAGCCAATCATATACTACAACTCATTATTCTCAAATTGTGCACAAAGAGAGTGTTGCTGCTGCAGTGGGAATATCTATCCACCCATTAACCATACTCATGGGGGGGCGGAGTCCCAGCTGTCATTGGGTGAGAGGCGGGTTATACCGTGGACTGTACGCCGGTCAATCACAGGGCCTGACATATAGAGACAGACAACCAGCCACACTCACATTCACACCAACGGGCAATTTAAAGCCACCAATGAACCTAACGAGCATGTCTTTGGACTGTGGGAGGAAGATGAAGAGAACCCACACATGCACGGGGAGAACATGCAAACTCCACACAGAGAGGCTCCTGTCTGAGGATTTGAACCAGCAACCTCCTGGCTGTGAGAAAATAGTGCTAACCACTGCACCACCATGCAATAACGTTAAATAAATAATCATAATAATTTAAAAAAAACACTGTGCCTGCTCTCCCCTTTTTTTTTTGGTCCATCTCAAACATCGAGTTCAACAAGCAGCTTAAATATTCATGAATTAGTTTTAAAGGTTTAAAGGTGACCTAATCCACATTTAAAGGCTTTATATGCAATTTTTGGATCCAGTAGATGTCGCCCTTGAGCACCAGCATGAAACCAAAACAACTCACTAGTGATGTTTATTATCAACGTATCTTCACAGTGCATGTAAATTTACCAGAAATGACCGTGATCTAGAAACTCTACATGACATTCAATTAAGCAGTGAGTACAGTATGTTATTCTTCTTTTCTCTAGTCCCTCAATTAAACAACTTTTATACACAAGGGGATGAGCCGGCCGGCCGTCCTGACGATGTAAACAAACTGAAGACAGGACTCTGAAAACATCACAGACAGCGGGACTCGTGTGTTACACCCATTGTAGACAGTCATGACTCAGAGTTATTTTCAGAGGATATACTTGATACTCTTTTACATTTAAGTGTGAAAAATCACATATAATGCCTTTAAGAGTCATTCTGCTGTGAGTAAAGGTCCCTGCACTGTCATAATCACTATCAACTGAGCATATATATATATATATATATGAGCATATTTCACTGTCAAATGTTTGATCTCTGTCAGCAGAAAACCATCACAGTCTATGTTTCTGTTGCTCAATGTGTAGTGACACTACAGTAATTAAGCAACTGTAGATATTCTCATGACCAGAAATACAGCTGAGCTCTCCATCTTTAAATTTACTAGTCAAGTGTTTATTACAACCATAAAGATCTGCAGTAAAACAGCCCACATAAAGAGAGGTAAAATATGCTCACGAGGCAACAGAGACGCTAAATCACAGCACTCACACACTCATAGAAATCCTGGTAGAGACCAGAGTCACAGCACGGCCGAGCAAACAGACCACAAAGACAAACAGCGCTGTGACAAAAAGGACTCCGTTTATTATAATGATCAATGGATGCCACATTACAAAGTTATCAAAGGGAGGGAGGGGGGGAGCGGGACAACACAGCTACTTACATATAAAAAGAAACATGGGTGATAAAAAAATTAGAACAAATCTTAAAGGACGCGTTTCTTGAGTGGAAGTTGGGTGGTTTAAAGCAGGCCTTGTCTCTTCAGATCCTCGTAGGTCTTCTTGTTGACCACGTTTCCACTCGAGTCTTCGTACTCCTCCTGAAAAATCAATTAAGATAAACGATGAGCATGTTTGACGAGATTAGAAGGAAGGAGGGCTTTCTTACTGAAGGTGTTTCAACACCTGCTGAGATTGTAAAGTTCCTTAATTTAATTCATTAATAGTATAGGTCTTACTTTCTACAGCTGGATGAGAAGCCAGGTAAGTCCAGCAATTAAAAACAAACTTGGTACTGCAGTCCAAATTCAAAACATTGTAGAGAGCCGTCTCCCCCCACCCCCTCCTCTCTAGATCCGATGCGTATGCAGTTCACCATGTTGGGGACACTGAAGCTTCAGTGTTTAGCCAGCTCTGCATCCGTCTGTAAACCTTTCTGCGTTCTAACCTCTCTCCATTTTTCAAAAGCATCTCCAATATGGATCCTAGTTTTGAGTTGGAGTTTATTAGAAACATGCAGAGGCTTTTTAGGTCGGGTAGAGTCAGGTAAATCTGAACCAGTTCTCTTGCCCGCTTCCATCGCTGCAACACCTGTTGGTTTGACCTGATAACTGCTCTCATATCTGGCAAACTGAGGGGCGTCCAAAACGGCTGTGTGGGGGGTCTTAAAAGCGCCTACCTTCTCTGGTCCAAACAAATAAAGTTAGAAGGAGGACATACTGGCTGCTGCATTGCTGTCAGAGAAGCCAGCACTTCAACATACAGCAGCATGTTTCCTTAATGTCTGATCATATAGTAAGGTCACTTTATCATTTCACTACACATCTTACAGATTGCTCCTTTAAGTAAGAACAAAAGAGCCTCATGAAAAGAAATCCATAGTGTTTGTTGTGGTTGCTTTCTATCTCTTGTCTTGTCAACAGCTTGGTACTTTATATAATGCAGTTTAATACAAAATATATGTATTAAATTAAATGATACTTCTGTTATTATTAAAGCCTTGCTTTGAAGCAGTATTTTATTTCCCATGTTTGTTCTGATTCCTTGTGGACTCACCTCTGTGTCTGGCTGCCATCGCTCCAATGCCTTCTGGGACTTCAGTTTCGCCCACACTAGAGGAACAAAAAAAGAAAAAAACAGCACATTAAACCAACTTCAATAATACTTGAAAAAACTGAAGGTCATTAGAGGCTTCAGACTCTTACAAGAGACGGCGTCCTCGATCTGTGTGACGTTGGCGAAGTGAGCCGTGTTAGGGATTCCCAGACACCTCATACCGTGAGCGTGCCTCCACTCCTGCAGAACAACAACACAGAAAAACACTTCAGCTGCAAGAAAAGCAAATGTAGCATCATAAACAATGAAGCATGCTGAGAAAAAAAAAACAGTGTACTGTAAAAAATAACAAGGCCTCAATGATAGCAAAGTCCTTGATGTTAAAATAACAACAACAACAACAACAACATACGGCAAAGTGTCTCTGGAAGGCTTTGGGTCCCCTGTAGGTGTAGTTTCCACAGATCTCACAGTTGTAGTTGATGTTCAGCCCGTGGAGTTTATAGAGCCAGTATGGAATGGGCTGAAAGGATGAAAACAGACATGAGTTCACACAAAATGTTTAAATCAGACAAGGAAATACAAATTAGCAGCACTCCCTCACCACCAAACACAAATGATTCATCCAAACCTCCTCTACAGAGACTGAACTTGACTGAACGGCTCTGTGATTAGTAGAGCCACCCTGGTCACATGACGACCCTTCTCGACCCCTCTCACCCCCTCCACCACTTCTTCCTGTTACGTCCATCAGGCAGACGCTACAAAGCTCCACTGGCCCGGAGAAAAACATCTCCAAAAAAAATCCTTCATTCCCTCTGCAATAACCTCCATGAACAATATAAAATATACACTGGACAATTGATAAGAACAGTCAAACATCACTTCCTGTTCGCCAAAAGACCACACCCCCCATTGAGGTGAAAAAAAGCCCTGACAATGTATTAGAGGTAGATAAGAAAACACAGGTAGCAACGCGATTAGACACTAAAATTTGACAGTTTCAGTCATCATTACGAACACAGAATCATGACCTTATTAGGTCAGTTCAGTATTTGCTGTTTGGTTTTGTTTTTTTGCTGCATCTTTGCACGCGGAGTGTGAAAACGAGCCCTCTGTGTTCACTGGTTGAGAAGTTTTTAAGGAGAGCAGAATTATTCAGAGTTCTTCTCCTCCCCAAAACGAACAAACCTGTCGATGAAAACCAGTGAAACAATCCATACATCAGTTTCATGTTAAAGTCAGGGCTTCTCGGACACTCCTCCAGAACCTCACTTTTAATTTCTATGATAAAAAAAGATGTGCAGAGTAAGTCAGCTGAAAACGTTTCCATGTCCCAATGGCAGCCATGTTAAACACCCTGTTGACGGTCTGCAACGCTGACCTACAGAGTCAAAGCTTTGTGTTGAACCGCCAAATCTTATTTCACCAACAAAATGCTGAGTCACCCCGCAGCCCTCCACTCAACAGCGTCAGTTTTAATCTAATTTAAGGATGAAACGAGTCTGATATATAGTGCATGAGGTCCAGTGATTTGATTTTGCACAGACGGATTAAAATGTCTAAATCAAACCGGCGGCTGCAGATAAATCATGACTTCTAATCCTGGAATGAGTCGAGCTCATAAATCACTGAATCAAGGGGATGTGATGGTGTCGCAGATTTTTAGCGGGTGTGAAGTCACTCTCAAAAACACCACATGCGACCATATGGTAACCATGGTTTTATTTTATTTTGAATCTTTATTTTATTAAAGGCATGTCATTATGCTTCCCACCTTGGGGGTTGTGAAAAAGCTGGAACAGTTTTCTGTGCAACAAAATAAAAAGAAGTATCAATCGATAAGGTATACATAGTGAATAAAGCTTTTTCATTACTATCGTCTTCTCGGCCTGTGAGCTGCTGTAAAAAGTGAATTTCACTTTCAGGAGGTTAACAGCCTGTGGTAACAGCACGCAGTGCGAGCAAGCGTCAGCGACAAATCAGCCTGATTCTATTATTTCCTTAAGCGTGTCCTCACTGCTCATGAGCAGTGTAGTGAGTAGCAGCGCGATGCACAGCTTTACCCCCAAGCCCTGTTTGTATTTTCCTCTCAGTCACTCGCGTAGAGAGACGAGGAAGGAGGGGGTTCTACACGGCACTGACACTCGTTTTTCTCACTCAACAGAGCTTGGTAGCTCATCTTACAAAGGGGCGATAACGGTGCATGAATATTATCCACAGCCGTGATGAAAATGTCGAGCTTTGACTTGTGTCTGCACCGAAGAAAAACTTTCTCCAGCTCACCGCGAGCCGTTTGTTTGCGAGCCTCGGGGTGTTGTGGTTTGAGTCAACAGCACATCAATAGAAAGCACCACACTTCAGTTTGTCCTCCTTCAATACAAAAGAACTTGATGTCATATGTTTGCAAGGGTAAACTAAAAGAACTCAATATTTAACGGATTCAGTGTGGACAGCCAGCGTGCGGTGATGCGATGCCATATATAACGCTCACATTCTGTTAGGACACGGTGTAATAAAGCAGATTTGACCTCTTATCTCATCTCTATGACTTTTCTATGTAATTTGAACTTTTCTTCTTGCAGAGTTTTAAAAGTGTTGAGATTGAAGTCAACACACGACTGCATTTTGAGTTCATTCATCTTTCAATGAATCATGCATCGAATGATGTCACATAGTACAATGTTTTAATTTTAACTTCCATAAAGATGCCTTTGGACGCTTTGAAATGGGACGGCAGAATAAACTCATTTTCAGTGCTGATGTGATTCATGCAGGATCACTGGGACGTTTTACAATAACAGCGCTGTCATACAGAACATTTACACGCAGTGTGTTCATCCGACTAATCCTGGACGTTTAAAATGCTTGTAAACATTTTAGTCCGGCTGAAATTGTATTTAATTGAATTTTTCAAAGTCAGGCCAACACACCTAGATAATGGGGTTGGAAAGCGATTTACTCCTTCATGTCGACACCTCAATTTGACCCAAACTGGACGAGGCATTCTGAGCATGCTCCACAGTCCCTGCGCCGGGCTACATCAGCAGAAGTCGCTCTGACGTCTGGCTCCAAAGATCACGTTTTCTTTTTGCTGGCTTGTTAGATTTTCAGTAACGTTTCCTCAAATTGTACTTAAAGTTTGATCAGCTTCATTTGATCAAAAACACATCATTTAAATATTTGAAGGATAACCAATCAGACGACTAAAAGCCTTTTGTCATTTGACTTGTTTTCACAGAGCAGGGTCTCCTCACCTTGCCGTCCCAGCCCAGCGGCAAGTTCTTGGGGTTGTAGATGATCTCGTTGTCTTCGTCTTCGCTCTCGCTCTCACTGAGCTGCTCCTCCTCCTCTTCCTCGCGCTCCTCCCCGGTCCGGGCCTGTTTCCTCTGCACGTTCTCATGAGTCAGCTGCCTTTGCTCCTGTGAACCCCCGACAACACAAACAGTAGTCATTAGATCTATTCCACTTTTCTCAAACTGTCGTCTCTAACCCTTCATTTATGAATCTGGCAGCAGAGGTACCCCATGAGTTACTGACTCACCCCGAGGATCTCCACGTATTCATAGACCTGAGACTCCAGGAAGCCAATTTCCTTGTTACGCTCTACATCTCTGCAAAAGGTGATGGATGGAAAAGGTTATGAATTATACAATGAAGCCTATCATAAGACACTGTCGGCTTGAAATTTAAACACCCACTTACTTTTTAGGGCCTTTGGCTTTGGGATTCTTGGCAAAAAGCGACGGGTCAAGTGATTCTAGGGACTTTCCTTTGGTGCTGAAGAGTCTCTGAGCCCTCTCCTCCAGTGTCCTGTCAGCACACATACACACAGATACAAACTCAGTCAATAAAGTGTTCAGCTAGAACACAAGATTAATAAACTAAATATTGTGCTTTCTGACAGGTCTACGGCCTTTCTGTGATAGAAAACTGAGCAAAGTAGTAAAGTGTCTCCAAAGGGTATCGGGCTCATTAAAGGAGGTAACCTTACGTCTTATGGTTTGGTAATTATTCAAGAGAAACACATGTGCCTTTTATGTTTTGTTTTTTTCTGGGATGCAAAAAAACAAACAACATCCTCACCCTCCACATTTAAGTCCTAGAGCCATGAGGGCAGACTTCAATCTGTCCAGACCCAAGGAGGCCAACTCCTGTGGAAAAGCATTAGAACAGACACATCAGTATGAATAAGATCTCTTAGTGTTAAAATGAAATGATCAATCTAAATATTTAGGAGTTTTACCTCCCAAGAGGAGAAGGCAGAGAGGTCCAGATGAGCTCCAGCATGTGTCAAAGCACTGCTCGTTTCTTTCTGAAAAGATGAACAAAGAACAGGTCTGATAAGAACAAAAACTAGAAAACCAGAAACCATCATCACATATAAAGAACGGTGAGGAGAACTTACAGGCCAGCCGGGAAAATTCCCAATCTCCCATTTCTTCTCAAAGTCCGACAGCACTTTGCCATAGAGCTCGTTCTGGTCCAGCAGAGGTTTGACCCGGTCTGTGTAGTCCTGCAGATACTCCAACAGCATCTCCAAATACCTGCACACACACAGCCGACACATCACGTTTGTTTGACAGCAGAGTGCAGCCACAATCTACACATATATGCCGATTATCACTCATAACATCAAGCTAACTGATTAGTTTCCTCGTCTTTACAGTTGAAATTAAAAGGATTGAAAGCTCAGTTGTAAATGGAGTGAATACGATGGACCTACTTTTTGTATTCAGCGTTCTTCCTGTCCTTGGGGATGTCAAACAGCTGGTCGAATGAAGACAGGTAAGCGATGTACTCGAGTTTCTGCAGGGAAAGAAAAGAGATCATGGTTTAAAATGTTTTGGAGGTGCAGCGGTAGAAAAGATAAAGACTTTAAAGGATCGTTACCTCAGCTCCCTTCAGGTTGATGAACTTCAGGTAGCAGTCGTGGAGGTCCAGGTAGCGGCCGTATCCTTCCTCGTCAGAGAACTCCACCAGGTCTGTGGAAGAGAACAGATATCACTCAATGATCTGTCACATATGTTGGGCCAGTCTGGACTAGGCAAACTCGAGTTCATATTTGAATAAGGTTAGAACTTACTCTGAGCCTCCTCAGTGGGGTTTTCTCTGGCCTTCATCAGCTCCTCGAACTCCGCAGACATGGGAATGGAAATCTACAGGAAACACAAGGCAGTACATTGTTACTGTTCAGGTTTTAAGGGTTTAATAAGTGTAACCATTAGAAGTGTAAAGGGTAACTACCTCATTTGGGTGCTTCCTGTGAAACTCCTTTATCTGTTTCAGTCTGTTGTAGAACTCTGCAAACTCGTTTGGTCCTGAGATGGCAGCAAGTTCGTCCCTCCTCATTCTGTCAGGAAGATGAAACATTTGAAGAGAACAACTAAAAACATCTTAGATTTTCTACGAGTAAAGTTCTCCTTCTGTCATTAAAAGGATCATTAAAACACATCTGGATTTAAGGCAGAGCTACTCACCCATCTTTGTCTTCATAGGAGTCTCGGAGGTTTGCGCTCACATCCATATACCTCTGTGAAAAGACAAACAGACTGTTAACAATGTCCATACAAACACCACCAGTCAAAAGTTTGGACACACAACAGAAACAGTACTATCAATAAAACAGTATATTATTATAATATAGTTACTGTGAGCTGTTTCTAGGGCACACCTACTAATAAAAGAATTTGTCTTTCTTTTTACTAGTTTCCACATTTTAGAATAGTAAATATTAAAACAATAAAACTTTTGTTTTGGAAATCAAGGCATGCATACATAGGCATCAACTTCACTATTTCTATTTCTATAAGAAACACATGTCAAACATTGAAGCAGAAGCCTTTAGATCAAAATGTCTTAAAGATAATAAAGGTGCATTTCAATCAGCTGTGTCCAAACTTTTAACTTGTGTTATCGATTTCTCCCTCGCTCTCTTGACATCTGTTTTCATCCTTCAAAATCTAACAAGCAGCTTTTTAAATCTTCATTCTGGGGCTTGTTGCTCTCTTAAAAGCAGAGCACGAAATCCTACTGCTGGCTGTATTATGACTGCAGGCATCACAACACTTAATGTGCCTGAACCATTTAAGAAACTCAGACAAGAAGGTACGAAGAATATAAAGACAGACTTGACCTACATGTGTAATGTTTTAAGGACAGTTCATTCATGTATAACATTTAAAGTTTAGTGTAGATATCTTTCCTGAGGTCAGCCACAACATTTGATGAAATAAAAGTCTAAACTTTAAATGACTAAATAACAGAAAACAACTTTTAAAAGGTGTGAATAAGTCAGCCGGTTAACTATAGTTAAGCGCTACCACAGCAACGTTAACATTCTAATAACCATAGCAACGTTAAAATTCTAATAACCATAGCAACGTTAACATTATAATAACCATAGCAACGTTAAAATTCTAATAACCATAGCAACGTTAAAATTATAATAACCATAGCAACGTTAACATTCTAATAACCATAGCAACGTTAAAATTATAATAACCATAGCAACGTTAACGTTCTAATAAACAATACTAACGTTGCAGAGTAAATATTAGCGGTGAAAAACAAACAAAACAAACTTTCTTACATCCAGCATCGCTCTTGTTCGGTGGTCAGAGTTGATTTGATCCCTCAGCTGTCAGAAAAAAACAAAAAAAAATCAAGGTAAGAGTGAGTAAACTTTCAGATGTTTTAATTCTGCATTCGTCTGATTAGCATTGATGCTAACGCTAGCACGAAAGCGAACAAGCTCACCGTGGACTTCTTGTGTAACATTTCTTTGGTTTTCGCGTCCATCAGCCGCTCTTTCTCTTCGTGGTAGCGACGCTGCTGCTCTAAAATAGTCTCCATTGTTTCTAAATGCGTGTGTTCAGTTCACTAAAGACAAGACGCGGGGGTTTAAAATACCTGTCTTTATCGAACTGAAGCGGTAACCACCGATTCGGTTACGTTTGTTTTTCAATGGCGCATGTTGAGCGGCGACCCGTCCGCCACTGCCCTCGTCGTAGGGAAACATCGAGTCATTCAAAGGTTCCGCGTCATTGACTTGCTAGAAAAGACGGACAATCATTTTTCTGATGGTGTGAATTTGTGAGTATTTAAGAGAATTGTGATTTAGTGACACCATCTGGATGTTTTCTTTATTTTTTTAGAAGACACACTAAATGTTTAGGGGTACACATTATGTTTCATAAATCTACTGATCATTTCAACTACAGAAGTAGTCATAATGTTTGAAAATAATTGGGGAATAATCTATTTATATATTGATATAATCTAATGTATCCCCTTCCCCTCAGAGCTCAGGTCACCACAGCACAGAACTCATGAACTCCACTGCTGTAAATAGTGTCTTGTAGTGTCTAGACTGTAAATCATTTACTTCAGGGAAATAACTCGTGGAATCCGACTGCACACTTTTTTTTAAAGCAAGATTAATTTGGCAGTCCTCACCATTTTTTCTTTCTTTTTTTTGCACTTCCTTTGTAGTCTACAGTATCATCAAAGCCATGCCTCAGAGAGCACACACTTTGCGCGGACTCGCGTGGGAGCGGGAGCGCGCATGGAGGCGGATTGATTTGTCAAGCTGCCGTGAACAAAAAGAAACAATCGGAACTGACGATTATCTGCCTGAAGATAAAAGACTGATTTAAATGCATAATCAAAACAGACAAGATAAATAGGCAAAACAGGACATGGTTTGACTCTGTTTTTCAGAGTCATTTTTTTGTCTCCTCTAATAAATAAATAAATAGACACTTCCAAAAAGGAAAAATAAATACATTAGTAAATGTATACTTTATTTTAAAAAATGATGGATTATTAGATTGTCAGTCACTTCTTTCTTTGTTAGCTCACTTGAAGTTATTCATGACTTCTGGGGGTAAAACGTAAGATATACAGTATTTACAAATATTTAATCTTAGATTTAAATACATGTTTTTAATTCATGCAGTGCAATCACCATATGCATTACTTAGCCAAGGTTTATTCTGCATATAGAAAAGGTATACATAGATTAGTTTTAATATATTTTGTGTCGTTATAAGTCTGATGTATTTTTATTACATCAAGTTTAAGTTATTTTAATTTTATTAAACACTTTTTCTCTACTCTAAATATTTGGCAGATGTAAGTAATGCATCACTTTTCATCAATGATCAAACATCTTCTTGAAATAAGTTTAGAAGTGATGAGCCTTCTGAGATAAATAAAGTAAAACAACAAAAAAAAACTTGTGTGCGCAAGATTATTATTATTTTTTTCTTTTTTCTGTAGATAAACATGAGACATAACATATTCTTAAACATGAGAGACTGTAGATAATTTTGCCCAGTGTGACATTGCCCATGCTTCTTTTGAAATTAAAGAGATTTATTATAATAATTATTTTAAATATTTTACTGCTGGTATTTTTTTTCTACCATGCATTCATGTAGCCTTTTGTTCTCCCATTTTTTGTATTTAAAAGTTTGATCTTGGCTGAAATTGAAAGACATTAAAACAATCTTTAAAAAAATAAAATAAAATAAAAAGTAGACAATCGGGGCTTTTATTTTGTGTCTCATAACCGGAAACGACGCATGTGTCATCAGTGAGCTCGACGGTCGCGGTTTGGCACATTCTCCAGCAGCAGTCAAAGCAACGGACGGAGAGCAGCGGACACCCAGTGTGACGGATTACGGACTGTACAGTGGACATTATATCAAATTTCTCCTGCAGCCCAGCGTCCAGCCTGCTTGTAAAGGTGAGTCAGCCTTATTCTTCTCCAAAAAAATCCAACTCTACGTGAAAAATACACGTTATCTTGTGGAGGAAGGGGGCGGCGGTGGTGGTGCTGGGGAAGAGAGAGAGAGAGAGAGAGAGAGAGAGGGGGGGGCATCCATTCTTTCTTTTGTGCTGGAGCAGAAACCCAGTGGTCAGTTTGAAAGCTCCCGAACTGGATACTCTTTATTATCGCATGAGTGTTTTAGCTGAGCTTCATCTCCGTGTTTCTACATCAGGGTACCGAGGCTGTCTTGCTGTTAACCCCCCCACCCTGCTGAGAGGTGGTAAACCCGGTCTGGGGTGGTGGGTGCCCGGGGTGCTCCTTGACATCCGTGCCTTACGTGGTACCGATTTACCAGAACCCCGTCCACAACATCAACACTTTAAGAAGATCTCCCTTAAACTGCGTGTTCATACCTGAAATTGACATCGTTAATGTGCCTTTAAGACCCTTTTAATACTCGCTGTTTATTTCGGCGTTCACCTTTTTCCACCAACCAGCTCTTATAGCCAAGAGATTCAAACTTTTTGTACTGATTATAAACATCTCGAGTGTGTTTTGTTCCAGTGAAAACAACCAACAACGATCAGATCTGGAGACTTTGTTTACGTCACAGGAATAAACAATAAGTCAGAACAATGAATGGAACCTAAATGAAGCCAAATGATGACAAACAAATAAAGAACAAACTCACAATTAAATGAAAAAAAACCAAAAACATCCAATGACACAGAAGGATAACACAAAGATACAGCCTGCAGTTTAGTAGGCCTATCCATCCATTTAATTGAGATCTATTATTTTCCCATTTAAATTCAACTATTTAAGTCTAGATCGGTGGATAGTACCACAGTCACCTCTGTTTATAGCTCACCCAGCATCTGTTACCTGGAAGACAATTCAGTTTCATCTCCTCGAACGTGGACTTGTTCCCAAAAGTCTTGTTGCATTGCCAGAGAGCGTGCTTTAACGTGAGCAGCGAGTACTGACATTTCAGACAATCTGCTGTGATTTTTTTTTTAGTCCTAATCTAATCCACATTATCCAAAACAGTGTCTGGAAAGAGTTAGGATTTTGAATCGAGTCTTGCTTTGTTATTGCTTCGCAAGTTTGTTTTGGATTTAGCATTTTCCTGTTCCATTTTTTTTTTTTTTTTTTTTTTAAACTCTGTTAATGTTTAAATCTTTCTCTGAAATAGTCCTGAATGCTGATGAACGTGTAACCTGTCACAGAATCTTGAGACTGAGAGGCTTCACGGACAAGTCCAGATATTGTAACTCAGAGCGGTTTACAAAGGCAGCACACTGGAACAAGGGAGACCAAACTTTTGGATCGTATCTTCAAAATCTCCGCACTTGTGTCTGAATGCCCTTTATTTATCCACAACGACCTCAGAGCTCACGGTTTATGTGCTCACACTGTTCAACCAGATTGTCTGGAACGGCCTGAGAGCTCACACTGTACAAGTTAAAATCAGGACGGAGCATTCACAATTGACAATTGAAACCTCCCAGACACAGAGGTTGAAGTCGTACTTTTGTGTATTTCAGTTGTCTCATATATGCACGGCTCAATAAGGCAACACACGCCGGCAAAAAACTCTCTCTCTCTCTCTCTCTCTCACACACACACACACACACTCAGCATCGTCTGAACACAAGCTTGCTAGCAGCTACATCATAACAAATCTTCCCTGTCAGCTGGAGGTCTGAAGATAGTTCCTGTTCCTGATAGGAGGGGTAAAACAGATTAAACTAGGCGTGCCTGCTGTTGTCATGGCGATTTCAGACGTAGTGAATTTTTGTGCAGGCACAATCCGGAAGAAGAAAAGTCCTGAATTTGGGGCATCAGCTCGTGCCTCTGGCTCTCACTGGGCGAAAGTGTGCGCAGTCGCATGACGTATGATGAGGATCACCCGGCCGGTCAGGAGGAGCAGCGGATCGGGCCGGGATCGAACGTCACGTCTCAGTGTACGACGCACGACTGACGACGCAAATCGGGCTGAAATTCGGCTGTACGACTAAAAAAAAAAAAAAATCGGTTCTAGATCGGCCTGAAGTCGTGCACTGTACGCCGGGCTTTACCTGCCAGATGAGTTGTGTGAATGTGACAAGTTGAATCAAAAGGACGAGCTCCGACAGTGGGTTCTCCTAAAGGTGTGATTTCAACAGTTTGTGTTGATAATAATGGTCTGAGGTGTTTTGACAGTTTCACACCTGAAGGAGGAAAACAACACAAACCCAATCTCCATGATCTTCTGCTTTGTCTGCAACTTTAAATTCAGTCTCACCCCCCCCCCCCCCCCCCCCCCCATGACCCTTACCTTTTTATAATCTCTAAATAATCTCACCACTAAATGCAGTTAATTGCATCAGATAGCCCTTGTGCAGCCGGCTGTTTGTCAGGTGTCAGGAGCCGATTCAGCGTGCCAAATCTGCTGTCGTGTTTATCGAACAATCTGTCCATTCTTCTGTCTAATCCGACGTTCATTTCATCATGCAGCAAAAATAAATAAATAGAAAAAAACATGTCTGCACATTTATTCAACTGTATCATACATTTTTCATAGCGGCGCGGAGAATGTAAATAGAGGCATTCACCTTGAGCTATTCATACACACACTCATACACACACTCTCTCACACACACAGAGATGGAGAGATAGATGGAGGGATTGGATTTAGTGAACATGACCTTGTAGCTGTCTTTTCATTATTGAGACTCGAGGCTTCAGACCAGCAGACGTTCGACTCGACTGATTCTGAGCATGAGTGCTAAGAGACTGGCGCTCTGTATTTACCCTTTTTACCCGCTGTGGCTCAGAATAGAGCGCTGCAGGGCAATACGGAGTAACTGCTTTGGAGAAGAGATAACTATAATTTCTTCATCTGCTAATTTGACAAATCTATTCTGTATTGAACTGATTACGTTTTGACTTGTTCTCAAAGCCACTTTTTAAAGGTCTCCTCTTTTGAAAAGCTCTTCATTTTACTCTATTGTCTCGGTCGAAGACAAAGAGGACACAGTATTTCATTCCACATCATGATTGTGTTATGGGCTCGCTCAATCACCCACGTCTGACACTGGGTGTTAAAGAAAGATTAAACATCGTCCCCCCTCCCTAGAGGAGTGCAATCATCTTGAGCCGTTATCAAACATGCACTCCTGAAAATGTTGAGACAATTCCAGACAGACTGCCCCCGGAAATCTTCTTGAATGTCTTGTTCACACATGCTCCTCAGTCCTCTCAGCGGGAGACTTTCCATGTAAGACAGGAGAAGGGAGGGAGGGACGTCATGATGTTGAAAGGACGCGCTAAGATGGGGCCTGTTCACAGTACAGACAAACGAGAGGAGGAAAACATGCGACGGACAGCGAGTAGAAAACACAATGAAGTGGTTTTAATTACGTGCACATGAAGATCTCACTGGTTGGGTCATGTAAGCGTTATCACCCCCCTCCCACTCGCTCCCAGGTTGGGAACCAATGGACTCATTGACAAAGCGTGTCATCCTCAGGTTTTTCAAAGCAGACTGTGTTTTAGGTCAGAGTCATGTTGGGCTTCTGTTTGAACCCTTTCACTGCTCACTACAGTGGACGGCTGTTCAGAAGCTGTTTTCTGACAAATGCATCAGTTGTGACGGGATAGTTTCTCTTCTTTTTTTTTAAAGTTGATTTTGCAGCCTAAATTTAAGGACAGGACAGTGGATAGAGTCCGAAATCAGAGAGAGAGAGAGAGAGAGAAACAACATGATGGAAAGAAGACAATTGATTGATTTATTATTAAACTATAACGTGAAGGTTTTTCTTTATTACTTTCTGGGAGTTGTTCGGTCGGTTTCAGTCAATGTTTTTCCAATAATACTGTTCTCCCATTAAATCAGAATCGGGGTTTATTGCCAAGTACATTTACACATACAAGGAATTTGACTTGGTGTATAAGAAGCTATTACAATATATAAAATATAATTTAAAAATATAAAAAAATAAATAAAATCAAAAAACACAAAAGGTGCAATGTAGGAGCTGTGTAGTGGACTATGAGGAAAAAAAAATCTTACAGTGTATGCAACCTACTTTAATGTCTAATGTCTTTAAAGGCAAAAACTGTGGAGGTGCTCCTGTGCAGGAAAACTCCAAAACTCAGAGACGTCAAATTTAAGACACTCAGAATGACTCCCTCCACCCCAGTGGACAGGTGCACAGTGTTCTCCGTCGAAAAAAATAGCATAGCGTATTTGAAACGGATCAGAGCGTAGTGGTGCCGCTTTTTCACGCTCCACAGAAGGACTGCGGCGCTCGCTGTGGAAACACAATCATTGACCTGAGTGGCAGCGAATGGCGACGTAGTGCGCGGCGCTGACGGAGTATGTGGAAACTAGGGGGTTACAGTTCAAAATCACCCCCCCCGGACTCCATGACCTTTATCAGGTCTCACCACATCCAGACACATACGCTGAAACACACACACAATGCTGTTGATGCTAGTGAGTCATGCATTAAATTCTAATATCTTTTTTTAAGCTTTGAATCAGACTTTGACATAAACACAATCACCCTAACTAGAAACGCGTCATTCAAAAGCTAGACTTTCCAAGAATCCAGAGTGGTGGTTTTCTCTTCTTTCCCTTCAGCAGTTTAAATTCAGTCTCTCTAAAAACCCCTTCAGACTGTGTGCTCCTTTGTTCTCCTTCCTGTACCGTGTGTATATACTGTATGTCTGTATTCACTCTGAGCGGGAGCAGTTATCCTCCTAAGCCTGCAGAGTCAACGTCTGCACCAATTACACGCTTTATACATTCAACATCCTTCCCCCAGAATCACTGTAGCCTCGAGCGCTCCCATAAACAAAGCATAATGTGGCTCCATGCGTTTAACACAACATGTGATGCTTCGATGATCGACTCTAATGTGAAAACTGCCCTTCTTCTTCTTCTTCTTCTTCTCATTGGCCGTCTCTACGGTGACTTCAATACCACTGTTGGTCCGACGAACAAAACACAGAGGGCTCGGAAAAACTGTGAATCCCCTTTTTTCACTTTCGATTTTCTAATTTTATAGTGAGAACAACAAACGCTGGTGATTCAGAAAACAGGCAGCAGTTTGATTCGTCATGAGAGGGATTTAATGAAGCTCAGAATGTAACAGGATTTTTGAATTAAAAGTCAAAACCATCCAAGGAGTGGAGAGTTATTAGAGCTGGACTGATATGAGATTATTGGTATCCATTAACGATTTGGCCGTCCATGGAGAATATATTAGAGCCAGGATAAAAATAGACTTTGAAAATAGAGGACGGTGGGCTGAAATGAGGATGGTACAGAAGTAAGCAAAAGGCTGCCATTAAAAAAAAAGACTCTATTAAAGAGTTTTTAAAGAGTCCACCTATTCCAGTCTGTTCAGCTGTGATGCTCCTCTTCCTGTGCTGCACACAGTGCTGAGAGCAGGGTTAAGGAGCTGTTTGGAGTCACTTTAATCAGAGGAATATAAAGGACACGGCTGGACGATATATCGTTGTAACGTCCCAAATGTGATGTTAGCATGGACTACTCGAAATCGGACTTGGTCTCAAGACCATTTTCAATGTTACAATTCACTTAGCAGACGCTTTTATCCAAGGCGACGCACACCAGAGAGTAAGTACAACACTAATCCATTCATTCAAGCAGCACTTTTTGAAGGTCTTTGTCTCGTCTGGGAATCAAAAGATTGAGAGCATTTGTATTTTGGTCTTGTCTCAGACTGGGCAGACTCAGGATTTTGAACCAAGAACACCAGTGATAGGCTACTTTTCCACGTCATTACTGTGATAAGAGGCCGCAGCCTTCCCAGTGTTACAGTCTAAGTGAGGGACACGCCCGCTGCACACAAGATGATGATTTTTCAGTGATATTTTTATGGTCTCGGTCTCACCCTGCCTTGGTCTTTGTCTTGATTCGGTCTCGATCCCTACATGTCTTGGTCTTGCCTCGGTCTCAGCGCACTCTGGTCTTGGTCTCGGTTAGTGAGGTCTTGACTACAACACAATGCACAATAGTCGTTTGATGCAAACCAAAATTGCTAGTTTTCTTGTTTCCATGACGAATCTTCAATTAAAGCCTGTCTGATGTCAGAGAATTGACACCTGTGCATGCAGAGTCTGTGTGTCCTCTGTATGTGAAACTGTACAGGCTGCAGGCGATGCTGCTACTGACACAGATCTATACATGTAGGCATGACGCTCGAGGACGCTCAAGACGGTGAGCTTCCATTTAATTAGAAGTTACACTCACAGAGGTGGTCATGTAGATTTTCGAACATTGTTAGAAATGCTTTAGTTTATTTGTAAACTTGAACCTCTAATTAAATTAAGTTGTAACCACAATCAAAGTGACATAATGGACATAATTGGACACAACTAGTGGAGATTGGTGGGAGTGTATTCCTCACTTGCTGTTGGACAAAAAGTGAGTCTGTCTTTGTGTATTCAGGTTGTATGTATGTATAACGCTAAGTATGTGATTGTTTTGTTGCAGTGTCAGCATGTCCAGTGAGGTGCAGCCGAGGCCGGACGACAGCCCCAACACCAGTGGGGGCAGCTCGGACGCCGAGCAGAGGGAGGCGGCTCCACCGGAGCAGCCGGGCCCCGAGCAGCGGGACCAGACCCAACCCAAGAAGAAGGAGGCCAAGATCTCCAGCAAGACCGCCGCCAAGCTCTCCACCAGCGCCAAGAGGTAAATCTGCTTTTACTCTTGTGTCCCTGATGGAGCTGTTGAAGTGCTCATCCATTATTTACTCATTGAGTGGATTTATTTCTCCTTCTTTGGAGCTACACGTCCCCACTGCCGAGCTGTGTTGTGGATTTTCAAGAGATCATCAGTCAATCAAAGCAGAGCATGGCTGAAACCACCACTTGATAAATTGTTTCCTAAGCAGCATTAAAATAACAATTCAGTCCTGATGGATCATTTGAGTCATTTATGTGGACCAAAACACTCATCGTTCTTTGGTTCCAGCTCCACAGATGTGACAACGTGCTGCTTTTATCTGTTTTCTTTCAGTGTAATTGAACGCTTCTCCGTTCTGCACTGTCGCCCTGCAGGGCTCTGTTGAATTCTAATGCAGAGGTTGTTTCCTTATAGCAGTTAATCAATACGATGGAAAAATATGGGGAAAAATAATCAATGATGAAAATAGTCATTCATTACTTTGCTAATGAGGTTTGATTTTTTTTTTTGAGAGTGGAACTATTTTCTTTGTTGAATCAGCCGCAGACTTGTGTTTACATGTTTCTTACAGCAGCTCTTTCTGTGCACTAGGCCAACTTTCCACCCCGACACCACACAACATAGAGCTGCTTCATTATGACATTCATTCATTTTCTTCCTTAATTGAATCTGTTGATGTCAAAAGTCCTAGTTAATCACGCAGCTGCTCATAAACACAGTTCTTCTCATCACATTTGATCAGTTGTACATTAAACACAGAACCAGACAGCAGAGATCATATCACATACAATCTTTTTTTTACATTCATTTTATGTCAAAGGAAAAAAAAACATGACCATGACTTGTTTGTGAAAACAAAGTGCGGCTGCCTCTTAAGTAATAATCCAACCAGATCACTGGGTTGATCATGTAAGAAGGGTTGCAAAATATTATGAAAGAGGTTGTCGTTACCCTTTAATTTAGCACTCAGAAGTTCCATTAGGGAAAACCTTCCAACGCTTCTCTGTATCATAGCATCGTTTCGACCGGAGGAACTTCCCCCCCCAGAACTTTTTGAAGAACTACGTGTGTGTTGACCGAATCTACCAGGGTATACATTTAGTTCTAGGGTAAATAATCTACTCCGAAAAAAAAGACCCTTTCCACTGCTCGATGGAGTCAGTGGATCCTTTTGCAATGTAATACAGGACGATGAAAAACAACACAAGCTGAACCTCCTCTGTGCCAACGGGCTAACTGTGGGGTCGCACTGATAATGACGCTGGCCTGGCCGTCAAACTTATATTGCGTCATCTTTATGGCCTTTGTCTTTTTCTTACCGCCACCTATCGGACTGGCAGCGTAGTGCAGTTACATTTATTGCTTCCTCGCACGTCTTTGGCCTGATTTGCACGATCTTCCGGGGACTTTAGGCAGCGGTCAAAATGCGGACAACATGGGCCACAGGATCAAATCAGTTCCCCAGAACTACCGTATATACTTCCTGGGTCCATTGGTTTTAAAAGGGGCTGTAGTGTGACTGATGGAGTCTTCTCCTGAATCCACTGGAACAGAAGCGACTGCTTGCAGTTTGAATGTAGGCAGGTTTTTTAATCGCCTGCAGGTTCAGTAGCTGAAGCAGTGGGTGATGTTGACAGACTGCATTTCCTGTCATGACGGCGCACGTCTGTGACATAGCTTTAGAAAGATTATAGAATACCTCTCTTTGCTTTTTATTCTTGTGTATTAGTCACACGAGTACAGAGGACCAACCTACTTTTCTGATGAAATGAAAGTATTAAAGTGTGTCTTCTACGCTGGATTTAAGGGTAGTTACTTTTGCATGTAACAAACTGGCCTGGACATATTTTGGCTTTCTGGCTAAAAAGTACATTTTTAGAGCGTGCACACTAATAAGTGGACTTCAGTTCTTCTTGGTTGATGATTTACTTTGTCAACTTTTAGGGGAAAAGTCACTTCACCCTTCAAGCAGTTCTTACAGAATACTGAGACATTTAGTCATTATAATCATTTATCTAAACTCTTCTTTTTACATAAACAAATGTTACAAGAAGTTAAAGTTGTTCAGCGGTAGAGTCGGTCGTCTCCCAACCGGAAGGTCAAGGGTTCGATCCCCAGCTCCTGCAGCTACATGCCAGACGTGTCCTTGGGCAAGACACTTAACCCCAAGTTGCTCCCGCTGCTTCATCTGCGGCGTATGAATGTGTATGAATGGGATTAGTTACTTCTGATGGTCACTTTACATCACAACCTCTACAATAAGTGTGTGAATGTGTGAGTGTGACCTTTGAGTAGTCAAAAGACAAAAAAAAAAGCGCCTACACAAGCTCAAGTCCATTTACCACTTATCTGCTTTCTCTCACCTGCTAAACTTTTTGCATGACAGTCAGATTGACAGCTTAACAAACCCAGCGTACCCAGATCCCAAAGTCTGATGTTAGAAAAGAGTGGGTGGACATGTTTTTCAGATGGTGTTCCAACATCTGACGAGCAATATGACTTATGTGTGCTGACATGTAAAATTTAGAAATCACAATAATGGAGTAAATATGCATTCTGGTGTATTCAATATAAACCACCTAATCACACTGGAGCATATAGCCAGGACTGTAACTGCCGTGTAATTCATCTGTTCCAAGTATTTCTGAGTGAAAAAAAACAACAACCTTAAATGACTCACTGAGGGATCGGATTTGTACCAACCCACACAGCAATGACCTCTTATCAGCAGAGATGGGTGCAACATAAAAAACAAAAACGAGAACCTTGAGGGTAACTACTTTATGGGAAGGTTGACAGGCGCTGTGTTATTTAGTCGCTCTCAGTGCTTCTTCCTGTAATAAATCATCAGCCGCCCCACACAGAAGCCGGAGCTGCTGTTCTCCATCACAAAATCTTTGCTCGGGTGATATCGACTTATTAGCATTAGTCGATGCGTGCAGAATGTAATAGTTTACCGTGTGTTGTGTCTCAATGGATTATCAAATGCAACGAGCTGCGGAGCATCACGGAAAGCAAGTGTTTTTTGGGGGGGGAAAGAGGCCGTGCACGAGCGAGACGAACTCGCAGTATATAAGCAGAGCTGTTTCCCTTTGGATTCCCCCAGCCTTGTTCATCGCTGCGCTGCGCTCGCTCTCTCTCTCTCTCTCTCTCGCTCTCTCTCTCTCTCTCTCTCTCTCTCTCTCTCTCTCTCTCTCTCTCTCTCTCTCTCTCTCTCTAACAGGTCCCCAGCTTCAGCAGACAGAATGTGCCACCTCAGGAAATACTGCAGATAAAATTACACAGCACGCACTCAGGCTGAGGATGACTCCAAAAACCGTGGAGATTGTATTACAGGCTCCTTTGCAAATATGTCTCCCCCCCCACACACTGCTTCCTAGAGTGAGTCGCGTGCAGTCATTTCCCCACAGAGGGGAGTTAAAAGGAAAATCCCCTGTTGGATAATCCCACCATGTTATGTATCATCAACCTGCGATGTACTCTTCACTCCAGGAACTCTTTCATGATGATGGAGAGTTGTAATAGACATAGCCGGCCTTGTGTTCAGCTGCCGATTCCTTTTTTTTTTAAATTACCCACAGTACTCGCAAAGCTCTCGTAAGGGAGCAGCAGGAGTTTTTTTTACTTTAAAGCTTGTTTTTATTTTGTACACAAGAAGGCTGATGTTCAGAGTCTGCACACAGTGGAACATTATGCCATTAGCAGCCTCCCACTCACCCAGTGGAAGCTTATTGTACCCATGATGTCAGATCATTTGGACCTTTTTTAGTTGATAGAGTCACAGACGAGGAATTCTCAAGGAGAGACTTGTCAGACATCTCTGAGAGAGAACTGGGGATGTTGCAAGTCTATAGACAACTGGTTCCCAACCTGTGGTCCTGTCCCCTGTATAGGGACGCCAATGATCTCCGGGAGGTTGCAAGGGCTAAATGGGATTGTAAATGGACTTGAGCTTGTATAGCGCTTGCTTTTCTAGTCTTCAGACTACTCAAAGTGCTTTACACTGCAGGTCACACCTACACATTCACACCCTGATGGAGGAGGCTGTTATGTAAAGTGACCATCAGAAGTAACTAATCCCATTCATACACATCCATACGCTGCTGTGTCTTGCCCAAGGACACATCTGGCATGTAGCTGCAGGAGGTGGGGATTGAACCCCCGACCTTTCGGTTGAGAGGCGACTGACTCTACCGCAACCGCCCTGTCTCTCTCTGAGGATGTCCAAATTAGATTATTCCCAGGGTGTCAGAAATGATAGGTGGGGCGATGCTTTAACTGGTAAAGCAGGTTGGAGCTCTTTAAAAGAATTTAAATCACACTGAATTTGACGGATTTCCCTTAAATCTACTATTTCAGCATCTTTGATAAAACACATTTCCTTCAATCATCTAGAGATGAAGTGGAATGTCATGTAGGCTGACGTCGCGTTGCACTGTTAGTATTGCCCTTCCATTTATTACTGTGTCGATGGTGAAACAATAAATCATGTCAACATCGACTGCTTGTCTTTCTGCGCGCTCTCTCCTGCAGGAGCAGATTATTTTTATGTCCCAGATAACAAACAGCTGTGAGAACACGCACTATGATCAATACGAGTTGTCAATTATTTCTTTATCTCTCTCTCTCTCTCCTGTTTTGGGTTTTTTACAACCCTGAATAAATTGAGAGTTGAAGCAGTGGAGCAGTTTAACAAGAATCAAGGGGAATGGAAACAAAGAACCTCGATTTAGACGATGAACTCTTTACCTCAAGGGCTATTTAATGTCAGGCTTTAATCACATTTCATCATCTTCATTTGGAAGTTGCAATCTTGAGAGTAAAACAATTTGATTTGTTTTGTCACTTTAAAATCTGGGTTGACTGCAGGGAAGCGCCATGGTGTGCTTTCTGCTTTCTCTGACTTTTCTTATCACAGTTTACATTAAAAGCCTTAAAACAGGAGTGGAATTGTGCTTTCATATAACCCGGAGAGTTCACGTCCAGAGAGTGGTAGGGGGTGGTGATGTTTATTACCTGGGATTAGTGCACAACCGAAGATTTAATGCATGGGGCCGCTACGATCTCCATGCATGTAATTAAACCGCAGCATTATGTTTAATCTATTCCAGTGTGTTCTTCTACACTCTTAAGTTTATATTTTGATTCTGTCCGACGACACATACCATTGATATAAAGACAAATATGCTCATTATAGCATCCTGTAGTGGAAAAATGCAGCTGTTTGCGTTCACATATACAGCTCCTCCGGGAAATATCCTGAGTTTTTCAGGAGATTTCTGCAAGTGTGAAAGCCCTACATGTCATGTCTTGCCTCAGGAGACCCCCTGCTCTCCCCTCTCCCATCCAACAGGGATAGTCTCCCACTGCGAGGTGCATGTGTGAACAACCCGGTCAGGAGGATTTCAGGGGCAGTCGTCATGAAATTCTGAGTGCTTATGTGAAAACGGCTTCAGTATGTCAGACGTGTGTTTCTCTGCATAGATGAATAACAGCTGCATTTATAGCTGACTTAGTGGTTGTAAAGTGTAGCATCTGGAGCCTCATATCTCTGCATGGAATTGTTCAACAGCTCAAAATGCAGCTTAACAGTGTTGGATACTGAGATGCATCCTAATGCTCTGTAATAGAAGGTCTACTGATGCCCTTTTTAACTTGTTTTTTTAAACAGTATGAATTTAAAGGTGATGCCGTTCATATGATCGACAATGAACAACCACACCGTGTGCAGGAAGTTTAGCTATTTGAAGACACTTGTGCCTGTATGCCATCCAGAGTGGAAGAGTCTATGTTTACATGTCATGGGGTTCTGTTTTACAGTCAGTATTGTGTTAGCCATAGAAGTAAGCTACAAAATATTCTTAATGCAACCTGAATTTACAGAGAGGTTCAGAAATCCATGTGGAAAACCATCAAACAGGAAAAAGCAAAATAAATGTAAATGTACAATAATAAATAATGTTTGGAAACTCTAATCAACATTGGTAAGAAGCCCAGCCTAAATGTTGACGTAATGTTGATGAAGTGTTTATTAAACCCGTTCTGAAGTGTGTGGAAATGCTCCCGACAGCCTCCTGTGAGCGCGAGGGGTGAGACCGAGCCGATTGGCAGGAAAAATTCATTAACCTTCATACATCAGATATGATTCCTCTATCCGACATGCTCTATTGACATCAATATCAATTCACGCTCGTCTGGATTCTAAAAAAAAAAAAAGGGGCCAAATATTCAGCCGCACATCCCTGTGTTGATCTTGCGTGACAGCACTGATTCCTGTATCCAGTCACATCGCTCAGAGGCTCATTAGAAAATCAATGATGCGTTCAGTGCGTACACTTTCACAAGCAAGATTTATACAACTGTCTGTGTTTTGTGTGTGTGATTGTAACACAGATCTCCTCCTCTCGTTTCAGGATCCAGAAGGAGCTAGCAGAGATAACCTTGGACCCGCCGCCAAATTGCAGGTAGGAGCCTGTTGATTGTGTGTTTTTAAAGGGCTCTTTGCTGTGACACCTGAGGCATTCTGTGTGTGTTTGTGTGTGTGTGTGTGTTTGAGCCTGTGTGAGCAGCGTGAATGGATTGTGTCGGCTCAGTGAGTCACATGAAAAGCATAGGTGGATTATTGTGTGTTTTCACCTCTGTTTGCTCAGGCTGAAGTGCAATGAATGGACCTTGTAAGCAGTCTGAAGCGTGAATCAGACTCATAAAGAACAAATAAATATCTGTGCGATTGACCCGATTGGCAGTGTTTTCCATTAGCAGCGCTGTAGCAGCAGTGTTGTGTTTGCTCACACTCCCCGAGGCTGGTAAAGGCACTCTCTCTCTCTCTCTCTCTGCTGCAGCTCGACTGGTTTGCATGGTTTGTTTTTCTCCCAAAATCAGAGCGTGGGGAAAGACCGGGGTGCTGCACGCTCCTGCCAATCAAGATCTGAGTAAGAGCTTTCATTGTGTGCGGTTTGCATTGAGTCAGCGGTTTGCTATTCTTCTTAAACTGATGTCTTTTGGGATAAACATTGGAGGGCGAGGGGAAGGCATTGCAGGCAGCAGGTCACTGCAGTCCAGGCATTTCCTGCAGGGGCTGAGAAAGCACGGAAACTCACTGATGTGAGGCTCACAAATGTTGGCCACAGCCCGGATTACTCACTCAGAGTTTTCTTTTTTTGCCTGAAACCCCTAAACTTGGATGCACCAATAAAGTATTTGTTCTTCCTGCACCAATCCTGATACACCAGCTCATTTTCCTTGATATTAAAAAGTCAATTTGTTAAGCTAATGTGGATCACACAGACTTATTTTAGCATATTTTACCATAAGAAGTATGCAAATTGCTCCAGGAGATTTCTACAGCCTACAGCTGCAAAACGGGCTGTAATCGCTGCAAGGTAATCCTTAGAGGCGATGCACCCTATCAAAGTTGGTGAATGTTTTTTTTTTTTTGTCACTGACAGACTCAGATTGTTATGTTATAAGTTTCTTACAACACAGAAAAATACCTTTTTTAATGGTTGCTTTTTATAACCAAAAACAGTTCCCATAGGAAAAACTGTCGTTTCACTCAGCAGAATGTGGGAGTTGCTGGTCCACCGCTGCCTGAATAAGCTAGTTTATATGTATAAATTATGGCTGCAAATGGTTGGTTTTGATCAGTCACAATATTTCTGTAACACAAACTAACCAATCAAGTTAGTGGTGGAGAAAAAACCACCTTGTGGTGAGAGGTTAAAGGCCGGGTTTGTCATTTTCAAAAACGAGCATGATTTTGAAAGTAGCATTCCCTCAATGCTCCGTCTGCTTTATGTGGAGTGTGGTGTCTTCGAAGAACGAAATAATCTTTAAAAGAAGGTCCATCTCTTCAGGGTGTCATCCTTTACTGGTGCCAGAAATCATTAAAAAAAACACCATCTGAGTCTTTGCACTGAAGCAAAAACATTACAGCCATCACAGTCTGCATCATTGCTGCTGGCTAGATCAGACAACTGGAGCAAAATCAATAGTTTGGTACTTGGTAGTCATTGAGAGACCAAAATATTGTGAAAATAGGGCAAAGGTTAAAAAATACTGTAATCCTCCTTCCTGTATGCACGGAGATACTAATTCACCATTAAACCTTGAAGGCGTGTGCAAAAATGTAAACTGGGTGAGTCAGAAATTCTGTTAGATTTTCACCCCTAGTCTGACCTTCGGGTAGATACATAATCATGTTTAACGTGTCTTATAATGTTTACAATATGTGATGCAGGATTACTGGTGTGGCATGCATACTGTTCAGAGCGCTCTGAGCTCCAGTGATGAACAATGAGCAGTCTCTCTATGCTATATTCATACGTCTTCTGTTTCTGTAACAGCTGAGGTGTGCCTGTGCGTGTGTACTGTGTATGTATGTGATTTTTCTTTGTACTGGGGACAATCCTAATTCAGCCTGGACACTTTGGAACGGAGAGGTCGGGGATTTCGCGGCTTCATTTTTGTCAGATTGTAGAAAGAAATCTTTTCTTTGCAACATTATAAATTCTCTTTTCTCTTCTATTATCTTTTTTTTTGACAAATGCTCCGTGTCCTACTATGACTGAACATTTGGAGAGGTGTTAAAAAGCCATTTCCTCTTTTGAAAAGTTTGCATTGTGCAGACAGCTACATGACTGAAGGTTGAGCCTTCCACCTGTCATAACAGAACAATTTGTCAGCTGGCTGCTTGCTGTTTAAACTCACAGCCTCTGAAGTCTTTAAGCCCGGTGAGGAATGACAGAAAATAACCTGTTTTTTTTATGAAGGTACTATCTGTCACAGTCGCAGTCGGTTTGTCGGATCTTAAGAGACAAGGCTAATCTGTCTGAAGCAGGCCATTATGTTTCCCGACAAAGGGCCAAACAGCAGAGGGGGAAAAGGAAATTTCACGGCTAGACGTTTGTGTTGAAAATGACATTCTGCTGCAAAAGAGAAGATTCCTTGGACGAACGTCCGCGCTGAAAGGAGCCCTCATGACGAATGGATCGAGCTCGGCTGCAGTCAGGAGTCCTCAGCCATGAGTGAAAAATTAGGATCAGGCTGCTTGAGCGTATTTCAGCGTCGGGCAGAGGAGTGAAACGAGCCGGCGGAGTCCCAGCACTACTTGAAATGTAGATTTTCTGTATTCACATGCACCCTTGGGGTATTTGGGGCACTCTAACAGATTTAGGCCCCCCCCTCCCCCCGGAAAGAAATAGGCTGTCACATCCCGGTGTTTGATTCAGCCTGCATGTTTTACCACAACAATCCCGATTCAGCCTGTTCTTTTGTGCCGTTACCAAAGCACAACCGCACATTGTGAGCTGCTGAGATAAATTCATTTTACAGTACGTCCGCACACACACACACACACACACACACACACGCACATGCACATACACTCACACGGTCTGTTTGAACAAAAGGCTCCTCGTCTCCCGGCCCCTTTCTTCACCTGCTAATTGATCTGACAGTGTTAAATAGGCTGTGTTCTCTGAAAGACATCAGATGTGTGGGGTTATGAACGGACGCTGTGATGCAGCTCATTACCCCACAGGATTCAGCTCTTCTTCTTCTTCTCTTCTTTTTTTTTTATTTTTTTTATTTTTTTTTTACCACCATCATACCAGAATAAAAGCGCAGCGCATGATCACAGCCGCTCCTACAAACACCCTCTCTGGCTCGATTTCTGCGAGAAATAGACGCAGCGAGACTTTAAAATTCCTCCTGGGAGTGAACATTTTTAAAAAACACCTTTAACTTTTTACTGAGACATCGAGCCTCGTTTCAGAGATCACTTGGCTTCATTTTAAAAGGACTTAGCAGGGTTTTTTTGGGGGTTTTTTTTTGGAGCCATATGAGGAAAATGTTCTTCATTCTTTTTAATCATCTTTGTCACCCTGCCAGAAAGTAATTAATTGAATGTGACAGGCGCTCTAGAAGGGTATGTAAATAGCCCCCCACACCAGACACGTTATATTAGCCTGCATGGTGCTTCACCGGCCTTCATGGCTGTGCGTGTGTGTTAGCATGTGTGTGTTTTTTTTTCAATAATTACCATATCCTTTCATGATAGTCCTGGCAGCGTTTTGATAAGAATCCCCCATCGGCTGAGGGGAAACAATGAGTGGATTCCAGGGGGGAATTGGCCACGCTCTCTCTCTCTCTCTGTCTCTCTCTCTCTCTCCCTCTTAATCCCGGCATGTTCCAAAGGCATAACTTTCCATCGAGTATCGGTGAAGATCTTCAGAAATAAAAGCAATAAAGCAGAAGGTATCGCTGCTGAATGGGTTGAATGACAGGAATGGGAATTAATTTATGACTTATCGGGTTGTAGATAATATGATTGACTAAAAACACGTCTCAGATTTCATTGGATGCGGGATAGCGATGGTTCACTTTGTCATCATCATTGACATCCAGCTGTGTCAAGAGGTAGTGAACAATTTAATTATGTAATAATAAACATTCATCTGTAATTTTTGAATCATCCCAAACTGCTCACCAATTCCAGTTACTAGTTCAAATTTGATTGCTTTGTACCCAACCCTGTAAGAAATTCATTCAAGATACTGATTCTATTACCACAAATCAGGGAATCAGGCAAAACCATGAACTGATCCCAACTGTGTCAACTATCGACATTTTCAATCGGTATAAAAACGTGAATCTTCTGTGTCATAAAATGTGTGGCTTTAAACGGTCAGTATGTAAATTCCGCCACCAGGGGGCTCTCAATCAAAACAATAACAAAAGATGACGTCGAGGCCGGCGGGGAATCATGGGAGTGATTCTCTCTGCTGCTCCCCCCCAGCCACGATGAAAACAAAATCTGAGTTGACCATAGTCAAGACAACCGGGGCAGAACCGACCTGAGGAAGAGAATATGTTTACCGACGATGTGTCCAAGTATAATTGACATGACGTTTTTATCACAGCAGCACATACAGCAACAGTACGGCAGCCTTTCAATTGCAGTCTCCACTTCCTTATGCAGCGGTCTTTAATGTAACCTCCGGTGTTTCCACGGCAACGATAAACATGTTGTGTCTGTCATGGCGGCTGCCACAATAGGCACGGGCTGTTACAGCTGTAATATTACAGATTTCTGACAAATTAGAGGCAATGAAATATATACATTCTACATATAACACCTTTAACAGCACATTTCCTTGTAACTATTATTTGAAACATTAAATCCACATACTTGTTTTGTGCACTTTTACACGTCATCATCATATCAATGAATCTATACATTAGCACACAGCATCATGTCCAGCTCGTGCAGCTGCACACGGTTATGATCGCTCCAGCGTGATAACTGGTGTAACGTACAGACAAAAGCCTGAGCTGTGAGCAGCTGTGATCAGAGTTGATGCTGCGTTCACTGTCCTCTGTGTGTCCACAGCACAGCTGAGGCAGAATGCGGCGTTCACATTCATTACACGCTTCTGCAGCTTCTCATGTTTTTTTAACATCAAAACTGGAGATGATCTGCAGGCCATGATGCTCTCCTCGTTCGTTCGTTTGAGCTTCAGCTTCTTCGCGTTTGAGTTTAACCTCAGGGCCAAAGTTCAGACCCTTTAAAGACAGACCCTTTCGTAGTTCAGTGGTTCTCAACTGGTCTAGCCTCAGGACCCACCAAAAACTCCTTTATGAAAAACTGGACAGTTTGGACCTCAGACGGTACAAAACATGTGGCATAATGAAATTTGAAGCAAAACAAACATTTGCAAAAGGCGCTAAAACAACTTTTTGACACATTTTTTTCCAGGCACACAATCGTAATCCATTTAAAACAGCACTGTGACCCTCTTTGGGGCCCCGACCCACCAGCTGAGAAACCCTGCTTTAGTTTTTTGTTTATAACTCGCCCACGCTTAGTAAGTAAATGAGCAACACAGACTCTTCATATTGGGGCTTGAGCCAGTATTTAGCTGTCTGAAAGATAGACGTGTTGCTTCTGTCCCTTTTATCTCTTGAATGTCAGGGTAACGTTGAAGTAACTGGTCATGTGAAGTGGTTCAAGCGTACAGTTTCAGGTCTGTTAGTCCAGCCCTGCAGCATCCCAGCAAGCTACGCTCGCTGTAGCGGTGGTCCTGTCAGATAAAAGGGAGGAGGTCCAGTTTGTTATCAGGAAACATCCCGGCATGTGGGCACAGCAGCTGTTCAGCCAGCGACTCACTGCTCAGACTAAAAGATGCATTTTGTTCATAAACAGTCACACTGAGAGGATGCAGGATACTGTTTGGAAATGTCAAAACGGCTGCTGGAAATAGAAATAGAACCTCTATTAATTGAAGGCAATTAAAAACACAAATATGTGCAAGTATATATGCTGCACGCTGCGTTATTGTAGATGAGTATGTGGTTCATTGTGCTGGGACTTTTCTTATCTGATGAGAAATACCTCAATTTTATAAGTATCTTTAAAATGTGAAACTGTTTTTTTTTAGGGGAAAATGCACAACCTTGTTTAGCTGAAATGAAAATAAACGTTTCTTAATGTGGAATATGCAGCAATAGTACTATGCCATCATACTCAGAAGGCTACCCTCCTTACAAATAATCTTGCTAAAGTATTTGTGATATTTGATTTTATGTTAAGCGACATAGTGTGATATGTGTAGAAATGCACGTCTAGCAGGTTATTCATTGGCCTTGTATTTCCACTGCGGCTTCCAATAAGTGACACACAGTAGTGGAGAAAAATAACGTCTCTCTGATGTCAGCTGCAACACATGAGCTCGACTGGCTGCTCTGCATGCTCACTCAGCAATCTGAGAACAACTGCTGGTGTTTTTCAGTGCGACCAGCCTTTGATATCCAATGCCAGTCTGTCTTGACCTGATAATAAAAGTGAATCTGTGCTGTGCCTCATCAGGGAACTTTGCAAAAACAACGAGGGTGCATTTTAAAGAGGAAAGTGTCAGGTATCAGCAGCCTCTTTCTGTGTTTCATCCCTACATTACACATCATTATTAATCTGCCTTTTAGATCCGATCAGGTGAGAGCAGTGATGGGTTTTTGAAAAAATGGCTTCCAAACAACTATCAGCAAAAAAACAAACATTGTAGCGTTGGCAGCTGGTCAATAATGTTCCAAGCTGACTTACTTCAAAGTCTGTAGAACAGAAATGTTTAGCCAAACAGTCTAAAGGTGAGACAATTGTCAGCTGGCAAACAATCTTATTTGGTCTGCTGAGTTCGGCTAATGCTAGCAGCGCTAGCACCGCCAGTCTTTGATCCTCCCTGCAGGCAAACATCCTCATGACTGTGGTTACACATTGCCCCGATATGGCAGTTTAACCTGACAACCTACATACAACACTATCTCCGTTTTCTAGGTCAGAGTACTGCCAAACTGCGCTGCTCCTGATGCTATCCGTTCACTCTGCTTGTTTACATCCTGGTTGTAGAGCAGGCAGAGCATGCTCAACAAGGCAGCTGCATTGCAGACCGACATCGAAGGCCAAAATATTAGATATATTAGAGAAGATTTGGAAAGTTTTTCATGGGCGCCACCCACATACTCAGCTCTGCTGCTTATCCCACAAATGCATGTTGCCTACAAATGTGGCTCCATTTAAAAGGGAAATAAACAGGCTTTCCTACGGTATAAGATTTATTGCCAAGAAGCATTGTTACAACAAAGATATAATCTACCAAACAAAAATGTCCTTACTTTTTGTGCCATGTTTAGTAATTCTGGTGCCGACTAACAAGGGTGATTGCGTTTTGGGAACATCTTCCTTTATTTTAAACAACGTCGACTTAAAGTGAGCGGCTCACTTTGAAGATGGGGCTTAGCAACGTTGAATAACAGTTTGTTTGAAACTGAAATTACTGCAACACAGAAATATGCAGGCATGTAGTCTATAGACATTAAGACCAGCAATCTCCATATGATTTTTAGCGCTGATGGGAAGCTAACTGCTGCTTGCAACAAACTAGCATCAAGCTTACTGTCCTTCGCTGTTTCAGTAAATTTTACCAAGTGGACCAAAGGCAGCTGTTGCAGCCTGTAGCCGCTAAATACAGTAACCTCTGCAGAAAGTGTTTGTCAGGTTCATGGCAGAGTTAAAGACAAGCATCATTCTTTGTTTGTTAGCATGCCAGACGAACAGTAGCAGATATATATTCTCTTGCCGTCATATCAGCTCAAGGTTACATTTCATGACACGTCTTCACTGTTATCGTCAAGGACACTGAACCCGCTCGTCTTCCCTCCGCTCATGTGTGTATGTGTGTGTAATAATAGAAAGCAGTCATGCTGTCATTGCTGTTCGAAACCACACAGTTGACTGACTGTCACACGATTGCTGCTGTCAATGAAAATGACATGATGATTTATTCATGTCACTGTTTATTTTTAGCCGAGGGGCTCCCACAACAAAGATTTGATACTCCTGTATGAGCCCACCTGTGCTGTTTGTTGTAGATTCTCTCTATTCAAGGAAATATTAATGCTGATTTACCTTTAACATTGCAGTCATCCAGCAGAGTGATTCAAAAGTAACACTTGTCTTTCTATACACGACTGCATTTGCATTAAAGATGAGGATTATTTTATCATCAGTTAATCTGGATAAGATCCATTGATTAGTTCTTTCCTCTTTTAAAAAAGCTGTTACATGGTCAGTGTTACCCAAGCCCATGATAAAGAATGTCAAAGAACTGTTTTTTTGACAACCCTAAGATAGTCAGTCAAAGACGACGAAAAAAATCAGGAAAATCAGAGAAGTGTTAATTAAATAAAAAGATCAAGTGTCCCTTTAAATCTCCTTGTTGCTGTAATATTGACGTTATACAACTTTCCCATCTAAACAAAACATTCAGTCCCTGGTGCCCCTCACTCGCTCCCGTCAATGACAAACTGTTCCACAGAGCGCCCCCTACAGGCCTGGAGCGCTTCTCTTGAAAAGGCTGGATTTGCAGCTTTTCGTGTCATTTTTTGTATTTGCAGCGTGTTTGATGTTTTTGCAGTTTTTTCTGCTTTTTGCACCATGCTTGTTATATTTGCAGCGTGTTTCAGCCGTTGCATTGGTTTTGCAATTTGCAACTTTTCTGAATTTGCTGCACATTCTTCTTAATATGTTGTTTCGGCCTTTGCTGAGCACTTGCACCTGTCGGCCACAGTAGTTTCATGCAGTTAAAAATGATTGACTGTTTTGGAAATACTCAACCACAAATCCTTTTTTTGGGGGGGGGGGACTGATCCAGAAATTCCTGGAATTTGGGGCTTAGTAAACATGCCAAAAACCTGGGTAAGGAAAAGGATGAAAGAATGTCTGACCATGTCTCAAGTAATAAAGTAGGTGTTTTTTTACATGATAAATTAGAGAAAGAACCCCAAAGTAAGATATCCTGACTTCAGACACAGAGTGATCTGGACACAAGCACAGACAAACACAGTCGTCATTATGCCTCTGTCAGAGATTACGTGGCTGTATATCTAATGGAACATTTACTTCAGTACGGAGGCTGCTGAGAGCCACTTTGTTCTCCTGTGAAATACAGGAGATATACAAAAGCTGTCTGCACACAAGCTGGAGATATCTGATCTGTCAAATCACTGCAGCTATAACGATGCTGCTACAGGGGAATAGGGGGGGGTAAAAGAGTTTTCAGAAATCATTGTCTTTTACATGCACAGATTGTTTGGGAAAGAAAAAGTGAAGAGTGAAACAGGACGTTGAGCTGAGAGTAACACAGAGAGAGAGAGAGAGAGACTCACCCATCTGCTGCAGAGAGGAAACAGAGGAGGGCCTTAAAGATTTCTGCAGACCCCCTGCAGGGAGACGCCACTATGGAAATACTAATTATTCCTCATCTCAGCAGCCATCTCCTCTCTCTTTCTGACTCAATGTGAAACTCTTTTTCATCTTTCCACTCTTTGCAGCTCTTTACTCAAGAAAGAGTGATTATACCTTTCATGATTCGTGATTTCAGCCTTTTAGAATATTTTTCTTGTCTTGTTTTCTCTTAGAGGGAATCATACTATGAATGCATTTGACCAAATGATGTCTTCTTATTTTTACTGGTAGTTATTTTTTCTTTTTTTAAGTATCTACAGCAAAATGTATAGGACAGGTATTTATCTGCACTTTGACGTGTATACGTTGCTTTTGAGAGCTAATGTAAGGCCCTAGAGTTTCATTCTGGTATTTTTAACCTGGACTCCATTGTTTCATGTATTTGGGGTATAAATGAAGACAACATTTTAAAGTTTCATCGTCAGATTGCTTCAGCCAGCAGGGGGCAAACGTAATGGGAAAGGTAATCCCTGCAGGCAAGTGCACCTGATAGAATAACTCCAATTTAGATTGCTTGTTTTTTTTCTTGCCACTGACAGACTCAGATTGTTGTCTTACCTGTAAGAGAACATTTCAGAGAGCATCTCTACAGAGATGGACAAACAGTCGATACAATGTTCTCTTCAAAGCCACAAGACTTACGTCAACAAAGACCACCTGTCCTTAATCTGGAGCTTTTTGTGCCTTTTTCAAGGGCACCTCGGCTGTGCTCAGGAAGTGAACTGGCACCTCTCCAGCTACCAGGCCACATTCCAGTCTTGGTCCGCATCGGGACTTGAACCGGCGATTGCCTGTTCCCAACCCAAGTCCCTACAACCTGAGCTACTGCCGCCCCTAACTGACGCACTAACTCACCCAAAAGCAGGGTTAAGCCAAGTGTTTGAAAGAAATGGGCAGAATATTTCATGCCAGCCCTGAAGTAAAACGTCGGGTTGAGCTGATGTGGGAACACAGTAGGAAATATTCAGGGAATTTCCCAGCAGCATGCAGGCTGGTGTGATAGTGTTTTTTTTTTGTCATACAACTGATTTGAACCTTCTGCACAAAGTGAAGTAGCTCCTTCTTTTATTATGCTTGCAAATATGTCCAATAGCACATAGCATTGGACTCTCTTGCTTCTTCCGCCGTTCCTATATCGTCCTTTTTATGTCATGTCCTACCTCCTCTGACCCATTCTTTCCACTTTTAAACCTATTAGTCTGAAAGATCCAAATATGTAGGACCTAGGTTTAAAGTACAGGAAGTCCTCCTGTGTTTATAAACGGTGTAAAGGTCACTTATCCACTGCTGCAGGGAGTCGCATCTATTTTTCAAACAACGTATACATCCTGCGGCTTTTGCATGAAACACTTCAGTTTAGTGCAGATATCGTGCCGTCGGAAAACAGCAGGGGAGTGAGTATGTGTGAAGGGGCTATATATGTGACCTGAGCTGCTGGTCTAGAATATCACCGCAGTCTGTGATCAAACTCACAACAAGAGCCTGTCCTTGTAGGATGGAGGGTATTCTAAATCACAGCATACTGTGGCCGCAAATAGCATTTCCTTTTTGTAGGCTGCAGTTTTTTATCTGCGATTCTATCCCAAGAATCAAAAAGAAGTTTAAATAATTGGATGTGTTCAGAGAGGATCCACATATTGACTTTGTGCTGTAACTGATTCCACACCACTTTCTCCCCGTCTCGTCTTCTTCCTTCATCCTCGCTCATTTCCCCCTCTCTCTCTCTCATCTGCAGTTAGCTACAGCTGACTAAGCCTGTCTCTGCAGTGGTCTCTGTGTGTGTGTGTGTGTGTGTGTGTGTGTGTGTGTGTGTGTGTGTGTGTGTGTGTGTGTGTGTGTGTGTGTGTGTGTGTGTGTGTGTGTGTGTGTGTGTGTGTGTGTGTGTGTGTGTGTGTGTGTGTGTGTGTGTGTGTGTGTGTGTGTGTGTGTGTGTGTGTGTGTGTGTGTGTGTGTGTGTGAATGAGGTCATCATCAGTGTGCATGTATCAGCGATGCACATGGTGTCTCTGTGTTGGATGAATGATTAGCCTCTCATTAGATATGCTGTTCTGTTCTGTAGAGGAAGAGCTGCAGTCAGCGCCGCTCAGTCTCTCCCTGAAACACACACAGGCAGTTACATATTCTCTCAATCACACACACACACGCACACGCACACAAATTCAAACAGAACTCACAAATATTTGTATCACTTCCTCTCCTGCATGCGCTTAAAGAGGAAACTTCATTCATGTCAGATACACAGAGACACACTTTCACTTCCTGTCACACATCAGCACTAGATTGATACATCGAGGTGTAATATGTCTTTCATGACAGGTTTACATTTCATCCACCTCAGATAAGATGGTTTCTCTACATGCCCACAGAATGAAAGTCATTCGTTTTATTTCTGAGTTATTTTTTCTTTCATAAAAATCACCTTTTCAAGGGTAAAAAAGCTTTTAGAGAGTCTTGAGTTGAGGTGATGTTGGGCAGCTTTACTACCTCAGGATGGTGTAAATTAGGGATCCTATGGTGAGGCCATTTTCACCGGACTGCGTCCCTGAATCAGTGTTATAAGTCAAATCAGCTTCTGTTTTTGGATATGAGACGCCCTAGGCTTGAACTGTGTTTTTTTCTTCACTCTCAGGTGAAAATAGTTTCAACTTTTTTTTTTTTTTTTTTGCTAGATGAAGGCTGTAGTATCATAGACTGTAAATATTAATGAATGAAGCCTGAGTGACATCATCCATCTGTTCCTGCAGGGGGCTCTGGAGGCTCATCTGCAGCAGCCGCCACGCTGGAAATCCTGTCTGAGCCTAACTTTCAGTCAACCTAACGACAGGCTGAGAGCTGGAGCTGAGGCCGGTTTTTGTGTGGGACATATTTTGTCCCTTTTGTCGATTAACAGAAGTTAATGGAAGTTATTTTAGAGACGATTGGGCAGGAGATGCAACACTCGCAATCACCGCATTAGGAAAAGTGTTTTTCACTGAGTGGTCGCATGAAGTTAAAAAGCCTTTAGGTGGCTTCTTTTAAAGTTTTTCCACCTGACTATTTGGTCTCTTCGATGTTTTGAAGAATGATGTGGTTATTTTCTGTCGCTGAATAAAGAAGTAGAATTAGAAAACTGTATTCTTCCCCAGCAGGGGAACTCGTTTGCCAGCCAGTCAATTCATACACACAACAAACAATGTCAACGGTACAATCACAGCAAGTAAATAAATATCAAACAACATTGAAACCATTTGAGACATAATTTACAGCCATGAATCAGAGCAGCGACTAAAAAAATGTATTATCTCACTGCTGCTGCAGCAAAGGACCTTTCACTAGAACACTGAGGCATCACTCACTGAAGAGGCTTGTGAGTACATATTAATTTAACATTTTCTTATAGTCAACAAATACCTTGAAAGTTCAAGAGAAACTGAATTCTTCTGTCTCTAAAAACATCCTGATACCTCTTCCATGTGCCTCAGTTGGTGCACTGCTTCCTCATGAAGTTAAACATTTTTTAAATTTTAAAGTAATTCCTTTTTGTTCAAAGCTGCTCAAACAGGAGGGAATGTTGCATTTTTTGGGGGCGGGGGAGGTATTTTCTGTGTGAGGTTAATCCACATTTGGTGCTCTATTTACTATGTGGGGCAGCAGGAAGGTGCATGTGGGACTAAAACAGAACATGTGTGTGTGGATTTTAGGTTGTAAAAGTCTTCAAGCAAATAGAGATACAGTATTTGCAATCAGCGTTTCAGGATGATTTAGCCAATCAATTAAAGCAGATGAATAAATCTGAATCATAGAGCTGCAGAGCTCTGTAAATGTTGATGTCATTTGTGGTTTGGGGGCCACAGCTGCTCTGCTGAAAGTTGCTCAGGTGCAGCAGTGGAGGCATGAACGAGTGCGTCTGTGTAAACATGAACCAGGAAGCGGCTGCAGAACTGAGCTCAGATAAACCTCGCTGTTTAAACACGGTTTAAAATCTGAGGTTAGACCTCCGCAGCCCTGCATCCGTCCTGATGAGACCTGAACCACCCCAAACATAATCAAGAAAGAGAGTTGATATGAGTTATAACACAAGCTCCTCTGCTCTGTGAACGAGCCTCGTGTGTGTGTGTGTGTGTGTGTGTGTGTGTGTGTGTGTGTGTGTGTGTGTGTGTGTGTGTGTGTGTGTGTGTGTGTGTGTGTGTGTGTGTGTGTGTGTGTGTGTGTGTGTGTGTGTGTGTGTGTGTGTGTGTGTGTGTGTGTGTGTGTGTGGCTGGTTAGTAGCGTATAGTCCCCTGTCATCACAGAGATAAAGCGGACAGCCGACACAGTCCTAGCGTTCTCTTTATCTGCCTGTGTTGTTACAGCTTACCTCGACCAACCAGCAGTGACGGGGGGGGGGGGGGGGGTTAAGGTGAGACACCAGCCTTGCTGCTTCCTCAAGGCTGACACTGTCACAGAAACGTGTGGCCTCAGGAAAGCCTGGCAGACACACACTGCCGTTGACAAGACAAACCCATTTGTTGCTTTTCTGGTTTTCACTGGCGTTTTGCTTCCTTTGATATGTGTAACATTTCTGTCTTTTTACATTCAGTATACTCACAGCTTTGTTCCTTGGACTCGTGTTTGACCACTCAGCTTTCTCTCTCACAGCTGGTTTGTTTTCCTGCCATCATTAATCTTGGAACGATTTTTCACAGATCCAGCTCAGAAGCATTTCAGAAGCTGTAAATATGCACTTCAAAAAGGCTTGTCAAAAAGAGTCTTTACTTTGATGCTCTTCTTTTTTTCCCTACATTTGATATCACTGAACATCCAAAGCTCAGTTTAATGATGAGAAAAGAGCGAGGCCCAGAGCGGATCCTCTGCAGATACTAACACTACACTTTAAGTGGATTATGGCAGATAAGTAAGTGGGAATATTACAAGTTAATACATTATTTTTTTGTCAGGAAAATCCTATTAGTAAGCCTTTTTCTTTTGACAGTACGCTGTAGTGGCTGCTGCATTATTTTCCTGGACTCCTGGAGGGGGGGGGGGGGGGGGGGGGAATTTCTCACAGATGGACTAGGATGTACATATTAGTGCGTTAGCTTGATGCTAACACATAACAGCACACAACGAGCTAACAGGATGAGCATTGCGAGAAACAATATTTTACTTACCGGTGGTTTAGCATCTATTTACTGTTAGCGGTGAGTTAAAGTTTATTGGAAGGAAGAAAAAAAAAAACAGTGAACCAATCATATTAGAGGAAAAAAAAAAAACATGACAACAATACCAATTCGCTTCCAATGAAAGTGGGCGCAGAGAGCTTCACCCCGAGGGAAACTTGAGACAAACCAATTACAGAGACGCCTCAGGTCGCCTGAAGGCCAAAAGTTTAAGGACATAAATGAAGTTTATGTATTCACACAGAAATGAACCAGTACGATATGGAACCAATTCTTAATGAATGCTGACAGACTGCCAAGCATGTCACATTATGTACCGGTAATTGATTCATGTCTGACATGTTTAAGAAGACTTTCTTCTCTCAATGATTGCAGGGTGCGGTGCCTCATGGGCCCCTTATAACAAACCGCTACAGGCAGTTTGTCAAATATAGGTATATGTGCTCTTTGACCTTTTCTATACCAGTACGGTGTCCAGTTCAGAAATTAAAATCAAGATTGTTGGCTGGGCGAGAGTTCATTTTTTGTTGCCATAGGATCAGAACGGAAATCATTCAAATGTACTATTTGCTTGTATCGTATTAAAGTCTGAAGGCCTGTTATTGTGACACTCTTGTTTTAAGTATGACCATCTGCTGCCCCCATAAGAGCCAATGTTTCCACCAGGAACTGGGAACCTTTGGAGGAACTATTGCACTCAGCAGGCTTGGTCTTAAAACATTTCATAGACGTTCGTTTTACCCTTTAAAAAGTCCCTCAGGGTGTAAAGTCTTTGTGAGTTCAGGTGCCGATGGGCTTTTTATGTTGAGGACTGATCCTTCAAGAGTTGCAAACAGTGACCAGCGATGATAATGGTTTGCTTTGCAGGGCTTTACCGTTGTTGTATCGTTGAAACAGTAATCTTTTCTGGCTGTTCGGCCTTATCTTTCTGGGTCTTTGACTGTGTCTGATATGTATGTTCCTTTACAAGCTTCAGCAGTTTTATAGATTATTAAACTAGTATTCATCTTTTTATCTTCGACTTTAAAAAAGACATGTTTGTTTTTTCAGGAATTGAAAGCTATTTTTAAATGGAGTTATTCAGTGTAAAAGGCTGTGAGGGGGTTTACCAGATTTGATTAAAGTGCACAGAGAAGAGAGAGAGTGAGGAGAAGAAGGACTTGAAAGAGAGAATTAACATTGTGGTTTAGGACTGGGACTCAGTGTTTCTGTAAAACTCTTCTGCAGTGGGTAGTTTTTGGACTCCGACCACGAATCTGTATTCTTTAACTGGTTCAGAGTCTGTTGGTCTGCTCCCATGGAGCTCCCACAGCTCCCACTTGGTCCTCTGTTTATTTTCCGTTTCTCATACTCAGCCAATGCCTCTCTAAACTGCAGTGCTGCTGAATCAATAGCGCAGTGAGAGCCAGGCTACACCCACAGGCTCTACTGAAGCATGCACTTCACAGCCGCCTTAAAAATCATCCCATAATGTGTTTCAGTCGGCAGACAACGCCGCGGCAGGCGTGGGAATGATGTGTTTTTCATCACTGGGGGATTGTGCTCGAAATCTTCCCTTCTCTCTGCCTCTCAGGCTGCTCTGATCCCTCTCTGCTGCCTATCTGAAAGGTATCTGTACCTCTTATCATCAACCACCGTAGAGTATTTTCATTCACTCAGTCGCCTCAGCTGTCCTCACTGCGCACACGTCTGTCCTTGATAAGATTAATTAAGCGCTCAGTGCAAAGAGAGTCGGAGTTTCAAGGTAGTTGGACTGCAGCAAGCCGGCTGTAGGTCACCTGCACGCCATATGCAGCATGATGGAGCCTGTGGGAGCTATTCACGCTACTGGCCTTCTTGTCCTGATACCAGTCACTGCCCTGGCAATGCCCCGAGCTACCGTTAATCAAAGAGCGTGTTTCAACAGAGACCGGGGGGGGGGGAATGGCAGATCCCCAAACCCGACCTGATCATCCTCCACGCAGTAAATCTCTGGTTAATTGTCTCCATGCATGCCTCAGTTGGTTTTCCAGCCGATGTGGCTGTTGAATTCTTAATGTGCCCTTTTGTGGTCCGCTTTCAACAGCTATCACCTTCAAGCCTCGGATCTTAATGGGGGGTGTCTCCACATTTATTTTCATGGCAGTTCAGCAGGGAAAATGCTGTTTTAAGGCTGAGCTAATGGATCACCGCAAATCATCTCTGGGTGGATCCTGCCTGAGTCCCCACTGCGCTGAGAGGACGTGTAACCATACTTCCTTGCAGGAGTGAGGGGGGGGGGGTAAGCGCCTGCCTGAGGCCGAGGGCTCATTTGTGGGTAAACAGTGAAATCTTGGAACCAGGACAAGTGGTTCAAATGCAGAGCAAGGCTACAGTGAGGTTTCATTACGGTTTTGGCGGGGGGCTTCGCGCGGACAGCCAGGCCTGTGCCACCGGCACACATGCCGAGCTTCCTGCCAAGGTTGATTTCACTCAGGTGATGAATCCCCAGTAGCTGGCACCGTAGGGAGGGGGGCAGGGCCAGGACACTGTGGTCTTGTGTCCAAAATACTAATGCCATGTTTCCACTGCAGGAAGTTTCCAAAGGGACTAAAAGACTTTCAAGAAATGTAGTGCTCTGACACCACAGAGGTCAGGGTCTTGAGTTACTATATTACCAAAAAGTTCCTGCCTACTGGGTTCATACCTTCTCAAAGTACAGGTATTTAAGGGGTGGGGTGCATGGTTGCTCTCTCAATTTATTTTCTAATAAATCAGCAAAATGCTTTATGCTTACACTTTTTGCAGATCATTGGTTTTTGTATAAAAATTATGCTTAAAATTATCATCTTAAAGGAACCTTTTGAAAAGTGGTTCCTGGGACTTAAGGTTCAGGGTACTTTCTAATGATACATAATTCCTGGGACTTAAGTTGAAATAACTTCCTTGTACTTAGTAGTGACAGGAAGTGTAACTTTGTGGCATTTCCTTTTAACGTGAGGTGTCTGGGATTTAGAGTTCCAGTGTATTGTTTTTAAGGGAAGCAGTCCTAAAACTGTACCTATGAGAAAAACAACGACGTCAGTGAACCTACAGTCTGTTATCAAAGTTATTTTGTCCTGACTGTATTCTCACTTTCTGGCATGATGCACCACCCAGTATCAGCGACCCAATCAACACATCCTTAGAAAGTGTTCAAATGTTCTCGCACTTTGGAGGCAGAAGAAGCATTATTGCTAGAGATTAAACTGAAGACTAAATTCAGGTATAAACTCATTACTTTAGTTATCAAGGCTTTTATATAATGTTCCATCTTTATTCATGAATCTGATTAACAAGTCAGCTAATTCAGTTTCATCTGAATCATTAAGTGAGTGTTGTAACCTTTTGACGGCTCAGGTATGAATGCTGTCACTTCAGCTGCTATAGTATAACATTACATTTCAGTATAATTGAGTTATTTTCCAACCACTTCAACTCATTTGAACACATTTCTCACTTATTTGTTCTCATACACAAGGACAGTTCAACCACCATCCGTTGAGAATTAGCCAATTAAATGTGATTTCATTCACAAGTTTAAAGTGTCGCAGTGGTTGGTGTGCGGGGGGGGGGGGGCTGTGGTCCTCCAAGCGGGCTGCCCAGGTTTGTATCCGACCAGTGACTCCTTTGCCCCAAGCAATTTTTTTCCCACCTCTACTATCAACTGTCCTATCTCCCCAATAAAGGCACAAAAAGCCCCCTCCACCCCCCAAAAAAAAAAATGATAATAATGTAACTTGAGATCATAAAACCTAGCGCTAAATCGTCCATTGATGCAGAGAACTGCAAAATATCGTGCTGGTACTTTGGTCGCCCCCCCCCCCCCCCCCTCTAAAAGACTGATCTCTTAATAGTCAGAAGAACAGTCTTGACAAGTTCTTCCCGGGTGATGCGAGGGAACACAGGATGAAGGACAGAGTGAATTATAGATAGACTGAATGTTTCTGGCGGTGAGTGATTGCAGTCTATGGAGCCCATCTCAATAGAGGAGTGACGTAAAATCGATGAGCGGAGTGCAACCTAATCAATGTTGCCATGATGACTGCAGGGAGGGCGCTGAGCGATTGTTTTATTCGGTTAGCCTGCGAGGTCACCCTGTGTTTCCTCTCATACACCCTCTGCTCTCAGGCTCAGTGCACTGTGGGTTTTTTTTATACTAATGTAATACTGCAGCACCGTATTTGCTCAACATGATTCTTTTTGGCAACCCCCACCCCCATGCCTCCCCCCCTCATTTAATTTTGTCTCAACAGAGAATGTGTTCATTTCTGTGAGAGTGCATTGCTGAGAGAGCAGCTAACGAGACTTTCACTCACAAAGGCGAGCTGAGTCGGCAGGTCTCTGTGACCTTGGTGTATGTGTGTATGTGTGTAAGTGTGTGTGTGTGTGTGTGTGTGTGTGTGCTCTCTGGAGAACCATGTAATGGCAGGGCCAGGTCTTGTAGGAAGGCCAGAGGAAGAGACTGATATATTATTGAAGCGTTATTTGACTTGGTCCCCAGACTTCATCTTGTGTAGATAATAATAGCTACACTTCCCTTGGAGTGGTGCTTACATGGCATCAGACGTATATTACAGGCGGGAGAAAGTGGAGTGTGTGCAGAGGTTAATGAAATCAGAGGAAAGAATAAAGCACAGAATCTCAGTTTGAGTACTTTGCAAAAGTGTCTGAGGTCACTGTGACACATATTTAAGTTTTGAACTAACTTCTCTAAAACCTCTTTCAGCACTCTTGTGAATCCACACTTCAGATCACACATCCAAAACGCTGACAAAAGCTGTCCTCTGAATTTTAAAGAGGATATTTTATGCTCTTTCCAGCTCCACTTTTATTCTGGGATTGGACTGGAGCACAGCTGTGCATGATTCACAGGGCAAAGAAGTCAGCGCAAAACAAACTGATGTTTCTTATTCTGGCACTCTCTAAAGCCCTTCGGTCCAGCCCCTCTCTGAAAACAAGCCGTTTTGAGTTGCACTCACAAACGTCTGGGAGCGCTGCTTGAAACCAAAGCCGTTTTTTAACGCACGCATGGGGGTTCAGAAGGCGGGACATGACATCAGAAGATCAGTGCGGAAGTGGCTCATGAAGCAACAGAGTCCTGACGATATGATGCAGTCATGCAGCGGTTGCATTAGATTGCTTAGGAGTTAAAATCATGTAAAGCCTCTTCTTTGTACCGCACAGTCAGTTTGTAAATTCAATGACTGCATGATGAAATAAGTTATCGCCCTCTTATTGCCCGTGTCTGTTTGCTCCACACCACGGTCGGATCGACAGCTGCTTTCATATCATGCCTCCATGAGTGGAATCAAACTGGAAAAAGCGCCACAGTTCATTTGAGCTGCGGTGAACAGGTTTGATGTGAAGCACTGACAGTGCCAACACTTTGACTGGCTGTCTATCCTGCACGCTCCACATGTCAATCACTGGGATGGGCTGTCACAGGTACATCATGCCACCAGCTGTTAGAAGATTCAGCAGCGTTTCCAGAAACCTTTAGCAAACCAATACAAACCATCAAGTCTTTATTATTGGTAATGCGGACTCCGTGTGTGGTCCTTAATTACAAATCCATGGTATGCAGCAGAACACATATAGTTTAGTGTTATTTATGCAAGGGAGTTTTGCAAAAAAAAAGCTGAGGATGATAAAAAAATGTCTATTGACGAATTGTAATAATTATCCTGATACACACTGAACATTTTTAGAATACACTTCATTAAGATACTGTTAGGTGGGGGGTGTTTCTGCTGTAAATGTTCAATGATAAAAATCGTAAGACAGACTGTACATTATCTTAGAATTTATCCGGCCGAGGTCAGACGAAATTTCAGTACACAAATGGCTGACAAACTTTTCCTGCTAACAGTCATGCTCATATTCTGTTAGAATTAATTTCCTTTTTGGATACACTTCTAATGGGATGGAAAGAAGATAAACCTCCACTGGTAAATGTCAGACGTATACATTTCTTCAACCTAAAGTAGATAGTACTTTAGTAATCATAGTTCAATCATAGAATTGCATAAAAAGCCTTTAAAAAAACATACATTTTTACCTTGAGGTTATTTTATTGCCTGTGCAGTTGTTTCAAAAGCATAATTCAATTATTGGTTTCTGAAATTGAGGACATTTTTCCCCGTGTTTCGACCCTACAGCTGTATCATATTGTCTTCATCCACAGAAGCTCAGGTTTCATGGAATTAAATCATTTCATGTGATGGCTCAAAGATCCCGAAGCAGGAGGAGAATAGCTATATGCAACACTGTCATGTAGTCTGGATTTTCTACCTCTAGGCTAATTTGAAGGGGAAACTCCAGGGTCAGAGGTTAATGTGGCCACATGGTGAGACTGACCTGGTGAGGCCACAAAGCCCACCCTGTTTGCTCTTTTTTTCAGGGTCACATTGTATGACTGGAACATGTGGATATTTTAAAGGGGAACTCCACGAAACATTCATGGCAGAAAATCAGTTTCTTTGTCATGAGATCGTCTTCTAGGCCTTTTGCAAAGTTTTATAACGTCCAGACGGAGCTAAGACTGAAAAATGTGCACATCGATCCCTAGCTGTTGGAAGTTTCCTCGGGTAAGACACTGAGCCCAAAAGTCGCCCCTGATGCAAAGCCTTCAATGTGCATGGCACCTCCATTAGTGTGTAAGGGTGAAGCTTTAAAGCCTATGTAGTTGTGAAATTAAGTTACAGCATGCATTACTGTTGCATTGCTGTTCGATCCATTTAAGGCAGTGCTTCTAAAACTGAGGGGTAGAAACTATGTAATGAACATACACCACATAATCTGTACATTTCTTCAACTTTCACATTTCTCTACAAAAACTACATAGTTTCTACAGGGGCGGAACGGCTACAAGGAGGGGCAGGAGCGTGGCCGAATGGGTGGCCTCGGCTCCCCTTGAAATCTGATATACACCTCAGGAATAGGAGCCAATTTAGTGTGTGTGTGTGTGTGTATTTATGTATTGTATTTCAATGGGTTTTGTTTATGTTTATTTACTTAATTTGGACACTAGGTGGTGATAATTGATAATTTGGGTTAATAGGTCAGGTGGTTGGTTGAGTGTTTATATTTCAGAGGTGAACAGGAAACGAGGACATAGGTGGTGGGAACATACGGTTCTTACCGTAACACAACATAACGCAAGTAGGCTATTTAACGTAACAAAAGAACGACAAACAGCAGTATAATCTCGGAAATAACAACTCATCATATCATCATCACGGTTTGTCTGCTTCATATGTGACAATAAACTGGATTATGAGAAAGTAATTTAATTTTGGACATTTGTTTATTTTTCATGTGTCAAGAACTTTCCGTACACCTATGCAAGTGACTAAAAGCAAAATAAGAAATTTGGACACTAGATAGTCACTACGTCAGGTTTCACACCAAAGAAATGTTTCCTCCTCCAAGGGAGTGGGCATGACAGAAAAAAGTTTAAAAAAACACTTTTCTAAGATAATCTAAAGCAGTGGTTCTCAACTCGTCTAGCCTCAGGACCCACCACCAACTCCTCCGTGGAAAATCAGAACCCAAATTTCTGATATTTTTCAACCAATCAGCAGTTTGGACCTCAGTCTGTACAAAACATGTAGCAGAAGCAAGAAACTGAACAAAAGAAACATGTTTAAAAAGTGCTTCAAAGTTTTTTTCCATCCAAACATTCGCGGCCCACTGAAAATGGCTCCGCGACGCACCTCTGGGTCCTGACCCACCAGTTGAGAACCACTGATCGAAAGGTTAAGTTAGACGTCCTTTTTGGGTCAAAGCTAAAGTGAGCTCTCACGGTTTTAAGGCTTAAAATTACTCCTTCATAGGTTGCATGTAACTATTAGCCATTACCATTCCCAATTTAGCGACCACTTGCATACTTAAACAGAAGGACAGCATGGGAATTTTTTTTTACAATTAGATCTAACCCTAACCCTTTGTATGTCTGACAACTTTGTGTAAGTGCAAAAGAAAATCACTTGACTACCCCTGTGACATATCAGATAGTGTTAGAGGTCAGACTTTATTGGGCCAAAAAAATGCTTAGAGCAAGACATTACACAGAACATAATGTTTCATTATTATGTGGTAAGTAGAGAGCGTTTTTATTGGTCCCATCTTGGTGATCAGGCTCACAGTCATGGCTGGAATCTGGTCATCCAGCGGACTGAAGCAGAGTTAAAATGTATCCGCTCGTCCCACAGAGATGAAATTTACTGTCGGTGTCAGCAGTGTCAGATTGTTTTGTCTGGAGATAAAGAACAGGCTGTGTTTGTGTTCAGTTGGCTTCCTGTCACTCCTCGAATTCCTCCAGAATTATTTAAAGTGTAAGTGTAAGCTCTCACCTCGAGCGTCGTCTCAACACCTCCACTCAAAGCCTTTTATTGCTCGTAGCACAGAGCCTGAAAGGTGGAAGCCGAGCTGAATAAATTCTAAACACAAGCTTCACCTCTGCGCAGAGCTCACTGTGGTGATGCTGGATTTAGTTCCCCGTCAACACAATGCTACCTTCACACTCAGCTTCATAATCTCCATCCTGTCTGCAGCGTGCAACTTTATGCACTCAGTTTTTAAGATCAAAGAACTTTTACTGAAGACATTTTGCAAAAGATGAAAGAGTTCTTTTAGATAAAACGACTGAAGGTAGGAACATCACACTGGAACTGTTCGATTTTTACATGGACCACAACTGAGGGCGCGGTCACACTGGCCATCCGTACCGTGCCCAAGCACTCTTCAACCCTAAAGTCCAGTTCGTTTGGCCAGTGTGACCGCTCCGTGGCTTCCTTGGCTTTGGCACACTTCGGAGAGGTGTGCTTCGGCATTGGTACACTTCATGCACGAGCACAAGCACGCTTGTACACAACGCTGACAGCCTTCATTATGGAGAAATCCAGAGTTTCATGGCTGTATCTGACTAAAATGACATAATATAAGACACAAAGCAGCTGTCATGTTCTCTGTGTTGTTCGCTGGTCAGACTCAGCCGCGCGTCTATTTTATTTTTTTATTTATTTATTGCAGCCAATTTCTGATTCTTATAATTTACCTAAACAGTCCTATAACAGGGCGGCTGTGGCTCAGTTGGTAGAGTCAGTCCTCTCTCAACCTGAAGGTCGGGGGTCCAATCCCCAGCTCCTGCAGCCACATGTCCGATGTGTCCTTGGGCAGGACACTTAACCCCAAGTTGCTCCTGCTGCTTCGTCAGTGATATATGAATGTGTATGAATAGGATTAGTTACTACTGCTGGAATCCTTCCATAGCAGCCTCTACCATCGGTGTGTGAATGTGTAGGTGTGACCTGCGGTGTAAAAGTACTTTGAGTAGTCTGAAACTAGAAAAGTCCATTTACCATTTAACATACAGACGGAGTTTATATGGATGAATGTTGTTGAAGTTGACGGTAAAGGATGGCTCAGGATGTTGCGGATGTAGAGTAAATGTGATTACAGGTAATGCTCTCCGGAGACGTTACATAATTAAGTAGGACATTGTTGTATCCTCTGTGAACATGCACGTTTTTAAGCTTAGCTAAGAGACAATCAGTCCTTGTGTTTGAGGTCAGACGACCCTGATTTGTGATTTGTGATGCTCGCTCATTCATATGCCTGCTCACTCACCATAAAAAGGTTTTTATTCCATTACAACCACAGCGTTACGACCAGAGATGATCATTTCTGGAGCAAAGGAAGGATAAACTGTTGTGTTTTTTTAACTGCCTTCCTGCGCCTACAGGATGTGCGTATAATAACCACCTACTTCTTTCGCCTTTCATACCCACCAAGCCAATCATCTCCAAACCTTTATCCATTCTTAGTCTCGTTTCCCCTTCCTAGTCTCCATCATATTTCTCTCTCTCTGTTTTTTCATAATATGCTGTATTTCCTCACAGCCAGTGGAGGAAGGTTAATGAATGACCATTTCTTGACTGTAATGGGAGCCATTAATGGCTACAGCGGCGGTAAAGGTTATCATAAACACATTTGCCTCCCTTTAGTGGCTGAATGTGTGAGAAGATGAGGGAGAAATGAGTCACATCCAACCTTATCATTTGCTGAAATTATAACTGTGGGTGCAACATTATAGGTTGCGTGGGGGACATATTCCTGACAGTTACAGAAAAACACAAGCAAGTCATTCATCAAGTCAACAGAATGATTTCATGTTTTTACAGCAAAACTCGTAATATATGGTTTAAAGGTTTCTACACAGCCCAGGGTATGGTTGGACATTTTTGTTTCTATTTTTTTCTATTTATTTCAGACTCTTTGGTTGTTACTTTTAACTGTCTATAGCTTCAAGGACCAGCATGTATTTATCTCTACATTTCCAGAACTATAAACCATCATTGGATGAGATGGTTCTTCATTTGGCAGATCAGACAGATCAGTTTTATTTGTGTAGCATTTCATACACTGAGGTGAGTCAAGGTGCTTTACAGAGTGATGAAACATAATAGATTTACAATTAAAAAGTGTGGGAATAAAATATAAAAAAATTAGTTTTAATCCATTAAAAAAATCAGAAGTGCGTGTAGTTCAACGGATTAATTAAAATTGTGTTTTGAAATAAGTTTGCAGCCATCAGAGGGTAGAGAAAGGCAATGAAAAGAGGTAAATACACATTCACACACTGATGGCAGAGGTTGTTTTGTAAAGTGTCCATCCAGAAGTAACTAATCCATTCATACACATTCATACTCGGCAATTTTATGCAGGGGGGGGAGGGGGGGGAGGGGGGGGGGGGGGGGGGGGGGGGTTGTATGAAATATGCGGCCTTGCCTAGTTAGGCTGTGTTGTACCAAATTATTGGAACCAAACAACTTTGATCTTCTCTGTAAAAGATGCATCAGGATGTTTCATAAAGACAAGACATGAGGCAGTTGAGGAACGATTAGCTTTGCTGCTCTGCACTGTCAGTGCTCACTATCACGGCAAATCATGCACAAAGTCTGAACGGCCTAATTCATTTCCAACGGCTTTATATTGATGCAAATTTCACTTCTTATTTGAGGCGTCATTAGAACGAGCATGCAGGGAGTGTATTAGATTCAGCGCCTGCCCATGAGCTGTCACTAATATTTAGGAAGTCATCCGCGTCTCAATTCCTTTCATATGATCTTGTCGGCTAATTCAATAGCTTAATGTTTGTTGATTTGTCCCTGGAGGACCTTTTTTTTTATGAGCCATAACGTGAGATGAATTTCTTCTTTTATTGGCCTTTATGTTTCATCCATTATAACCTAAAAGTTGTCAGGTGAGCCGAGCGACGCGCTGTTGTGTCTGCCTGTACTGCTGTTGTTGTTTCCATGGAAATCCCTTTTTGTGACACAAAATGCACACACACATGCACAGAATCACTGCCGGGATGTCATGTTGCCAGGCAACGTGTTGAAGACAGTGGGGACGAGTAGTTGGTTTAGTGCTGATTCAAAGGGTTAGAGGGTGTTAGAGTTACACCAGGGTCGACCTCCCTCGTCTCAGCCCTCCTGTTGCCTCCACTCGTCACCTTTGCTCCCGGTGAACTTGAGCTTTGTGGATGTAAAGCTGAACCGAGTGAAGAGGGACAAAGGCCTGCGCAAGCCAACACTTAGCCCTTTTAGCTCAAGCAACAAAGGAATCAAAAGAGCTTTTATCTCAAGGGGATTTAATCCCTTCTCTTCTTCCAGGAGCTTTTTTTGGCTCGTTTCCAGTGAGCTTGAGTCTACCCTTCATTAAAAGAACTGATGTGTTGATGCTGGTTAGTGTTTGCTAATTAGGCTTTAAAATCCTACTAGCTGGCAAAGAACAACCTCCAGAGATTTATAGTTTAATTATACCAGCTAGCTGCTTGTTGTCAGTCAATACCTGCACCCCTCTCAGTCTCTCAGTGAGATCTGGCAGAAATCCTCAGTCCTGAAAGCTGAGTGAGAGCTTTGTAGTTTCATTGATTACATTCATTTATTAATGTGTATTAGACTCCAGAAGAAACCCAGTGAAGGCGGTGGTTTAATCATGAAACACGGGGCTAAAATGATCAGCAATCTTGATATATAGGTAGTTAGTTGTAAGTGTTGTCAAGCTCCACCTGAGCCGTTTTCACAAATGCACTCCTGAAAATATCGCAATAATTTCAAGAGGACTGCTATGGATATTCTCCTGACCTGGCTGTTCTTCAGTCGGGAGGTATCCTGAGGTAAGACGTGACGCAAAAACAGATTGTGCTGGCTCGAGCCGAATTGAATATCCTGCAGCATTCTCGCATCAGCCCACTTGGACCTGCTGTGGAAAAAATACTGGGGGTCTTGTAGGAGAAACTCCGAGTGAAGTCTGAGAGAAAAATCCGGCTCCTCCTGGAAACATCCTGAGTTTTTCAAGAGATTTCTATAAGTGTGAAAGCCCTATAAAGGTCCTTACACCTGAGTAAGGCCATCAGAGAGGATGTATTGCTCTCGTTTTATTGTGTTTGGTCAACCATTGGCTTTAGTTGGTCATTTTCCGCGACTTGATTGAGCATGTTGAATTGGCAGCCGAACTCATCAGTGAAAGAAGTGACTGATTGGCTGGTCAGCGAAGGGAATCGGCGCAGCACAAACCAGAATTGAGGAGCAGAGGAGTCAGCAAATGACTAATCCTTTCTTCTTCCACAAGTTAAACACCATGGGAGGACAAGCCTTGAGTCGTTTGCACCCTGCTAGTGTGGAGTGGTGAGAGCTGAGCAAATAGGCTCTTATGTGATTGAAAGCCCCGGGCCCTTTGGGAGAGATGGTTTCAGACAAATGGGTTCTTTTATAATGCTATGGGAGGGCCTTGAAGTGTGTCATGGGAATATATTTGAGTCCGTGTTTTGCTGTATCATTTGTCGGGAGGTTTTAATCCAGTTTGTACTCTGGAATGGGAGAGGGGATTAGTGAGTGAGCAGACGTAATGCTGGTTTGTCTGGTTTCATTTTCTGCCGTCCTCTCCTCTTTGGTCCAGTCTCTTACTGCAGCAAACAGGAGCTGAGCCTGACAACTTCCTGCTGGCCTGTCTGTTTGAATCTTGTCCTACAAGATTATATATACTCCGTTATGAATCACCTCTGCCCTGCCTGTCATAGAGCGCTCTGTGATCATGATCGGTTAAATCTTACACAGTGAAACTGTTGAATTTCCGGGAGAAGCACAGGGACCTCGTTTCCTCTCACTAGTTCTGTTAAGAGAGATTTCCTGTCTGTTTACCTACAATACCAGCTTTTTACACCTAAGACCGTTTTGGCTTTTGGTCACTTCATATCTCCTCTCAGGTTTGGATCACTAAAAATCAATGCCATAAGTTCAAAACATTTGCCTATTGGGTTATTTTATATTTCAACTACAATAGTTCCCACAGGATGAAACACCCCCACTGAAGAAATCTATGAGGCCTGAACTCAACTTCAGATCAGATAAAGCTTTAATATCAAACTTCATTTGTTGGCCTTTTTGTTTCAGCTTCACTTTAAACTCCTTGCTGTGCTACTTTTCTGTCAGGTTTTATTTGTAAAATGCTGGTTAAGGTTTGATTTGTGAAATGTATATTAATCAGAGTTTCCATAAGTGCCTGCTGTCAGCGAGGCATTGAAATATTTCCAGGAGATTCCTTTTAGTGTGCTTCAAGTTTCCCTTTAAGGCAGCTCAGCTTCAAGTCCAAACTGAAGATGATGGTAGACATTGATTTATTCTCCTTGTGAAACTACTTTTTATTTACCAGCTTTAATGATTAGGTCTGCTGTTTGTTTTTGGTGTGGTTAGCTAGTCGTTAGTTTATAGTTATCTTTTTTGGGGGGGTGGAAGACATTGTAATTTGGTTTGCTGAGTGTGGCTAACGTTAGCCGTGCTAGCACCCACATCCTTCGCTCGTCCAGTTTGACCTGACACAGCCTATACAAAGATCTCGATCTCCATTTTCTAGATCAAAAAACTGCCACACACGCTGCTCCAAAGAGATGCTATCCGTCCGTTCGCTGTGCTTGTTTACATCCAGGTTGTAGAGCTGAGAGATTTAATCATTCAGTCAGCTAAACAAACACACCCCCATAGTTTAAACAAACAACCTCACTAACATGTAAACAACATCTACATGTCTACATCATCTTCTTCCTGTCAGTGGTTCTGTCTCTGTCTGTGTGTGAGAACATATCTCTTTATTTACCTGTTTGTAGTAGCTTTGTGCGGTGTGGCCTCTCTCACTCCCTGGTGAGTCACTGACATTTGTGCAGTGCCTTGAGCGTAGCAACATGGCTGAGGTACTGAATACAATAATAACACTGTGTGTGTGTGTGTGTGTGTGTGTGTGTGTGTGTGTGTTGAGTATGAAGTGTAAAAGGCATCAAGAACGCACTGTAAGCAAACACACTGAGAGCTCTGTTTTGTTTCTTTAAACCCTGAAGGGAGAAAGATTCTGAGAGAGAGATGGTTTTGGATACTTGACAACGGAAAACTTTGAAGACAACATTCAGACTTGCTTTACCCGGCTGTGGCTCAGCTGGTAGAGTCGGTCGTCTCTCAACCGGACGGTCCGGTCAGGGGTTCGATCCCCAAGCTCCTGCAGCCACATGACACCAAGTTGCTCTTGCTGCTTCGTCAGCAGTGTATGAATGAGATGATTTACTTCTGATGGTCACTTTAATAGCAACCTCCTCCATGAGTGTGTGAGTGGATGGGTGTAACCTGCGGTGTAACAGCGGGTTGTCCTTTTTTTTTCCGCTACAAACATAGGAAAGTGCTTGCATTCAATTGTGACAGTCTTGAGAATTCTATGTATTTAAACAGATTTATTTTATTTCTCATAACTCCCTGCCTACTGGAATAATGAACATCTCCTATCAGCGAAAGGGAAATGTTTTTTGGGTTTGTTTTTTTTGCAGAATTGCAGCAACCCCAAGTCCCCCACAAGCCCCTGCCTTTTAAAACTGTTGTTTTATATGACTCAACAGAGATGGACAGTCGGGGCTCCTCTCTGTCACTCAGCCTCATTAGCTGAATTGATTAGCTAAAGCAATCATTGATACGCCCGCAGGGGGAAATGATAAATGATGCCAATGAAAGCAGAGGTCACAGAGGCAGAGCATGTTTAAGAGAGACTGCTGCTGTGAACTCAAATCAAGGGGAGCTGTGGGAAACCAACGCTGCTGGAATACTGGCCGGAAGACATTTCAAGGGATTTCAAAGTCACAGACAAATGTCCAAAGACGGAATGAAATCACGAGAGTTGATCTCCATCGTTTGGTGTACAGTGGTCATAAAACTCGATCAGAGCTGTCTTAAGACTTTCTTTTTCTCGTCTTGACGTTACGATAAAATCAAACATGTTAAATATTGTTCCAGGTCTTTAGTCTTGTCATATCAGTGTTGGGGGGCGGGCCGCCCCACTAATATAATGGTAGGGGAACCACTGCATATGCAAATTGTGTTGTTCAGTGATGTGACGTTTGGAGCAGTTTCCCTAGCACCAAACAGGAAGCTGCAAACTGGTAAACATGGCGAGGAGGTGAAAGGTGGTGCGCTTCTCCTGGACTGTGGAAAAAGAGGAGAAACTGGTGGAGTTGTGGAGAGAGTTAGAAGCCTCTTGGACGGGTCCAACCTTTACAATATGGGGGGGGGGGATAAAAGGAGGACAGGAATTGCTGCGGACATACCATCCTTAGCGCTGTATCAGTCTCGTCTCAGTCTAACATGACTGGTTGGACCAGATCAGGTTATGTATCTTTGTTGTTAGCCTTATTTTGCGACCACTTTTTTTCCTCTCTCAATAACAAACAATTATCAGCCAATCACTGCAAAAGAAGGGATGAAGGTTAAGAGAAAGCACTGTGTGTCCTTGGCGAGATCTCTGGCCTTCGCGGTTCTGTTGTGTGTTTGTCGGCCTGAGGAGAGAGAGAGCGAGAGAGGATGATGAGCAGAACACGGGATGATGAAGCTCAGTACACTTGCTCATCAGTTTGTCCTTTAGCTCATTGTGTGTTTGAGCGCTTTGTTTGAACTGCAAACAGTCCTGTTTGTGCAGCCCCCCCTCCTCCTCATCCCCCCTCCCTGTAAACATCACAGTGTGTTACTCTGTGTGTGTGTGTGTGTGTGTGTGTGTGTGTGTGTGTGTGTGTGTGTGTGTGTGTGCAGCATTGGAATGCTGCTCGGCTGCTCTCGACATGGCACAGAGATTTTAGAAGATGTTTTTTTTTTTGCCTGGCTTCTTAGAGATGTAGTCGGTCCCAATCAGGCTGTGTTCAGTCCTGAATGAGGAAACTAGACCTCTGGATTGGACCGGGGCCAGGAGGATTCTCTCTACAGTCATTTCATAAATATTGTTAGAGCACAAAAGCATGTTTTAGAACAACCACTTTGAGCAAGAAACTAAAACTGCAGGAGACAGATTCTTTGCTTTAAGGTGTTGCTTTTTCCATTTTTAACCTCTGAAGGTGTCTTAAGGTAGGAACTCATAAACAGCCTGTCTGCATGAGAAATGAATTTACTCTTTGCAACAAAAAGATATAAAAGATGGGGGTGGCCCTGCTACTGTATGTGGCTGACATGCACAAGTGAGCCTCCAGAGCTACAGCGCCAGCTAGCGGGCAGCTGCTTAGACACCACATTTGATCCTCATTGCGGGCCGGAATTGATAAAATATTCATAACTTATTGAATCAGTTTAGAAGTGTTCGTTAGGGAGGGTGACAACTTGAAACATTACGTCTACTAACCGTGCCCTAGTTAGAATCTTTTCCCAGGTTTACCAAAATTGTCCTTAAAACTTACTTTAGGCCATAAGTCCACCAAGCGTTTTTTTTTTTCCAGGGGTAGAAAAGCGCTGGCTTGTGCACTGAGAACAAAAGCGCTGCACGTGCATGTTTGTCTCTATGACAACAGTGACTTACAAACGTCAGATGTTGCTGTTGCTTTTTCCCATATGTTTTACATTTGAGGTTGTTTTCTCCCTTTCGGTATGTTTATAAAACGGAGGCTGTTTGCCCTCCTACTTAGTCCGGACACGGAGCAAGGAGGATGTGTGAATTGGATTGTGTGTGAGTGTAAGCATGTAAAGAGTTTTGTTTTATTTACACAAATATTTTTGACTCTTGTTATGTAAATACTGGGAATATCGTACATTTTGAAAAGAGTGCCGGTGACGTCTACGGCGCTCGGCGAAGTTGCCGCACAAAAAAAGGCGGCGGCCTGCTGCTGCAAACACTCACCTCATTGAAAGTGGAAAAATACACTGGGGCTCATAAAAAAATGTCTAAGTGGACACATGGCCTAACTTATGAGCCTCTGTTGTCTTCATAACAGAAGCATGAGTCGATATCCGAACGTCAACATTTCTAATTCAGTACTCTTACGACTTAATCCCCAAAGTGTCAGGAAACGTGTGTAGAAGGAAAGTGAATGAGCAACACGACAACTGCTGTGGAGTTGCCTTTGAGTGGGACACTGAGCCTCCAGCTGCTGTGATTGGGTCTGAATGCATAGCAGGGAGTATGTGTGAAAGAGTGCTCGACTTTTTCCCCGCTAAATAAATGTTTATAAAAGCAGTCTGACATGTTCACCACCCTGGGTTACTAAGTATTCTGCTGTTTCTCTGTGAAGTCCTAACAAGCTGTCACAGGACATTACGGCTACAGTTTCAGCCACGACTGACAAACACCCACTCAGTTTAAACATTAGTCACATTCAGCGTTTCTGTGCTGAAGCAGAGACTTTTTTTTTTTTTATTTCTGTTCGCTGAGCTCTTCTCCGTGGCCCTGGGTGAGGAAACGCAGCAGATTCCACCCCTCCATATCCACCAGTGAAAGTTCCTGTTTTCATGAAGCCCTGTGTTTGTGTTTGTGTGTTTGTGTGTGTGTGTGTGTGTGTGCCGTGTCGGAGTAAAGATAGCTTTCAGGCAGAGCGACAAAAGAGGGAAGAACGGGTGAAAGTCTGTCTAAGATGGAGGGGTCGGGGATCTGAGCAGTGATATGAAAGTGTTGGATGGCACTGCAGTCGATGGTGAGAAAAAGACTATATTGAATTTCTACAGTCTTCCAAAAATAAGATCTACGCTTGAATTCCTTGGAAGAAATGTGCAATAAAAAGTGTGCAGCCATAAGCAGCAAATGCACAATCCCTGCAAGTAGTATGTGATGCAAAAGACAGTATTGTCCCTGCAGTGTTCACATATTGAACTACTGTATGTTGTACCTGAAGCACAACCTCATTTATTAATTTGTCAATACGTCTTTGTACTTTTATATTGATTCTGTTACAGCGTAATATAGATGCCCCAATCTGTGTATTTACAATTCAGTTTTGCAGGAAGCACGACCTGAAATTCTGGTTTACTGGTTACTCAGAGACATGCTGCTCACACTCACGAGCCCGAAATACACACATGCACAAACAGGACCAATATGGACATGCATTAACGGAGAGATGACAGAGTGAGGGGGCTGCACATGAAAGAGCGTAAGAGCAGTTGGTGGTTCAGTGCCTTGCTCAATTGCACGTGCACAGTACTCCTGGAAGTGGCCTGGCACCTTTCCAGCAACCACACCAACTTCCATGCTCCGCACCGGGACTTTAACCGGCAACCCTCTGGTTCTCAACCGCCGAGTCCCTACAGACTGAGCTTCTGCTGCCCTAAAGCATACTCTGAGGCAGGAGAAAGTCAGAGTGAAAAGTTCTTCTGTTTGCGTTCACACATGCAGCTTTTTTTTTTTTTTTAGGCCCGCGAGCCTTAGTGTTGTATCTCGCTGTGGGGATTTTAGAATACTTGAATTGTGCTGCTGTTTTTTTATCGCCACACATCCAGCTTTACAGTAGACTGTAGTTTGCTCAGAGTTCAACAATAGCAAAGTGGAACAAATTATGCATGACTGAGGAGTTTGTTTGGGAGCAAACTCCTCACTTCACTCTGCCCTATGACATTTAACTGTGTGTGATGCAAACTTTGGGGATGTAGAGTTCTAATGGAACCAGTCATCTTTTCTTTTCTTATTTTAAAGATTTATTGTTGGGCCTCTGTTGAAGAGACAGGGCAGGGGACAGAGTCAGACATCAGGGAGAGAGAGCGAGTGGGGAATGATCCTGGGCCGCCCCGCCGTACATTGGGGGCATGCATCAACCGCCACGCTACTGGTGACCCACCTGTCATCTTTTTACCTGCATGAAATAGAGAACTGATCTCAGTCTGGGCCAATCAGAGGGGCCTCTGGCTGCCGACAGCGAGCAAGAGACAATGTTTCCTTTAAAATGTGATGTGACCACAGCATGCCTCATGCTATTTCTTTCTTTCTTTTTTTTTTTTTAACATGACAACCTCCCTTAATGGGCTTTAAAATAAACAAGTTGACCTACTCACTCACTGACGTTCATGTGTTCATTCGTGGCCTTAACTTTGTATTTTTCCAGTGGTCACTGTAAGGCTGCATGAAGGAGTCACAGTTGTGAGGGAGCGAGAGGAAGCAGCCTCATCTTAATTATAGTCGTCCTCCAGCGGGAGTGCTGCAGGCTCATTATTAATGTCTTCAGTGTGGAAATTGACACCGTGGGAAATAGCCGGATCCATCATCCCCATTTCAGCTCTCATTATAAGCAGCACTTATTTTCCTCTGCTTCACATTTGGATTCTAAAAGATAACTTCCCAGTTATTAAATATTAACACAGTGATGTTGCCATGCTTTAATAGCAGTGGAGACCGAGGTGACTCGTGGAGGTTTGTTTTCTCCATCATTCTGACAGACTCAGGCAGAAGATATTGATCCCCTCTCTTCTGGATCCAGAATGCCGTCTCCCTGCCGGAGCGAGCAGTACCAGGCTGCAGGAACAGAACAAAGAGGCGGTGCTGGCAGGCTTAAAATATTTCCAGATGCTGCAGGCTGAACTGTGGGAACTCTACGGGGAGAACACCAGGGATTGGTGGACCTAAAGAGGCCTGGAGAGCATTTTCAAACATCTGCTTTTAAATATGATTTGACAAATGGCTTGATTTTCGAGGCCAACACTGGTAGTTTGTGGATTTGGCTCACCAACAGTTGCTCTTACATGCTGGTTTCCATTAACATGAACAGAACACAGACTTGACTTTGTGAATTCTCTTAAAGGGAAGAAGGGAAGAGGGAAATTGATCTTTCTATTTGGACTTACACAGGGAAACTATTATTAGCAGCATTTATCGACCTGAGCTTGCCTTGCGCCCAATAATTGATGGCATTGGAAAAACGTTCCAATGTTTCCAAGCAGTTAGGATTTGAATTTTCCCCCCGAATACTATGACTGCACACACTCTCACCGTGAGAGCATTCCCCGCTGGGACAGATAGACGGACAGTGTCCAATCAGAATCATCAGAATCAGAAATACTTTATTAATCCAAGGGGTAAATTTGTTAAATCAGTCCAAATCACCGGGGCATCAGCAGGCGTGCCTGTTTAATCTGTTTTCCTTTTTCTCCGAACCTGAAATGAACATTGGCAGAAATATCTGCGGACTCTCTGCTGGCATATTTTTTTAATATCTAACTGTGAGTAAGCTTGTGTTTACCGCTGAGGTTGTGTGTGTGAGATAGAGAGTCGGAGTGTTTCTGCCGGTGTGTATTTGAGCCATGGGTAGAAAGTCAAGTGAAATCAACCTCCATGTTTTGGAGTTTTCTATTGTATCAATTGTGTATGCTCCGTCCTGATTTAACTCGCACTGTGTGAGCTCTCAGGTTGTGCCCGACAGACGGGTCGAAACAGAGTGAGCACATAAGTCATGGAGCGTGGTCGTGTGTAATAAACGATATTAAACGTCGCTCAGTGTACGCTGCCAATTCACCACTATTTTTCTACAATCGCGAAGAGTGCACCAGTCTTAAGAGAGAGAGAGCAGCAGCAGTCTTTTCAATTCCTCAGGGCTGTAAATGCTGATGATTCTCAGGTCGTGCTGCCACCTTATGGGGCGGCAGTAGCTCAGTCTGTAGGGACTTGGGTTGGGAACCGGAGGGTCGCCGGCTCGAGTCCTGGTGCGGACCAAATATGGAAGTTGGTCTGGTAGCTGGAGAGGTGCCAGATCACCTCCTGAGCACTGCCGAGGTGCCCTTGAGCAAGGCACCAAACCCCCTCCCCACCATCAGCTCAGGAGCTGTGTATATACTTCAGCCTATGTGTGTGTTGCATGACTACAGAGTGTAAAAACTGAAATTTCCCCTTGCAGGGATCGATAAAGGTTAATCTTCTTATGAAGTATCTTTTACAAACAGAGAGAAAGACCAGCGTAAACAATCTTATTTGTGCAATTCAGACACTGCAAATGTTTGCTTGTAATTTTTTGGTAATAAAAAAGAAGAATAATTTGGGGCGACTGTGAGCCAAGCGTTTTGGTCATACAGAGGCTTTAGTTCTTGAGTTGCCTGAGATTGACTCCAACCCTCAGCTCTTTGCCACGTTTCATTTCCCACTCTCTTCTGATTTCCTTCACTCCCACTGAAACAAGAAATTATCCAATACCGGGTACTTTGGACCTCTGTTTTTGTTGCTCTAAAACTTGTTGATATTGTTCAAGTTCAAGTAGTATTGCATCAGAACTCTGGCATTGTAACAACCTTAATAATCCTAACAAACACACATAAAATGCTTGAAGCATTGAGGTTAAGTGCTTGAGTGACTGCTGTTGTGATAATGAAAGATTAATATCTTCACCGTATCGAGGTTGAACCCCATCTGTCATTGCTGCTCTGCAAGCATCAGACTCTGCCACACAAACGTAGATTTCTGCACGGAGTCACATCGGGGGCACCGCCTCCTGCTGAGCGGAGCGATTTACGGTTCCCTCCCGTCGGCCCCATCGCGCGATCGCTCTCCGGCCTATTTTTATCCGAGCAGGGAAACATGCCGGCATCTTTTCCTCCGGCCCGCTCCCCCTAATTCCTCTCTGTGTCCAAACACACGCTGACAAAAAATAGGTCTGCAGAGGCCTGGTGCTTTACAACAGGCTGCTGTTTCACATGAGCGACTCCACTCAGGCTCTCATCTTACATTTATGTGCCTCACTCTCTCTCTCTTTCATACACACACACACACACACACACACACACACACACACACACACACACACACTTCCTCTCTTCCTGCTCGCTCTCTGCCTTTATCTGTGTGTGTAAATGATGAAAGTAAAAGTAATACAAGGAACCAACAGGGGCATCTGGCTTAATTCCAATAGAAAATGGAATTGGATTAGAGCCTCTTTTCTCGCAGCTGTGTGCGTGCCTGTCTGTTTGTGTGTGTGTGTCTGTGTGTGTGTGTGTGTGTGTGTGTGTGTGTGTGTGTGTGTGCATGTGTTTTTGTAGCGAGAATAAAGGTAACAATGGAGCTCGGCAGCAGCCAGCTGCCCAGCGGTGAATCGCTGATGAAGACCGAGGAAACAGAGCTGCTGCCGCTGCTGCTCTCAACACCTTCCTGTTTATGAGTGTGTGTGTAGTGTGTAGTGTGTAGGGCGGTGTGTGTTTCATGCTTGCCTTCACATCCCAGACAGATCAGTCATCCACATGACACTGATCATACTCATCATTTTTTCCCGGCCTACACACGCAGTCTTTGTAACATACACTGGAGCGTAATCTTCTAATGGATAAGAGGCTGAAACAGCAGCTCTGTGCGGCTGATTGAACAGCTGATAATCTCTCACTTTATTTATTCTCTCCCTCACCGCCGCACACTGAATCCAGTTGCACCATTAGAAGGTACACTTTCCTCGCTGCTCTTAGATTACATTTCTCCTCTTTTTTTTTTTTTTTTTCCTTCACAGTGCCGGTCCTAAAGGAGACAACATCTACGAGTGGAGGTCGACCATCCTGGGCCCTCCAGGCTCCGTGTACGAGGGAGGGGTCTTCTTCTTGGATATCGCCTTCACACCAGACTACCCCTTCAAACCACCCAAGGTGAGTGAGTGAGAGAGTGAGTGAGTGAGTGAGCGAGAGAGTGATGCCCTATAGTTATTCAGCCCAGCCCCCTCCCTCCACACGCGCTCCTTCACCCACAGCTCTGAACAATGTCACCATTGTCCCGACAGGCTGTCAGCTTTCCACACAGTTGTCTCACAACAATGACTTGTTTAAGGCTCGTTCACCTCCAGCACGGTGACAGAATAATGGCCGACAGCAGCACTGAAGCTGCTCTGATGATGAATGATTGGCCCACACCTTTTTATTGTTGGCGTTACACAAACAGTGTTTAATTAAAGAATAAAAATAATGCGGAAAATGTGAGATAGAAAAACCTTTTTTTTTTTCCAGCAAAATTTAAAAAATATATTAAAGCTCCTGTCTGGAACTTTCTGTTATTGTGAATTTTGGCGCCCCCCTATGGACAGACTGTACAGCTTTTGTCTTTGCTGATCTTGCCTTGTACATGTGGAAGTGTTTTTAACAGAAAATCTCAGTCTGTTTTATTTTGCCAGTCAAAGGAATCACTCACTGTGGACTTTGCTACAGAAAATGTTAAAAAAAAAGTGTGTTTCTGGGGCTCTGGTGGCGCAGTGGTTTGTGCCAAGCGGGCGGCCCAGGTTCAAATCTGACCTGTGGCTCCTTTCCTGCATGTCGTTCCCCACTCTCTCTCTCTCCCCAATTTCTGACTCTGTCCACTGTCCTATCTCTCAAATAAAGGCCCAAAAAGCCCAAAAATAAACCTTTAAAAAAAAAAAAGTGCATTTCTGCAGCATGTTGTCAGTGATTGTTCATCAGCTCATCTGGCACCTGTACCCCGGCACAGCAGTTTTAGACATTGTAAATAACGAAGAAGAAGTTACCAGTCTTCTTGATGATGATCTAGTTTTCTTTTGTAGCTCTTACAGAGGCATCAGTATTTGTTTTATTCTGTTGTGTGAATAGCAGAAATCTCCTCACAATAGCTTTAAAAACACATGACGAGAAATAAATTAGAAGAAAGCTTTGAAAACAATGAGAGAAAAAAATATAGCTACAAATGATAAATGAGCAGATAGCTACTGTTTTAATTCAAAGCCTTGCTTTGTAGGGAAATTCTATTGTTTTGGATGTTGCTCTACAACCAGGATGTAAACAAGGACAGTGAACGGAAACAGTATTTTGATCTAAAAACAAATTTAAATAAAAATGTTTGCAGGCTGTGTCAGGTTAAACTTGCATATCAACCAAAGCAACCGTAACCACAGGTAGCACAGGTGTGTGGTTGATAACCCGCAGGGAGGACAGAGACTGGCTGTGCTATCACTGCTGCTAGCATTAGCCACGCGCGGCTAACCAAATTACATTTAACCACAGAAAATGTTAAATATATTGTTCTCAATCCTGCCCGCTTTGTTGGTATTTTTTTACCTTTAATCTAGTATTTTAGTCTGAATTTAATATCTGTTTAACCGACTAGGAAATGAGTCTGCAGGGAACATCAATAATGTTAACACAGAAACAGTTTTTATAACAGAAGACTCCTTCTTCTTCTTCTTCTTCTCCTGCACACACTATCCAGTATGGAATCTGGTGCTGTTTTTGCCTCATCCTCTGCAGTTTTGTTCCTTGGACTTTGCAACATGAGCTTTAAGCATACCTGAACTCGAGTGTCTGCATCTTTGTATTGCACACAATCTGTCAAAAATGTGCTGCTGTAAGCTCAACAGTGGAGTTTACAAAAGGTATGTTTCTTTGCTTGCAGCGAGCGGTGAGTGATTTGAGCGGAGCAGTATGAAATGTGAGTTGAGCTCAGAGCAATATGGAGCGTATCAGCCTGAAACGGCTTTGAGCGGTGGAGCGGAGGGAACAAACAGCTCTGTGAGTGAGAGAAGCGGATATTCTCACATCTCCACTCTGCTCACAGGCTCTGCTGAAGATGTAAGATTGATGCAACATTATCACGTTCAAGAGTTGTGCCAACTTTCATCAGTCAACCCTCTAAATCTCCCCCTAAGTGGTGCGTAAGGACCATCACTGTGTCGATAAAATCAAATGATTTAGTTGCTTGTCTCAAGCTAAACCCACAGACTATAAAAAAAAGTTTATATAGTCTCTGCATTTCCAAAGCTATAATGCAAAAGAACCTAAACCAGCTTTTTTTTTTTGCAAATGGCCAGCAGTGGGTGTCTCAACTGGTTGCTAAAAAAGTTCCCATCGGGCAATGTGTCAGAGGTGATTTAATTTTGGTTTTGTGTGGGGTTGAGTCAAAATAAACTACAAGTGTGTGTTCATCATGGTGAGCCCGTGCCTCAGCGTGGATTGCTCATGTGTTATTAAAGAACAACAATGGAGCCCTATGACACAAAGGAGGAAGATGAAATAGTCTTTGATGCAAACACAATACTCGTCAGAATGAAACATTCATTGTTGTTGGGTTTTTTTTTTAGCTGCAAAAAGGAAGAAAAATCCAGAATATCACACGACTTCTCCTTCAACTGATTCTCGTTATTATGTCTCCTTCTGTCATACATGCTGCTCGCGTTCAGCGTTTGGCTCTCCTCCAGTGAGGCTGTGGGTTTGTGGGTAAATGTGTTTGTGTGTGTGTGTGTGTGTGTGTGCATGTGTGTTCTGCTGATGCAAGTGTGTGTCAGTATTTATACAGTAGACTGGCTGACAGCGGTTGCCACCTCCCTCCCTCCCTCCCTCTCTCGGTTTGAGTCCTGCTTCTGATTTTTGCCCCGGGTTCTGGTTTCATGTCCCTCGAAAATACTCACGGGCTAACCTCCATCAACTATTTACAGACACATGTTGTAAAAAATAAATAGAAAAAGTAAACCAGGAACTATTTAAAGACATCCATGTGTGTCCTGTTTACTGTAAATGTTGACCATTCAGACCATTAAGCTGAAAATGTGGTCGAGATTTGTCAAGACAGCACAAATAATTCAGGTTGTTTCAACACCAACATAATAAACTCCGGCCCTGAGGCGGATACAAATTGATCCCCAAGCGCTTTATCTAGGAGTGTTTGTCCGACTTGGGGGAATTCCATTAAGTACAATTTCAGTAAAGCTAACACAATAAATAGACTCTTTTGGTTTTTTTACATCATGTAAAAGTGCTGACTCTCTTTAAAGCCACCAGACCAAGCAGCAATTTCCAGTGTTGAAAAATTTGTTGTAGGTCCCCTTGAAGCTGGCTGCGGGAGCCCCGGAAGTCACATACACACCACAGCCAGAAAAGCCGTTTTTACAGCCTAAATTAACATGTTTACAGCCTGTTTTTTTTTTAATCATGTATCCGTTTTGATTTAGAGAACGCTACGTGTTATCCATAGTTAGGAACGTAGCTGACATGATTGACAGGTGGGCGTGATGTAATGGTTTGTCAAGAGTCTTAAAACCCGCCTCGGCTCCAGCTCTCAGCCTGTCGTTAGGTTGACTGAAAGTTAGACTGAGACAGGATTTCCAGCGTGGCGACGGCTGCCGATGAGCCTCCAGAGCCCCCTGCAGGAACAGATGGGGGATGTCACTCAGGCTTCGTCCATTATTATTTACGGTCTACGCACCAGACTACATTAACTTGAATGGTCATTTTAACTTGCAGGAGGAGCTGCTGCTCGAACTCAGATACAAGAAGCTAATCAACCGAGTCAGTGGCATAGAAACAGATATTGATATCAATATTAATGGTAATTAATGTTAATCAGTGATTGAAAATGAGAAGAAAACAATCTGATTTTCATTCTTTTTATTGGTAGTCATTTTTACTCTCAGTATTCACATCCTGATTGAAACTTATGACAGTAATGGGACCTATAACTGAACAGTTACGGGGGGAAATGAAGGTGAAAATAGAATATTATTTCAGCTATATTTTATTGTTTCAGCTTTGTGTGTGTAATCTGCAGCCTGGTCCGACTCATGACTCCAAAAGAGAAACAATCTGCCCCCCCCCCTTCCCCGACCGGCCCCTCTCTCCTGGCAGTCCACGCTGAGGGGGAAACTGAGCTCGTCTAAACTCTTGGCCTCCTGCTGTCATGTTTTTCCAGACTGGCTGTGAGCCGTGCCATCCAGCAGCTCACCGGCTCACAGCCACCGAGCCGACAGCTGCAGCTGCTCAGTCCGCTGGCTCATGGCTAATGTGAGGATGATGAGGCCAGTTAAAGACGGCCGCTGATTCTCTTAGATAGAGAGTCAAGGTGAAAAGGACGAGGAGGCGGAGTCGTCTGTTCCTGGACCTGTTCAGGCTGAGATGTAACGGAACTATTCCCTCTAGCAAAGCTCATTTCATCCTGGATTTGAGCTGAACTCTTTTGCATATTTATCTTGCTCTGCGTGACATCCTTCTCATTGGCAAACTTTGTGAAATAAAGGCTGTTTCAAGTTTAGTAAAAAGTCATGCTTCGGCTTACAGACGATCAGCCCTTAACAATCCAAACCTCTCTACTCTTTCTCTTTTAAAAGAATACGCCATGACTGCCTTTTAATAGAATTATCAGTCAATTTGAATGCTTTTAATCTCCTTTATTCAGAATGAAAGTGAAACATAGTCCGTGTAAATTAAGAGAAAAAGGTCCTGATAGCTCTGTTGCAGATAAACCAGCTAAAACATTGCTCCGTCACACACAACTCTGAAGTCTGTTAAACCATTAAAACATCTTTATAATGGTTATAATGGTATAAAGACCATGACTTGTATCTTCTGTCAGAGATTTTTGGACATTATAAATGGATCAAATTACAGAGGGGATGATTTTACTTTCTTCAACGAGCTTCAACCTTCTGCAGATCGTCAAAGCTGGATGTAGAATTGTAGCATCTTCAGCTCATGGCTGTGGTTTTTGTCTTTGTCTCTTACTTTTGTTCATGAGTGTTACTGCTCTTCAGAAGTCGTTTTCACATGCGCTGAAACATATGATCGCATGTGAAACAAATCAAACCAGCATTTACACATGTGAATGTTGTACACAGGAAGCTTTAGCGCTGATGTGCTATGGGAGAAGCCTGTTGATGTTTAAGAAGTATTATTTATAGCAGATTTTTTTCGAAGTGTAAGGCATGCCTCCCTTAAGGGGTGTGGGGGAGGGGGGTGCTAGAGGACTTCTGAGGAGGCACAGTGTGAGAAAAAATAAGTAATCATATGTTGCTTCCACACATGCACAAAACTTGCTGCAAAATGCAAACAGCCACATTTTTTCACTCCCAACTTAACCCAGAATTTTTCCAGTCCTCTAAGCGTGCGGTACAGGTTTGAATCCGACATGTAGCTCTTTCCCCGCATGTCATTCCCCACTCTCTCTCTCTCTCCAATTTCCGACCCTATCCACTGTCCTATCCCAAAAATAAACCTTTTAAAAAATGTTTTTGAATATAGCGTCAGTCACTTCTTCCCGATATTTGACTTCCATCATTCAGCCTGTTCTGCTCCCGTCTAAAATACTTTGAAAAGTAACAGCTGGTTGGCAGTGACATTTACTGTTAATATTCAGATTGAGTTATTAAAGCAGTCCCTACAAATACACTCATATTTTGTCTTTATAACGAGAGCTGTTGGGATGCAAAATAACGATACAGAGGTTAATGCCAGAGGCTGAGGGATGTCTTCCTGATACAGAAGGGGATGCAAGATTAGACCTTTTGTAACGCAGAGGAAGCAGCGTTATCTATTAGCATCAGCTGTGATCGGATTACAGACAGATAATGAGACCACACAGACGGGCCAAGGATCCCCTTCATCGGCTGCCAACACTAGCATGCCACCGCTAACCAATCCGAGCCGAGGTGTAAGAACAGGAGAGGAGGGACGCGTCCCATCACCCTCAAAACGCCCCCGTCTCTGCATTTTATTTCACGTCACTGAATGTGTCCTCTGTGTTGCTCTGTCTAAGTAAGACCAGCAGCGAGGAATGAGGGCAGAGCGCGACTGTTGTTTGTCTCGTTTAAGAAAAGAGACGCGAAGGGAGGACTTAATGAGAGGATAAATTACGGGAGGAACAAAGGAGGGCAAGCTGCAGTCACAAAGGAAGCAGAAGAATGCCTGGACTTCCTCTCCTGGTCAGCCTTTGTTTCAAGAAGAGCAGAGGTCAAGGTCACTCCTTAATGAGCTTGTGCTGCTTGTGTTGCTGTTACCCTGTCAACATTTTCAATACTTCAGTACTTCTTGATTCCACCGGGTCTAAAATGACATCCCAGCTGTCACTGGGGGAGAGGCGGGGTTACACCCTGGACTCTTCACCAGTCAATTACAGAGAGACAACCAGTCGCACTCACCTTCAACTCCGGCTAATTTAGAGTCACTAATTAACCTAACGAGCATGTCTTTGGACTGTGGGAGGAAGCCGGAGTACCCGGAGGGAACCCACACATGCACGGGGGAGAACGTGCAACTCCACACAGAGAGTGCCTGTCGGAACGGGGATTCGAACCTCCTCACTGTGAGGGAGCAGCGCAACTGCACCAGTGTCAGCTCTTCAGTCATGTCTTTAACCAGAAGGTGCTGCGAGCCAAAGAGAGAGAGAGAGAGCACTGTCTAAATTGCAAAACATCATGCACTGGCAACGTTTCTGTACACAATCGATGTTCTCTGGTATTTAGTCCCTTCTGTAAATGACTGCTGTGCCAGCTCACGTGTGTAATGTCGTCAGAGCAATGGATTGGTTTTAGACATAATCAGCTTGTCACAGTTGCCCTCTCGTTGAAGTAGGGAACGCTGATGAATGTAAACAACAGCGCGACTGGCTGGTGGAGGCATTGAGTCAAGTTCTGCTGTTGTAAGAATCACCCCGAGGATCACGTCAATGTCTTTCTTCATCGCCTCAAAACCTTAACAGTTAACTTTTTCAAATGTATCGCTCTAACTGTCTTTGTTCTGTGTGTGTGTTCAGGTGACGTTTCGCACGAGGATCTACCACTGTAACATCAACAGCCAGGGAGTGATCTGTCTGGACATCCTGAAGGACAACTGGAGTCCTGCTCTCACCATCTCCAAGGTCCTGCTGTCCATCTGCTCCCTGCTCACTGACTGCAACCCTGGTGAGAGCTGCAGCACACACACACACACACACACACACACACACACACACACACACACACACACACACACACACACACACACACACACACACACACACACACACACACACACACACACACCTCCCCGTCATTTTGCCCTCCAATTTGAGCCATGACAGCTTGACTGACACGTCTATTCTGTGTGGATAATGTACGTAGAAGTGTGTCATTTTGCGGTTTGAGTCATGCTCTTTGTGCAGAGCAGCAGACGGGCAGCTTACAGAGAGGGAAACGCTCCTGTAACCTTTTTTAAACACAGACTGTCTGTGACGTCACTTGCTTCAGTTATGTGTGAAAAATAACAACTTCTTGAGTTTTATCATTTGGGCCTGATTATTTAAATGTTCTGTACTGGATTTACTTAAAAATCCTCAAAAGATTGTTTTAGAATTGACTAGATGTTCTGTAGATGGTATCTTATATTAATTGGTGCATTTTCTTATAAGTTTTAAATGTATGGGATATGCCTATTGATAGATAGGAACTTTATTAATCCCTTGGGAAGGTTCCTCAGGAAATTCAGATTCCAGCAGCAGGTAACACCAAAGGATAGAACAGCACACAGATACAAAAAATAATCCATTGAAACACGTCAGACATTGAATAAAGGCGGCATTACACAAAGGTGCAAATCAATGGTGCTAGGCAGACACGGTGTGGTGTGGACACGTGTCACACAACTTCTCCCTGCTGTTTTAAAAAAAAAAGCCTGTGGATGCAGGGGTTTGGATTGGGGACCGGAGGGTCTCCAGCCTTAAAAAGTCCGGATGTGGACCAGGTCTGGAAATTGGTCTGGTAGCTGGAGAGGTGCCAGTTCACTTCCTGAGCACTGCCGAGGTGCCCTTGAGCGAGGCTCCTTCTCTGACGCTCCTTCATGTGCACTCGCGCAGCGCCCCACTCTGACATCTCACCTCAGGATCCTGTTGTGTGCACGTGTGTGTGTTTCAGAGTATGTGTGTGCACAGAGGCGCCGCTTTGTCAACAGGCAAACTGCTTGGGGCCCCCCCCCCCCGGCCACTTAGGGGCCCCGAGGTCTGACAAACTTTAAACCACAGCAGTAGCACAAAATGCGCAAATTTTGCAATGACAGTAGGAAACCTCCCTAATGGGGCCCCATCTGACCGCACTTACTCTCATTGCCCCGCTTAGCATCTCATGTATTACTCCCGTGAAAACCAACATTTGTCAATGAAAATCACTGAAGGATGATGAAGATACATACTCTCAATACATCTTTGCCTAGGGCCCCAACAGACTCGAGAATTGCCACTGTGTGTGTAGCATGTCTCAAGAGCAGATTGTAAAAGTGAATTTCCCCTTGAGGGCTTAATAAAGGATGTCTTTCCAACATTCAGTTGTTAACCTGCAGTGAAATATTCACGAGTCGACATGAAGGAAAGTAAAACATTGAAGGCCACTGGATTCGTTGAACTCGTTCGTTTCCCTCCATTGTGAAGGGAAACACATTTTACTGATTGAACCTGAAAGGAATCTGTCTTTCAAATGGAAAGCTTGAAATAAATAATTAAAGCTTAACTTTCATAATGTTGAAAAGTAGTGCAGTTTGAATGTATTAACCTTGTCCCATTGTAGTCTTTAATGTGATGACTCAAATAGCATACAACCTTAAAGCAGTGTATTAGTGTCAGAGACAAAGTGTGAGGGCTATAAACCTTCTTCTTCTTCTGCTGACGGGATTCAGTGCCTGCAGGTTCTCTCCGTGTGTCTCTAAGAGAAGCTCTGTTTGAGGGAATGTTCCACACTTTAAGATGCTCGTTGTCTTCAGTGTTCTGACTGTTGATAATTAGAATTACTTGTTTGTTGAATTACCAACCCATTCCTCAGTATGTGCAGCGTTACGTCTCCGCTGTGGTGTTGTTCCTGTGTAACCCACCTTCTCTGAAGTGTAAGCATAGCTGAGTGAAGCCATGAGCAGCTGCACTTAGGGGTTCATAAGATCCCAGGAGATCTTCAAGGTCACACAGGAATAGAGAGAACCACTTATAAACACCAGGTTACTGCCTTTACGAGGTCGATTTGATGCTCATTTTCGGCTTTTTTTTTTTTTTGAAAGATTACTTTTTGGGCCCTTTGTGCCTTTAATGGAGAGATAGGACAGTGGATAGAGTCGGAAATCAGGGAGAGAGAGTGGGGAACGACATGCGGGAAGGGAGCCACAGGCCGGATTTGAACCTGGGCCGCCCGCTTGGAGGACTATAGCCGTCCATGCGCGCACTAACCACTGCGCCACCAGCGCCCCCATTTTTAGGCTCTTTGACGTGTCGATGAAGTGATGGATTGAAGTGACCAGATGCTCCGTACGTTCCCTTGTCCCACTTCCTGTCCGGGTTGATCTGCTCTGCTCAGCTTAGTGGAAACACGAGCAGAGGCGTTGCTTGTCAACAGGCAGGGCAGGCACATGCGTAGGGCCCCAGACCAGTAAGGGGGCCCGTGAGGCCTGACAAACTCTAAAAAAGAAACCTAAAGAAACCTTCCTAAGGGGACCCCATCTGACAGCACTCATTCTCATCGCCCAGCTAAGCGTTGCAGCATTACTGCTGTGAAAACCAAAGTTTGTCAATGAAAGTCAACAAAGCAGAACGGAGAGGAATTCTCCGTCTATAGGAGAAAAAGAAGAAACAAGCAGCAAGAGGAAGAGGAGTAAACATCGGGACACTGTGGCAGACATAATAGTGAGAAACGCTGGTTTGAGGGCCCCCCAAGTGATTTTCGCTGAGGGCCCCAACAGACTCTAAAATTGGCACTGAACATGCAAATTGACTAGAGAGACACATGCACATGGATCCTCTGGAATCTACCAGAGTCACATAGAGACCGTGCAGGTGTAAAACAAACCTACAGTGGGTTAAACAACGAGCAGATCAAATAACCATTTTTCCATATGATGGTTCCAAAACACCAAGCTCTCTCAAAATATGTAAAAGGAAATTAAAGACTTGTGTTTTTAACTTTTTTTTCCCCCCGTTTGTTGTCATGGGATGCAGTGTTTTTGCGTTTGTCTTTTTATGTTCTTATTTTGCGTCAGTTCGTTTCCCTGTGGAGCACCTTGGGCTGCATGTTTGTCAGGAAATTGCTATTTTAATGAACTTGACTTGGATGCAAATGAATGGTAATGGGATATTTTTGCCCAGGAGTGGTTGTGTGGATGGAGATCAGGTTCTAAACGTTGCTAAAACATGAATCTGCAGAAAGATCAACTTCATTTAACAGACACTCTTCTTTTTTTTCTTCTCTGCCTTTAAAAAAAGATGATTTCAGACGCCTTTAGAACTTCATTTGAAGCATACTGGAGCCTTTCTAAAGCAAACATAACAGACTTCTCTTTTATTCCCATCCCTTATACAAGCTCAGTGTGGAAACCATCATTTACATAACATTTGCATCCCCCCCCCCCCGTCTTACAATGATGTTCTGTAACAGTGAGCCGGAGTATTCCTGCTCCCTTCATTGCAGTCAAATCAATATTTAACCAGGCCTGGCTGGCTAAACACAACGCTGTAAACAGCTGACACCGGTCAACGAGGAGACATTTTTAAAGCTAATTGGATCCATAATGGTTCAGTTTACCAGCACAGCAAAGAAAAACGAGAGGTGAGGGAATTCAATCCGTCTTTTTATATGACCAGTAAAACCAGCCCCCTTTTCCAGTTCAACATGTCCTACGTTAGCAACGTGATTAATGTGTGTTGAGGTGTGAGGTTTTAAATTGAGCGAGCAGAGGTGGCGAAAGCTGTTAAAAAAGAAAAGTCCAATATCAGAGAGAGAGAGAGAGAGAGAGAGAGAGAGAAGTGAGAAATGTGCCAGAGAGACTTAAAACGGGCGGCAGAATGACAGGTGATTTCAGAGTTGAATAAAGATGGTAACAGAAGAGCACGAGCGATAGTGAGGATGGTGAAGTCCTCTGATGATAGCTCGTGGCCTCTCTGTGGGGAACGCTCTTTGATAAACCTCACGGCGGATATTCTCCCTCCGTGGGCGAAAAGAAAAAAAAAAAAAAAAAAACGAGAATAGCTTTTCCTCTCCTCTTCTTCCTCCACGTTTTTCAGATGCAGGCGAGAGATGAAATGAACCGATTCCTTTAAAGTGCGATACAAAGGAGGCTTGATTGACACCCCCCGTCGCTGCCAAAATATAGAATAAAATTTAAAAAAAAATGGCCACCCCTCCTTTCTGTTACCCACGCACTTTCTGCCTCTTGCCTCATCAAAATCAGTCCGCCCGCTGCACTTTTCTCCACTTGTTTAAGTTGTTTTTTTTTTTGTTGCACCCAGCCTCGAGAGCTGAATGTGGGAACCCTAAAAATATCCTTCCACCTCCCTCCGTCTGAAGTCGCTCCTTTCCCATGCAGGCGGAGATCATTGGCATGTGGCTCATTAAAGGGAGGGAGGACGATGGAATGACAGTTAATCAACCCTCCCCGAGGCCGCCGTCATGCCGCACCGAGCCCTGCACATCGTCCCACAGGCACATTTCTACCTCGGGCGGCCCAGCAGTCACATTCCTTGTCAGAGTGTATCTCAGGCTCAAATCCAGCCCAGGGCCTCTGTCTGGTGTCAACCCTTTTTTCCTCTCTGTCTTTTCCTGTGAAACGTCCAAAAAGTAATCTTAAATTTTTTAACAAAGCCAGAGGGATTCCTCATCCTGCCGCTGCCGCTGTCTCGCTGTCTGCACCGCCTCGTATATCTGACTGATATGTGCGGATATCCGGCCAGTCTTTTATAATAAAAGTGTCGGCTTTTTTCCCTCCGTAGCTTCGGGGGGTGTCAGTTTGTCAAACCTGTAATAACACAAACCTCAGCGCGCCTGAAAGGACGGCTTTGCTATCTGGATTGATATCAGAATGTGTGAGATAAAAACAGTTTTATGTCCTCTGCCGCCCCGAAGTGCGCTCTCTGCTCTGATCTGAAAACAAGTAAACAAACCCTGAAAAAGGAGCTGAGATTGCTTTAAAATGACTCCAAACAACTACACGCAGCATTTTCTGTCCCTGGGATTGACCTGTTGGTCCAACTGCTCCAATATTTGTCTCCTGATCTTCTGGATTTTCTCAACAGCAACAAAAAAAAAAAACTCTACATCCCCAATCCATTGAAAACAATCATTGTAACAGTGAGCTACAAATCCACTTCTTTCCCCCAGCATCCAACAGGCTGTTTTTATAAATGCACATCTCTGTACATCCAAAGTAACTGTGAGACAATGTTGACGTCTTGCTTAGGCAGAGAGGTTTGTAAAATACAGGCCCAATCAAGTCTCCTCTAGTTTATTGTTCAGTATTATGCAACTGTCTTTCTGTCCCCCTACACTCATTTTTTGTATCCTCTAGCACTTGTACTTTTTCCACACTTTTGCAACTATAAAAAAAAAAAAAAAAAAAAGAATAGTCCAACAACGGCAAAAACGCTGCAACAGTCCAAACAATTTCTGTTGGGACCATGAGGCTGAGAAATGGCCATCGGTGTTTCTGGGTTGGTGTACTTTTGTTGCAGTTGCATGCATGAATTTCTACTTATTGCTTCACTTTTTTTTTTTCTTTTTTTTTTCATCTTCAGCAGCTTCCGTCATTGCGTTTGTTTTCATTTTGCACGTTTTTTGAATCCAGGGACCTGCTCTTCAGGTGGAAGAAGATTTTCAAGGGTTTGCACTGGTTGGCCGTCAACAATACACCACCAGATGCTGCTCAAATGATGTGAAGTCTTACGTGTGGAACAGAGCCTTGCTGCAGCTTCAAATCTGACCGTTTTTTTTTTTTTCTAGTCTGGAAAGGACAGTCTTTTAGTTTTAGCACAAACTGGTCAAACGAGGGAAGCATGACACGAAGCCGCCTTAGGCTTGTGAAAGACTTCCTGAATCATCACGTCAGTCGCATCAGAAGTGAGATGCTTCCAGCTGCAGGTCAACACGCTGTGATATGTGTGGATTTATTCATCCATAAATATGAGTATAAGCCTGTAAAAACCCCCATCATCGAAACCCTGTCAGGGATTAGAGCGGGGGGGGGGGCTGCTTGTGTTGCTTGCTCAGCCGAGCTCATCGCACCGCTCCGTCAGCGTGGCCAAGCCCCCGCGGGAGCAGAGCAGGGTGTGTGTGTGTGTGTGTGTGTGTGTGTGTGTGTGTGTGTGTGTGTGTGTGTGTGTGTGTGTGTGTGTGTGTGTGTGTGTGTGTGTGTGTGTGTGTGTGTGTGTGTGTGTGTGTGTGTGTGTGTGTGTGTGTGTGTGTGTGTGTGTGTGTGTGTGTGTGTGTGTGTGTGTGTGTGTGTGTGTGTGTGTGTTCCTCTCTATGTCACCTCACTGAGAAATTGACCAGCAGGATGAGTCGAGCATCAGCGTGATCAACGGAGGAGCCGGTGGGGATTCATAACGGAGGCTGTTTACTGACCGTACGGGTTTGAACCAACAGACACGACGGCGGCTGCTGCTGCTGCTGCTGCTGCTGCTGGACCAGCTGTGATCACCTGTAATTTACAGCAGCGAGCACATTTTACAGAGCTGTCGATGAAAAGCGGCTGTCGGCGGCGCTGTCCGTCACACGCTACAAGCTTCACTCCGCAAGACGGAGCTCCATTTGCTTGACGCACGGCTTTTCCTGCGGCTTCTCATAGGTTCTAATAAAAATTCCCATGCATGCTGATGAGCAGAGGTGCTCGTCGGCAGGTTTCCGCACCGTTTTAGGCTCTGATGCGCTGCGTCAGGTAATTGGATGTCAAACAGTGTGACTGGGGACTGTGTAAACATGCTCTGTGTCCTTATACATAAAATATGACTGTCACAGATGTGGATTTCTAAAGGCTGAAATAGCGTCCCCCTCCCCCTCCCTCCGTCACACAATCTGATGTTTACATTAAAATGAACTAAAACAGTCTGTTCCCTTTGGATGGCACGAGTTTCTACATAAAAGTATAAAAATCGAATAAGGGTACATGAAGAACACAAACTGTTTCTTATCTATAACAGACACATTGAAAACGTCTCTGCCCTCTCCCTAGTTGCACCAAGACTCTGGAAAAATCTGCCAATTACATTTTAGAACACCAGATTCTTGAGTGCTTTAAAAAACGCCTCGGGGCTCTTTTATTCCCCTTCATATGCAGCTGAAAGCTAACTGGACGTGATTTGCATCTTACCTTCTTTGATGTTTGAAGTCTTCATCTCTCTGCTTGAGTGTCTGTCTTTGTAGCCTTCTCCACATTTGCACAAATCGCCTGACAAACTTTTCAGGGTGAGTTTCTCCTGCGACCCCCACTAGTAATATTTCTGCAGAAAGTCAGAGTGAGAACGCAGCAGGATATAATCAGGAGAATTCCCCTCCATTGAGTCGGGGGGGGGGGGGGGGGGAGGTGATTGTATGCATGCAACCGGTACGATCTCTGTCCACTCTGTGATTAAACTCCTGCACTCAGTTTTCTGTTCCTCAGTGTGTTCTTCTCCGCTCTTCTGTTGATATCATGAATCCAGGAACACCTTTTAAAAAAAAGTGTAAAGAAACAAACGTATAGAAACGCTGATGTTTTCTGTCTTTCTGTGTTGACAGCTGACCCTCTGGTTGGAAGCATCGCCACACAGTACCTGACCAACAGAGCCGAGCACGACAGGATAGCCAAACAGTGGACCAAACGCTACGCCACATAGACCTGCACGCCTCCTCCTGGACCCCCTCTGCCTACCTTACACACACACACACACACACACACACACACACACACACACACACACACACACACACCACCACCATATACCCCTTTCTCCTAAATCTATGGAAGCACACCCGCTCCTGTCATCCACCCCGCCCCCCGCCCTGTCCCGCCCGCCCGCCCGCAGAAATGAACTGTTATTTGTTCCATGCTGACTTGAAAAGCTTCTTTTTTATACAAAGAGTCTATTGGGATCGTATTTTCCAATACACTGAATGTTGATATGGTCATGAAAAGCTTTAATACTGTTATTGTTCTCGTCGATTTGTTGTTCTTCTTATTGTCGTTGCATTGTTTATAACATCGTCGCCACCCTCGTCGTATTATTCCCGTTTTATGTGATGGTTTTTTCCGTGAAAGCGCTCGGACCGAGCGAGTGCGTTTCTTTGTTTTCATTTTCTTCTCAGCTCATGGTCGATATTAGTGCATGGCATCAGGATGTGTGTTCATGCAGTGGACATGTAGTCATGGTATTATTTCCGGCATGGAGTGAGCCCATCACCATGTATGACGATAGTGGTAGTTTGCTGTACATTTAATGCCTTGTGAGAAAACATACTCATTGAATACTCGATTAAACACTGGCTGTAATGTGATACTCTCTGTCTCTATTCCTTTAGTGTGACTCTGTGTGTGTGTGTGTGTGTGTGTGTGTGTGTGTGTGTGTGTGTGTGAGAGAGAGAGAGAGGTTCGAGTGTACGTGATTACAGTGGGTGCAGGCTCCTCGCTCAGGACCACTTCCTGTTAGAAATGACGGTTCACCACAGAGAGCACAGATGAGATTGTGAAAGTGATGTTGTGTGACCTCATGTTAATTCTCCTGTGACTTGAATGAGGGCTACTCGTACAAGAGCGATATCTCATCTACTTGAATAACTGAACACTCATTTAGTTTTTTCATGAATGGGAGTTTGAAAAAAAAAAACAATGTTTAAGACACTGGAAATCCTGCAGGGGAATGTGATGAACCAACCATGCAATGAAGTCGTTCATGTTGCAGACACATCCGGAGGGGTGACTACAGCCCTTGGTCTTTTAGTGGAAAAAGGAAAGAAGAGGCGGAGGCGACAAATAAGAAACCGCTCAAACGGGTGAAAGCATGGATGCTACAGCGGCGTGCTCAAGGGGCTTTCCTGAACCTGCGTCGAGAGCTGGAGATGAATGAAACCTCCCAACAGCCAATCAGAGAGATTCCTCTCATCGGCCGCTGACGGGTGGCGACGGAGCCGGACACGCTGCAAAAAGTAGGGCGACGACCTCTCGCCGACGGTCCAACTAGGACCGGCAGCCGGCGATCTCCTTGGTGAATCGGGGGCCTTAAAGGTGCGATGTGTGAACAAGCAACCGACATCTCCTGCCACTTTTCTAGAAATTTTCAGGAGGGCGTAGATGAAGTTACGAAATATGGCAATTGAAATTCAACTTTGAGCAACAGTTTGAAGAATTGACAGATGAAAATAACACTGTCAATCAAAATACAAAACTTCTTTTAACAGCTATTATATGAGAGGCGGCACAGCTGCAATCATGTTCTTACTCATCAGCCAGGTAACAGTGGATAAAGCTACAAAATAATCCAATAAAACATGTCTGCCTGTATTTTATTGGTGAACTGCCGGACACTGTTTCAAAGTTTTTTGATGCGCTGGAGGGTCCTTTGTTTTTTCTGTCTGATCCCTCTGTGTTGCCCCCCCCTGCCGTCCTCACACAGGGGTCTAATGGAGGTGAATAAGGAGGCTTTGTTTTGTCACGCTGGGCTGTTGTGTCTCCAATACGTGCCCTCTGGCTTTGAGAACAGCATGACTTTATCTCTCTACATCCTGTTCTCTGCTGTTCCATAATGGGCTTTAGACTTTATAGGGTGTAAAGAAAACATTTCCTGCATCATCACACCTCCAGTACCGGCCTGCAAGACACTGAACGGAGGGCTTCGTCTCTCCTCGTGCTGCTTAATCCAACTGCCGCTCCTGCTCTCTGCACAACAAAAAAGGCACCTCGATTTGTCCGTTCAGGTGAACGCTTTCTGCTCTGATGGTCTGACTTTAATGCTTTGACGCCCCTGTTAGCTAAGGATGTGGTCAAACATCACCAGGACTGTGTGAAAAAAAAAGACGTGCTGCTCTTCCAAGGTCACAACTCTGAGAGCTCTGGTTTTTATTACCTATTCATTTTATTTCCAAAACTAAGGTCGATTCAGAGTTGAATTTAATGAAAGATGTCTTAATTGTACACGTCTGTTGTCTTTTTTGCACATTTATTTGTACCCATTCTTTTTTTTTTCCTCATGTTAACCTTTTTTTTGTCTATGCAGGATCACTAATCAGCATTCAGACACCCTGTTAATGCCACACTTAAAGGCAGGGTTGGTCATTTTTGAAAAATAGCATGATTTTGAAAGAAGCAATCCCTCATCCATTTGTGCTCCCTCAAAAGCCACGCCCCTCACTTACATGCACTCTGAGTGTGGGCTAGTGCATGCAAAGGGGTAGAGAGCGAGCAGGGAGACAGGGAGGCGTGTGATTGGTTCATCAGGTTGGTACCTCGTGGCAGACATTGGTCAAAGTTTTTACATTCTTACAAACTGCTACAGATGACGGATTTTCTTTGTTCCTTTTTCAGAGAACATGAGTTATTGATTTCTGTCAGGACCTAAAGACAATTTCAACCAAAATCTTAAAAAGTGGATCTGGAGAAAATTACCAACCCTGCCTTTAACTAAGCGCGCACTCACACTAGGCAATCCGCACCGTGCCCAAGCACTTTTCACCCCTAAAGTCCAGTTCATCTGACTGGTGTGAGTGCTCTTCCTTGGCCCTGGCACACTTGGAGGAAGTGTGTTTCGGCAAGGTACAAATTCAGGCACGAGCACAGCCACGGATACACGTCCCGGAGTGTTCAATCGTGCTAAAGCGCGGCACGGGAAATCTTTGCCTAGTGTGAGTTTGCCCTAAAAAGCTGAGGAAATTAGCTTTGTAACTTGCTCTAAAAAAAAGGGTTTCCTGAATCATCCTATAGGACCAGAGAGCTTAATGTGTCTTTAAATTATTATACAACCATACAATATCCATCCTTACATCAAGCTGTATTTGACCTTTTCTCACATTTATTTGACACTCTCCTCTAATTGTCCAACCCTGATGTGTTTGTAATGAATTAGAAATGTCCTAAAGAGCACAACTCTGCTGATTGCTCGCTCGTAACTTCAGTTCAAATGGCACATTTCCTCAGTCTGCAGCTTTGAGCTGAAGCACTAAGTGGCACTACATTTCAAACACCATTTGAGTTCCCCTCAAAGGAAAGCAGCACAGACATTATGTCAAGCTCACCTCGTGTGGACGGAACAGTCCAGGTTTAATGTGCTGCAGGTTTGCATGAAAGCAGCCGGACTGTTAACTGCAGACATGAAAGCCTGAGTGTGAACTCCTACACGCCCTGATTTCAGGGAAAATAGTCTTCCATAGAAACAGGAGTTATTACTGGAGATTGAGGGGCTTTACAAGAACCATTTAGAGCCGTGCACTCCTCGAAATCCTGCTGATGTCGTTGTTCACACATGCACCTCACAGCGGAGATAATCACATCAGAGACTATCCAGGTTGTTCTCCTGAGGCATGATGTAAAAGAACGACATGGAAATGGAGGACGGAGCAACAGTCAGCTATACGATTCTATAATAAGAATATTTGCCTTCATATCAACGCTATGTGTAGTTCCACAGATTCACAATATCAATCAAAGCTTGCTGCTTTGTTTTTTTTTTTTGCCCGTGGTGTGTTTGTGACTTTCAGGGTTCCTGGAGCCAGCCTCAAGCGGACACTCGACAAACTTCAGGATTTTGAAGTTTGATCTTCCTTATGGCTTAATCTATCCAGACTGGAGGTTGCCGCTTGAAAGCATCACAGGACCTGCAGTGTGAATTCTCCTCGATTCTGCCGCGTCAATTTCTACTTTTTTTTTTTTTTTTTGAGCGATTCCTACATTTCTCAGAATGCCTCTTGCTACGGAACAGAAAAGGAGAGTGAGTGCGCCGCAAAAAGTAGCTGTTGTCTGTGTGTGTTTGTGTTTGTGTGACGCAGCCTCTCAGTGTGTATGAAAACAGAATCCACCAGAGAACAAACTCACACTTGTTGATGTTTCTTTTCACAGCAGACGTGTCCGCCTCGCTCTGAGCAGCAGACAAAGCTTTTCTGTGTTTTTTTTTTTTTTTTTCTTTAAGGCTCGGAGTACGTTGCAAAACCAGCAAAGTGGAGCAACAGTGGCAGAGTTAATTATGGTTGACACATCGGGGGAGGGGGAGGGGGGGAATCTTCCTCCCTTTGCCCCCCCCCCCCCCCCCCCCCCCCCACCACCACCACCACCTACCCCTCACACTCTGTGGTGGGAGGGAGAGAGAAAAGACAGAAGACAGAAGTGATGCAACATTTACCAAAAATCAACACTAATGGTGTAATAACGTTAAAAAAAAAAAAAAAAACCCGCTGAACAGGTAATCCCTGAATAAGATAATTTAAAGAAAGAGATTATATCTAAAATGTTCACACTGCATACATTTAAGAAGAAAAGCTTCATCGGTCTGGAAAGTTTTCCACACTAAAGGAACTCAAAATGTTGCTCAGTATTTGAAGTGTGGATTAAACTTTAGTGACCTCAGTGAAAGTTGTAATGGTCTTTGGGTCCCAATTACAAAATATACAGATTTATTTTCACAGTTCTTGCACATAAAAAAAGAAAAAGAAAATGAGTAAGAGCTGGTTGAAAACGCTCTGCCGTTTGTCTCTGAAGATGCAAGAGAGTTAGCCAATCGCTCCAAAAATGTGCTAAAAGTGTGACTCTATAACTCTTGCACACGTCTCTTAGAAGCCACTTTGTTTAACATTAATTTAACCGACAGCCCATTTCACATGCCAGGCCACTTCAACATGCGGCATAATGGCCTTTTTTAAAACTGTCACTCTACTCTGCCCTTGTTTTAGTGGTAGGATAGAAGTTAAACATTCACTTTCAATAATTAATATTAACAAGCAGGCGAGAGTATCCAAGGCAGCAGGGATGTAATAAGCAGGAGGAAAGTCTAAGCGGCAGTGAGGTTAGAGTAAGTATATTAAGTCTTCACATTAAGACAGGTCTGGGTTAAAGGGATTTCTTTCCTGATAATGGGCTGAAATAAATGCTTCTAGCTTGTGATTCTTTTAAAACCTAATTTCTGTCTTTTTTTTTTTTTTTTTAAATGTTGTCGTCTCTTTGACATTTGAATTCTTTGGCGTCACCCTCTCACACAGACTCTTGTTTAAAGATAAGAAAGAGATGAATGTAGATGACAATGTCAGGGACGCCTGACTGCTGCTGGACCAACACTTCCGGCGAGAGGAGGCACGCGCCCAGCGGCAGCGTCAAGTTCACGTGAATCACTCACTATCGTCCCGGATGCAGGCCTGTTGAGCCCTGACAAAATAAAAGCACCAAACCTCGAGGAATGCGACTACTCGACAAGGCTTCTCCTCAGCTCAGGGATGGATTTCTGGAAGGGGACCTAAGAATCAGCAACTGGAAGTAGGCTATACAATAACCACATAAAGACCTCAGACAAATATGAGACATGCTAAATGAAAACACAGAGAGCCTCAATAAAAACAAGGAGACAGGCATCAACAACAAAAAAGATCTGAAACAACCGCAAACATACACAGACCATTCTTAAAGATAACAAAGATGACTACAAAGACCCAGATAAACGAGGAAAACACAACACGAGTACAAACAATTCAAAACAATTTAAAAAAGAAGCAAAACAACTTAAGGGAAACTCTAAGCTTACAAACAATGCAACCCCCTGTGGCTGTGGCTCAGTAGAGTTGTTGCCTCTCAACCAGAAGGTCGAGGGCTCGATCCCCCGCATTGCTCCCGCTGCTTCAGTGGCGGTGTATGAATGGATTAGTGTTGTACTTACTCTCTGATGTACGTCGCTTTGGATAAAAGCGTCTGCTAAGTGAATTGTAATTGTAACCCGGATTGTCTTTTCTTAAAAGGTGCGTAAAGGGGGATCCGATCAGCCTACATGGGGTCTCCTGAGATAGTATTATATGCCCATTGCATCACTCAGTGGCACTTTTGACATGATTTTTTATAAATAGGCCGAAATTAAATTGTTTCAGAAAATTCAATTAGGAGACTTTTTCCAAATTAGTTTTTTTTTTGTGTGTGTGTGGGAAAAGTTTCAGTTTTCAAACACGACTTTCTCAATAAGTAACAAAATATATGAACTTGAAAAGTGTGAGCCAAGTAATTAGCATCGGGATTACAGACGGATTTGCATTCAGGCATAGGCAAGATCTTCTAAGATTTTCCGCATTTCTTTGCTTTAACCAACAACAAAAAATACACGCTGCGATTTTTTTTTTTTTTTTTTGTGACTTGTCCGGTCATAAAAAAAGCTACCTTATAAATTAAAGATGTGGCATACCTTGCGATGTTGATCTTTGACACCTTGAGTTACCTCGTACCTTTTCTTCTATTTTTTTATTTTGTGAGTGGTAGACACTTTTATAATGTTACATAATAGGCTTTCCTTGTGTTGACTTCTAATGCTAAACTTCAGCGTTATTAACCTTTCTCTTGTCTTTTCGTGTCTTCATCGAAACGACGGGTACGCTCGTCGGTGCTTTTATTTCTTAGATGATGACCGGAAGTTGTGTTTCTCGTCGTCGTCGCTGTCTTGACACACTGGTGCGTCCAGGCGGCGGAGGCACACACACACATAAGCTGTGCACACACACAAAGAAAGGTATCAAATACTCAATATTTGTATTACAGCGCATACTATTACATGCTTCAATGCTATGTGTGTCTTTTAGATGGCGTGTTTGGGGGGCGGGGGGGACCGTGAATGCATCCGTGTTGCCTTCAAAGGAGAATTTTAGGAGTCGGTCCATCCTGTGACTGGCTGCACTGAGATCAGCTGCATGTCGACGGATATAGCTTTTGAAACGCGAGGAATCCCTTTAAGCAAAAAACAAAACAAAAAAAACGGCGTGTTCGTGTTTGTTTTGAATTACGTTCAAAGCGTCGGATACGCGTTGACATGGCTGGAGGTGTTCGCCGACTTGTTCAGGTGAAAGTTTCATTCGCCTGGAAAAATTGTTGAGGTGTTTTTAAGTGTTGAGGCTCTCTCTCTCTCTCTCTTTCCCCCCCGCCGACTGCGACATCGCCCCGTCGATTGTATTTCTGCTTTTCCAGTCCGACCTATTCGCCTCAGATCCGGAGCAGAGGTCTGGCGTGTCGTGTTTCCCCCCCACACCACCACCGGTGGTGTCAGGCAGAACTAGGCCTTTAGCCGAACTATTTCACCAAATCGTTTCCTTTGTCGCAGCTCGGCAAGGCTAAAAATAACGCCCGACTGCAACAATTTTTTTTTTTTTACCCGAGGTCAGAATTCAGCGTAATGAAAGAAAGGGGGGGGGGGGAATGCTCCGGAGATAAGACGGATACTTCAATAACATCCACACATCGTGGGGATTTAAAACTGATGGATCCAGTTAACCCGGGTCAACGTCAGGTCCAGGCCTGTGTGGTTAAACCGACGGAAGCGTTTATGGAGTCCCTGACTGCATCGGGGGATTTATTGGTCACAGCCTAAAGTCGTTAACATTAACAGAGAAGAGTGTGCGAGACTCCCTTTGAGAAATCTCACATTTAAGGTTCACTCGCTTATCGGCGTCAAATTCAACGCTGTGAAACGAGACATGTGATTGGAAATGTGTCGTCAAGGACTTGCTGTTTAATTCGGCATACAGCTTTACCATCAGACAGTTGAACAGTTCACGCAATCTCGAAATGGACAACTAAATAGACGCTCAAAAACATTTATAGCAGGAAACGAGAGAATAACAGCATTTTCTATGAAGTGTGACTGTGTTGGCTGATGCCGAATTTGACAGGACACTCTGGAGATTCTTTTTTTTTTTTTTTTTTTAAAGATGTCAAGTCTTACTCAAGTTGTCATCATCTGCCCTTAAACCAGACTCTTAGCTTTGATTCTTGCTTTTAGAAATGGGGTTATGGCAGTTTTTTTTGTGTGTGTTCCTTTTCTAAATCTTGTGTCTTCCTCCACCACCAGGCTCGGTATGTCGGATGAAGATTCCCGTGCCAGCACCAGTTCTTCCTCCTCTACATCCTCAAACCATCATCATCATCAGCAGCAGCATCAGCAGCAACAACAACAACAACAACAACAACAACAACAACTACAGCAAGACACCATCTCGTCCAAGAAACGTGAAAGCAAAGCCAGCATGAGCAAGACCTCCAAACTCCTCTCTACTAGTGCTAAGAGGTGAGTTCTACCTAAGTTTGAAGTCAGGTGGAGATGTTGTTTTACACTTTACATTTTATTAGAATAAAAATGTGTGATAAAGAGTTGTTGAGCGCCCCATCCAATGCACAACAATTTAAGCTATTGAGAAAGTTATGGCCTGAAAAAGCTTTTCAAAAAGGTCATTTTACAGAGAAGCTCTTCCTCCTCTTCCTTTTTTAATTAAAGTTTTTCATCGGGCTCAGATTTTGACGCATTTTACTTTTTCGTTTGCTTTTTCAGAATTCAGAAGGAACTGGCTGACATTACGTTGGATCCGCCGCCAAACTGCAGGTAAGTGGATCAATTTGCTGCGCGGTTCAATTGGGGCTTTTTCCAGAATGCCATCACAAACAACTGGGCCATTCGATGTGGAGTCGTCGATCTCTCCCCCCCCCCCTCCTTTTAATCCGTTTTAAGGCATTAACGCAGGCAGTCCTTCATGCGTCTTGAAAAGCCTCTCTCTGTCTGTGCACAACGCAAAGTGATCTTCATGCTTCACTGAGTTTGTGTTTGTCAGTCCATCATAAGACGGAGAATATCAAAGTAATGAGAGGCTGAATATTCTGCTTCAGCGGCTCAAAGGCGGTGTAAAAGGTTTACCATTCATTACCTTAAGGATCCCGAGTTACAGTGTAATTCAGGACGTTTCTCTTTTTTAACCTGTGCCCTATTTCTTTAAAATCCAAAGTCCAAAGTATTGGATTCCGTCCAGTAGACATCTTCAGCTGACGGACACACAACAGACTGTCATGGCTGCAGCAGATTCCCTTTGGGCATACATGCCTAATCCAAGTACGTCCACACAAAGTGCTCGTTTTTCGCCAGGCTCAGATCGTTATTGTTATTATGGCGAATGAAAACATCACAGGAAGGATCACAACCGAGAGAGACCTTTTTATGTTGAAGACTACAATTATATTTTTTAACCATGCAGGGAGTTGCATGTTTACTTTAAAATCTAATCTTTTAAAGATATATTTTTGGGGCTTTTTTTTAATGCCTTTGTTTAAGAGACAGGACTGTGGATAGAGTTGAAAATCAGAGAGAGAGTAGGTAAAAAAAAAAACATGTGTAAAGGAGCCACTGGTCGGCATCAAACTCCGTACATGGAGCGTGTAGAATAGAGCTAATCACTAGTCCACCTGCTTGTACGTTTTAAAAAAAAAAAATTTTTAGGCATAATGTGTTGGTTTGGATCGAAACATTTAAAACTGCCCCTGAAATCCTCCTGATCTGGTTGTTTCACAAATACACCTCAACACAGGAGACTCTCCCGATTGGACACGAGGGGGGGGGGCTCTCCTGAGGGAAGACATGATGTAAAAAGAGCAACGTGGAAAGGGGGGGGGGGGGGGGGGGATGAAGCAGCAGAGTAAGAGAATCACTATCAACAAAAGAGCAGAGCAGAACATACTGGAGAATATGAAACACAATGCAGAAGTTGAATTCTGTGCAGGGAGATCGCGGCGGTCGTGTGCACGACAGTCTGTGGTCGTGCACCGATCACCCGTCACCCCCCCCTCCTCCTCCCACTCACTCAAAGTGAATTCTCCTGATTATTTGCTGCTGTGTTCTCACATCAGCTCACTCAGGCTCTCTGGGGGGAAAAATACTCAGGGGGCAGGCAGGAGAAACTTCAGATAAAGTCAGAGTGAAAAATGTGGTTGTTTGAGTTCACACATGCAGCTCACCCTGAAAACCTCAGGAGTTTTGTACAATTGTGAAAGCACTATAACTGATCAAGGCAGCAGTCGACCAGAAACTAACTGAGTCTCACAAATCTGCTAGATTGAAATCCATCCAGTAATCTATTAACAGTCTGACATGCATCGGGGTGACACACACTATAACTAACTGATAGAGGCAGCAGTAGACCTGCGACTCTTCCTCCTGTTCTGAGAGCGGTCACATGGAGAAAAAAAAAAAAAAAAAGGAGAAGGTCCTTTTGTGAAAGGAGTTCAGTGTCTTTGAAGAGAGCAGTGTAACTGCTTCGTCTTTTATCTCACTTGTTGACAAGACGGTCCCTCTCTGTAGGGAACCTCTCGGTAATGTTGGCAGACACTTAGAATAACAATCTGAGCCTGTCAGTGACAAAAAAAAAAAAACATGCACTTTTTAGTGGGCACACTTCAATTGGGGGCATTTGTCTGCGGGGATTATATTGCAGCCATTACATCCTGTTTTGGGCTGAAGCAATCAAGTGGAGTGATCGCAAAACTGTGTGCAGCTATTCTTCATGTGGAGCCCCGATAGGCTCCAGGTTTGAAAACACTGAAATTACCTGCACTTTTCAGTAGGGCGCGACCGATATCTGATATTTGGGTCTGATACCGATATTAGGGAGAGAAAAAATTTGATACTGATGTATTTGCCGATATCTTAGATCAAAGATCGATCTTTGATCCAGATGGATAAACACATTTATTACGTTGCTGCTATCAAACACTTGTGGAAAAGATATACTACGAAGAAGAGATGGTCACGCAACTGGAAAGTAACTGCGCATGTACGTGCATCCCGGCTTCACATGCTTGTTGTAATCCATACAGCGCCCTCTGCTGGTGAAAGAGAACTGCTAGTGTAACACAATGAAACCCCTTTTTGACTGGTGAATAAATCTACTAATATCTGCGATAAAGTAGCCGATACCGATAGTCACTGGATATGCTAATATCGGCCGATATTATCGGCTGGCTGATTTATCGGTCGGGCTCTACTTTTTAAGGTTTATATCTTTCCTTTTTGACACTTGAAGGAGTTTTAATAACTGGAAGCTGGTCTGCTCATATTCACAGTATGGTTGAGTTATTATATTAAAGTTTCATTAAGATGAAGGTCTTGTGCCGCTGCTTTAAAAGATATTTTGTTGATATTTTGTTTTATGGGAAAATCATCGTTTGCAGAGGTCCACTTTGTCAATACTGATACAGTTAGTTGCCAGTTCTAGTGCGAGCTGCGGTGCTAACTACAGGTCTTCATGTAGTCCTTTGAAACAACCTGAGACAGTTTACATGTTCTAAAACAGATTATCTAAAAGTCCCCTTTCTTTGTTTGCAAACTGAAGTCTTACAGAGCTGTGTTTGAAACCAGCCCGGCTTGTTTAGTTAAAAGTCATTACTCAACATGCTGAGTGTTTTTTTACAATACATCACACTCACCTGCTTGTAATGGTTATTACTCACAAATCGTTCCGTTTGTGATTATGCATTGATGGATTATATATTGTGTAATTGGAGTAAAGCTGTTGGCGACGCCGCTTTGTTGACACACCCTTTACTACCAGAAGGAGGCAGGAACCAGAGAGGGGGAAGAAAATCAAAGAATGAGGAAGACAATGAAAGAGAATGAGGAAGACAGGAAGTACAGTTTGAAGCCTTTTTTTGAAACATGTCGGGTCTCTGGAGGTCATGGACATGTTTGTTGGAGGTAAAGCTGGTGAGGTGTGTGTCTGAACTACAGAGCTGAAGACGATCTGGTTGCATCGCAGCGAGCTCAAAACCAACGAGTTATGCAGCAGAGACTTTAAACTTGACTTCAGTCTTTGTGCATGTGAGCTATAAATCTAAACTCAAGGACAATTTGCCCCCGATCCCCCTGTGGTGTCATGGATCAACTCCTCACACTGAAGCCTGCTGGAGGCTCAGTAACAAAAATGACTTGATTAATGCAGGATTGTTGACATGAGATTTAATTTTGAAGAGTTGACTTCATGGATTTATTCAGATTTTTAGTCCCATGTTGGTTAACTCTACATCAGATGAAACAGAAACTCACTCAGAAAGCCGCCAGGTTTCAGTTCAATGGAGACACGTCCAACTTCAATGGCAACGTTGCCAAATGCAATTTGAGTTTCAAGTTAGTCGGAGTTGAGTTTAAGACAGTGGAGATCAGGGATGTGTGCTTTTAGTTGACTCAGTGGTTAAATGTCATCACCCTGGCTAGTCAGTTTGTCTGAATTTAAAACCCTGTACCAACTATCAATCAATTCATCAATTTTTATTTGTATAGCGTCAACTCATAACTCGGACTAGGAGATTCGTCAGAACATCCCTACTTGAGACATTTCTTTGTCCAGTTTCAAGTTGGTTAAGATTTAGAGTCACAAAGTCTAAAGCAGAGGTTCCCAAGCGTTTTTCCATACTTTCATCTATAAAAGCCGAGCCCCCCTAAGGACCCACATGAATTAGGGGTTACATTGCTGTCATAAATAAACCTGGATTTGAATTGAATGGATACGATCCCAACAGAATAGGCCTGAACATCTTAACAAAAGACCTTTGAATAAACTGTCCAGCAAGTGTGTTATCACAATTTTAATTAATATGGTCAATTCTAATTTTGATCATCTTTCAATTGTTTTAACTTCATGTGAGAAACAGTAGAAGAGAAATCTTAACGACACGAGAACATCCGCACCGTGTCCTGATGGTGCTTGCACACGTGCACAAAGCTCCTGAAAACTTCCTGAAAATGTCAGGTTGAGCTACACAACACAAACACCTCGATCTTTCTCCCCGACTTTACACAGAAATTTTCCTGCCATCCCCCAAGTAAATTTTTCATGTGAAGTCGGGATGAACTGATGTGAGAACGCAGCGGGAATTATTGAGGAAAATAAGCGAGCTGGCGGGGTGATGACTGAACAATCTAGGCCTGTGAAGGCTGTTTCGTCATGAGCCGGGGATCCGGCCGAAGATTTCTGCCTTTTTAATAAGGCAGTTTTTTCTTACCACTGTAACTTTTGCTGCTTTGCTAAAGTGCTCATGATGGATAGGTTGGGTCTTTGTAATATAGCAATAAGTAAGGTCTTTTACCTGCTTTTTGTAATGTTAACAGACAAAGAGTAAGGTATTTTACCTGCTTTTTGTAAAGTGTCTCGAGATAACACTTGTTATGAGTTGACGCTATACAAATAAAAATTGATTGATTGATTGAGATCCTGCGACAGGTGCTTTGTCACGTTTCCTTGTCATCCAATATTTTCCGTGCACGAAGCGTTAATATGAAAGCAAGAAAATGTCAACATAGGGCTCAACTCTGTTGCTTCGTTTGCCACTTCTGCGTCGTCTTGTTTTTACGTCATGTCTTTCCTCCGACAGTCCCCCCTCTGTCGTCCAACAGGGACAGTCCCCCCTCTGTCGTCCAACAGGGACAGTCCCCCCTCTGTCGTCCAACAGGGACAGTCCCCCCTCTGTTTGGGACATGTGTGAACAACCAACTCAGGAAGTCTTCAGGGGCGGCCTGTCTGAAATTTTCTAGAAATGTTCAAGAGTGTCGCTTTAGTGACCTGTGCTAATGTACAAATGTTTGTTTAGTAGGAGACACTGTTCTCACCTGACCACATCAACTGAAGGTAGGAGAGCTTCACAGTTGACATAAACGCCTCCTCGCGTTTGTCAAGTGGCCGCCGCACCCTGAGTGATTTATCTCTCTGTGTGAGCGTGGAGGAAGGGCCTCATCTCTTCATGTTGTTCTCTTCTAAACCCTCCATTCAACAGCACGTGCAGAGAGGAGGGTTCTTTTTTTTTACTGGATTTTTTTGGGTCCTTTCTGCTTCATTTAGCACAGAATCTGCTCATTAGGCTATGAATGGAGCCGGCCTGCTTCGCCTTGCAGATGCTGTTTAATGGATTACACATCGATGAGTCAGTCGGTTTGTCGTCTCATTCCTCTCGGGCTTCTTTTTCGCTCTTATAAAAGACACTGACTGATGAAGAGAAGACGTATCCCGACTAGTTTCCATTATCATCAGCGCCTCTCTGGGAGCAAACTTTGTTTTATGAGCACTAAAAGCCAAAGAGTCTTTCATCTGTCATTTATCAAAATCTAATTATACTCCTCACAGGGAATGCCGAGCAGGGCGCTCTCTTTTTTTTTATTTCCTCACTGCCTGTTGCCACTCAAGTGTGAACAGCAGACATCACAGGCCTGCCTCACCCACTCCCTCCCCTCAATCCCTCCCACCTCTAACACGGTGTTTCTTTTATTCACCGTCTTTTATTCCTTTTTGCTCTCGACAAGCCATTTTATTTATTACTGACACTTAATTCTCACTCTGCCTCACTGTCGTTCACTATATCCCGTCCTCAGATGTTGCCTTCGGGTGTAAGACGGATTCCTGACATTCCAGTGTCGGGCTCATGACAGCAAAGGAAAGTGAGACGCTGTTTACAGTACGGGGCAATTAGTGCTAAGTAGGGTTGGACAGATATGTTGACTTAAGACCATTATTGCTGTCCGACTTAGTAAGGGCTGATTGATATGACAAGAGATGTGATGAGGACAAATATTGATTCATATGGATATATAATTCAATAATGCTGCCAGTTGGGGAAGTGGCTTCATAAAGCCTCCTGTGGACAGGTGTTGAGAACTAGCATGTATGCTAAAACACTTAAACAACCCATCCAATGTAACTGTGATGTCCATGTAAAATAAAGTCTTTATAATAAAGAAGGAAGGCACAAGAAAAAGAGGGTTTGACAATGAGTATGGGTGTTTCTCTGATTGTCCTCAGTGGATTCTTTAAGTGTTATCCACGTTTTCTCATCACAAAACAAACACAAAGTAGGGATGTACATTTAGTCGACTAAACGATTAAATGATGTCACCAGGGTTATATTATAGAGGAATATTTTGGCCCCAGTGCCAGCCAAATGTTGTGCTCCAACTTCAACCTGTCACTATCTGAAGATCTAAAGATTGGCTGTAGCTCCGGTTAAGGCTACTCTCCCAGCTCTTCAACCAGGATGTAAACAAGCACAGTGAACAGATAGCATGTTGTAGGAGCAGCGTGGTTTGGCAGTGTTCTGATTTAGAAAATGGTGATAGAGTTGTATGTTGGCTGTGTCTGGTCAAGGTGGCTTATATTGACTGGAGCAATGCGTAACCACATTTAGCATTGGCATGTGGATGTTAGGCTGCAGCGAGGACTGAAAGGCTAGAAGTGCTAACGTTAGCCGCACCCTGCAAACCAAATTACATTGCTGACAATATTGAATAAAATATGCTGAATTGTGACTGTTTTCTGCTGGTTTTCTTATCTTTAGAGTTGGTTAAACCAAATTTTAAATTTCCATTTAACAGACTATTAGTCGGCTGGGAACATCCCTTAGTTTCTCCAGTGGTCCCTGATGGACACAGGATGTCCACGAGCAGCAATGTCACTGACATCATGTTACCCACTTTTGTCTGCAATTTCCTCGTCTTTGGAGAATACTGGGAGTTGGTTTTCACTGTTGATTTTGTTCCCACCAGTTTACCTTTTTTTTTTAACATGATAGAAGACATTCTGCCAGTTTGTTCACCAGCACGCTCAAAGAATGCTTCACGTGCAAGTCAAATCAGACGGGCTGTTGTTACTATTTCTGTTGTGTGATAAGCTGGTAAATCTATCTAGATTGACTACATTTATTCAAATCCTTATCACCCGTTTCTTAACAAAAATACCCTATCCACGTGGTTTCATTTCCCAGCCCTAGCTTATCATTTGGAAATCATTAAGTTGATGTGTTTTGTAATATCTCTCATTGGAAGACGTGGCCTGTGCCTCAGTGAATGTGTGTTGGGTGTGACTCTGCCAGGCCTGGTGTGAACCATCTGAGCTGCATGTGATCCCTCTGTTCAGTAGCTGGTGTTGGCAGCGGTCTCTCCACACACACACACACACACCTCTGCAGTGTGTGTTACCATCCTGCTTGGGTGAGATTACCGAGGGTTTCTCAACAGCCTCTTCGTATCTATAAAAAGCCTCGTCCCCGGAGAGGAAGTGGCTGGGCCTGTATGCCGTCGTCCTTGCTTCTAAAAGCCCTTAAAGCAGTAAAGTTTAGAGAAGTTTCCCGTCTTTATGCCTGGCTTCAGAAGGGAAGTAGATGTTTCATTTTATCTGCAATCGGCTGCAGGTAATTTTAAAAACCACAACTGAGTATCTCAAACCTGAAAGTCGGTTTCAACTTAATAGCCCAAGCTCAGATGATAATTTCACGACAAAAACTTCTTTGCTGATTCTTCTTTTTTATTTGTACATGAACTAGGGGTGGAACAAAATATAGCTTAGAGGAAAGGGCCTGGACATGAATATCATGGCTCCTCCAGCTGATCTCTAATAAATCTTCATCAGCACATCATGTCAGCACCTGTTTCAGTCAGTGTATTGTCTTCATTTTTGTACAACAGGAAGCGGACGACGGTGGCGACGCATCGTCCATCTTTATATGCAAAGAATGTAGTCAACTGATGATTTCAGTTTGAAGCCGAAACTCTCACCCATGGAAAGTTAAATGACTCCTGTGTTCACTACGTGTCCTCTCACCATTCCTCCTCTAGTCTGATAATCCGGTGCACACAGCGCTGCAGGAGCCACATTTGTCAACAGAGCTGTCAATCATTGTTTCAACCCTTGTTATAACCTCGAGAGGTGGTTTAAGAAAGATTTATTTTGATTTCATAGTTTGAGTCATGTCCCATCTGCTAAAGGTCACATATGATCCTCCTCTTCAACCACTTTGAATAAGTCTCAGAGCTCCTCAAAACATGTGTGTGATGTTTCTTGTTCTTAATCCACTCTGATCCTGTATTTGATCATGCCTATAAACCCCTCTAGTTCAGCCCTGCTCGGAACAGGCTGTTTCTGTGTCTGTACCTTTAAATATGTAAATGAGCTGTGTCTGACCACGCCCCCTCTCTGGAAGGGGATGTGGCTTGAGCTTTCTCACTCCATGTCCTATTGTTTTACGGTGAGAAGGCAGACTCAAGAGGGCAGAACAAACACCGAGCTGTGGGAGTGTCACCCACCTGGGGGAGGGGTTACTGCCCTTTTTGATGTCATGAAGGGAAAATCTCCAAACGGCCTGTTTGAGCACACATTTTCTGAAAAGTGGAGCAGACAAAAGATGGCGAGGATGGACTTTTCCCATAAATTGAGGGCGTTGTAGACAGACTAGGGACACAAATTAATGTTGGAAAACATGGTAAAGTGTATTATACATTATATGTGACCTTTTAATATGGTATATGACCTATGCTGCAGCCACTCACCAGGGGGGGGAGGGGGGTCAGAAAGTGTAGCTCCACCTTTTAGCTGCTGTCATGCATACAGTCTATGCTTGACTGGCTTTAGTGGTATCTCTACTCCTTAGTTTGTTTTAGCGATGTCGGTATACACACAGAGCAGCAGCAGCAGCATGGCAGCCTGTAAACCGTACAGAGTCACACAATTACCCTCCAGTGTTCGCCTTCATGAGGTTTTTACAGACAGCTGAATTGTCGTCAGAGGTCTCCTCCTCTCCAGAAAGAAGGCCTTGTGATTGCAAAAACACAGAGACGTGGTATTCTTATTCCCCTAATAATAACGAAATGATCCGTTTTGGTTTTTATTGCATCTCGCTTTTCTCTGTTCAGTAATGAAAACTGCAGCTGCCAGTTGTTTCTGATGGGGCTTAAATGAAGTGATGAAGTTTAATGAATAAAAACAGATTGAATTTGATTGTTTAATTAGGCATTTTGAATATATGTACCTCTGATTTGTCTGTCTCAGAATAAGTTTTCCTAAGTTTGGCATGATTTTGATTTCTCTATTTTTGCTCAGCACTAATAATAAAGAAACAGGACATAAAAACATCCTTTGGTGCAGGAATGTCAATATATTCATCCATCTCTGACTTTATGAAGCACAGGAAGGCTGATTGCTATTGTATTAAATTGACGAGTGGGAGGTTGAGGAGGTGTGTGTGTGTGTTGCTGCATGGAGGCTCTTCTGCTCTCAAGTGAAGTGGACTCATCATGTCGTCTCAGTCAGGCAGCTTATTACGGTGTTTCTTTCTCGTCATCACAACTGCCGAGAGTGGAGACTGGAAATGAAGCCCGGTGTGTGTGCAGATGGCAGAGAGTGTGTATTAAGGTCTACTATGAAGAAATGAGACTTGCACACAGGAAGCAGAGAAAACACATTCATGAAAACTCGAGTGATAACAACAGTGTGAGTCACACAGAACTGAAAGTCAAACAGGAACAACGTCTTTCTGTCTCTCTCCCCGCTGCAGCTAAAGGTTTTATCTTTTGAATCGTCTGACTTACTTCCATCCGTGCATACTCAAAGATGAACTGATTAGATTTAAAAGATTAGATAGGTCACTGCAGTCCCTACAAAATCAACATTTTGGGCCATATTCAAAGTTGACCTATTATCCTGATCCACATTTTAAAAACTCACAGATCATATCATGTTTGCAAATCAAGCCAACGATCTCTGTCGAGTGAGAAAGGCGGGAAAAAAAATCAAGTAAATGATCCAGTAGGACACATCCAGCACCTTGTCGAGCTCCCTCTTTTTATCGTTCCTCGTCCATGTCTACGCGAGCGAGAGAAAGAAAAATAGAATCTGGACATCGTGGTAAAAATGTTGCGTCGTACTGCTTCGCAATGCGTCGCTCGCGGGTTGGAAGGACACTCCTTTAGGAAACGATGGAATCAAGCTGACTTTGGCGCTAAAACATGCTCGCGTCACACTGTTAGCATGACTTCCTGCATGATTCACTATCACGGAGAACAACCAGTTTGTGTAGATTTAGGCGCCCCCCCCTGTGGACAAAGTGGTGCCCTTGCTGACACATGTCAATGTGTTCTGATGAAAAGCCTGTCTTTGATTGGACAATTTCACTAGGCGTTTAAAATGTGAAGAAAAGCCGTACTCGCTGTGTGCTGTTTGTCTGACACCTACCCCCTGCAGAGTTTACAAGCATTCAAAATACCTATATGTAAAAAGCCAATCTTCTCACTGACGGTCTTGTTTGCTTCTGTAGCTCATGAAGAGGCATCAGTTTAAATTTCAGTCTGTTTCATAACCAGATAAAAAGTCCTCACAGGAGCTTTAACTTTGAATTAAACACCAAGCCGAGGTTTAAAGGCTCTGTCAGGGTTTCTGTTAATACAGCATGTTAGAAGAACTTTGATCACTTTTGAAGGAATATGACAGTGTGCACAGTAGCATAAAAAAAGGATCGTGTTACATCACACTAAAAGTGAGAATAATTTTTTCTTACACTCGACGTTGGAAAGCCTCTTTTAAACTGTTTTCTACTTTGGATGTACAAATACTTAGCCTTTTTTTAGTGTTGTTTCGGGGTAAAAACGTGTGAACAAATGTTTCTGCTGCAGATACATTTTGACCGCTAACAAAGCTGCTCTCCCCGTGCAGCTGGAGTCATCTTTTGGTAAATCGCAGCGTTCTTGTTTGAAGGTTAAGGGCTTAAATGAAATGGCTTGAAAGGTCAGCACGCTTCCCCTCAGTGTGTGTACACATACACACAGATCGCAGAAGAACCCCCCCCCCCCACCCCCTGATAGAGAAGTGAATGACAAACAATGATAGCGTGGCGTATTCCTGCCTCACACAAAGCACTGGGAGGTCTTTGTGTGGATGCGGGCAGGCGGGCGGGGAGGAAGCCCGGCGCTCTCTGTGGCTCATCTGTGGCTCATCTGTGGATGTGAGACGCCTCTGTTGTCAGGCAACAGAAACCCCAGTTGGTTGGTTGATTCAGGGGGAAACGATACAATATCTATTCCCAGCACAGCGGGGGGTCCTGACTGAGGTCTCGTGGTGTGACCAGTATATTAGCAGTCCCATCCTCGGCCGGGGTTCCCCACAGGAACGCTGGTGACAGAATTTTGAAAAGCTGCATTCCTCTTCTTTGTACAGGGGGTTGTTTCTTTTTATTGATTTAACATCTTCATAGCGCTCTATTGTTTCTCTAGTCAATCTGGATATTTTAATGGCAAAGTTTTGGGCAATCTTTTATAGTTAAATCCAGTCACTTTAAACTCAGACCCCATTTTTATTTTTCACATATTTTGAGGTCCAAACTAAAGTGAATGAAAAGTTTTTGAATTGCTCCAGCAGGCAGCTATGAAAGAGACTACAACGGCTATAACATCTCCATTGGGGGAAAATGTGTGTATTTAAAGGTCACATATTCTCCTCCTTTTCAACCAGCTTAAATAAATCTCAGAGCTCCTCAAAACATGTCTGTGAAGTTTCTTGTTCTAAATCCACTTTGATCCTGTATTTGATCATGTCTATAAACCCCTCTAGTTCAGCCCTGCTCAGAACAGGCTGTTTCTGTGTCTGTACCTTTAAATGCAAATGAGCTGTGTCTGACCACGCCCCCTCTCTGGAAGGACTTGGGTGGCTCGGGCTTTCTCCATGCCCTATTGTTTTATGGTGAGAAGGCAGACTCAGAGGGTAGAACAAACACCTAGCTGTGGGAGTGTCACCCACCTGGGGGAGGGGTTACTACCCTTTGTGATGTCATGAAGGGAGAATCTCCAAACGGCCTGTTTGAGCACACGTTTTCTGAAAAGTGGAGCAGGCAAAAGACGGAGAGGAAGGACTTTTTTATTAACTGTGGGATTTGTAGACAGATAAGGGACACATGTTTGTGTTTTAAAAAACATGGTCAAATGTATTTTGCATAATAAGTGACCTTGTTTGTATTTGTCACCAGAACGCTCAGATCATTATTCAAAGTGACTGCATCTCTGCAGAAATGATCTCAACGCTGGGAGTATTTTTTGAAAGAGTGAGATCAGTTAAAAGAAACTCAGAAGCAGCTGTTACATCACCCTCTTTAAAGCCACCACACTCCATTATTTGACATTACAGGAGTTGCTTGTGTACCTGTGAACATGTGACAAACTGTTTGAATGACTGAAGTTACACAAATAAACCAAATGATCCAAGAAACCATAGAGCGGCTACTCCCTCTTTGTGAAAGGTGTGAAAAATGCTTCAGGTAATGAAGTCCTTTGGCCTCGAAGAGAGAGCTGTAATAGCTGTTTCTGTTTTTATTTTTTTAAAAGCATGTGTATTTTAGGGAATCCTTTTTGGCATATTATCAGACTGAAGGGTCCGAGTCTGTCAGTGGCACTAACAAGCACTGTTAGAGTGTGTACACAGATTTCACACATTTCTATAAGGATTACATGGCAGACAAGTAGTTTATTTAAACACCTTTTCAAAGGAAAAATGCAAACTGGGCTGTTTCAGGCAGCTGGATGAAACATCTACTGGAGCTAGGGATGTAAAGATTCACTCGACTCACGATACGATTCATGATACGATTCTCTCATGATTTATTTTACAAAATGAGACTGAAGACAAATGATGAGATGACTGAAAAAGATTCCTTTATTTTTTTTTTCTCATGAAAACACCAATGCACCTCGTAATCTCTTTGGCTCTTGCACTCGTTTTGGGCGAGCGGGGCGGCAAACCCGCTTGTTAGCATGGTTTGGCCTCCGACGCTGCCATGACAACGCCTGCTTGTTACAACCAACCACCTCGGCTCTACAGCTGCTGACGCTCACGATATTACTGCGATTCATTTTTCAGAGTACCGATGTGAACCTTGACACCTTTGAATGACCTTTTTAACTGCCTCACAATTAATCTTTACTTCCCTTTCTGGAGCAACAACTAAACTTTATGACGGTTTTAAACATTGTATTTGGGGGGGGGGGGATTGGTTCCTGACTGTTCTGCTTTGTGTACATCGGCCTCTATTTGTGCCTCCCTCTGCTGTCCTTCAGTCTAAATAAAGAGGAAGCAGAATGTAGCGTCTGCCTCTTAAAGTGAGGCAACCCTCACTCCTTACTTTCACACAACGAGGCTCTGTGCAGAGAAACTGCTGCTGCAAAATCAGCATCATCACATTCATGCATTAAATGTATCCTGGAATCAGTGCACCTGAATGATAGGTCATTTATTTGTCTTAAAGGAATGCTGCACACTTTCTTCTGCAAACCTGTTTTTTTATTTTGATCAGACAATTGCGGCTTTAAGAGCACTTCCTCTTTGAAACTGAAAAGGGAAAGTGGAGAGCGTCCTTTTGGAGTGCTTCATCTAGCAGTCAATGACGTGAAAACATCTCCAGCATTACTTTAACGCTGCGACTGAAGCGGCTGTTGACTTTCTGCGTCGCTGCTGTCATTAAAATCCAGGCTCTCGTAGTCGGATTTTTATCTCCACGGGCAAATAAAGTCCTGTTGATCTTTTTCTTTTTATCGCTTCCCACTCTGTTGGCACAATGACTCATACGGGAGAGTGCGCTGTGTTGTTTTAATGAATTACCAATAAGAAGATAAGGGATAGATTTCTGGCTGCTAAACATTGTGAACATGGTAATTATTAGAGCTGTTTGTTTTAAGTCATCTAGAAGAATGGAGCTGCAGCGACAGCAGAAATAACCTCAGCTCAAAGAGGAGAAACAATCTGAACACAGAGGTTAAAGAGGTCAAAGGTCCGTCACATAGAGATGTAGTTGTATTTTGAAGCTTTATTGTAGAGACAGTAGAGTGGATAGAGTCATAAATCAGGCAGAGAGAGAGAGAGTGGGGGATGACATGTGGTAAAGGAGCCGCAGGTTTGGAGTCTCGATGGTTAAAAGTAAAAGAGAAAAAAAAAGAGTTTTTGAATTGCTCGTGTAGATTCCTTCGGCCTGCAGCTGAGAAACAGGCTGTGGTGACTGTAATGTAATGCTTGTAGGCAAACGTACCGAACCAAATCATGCCAGGCTCTGATTATTATTGTAAAGGTTAGAAGGTGACATTACAGAAAGGATCCCTACAGACACAGACCTTTTTATCAACTTGTTCTAAACAGTCTCTTTCTTCACAGCTGGTGTCAGACCTTTGATAACCACTGGATAGATGACAATATGCAGATTCATAAGATGGAAAAGAAAACGTTCAATTTCAAATTAGACGAGAAAAAGTGTGTGCTACATGTCAACCCCCTGACACCAATAAAATACACTTTTTCTTGTAAATTACGGTGGCTAAAGATGTTTTTTTTGTGAGAGACTTTTTCTTTCATCTAATGGTAATGTTGTGACCTGACAGTGCCGGTCCTAAAGGAGACAACATCTATGAGTGGAGGTCGACCATCCTGGGCCCTCCAGGCTCCGTGTACGAGGGAGGTGTCTTCTTCCTGGACATCGCCTTCACACCAGACTACCCCTTCAAACCCCCCAAGGTGAGGTCTGCACAGCTGTTAACCCCCCCCCCCCCTCTCCACTCAGTCTTTCTGTAAACCATGGCACTAATACAGGAGCACCTTTTTCAAGAAGATGCTGCTGCTCATGTTTTCCACTAGAGGGCGCCTTTGCACTTTGTAATGCAGCACATACCTCCTATCTGAAATGTTACAGCCTCATACATATAGATATATTTTTCTTCTTTGTTCTGTGTGTGTGTTCAGGTGACGTTTCGCACGAGGATCTACCACTGTAACATCAACAGCCAGGGAGTGATCTGTCTGGACATCCTGAAGGACAACTGGAGTCCTGCTCTCACCATCTCCAAGGTCCTGCTGTCCATCTGCTCCCTGCTCACTGACTGCAACCCTGGTGAGAGCTGCAGCACACACACACACACACACACACACACACACACACACACACACACACACACACACACACACACACACACACAGACACACAGGGCTTTACTGATATTTGCAGGAGGCGCTGTATGTGTGAACGCAAAAAGGGATCTATTTATAAAGCCTGGAGTGTGTTGAGGAATATGTTGTATGTGTCTCCACATCTGGACTACTGGTAGTTTCCGATTAAAGTCGGACTTTTCTGTTACGTTTGGGACCAACTTTAACACTTGAAAATATTTTAAGGGTCTTTAATTTTAAGGTGTTTCAGTTTCTATTCATATAGATAAAGCGTAACATCTCTGCAATACAGCACTGCAGAAACATTTCTATCGCAGAGTCCTCGGGGTTATAGAAAAAAGGTTTTATCCCCTTAAATAACAACCAATAAATGTTAAATATAGTTCTCTAAAAGCAAAGCTTACAGGGTTTGTTTAAGCTCATATGTAGTGCGGTTAATTCTTTCTTGCCCTTTAATGTCTCCTGGGCAGTAACCCCTCTCAGACCTCTGCTGTTAGAGGACAGGATATAGAGCTCTGATACAGGCAGCCCTTCATGAATTAGACAACTTCACTTAAAGGATTTTGAGGTTGAGTTCATTAAATCTACTCCTGCCGTCCGCTCTTATTACACCGCCTTATAGCCTTATATCTGCAGATTAAGCCCCTCCCACTTTTTCTAAATCCAGACTGAAGACAGAAGGTGGGAAGGTGTTTGTGTTCAGGCTGTCGGAGGAACACCCTTCAGAGAACATATATATTTTATTCTTACAGGATATTAATGTAGCATTGTGGTTCTTGGCATAAAAGCATTACAACAAGGTTTTTTAATTAGGGAGGGGAAGTCATCGTCTTCTTTATGGTGAAGGTTTCTTTAGTTTTTACTGTACTGTCACAGATCTCCTCACCCTCGCATATATTTAACAGCTTCTGAACACTTAGAGCGCCACACCAGTCCCATCCCTGTGTTATATCTGCAGTCGGCAACAGTGGCAAAACACTAACTTCTTTAGAGCAGGCAGAAACCTCGAGCAGAATCAAACTCAGTAGTCTACAGCCAACTGGCTTCGACTGGCTGGCTGGGCAGGGAAAGTGTGGTGGAGGGAGAGAGAAATGGAGACAGAGCGACAGGGACAAAAATAACAACAGATAATGCCAGGGATCTACTTTCTAGTGTTAAGTTAAGAAAACACTCAGAAAACAGTCCAAATTAAACACAATGAATTCTACACGGCTAAAAGTATGATCACAACATCAGCAGGTAAACAGTGACCAAATTGTTTTGATGGGGCTAACATTAGCTTAGCAGTGCTAGCACCCCCAGCATTAGGCCATGCCTGTGTTGAAATTGGTTGCATATTGCATTGGCGAGTGGTTACATGCCACGTTTAACCTGACACAGCCTATGTACTGCCCGTACTTTATTTCTTTTTTCTAAAACAAAATACAGCCATACCGTTCTATGCTGGTTTACGTCCCGGTAGTAGAGCATTATGGCAGTAGCCATCAACAGGAGCTAGAGCTCCGCCTGGTGGAGGCAGGCGGCTGAGACTCAACATTTGACTGCCATTGGGGTTCTAGATCCATGAGAGTGTATATATCAGTTTAACCTTCTAGTTATTCTGTTGTCGGCTAACAAAGGTCACGCTTAAAATTGTATGAATGTTCAGTTTTCAGAGCTGCTGTCAGAGAAAGAAAAGTAACATCCAGGAACACATTTAAAAGTGTAAAGAACAAACGTATAGTAACGCTGACGTTTTCCGTGTTCCTGTGTGTGTTTCAGCTGACCCTCTGGTTGGAAGCATCGCCACACAGTACACAACAAACAGACCCGAACACGACAGGATAGCCAAACAGTGGACCAAACGCTACGCTACATAATCACCTGAGGAGGAGCTGCTGCTGGTTGGACGACCGGAGGATGTGGGCGAGGGGTTAATTCGGGGAGGGGGCGTGACTCTCAGAGGGAGGAGTGAGGTGATGGGGGGGGGGGGGGGTGGTGGTGGTGGTGGTCAGGTAGAGGGGCGGGGGGATTTTTATCTGGGAATTGAAGAAGTCTTAACTCCTGAAATTTTTGTTGTTTATTGTATTTTTTAAGTTATCTGCGGCCCAACTATAATCAAACCTGGCAATAATGCATTTTGTGTTTTCTCTTTGAAGTTTTAGCTTGTGCTTGAAGATGGACATTACTACTAAACTGCTAGATGAAAACGTGTCACAGCATGATGCCCAGTCGGTGTAAATTCTCACATGTATCGGTTGCAGTTGGTGTTTGCTTCCCCCTCCAGACTCCCGCTCTTTGAAAAAGCTGTTTCACACATGTAGACATGTTTAGATATGGATGGATATTGGTTGTGATTTGTGTTCTGTACTGATGAAAAGCTGTTTCTGTTTCTCCCTTAAGAATAAAACATGACCAACTGAAGCACCCGGCTCTTGTTTGATCACCTGTTTGAATGTCTGTGATCATCTTCAGGAGAACAAAGGGACGTTTTCACCACGTTAAATATGAAGAGGCTACATTTTTATTCAGTGCATCTTAAGACGGCGTTACAGAGCAGAGAGAATTATTGAGGGTTAGCATGTCAAGAGAGTGCTTCCACTATCTCTGTTCTACTAGCAGCAAATTAAAAGGGTTATTCTGGTATGTTTTTAAAACCGGAGCCCTGTTTTTAGAGGTGTACATGAATGCAGAAGAAGTTTCAGTAGATCACTTCACCTGGCAGCCACGGCGTGGGATGTAATGGCTGCAATGTAATCCATGGAGGTGAAAGTGTCCAGTCAAAGTACGTCCGCTGAAAGCTCCTGTTTTTGTCGCTGACGGGCTCAGAGTGTAACTTTTAAGCGTCTGAAAACATTACAGAAAGAAACCAGAGATGCATCTTTTTGTCAAAGGTTAAGATGCTTTTGTGTGACGCCAGAGAAAACCTCGACACAGAACTCTTCAACACCACCAGACTCCAGTGACAAAAACACTACTTTCACCTTGCAGAAGAAAAGAAAGGAGTTGCTTGTCTACTGCTGCCTGTATTTGGCAGTTTCTTTGGTGTTTTAAAATGTTTTGTCACAATGGCACAAAGACACGAAAGACTCCTAAAGGACTAACAAAAAAAAACGGGTGTAACAGGCATGCAACTCCTGTGTCCTGCAAGGTAAAGTTGGTGTTTTTGTGAATCAAGTTTGGTGACTTTGAGGAGATCTATGTACAGTAAAGGTTGTTTCTGGCATCTTACTCTTTAATCAAAAGGGTCTACCTCTGTAGGGATCCTCTCTGTAATGTCAACAGACACTTAGAATATCAGTAAGAGCCTGTCAGTGACCAAAACAAGTCCTGTCTGTGGATGTAATTTGATCAGGCATCGTTTGTCCCCGTGGATTACACTGCACACATTAAAGCCTGCTGCGCGGCTCCCTGCTGGAGCAAATTACTGAAACAACTTTTAAAATGTTTTCTACCTCCATTTAGACCCTACAACAAGTTAAAGGGGGCACAGGTTTAAAAAAAACAAAACAAGAATACCCTTTGGATGTTATTACTTTGACACATTGAGGACACATGAAACAGCACAGATCATCCTCCACGTCGACTCACCATTTTCACAAGTCAAGGAATGTGGCTCAATAAAGTGACAAAAATAAATTAGTTAAAAAATAAATATTTCCTCTTAACGCTGACATTTCTACTGTTAGTAAAAGCTAACACACACACACACACTCATCTAGTAGCCCTATAAAATATCACAGGCTGGACCACACAAAAGTGCAACTAATGCAAGAGTGACAAAACAGAAAGGTTACATCACATCGAAGGCAGTACCATGAGTATTATTGCTGCCAGGCCATTCTTAATGCGTGAGATGGACTGGACGAAGGCTAGCCGAGGAATCATGCTGCATTCACATCAGATGGGAAACAACATTACAGGTACATGATTCTTGTTTTAAAAGCATGAAGAGGTCACGTCCCAACACAAATCTTATGTAAGACATTTGGGCTAAAGTCCACAAAAACAAACACCAGTGTTAATAACAGGCTCCAACAGTCTGAACTTGACTAATTAAAACCCAGACTCTATTTGTACATGTGTTGGGGTTTAAATGATAAACAGTTGCAGAAAGTTTGGAATTGCTCCAGTGTATTCTGCAGCTGCCAGCCATATGACGGCGAGGTAATCCTTGTCTGCAAATACCCCCGCTCAAAGTATGTCCACTAAAAGTTCATGTGTTTGCCAGCGACAGCCTCAGGTTGTTGTTCTTAGTGTCTGAGAACGTTACAGAGGTGATTCCTGCAAAGATAGACCTTCTTCTGTTCAGTAAGGTCCCTTTGATTTGACCTGAAACAGACACTGAAACACTCGGTCCAAAGCAGCCAGACCTCATTGACAAAAAGACTCACTCGACCTCGCAGAACACTGGAGTTGTTGCTCTACCGCTGACTCCATCGCTAAGTTTAATTGTGTTTTTGGTGTTATTCAAGTATTGTGTCGGAGCCAAGAACAACTCATTTTGCAATATTTTCGTAACACACAAAAACACAAACTAACTAACCGACCAAGGCGGCAGTAGACAAACAACTCCTGTGTTCTGCATGGTAAAATGACTGGTTTTCTCAATGGAGTCCGGTGGCTTTAAAGATGGCAACATACTAACTGTTTCTGGGTTCTTACTCATCATCAAGTAGAATTTCTTTGTAGGGATCCTTTCTGTAATGTAGTCAGACACTTAGAATAACAACCTGAGCCTGTCAGAGACAAAAACAAGAACTTTTACTGGACGTCCTCTGACCAGGTGCAATATTGCCTACATGGATTACAATGCACATAAGTCAGTTTTCATGGTTGCTGGCTAGAACAATCTGCTCAAGCAATTCCAAACATTTACACCTAAATATGTGAAAACAGGGCGGAGGTTTTTAAAAATCAGATGTATGTTAACGGGGACTAATCACTCTTTTACTGTGGATAAGGGCCTGCGAGTGTTAAAGTGCAAGACAGAAATTGTTTAACTTGGAATGGTAAACATATGACCCTAAACACAACCGGTTATTTCACAATTCACAAGTTAAGTCTGCAGCATCTTTGTTTGGATTAGTGTCACATCTTTGGTATATAAGGGTTCCATGTGTTCATTTGTAAGATGTATTTGTTTGTTTCCTTAAAGGGGATGTATTGCATTTGAACAACAAATAAAGTTGAAGCACTCTTTGTACGTGTGAGATAAAGATATCAAGTCTGAAGTCTGTGTGTGAAGTATAGAACTGGAGTCAGGACGCGGTTAGCCTAGCTTAGCATAAACACGGGAGGAAGAAGAATCCGCTTACTTTTTCTCTGTCCGACATTCAAAACTACGAGGGGAAAAAATCCCCACAACGTTCAAAGCTACAAACTAAACATTTTGCAATCCAAACATAAACAGAAATGTAAAAAGGACTGTCCATGTTTTTGTTTTTTGTTTTTTCTATCTGCCATCCTTTTGTGTACAGCGATGGCACATGTTGTGAAGACAGAGTTAGTGAGCACAAGTTTTAGTTTCGGTCGCTGTCCAGACATGAGAGTACCAAAACTGACTACTTCAGACGCTAGGCAGAGAAATAGTTCGGAAAACATTCCCTCTAAAATCAACTTTTTTTTTTTTTTTTTGTGTTTCTTTCTTCTTGACACGACTTCCAGGAGACTTGTCACCACGGCGAGGTTGCCAGGTTTGGTGCAGTCATGCCTGTACAGAGAACAAGAAGAACACCTGTGCTCGCTGACTGTATCGTCAGGCGGTCTGCACTTTAGACAGAGACATTAAACACTAGTGCTGGGCAGATGGAGAAGCTGTTAGTCAAGAAGATGTCATGGCACATAACATCCCTTAAAATATAACAACAAAAGTGGTATAGATTTGTGTTTCTCTGCACATTTAACCATTGTAATAAATGAAATTTGTTTGTATTGGTTGGCATCATTTTTCACTTTGGTACCAGGCTAACCGTTTCCTTCTTCTTTCAGTTTATCTAGGAGCTAAGCTAACAAGCTAGCCCTGACCTCATCTCCGTGTTTAATATATAGACATGATGTCAATATCGCCATCCCACTCTCTGTAGAGAGGAGAAAACAAAACGTATCTCATATTGTTTGACTAACCGTACTTATGTGTGTAAATGGTGAAATCTGCACAAACTCAACAAGTCATGCTTCATATCGTCCCACTGGTTATTCTCACATGAGGTGAATGCAGCCTGCTGACAGAAGCAGAGAGAAGTGGGGGGTGGGGTTGGGGGGGTAGGCGAGGTCTTCGGAGCTTCAGATGTCGTTTGAGGGCGTGCCTTTGCTTTTGCGTCCCGGCAGAGGGAAGGAAGACTTGCTCTGAGGCTGCGTGAGGCGGCTGGTCAGCTGGGTGAACGGCTCGATGAGGCTGTTTCGTTCCGTGACGCTCACCTCCCACAGCTTCACCTTCTCTCCCCGAGCCCACTGCTGCGCCACCTCCTGGTCCACCTGACGGCGCTCCCGCAGGTCCGTCTTATTCCCGAGCACTATAACCGTCACCTGAGGACAGAGAAACAAAGCCTGAACCAAATCCTATTCACTTTTGTTTATAAGATTTAAGAGAGGAAATGATCCGACTGACAATATGGAGAACACATCAATATGAATGATTCATATTTAATACTGCCTCGCTTTCTAGCCAGTATATCATCCTGTACTGGTATCTCCAAAATAATGTTTTAAAATGAATTTGTTGAATGCTTCAAAATACAAAAACCCAAAACTGAAATTCTCAGCCTCACACTACTTTAAAGGCTCCTGAAAAAATCGTCTGTATTAAAGTGCAGTCACTAAATAAATGTTTAGGTTGGGAGTAGAGGTTTTTCATTTTACAGAAACTGTCAAAACTAAAAACAGCAGGTACCGCCTTTCTGCTAAGCTGGGCTAGACAGCAGGTCGAGGCCTGCACAGTACGAGAAGAATAAGTGATTTTGCTTGTAAAATGTTCAATACTGCAATAATGATAGGGAGTGCAATAAAAGTGCGCATATTGGCTATAAGCTGTTCTTACTGTTTTACACGATAACTGTTTGCAACAAGTTTCTTCTGAGTCCAAAAAGCTTTTTTTTAAACAAATATATTTGTACATTAAAATCTGAGGGGAGCTGATCTCAGGCCTTCATCCAATGGGTAGTCTATATGCTGAGTGAAAGCATTGCTTGCTAATAAAATTGTGATTATTTGCTTCACCCTGACCAGGTTTAGTTTGGCTGTTTTTTAAAGAAAGACTGGTTGAGCTTCAAACAGATCAGTTCAGATGATCACCCAGACTGAAATATACCAAATACAGGATACACCATATGCTCAGCGGTACAGCTAAGATCGAATTAAAGGAACATTAAGTGTTGTCAGTCTGAACAGATGTTTCCAATGCCTTAAACTGTATTCAACTGTTTGCCGATATTAAATACAAACATGTGGGCAGAGTCTGATGCTTCACACACGCGCGTGTTGTGGGTAAAGCAAACTTTGAACCAGCCGCACCTCTTTCTTATCTCTGGACTTGTCTATTTCCTTCTTCAGAATGTCCACCTTCTTGAACGACTCGACACTGTCGACGCTGTACACGAGCACGAAGCCGTCCGCCACCGTGAAGTAGTGTTTGGGGAGGTCTTGTGCATCGTGGAGGCCTTTGGTGTCGTAAAGCCTCAGCTGTTCCTTCACGCCTCGGTCGGTCTCCACTGAGGCCACGTACACGTCCTCCTGGGTCTCACTGGACTCTGAGCCTTGGAGGAACAGACAACAACAAAGTCAGAACAGACAGATGGAGAGTTTCACATTCAGTGATGGTATTTTTTTTATTTTTACAAGAACTGACTTCCTTCTACCTGTAATCCTTACCTACAGAGTGATTTCCGTACAGTAACTGCTCCAGTATGGCAGTTTTCCCTACTGCAGCCTGGCCACACACCACAACTTTACAACCTTTCCCCATTTCAATCCTACATGAAATGAACACAAAATGTCACAGTGTTTGTAATAATGCTTTTCATGGATCAGACATTTCATTTTGACATTACCTGGGACAATAACTTCCCTAACACAGCCGCAATAAAACACTTTATCTTTAGCGTTGGCTCGCTCTGACAGCGTTTATGTTTTTTTTAGCCTAGCAAGCTAACAGGCTAGAAACACATTGTACGTCATGTAAATGAAACGTAAACAAACAATCTTCAAGGCACTATTCATTAATTACTCGTCTATACTGTTTTATTTCATTACTTACTTCAGGTGGATGAGCAGCCGTGTATCAAGTCTTCAAATGAAGCTTCATCATCAGGACATCCATCCTGCCTGCAATCTCTTCTAGCACTTTAACTTCTGTTCAGACACTGCGCATGCGCGACTGACGGGTTTGCCTGCTCACTGATGCAAGGTCCCATGCTGAGACTGTTGTTCATCTAGTCCTGAAACCAGTACATACTCATAAATTGTGGATATATATTTGTAGATCTATTTTAGATAACATTTTATATAATCTTCTGGAAAATGTTTGTTTTTTTGGTCACTTGAATTTCGATGTGACACAAAGGCCACAAATTAATATTTTATTAAAAATCTCATCATATCTCTAGCAAAGTTTTACAATCATAAATATAAATCTACCAAAGTAAAACGCAAACATTTTCTTGCTTTTCAGAAAGAAACTAAGTTATACAATTAAACAATTTCAGAGGCAAACTGAGTTATTTGTTTAAATAATTTCTTAAGACAAAAAAATATATTTGCTCCCAATTTAAGTTTATATGTTCTAAATGTAAACAAAATTAAATATACCTGTTTTGTTTTGTTGTCCCCTCGCTTATTCGCTTTTATTTAAACTATTTATTTTGTGTATGGCCCGTTTTTTAATGTTTACTATTTAAGTATTACTTACACTACACATGATAATTAGAGGAAAACAGCTTTTACAATGTTAATATTCATATGCCTAAAATAACATTTGAATATTTGTATTACCTTTTTCTGTCAATTTAGATGTTTTTCGTATATATTCTAAACTTCTGCATCGTCTGCAAGTTATGTAATTTTAAAAAATTATAAATATAATTTCTAATTTACATGTAATTATTGAAACGAGCGGAGCGCGTTTTGTTTCTCTAAAACGTAGTAAAACTTTGGTTGTTGTTGATAAACGTAAAAAGTCTTGCGCGAACTACATTTCCCATGAGCAAAACAAAGGAAATGCGTCACAGTCGTTTTCATAAGGCATGCTGGGTAACTTCCCTCTCTCTTTCCGGCTGGTACGCCATCATGTAAGCGAGTATTTCTATGCTTTTATACAAAACGCAATCCATTAAAATCTTGATGTTTATGCATTCATCCGGTTGTTTGATTCAGGAAACTACATGTCGTCTTTATATTAATCATTACGGGTCGTTTATTTTTTGATTATCGGTGTTAAAAACTTAGATTACAGCCTTGTTTTATCCGCTGAGGTGCAGGCGAGCCGGTGCTAGCCTAAGTAGCAAGCTGATGTGTTAACATGCTGTCCTGTGACGTTTGTTAGAGTACCGTGGGTTTCGCGTTTAATTAAATCCACATTAAATCAACTTAATTATGTAATCTTAACTTTGGCTGTAGCACATTTTGGAGAAGAGGGCAGGGAGAAATTAACGTTGTGTGGCTAACTAGCAGGCTAGCTGTTATACCAATAGCTGTGTAGAAAGCATGCAGTTTCCTCCATCACATCCTCCTTGTTGAAACTGAAATTTAAAATAGAAATAAGCGTAGTTTTTGTACGTGCACCTTGTGTATTAACGTCAGACATCGGCGAGTCAATGTAGGCAAAATGTTAAAGACAAGACGTGAAGTTCTGTCTCTGATCGCAGCCATGCAGCTATTCACTCTCGATTTGTATTATTTTGTACCAGAGGTAGTCTCATTACCTGACAGATATGGTTGATAAAGCTACTCTAAATTAAAAGAGAGCAGGTTTTTTTTGAGACTGAGTATTGCCTGTGTTTTAATTGGAAAGTCTTTTAAATGACACCTGACTAAAGATCGTCTATTTAGTGATGATTATGTATTTTAATACTTTAGGTAATCTTAATTATTTAAGTAAAATATGCGTGTACGTCTTGCTGTGTTTTTTTCCCAAATTAGTACTGTTGAGAATCTGGATGCATGGATTTAACATCTGTATAGGGCCTACACCTAACTAATGTTTTAGTGAAGAGGTTTTCCTTTGGGCAGAAGAAGTCACTTGTTAGAGCAGGGGTCTCCAACCTTTTTTCATCTGAGAGCTACTTTAAAAAAGGGCTACTTGCATCAAATCGCTTGCATTTATTTACACGGCTCAGCTGAATTAAGCTACTGTTTGTTCATGTGTGAAATTGCAATAAGCCAATGCTTATCAATAATGTTAAATTCACATCAATGTCCAAGAAAACATTAGTACTTCATACTTGTTTTTATGGGCCAAATATATGAATAGTGGGAAGAGGTGCGTTTACCTCAGTCAGATTTTTATTTTTAACACAGTCGGTCAACCTATAGGTGAGCTACTGAAAACCTGCCTTGCTACCAGTAGCTCCCGAGCTAGCTGTTGGAGACCCCTGTGTGAGACCAACCGATCTGTTTACGTAGTCAGAAATTAAACAATATATTGGTGTTGTGGGAATCTTGCAACAAAAGTGTGGGGGGGGATTACAGTAATACAATTTGACAACTTGAGATTTTAATGTTCGTATTTACTCTAATTTTTACAAGCTGTGCATTTCAATTAAATCATGATGTATGACAAAATAAGATGTGTATTGTTATTTATGATGATTGTCTAACAACCCCGTTCTCTTGTCCTCCTTCCAGATAAGTCAACATGGGAGCATATAGGTATATGCAGGAGCTATGGCGCAAGAAGCAGTCCGATGTGATGCGCTTCCTGCTCCGCGTCCGTTGCTGGCAGTACCGTCAGCTGTCCAACCTCCATCGTGCTCCCCGTCCCACCAGACCCGACAAGGCTCGTAGACTGGGCTACAAGGCCAAGCAGGGTGAGGGCCGAGTCCAGTTACACTCTTAACTCTCAATGTCGTCGTCTTTCTGTCGGTGCAAATGTTAAGGTTTGTGTTTTGGATCACAACAGGATACGTAATCTACCGTGTCCGCGTGCGCCGTGGAGGCCGTAAACGCCCCGTGCCCAAGGGTGCCACCTACGGCAAGCCAGTGCACCATGGTGTCAACCAGATCAAGTTTGCCCGCAGTCTGCAGTCCACTGCTGAGGTATGATGGTCTTTAATTATTAGGCTGACACATTCAGCCAGTACTAATAACCAGGTGTGCTTCAGCTGCTTTGACAAAACTTAACATTTTTATTGGACACTGAATACTTTGAAATGATGGAACAGGTAATTGAAGTATTTTAGCTGTGTAAAGGAGATTTCTTTTGCTATGTTAACAACAGTTTTTAATATCTTGGAACAGAATAAAAAGTCATTTTAAAATAAATCTGTTACATCAGACTCGTAAAGTTGTGGCTGTTGAGGGTAAAAGATGCTGAAATGTCCTGGGTTATAGTCCACTGTCAGAATGTGTACACACTCATGTTTCCTGATTGTCATGCTCTCAGTAAAACACACAAACATTCAATATGTAACAATCTGTTTGTGGGGCTGACAAAGTTCATTCTAAGGCTGTGTTCATACTGCAGGTGAAAGTGGCCTGAGCTGTTTTTGTTTTTTTGTTGCTCCTACGTGACTCAGATGTGACTTTTTTGTAACTGTGATCAGCACAAGTCACATGGAATCTGACCTTTACCAGACTGACTCAGGCAACTTTCATAAGTGGATTCCCATAGGAGTCTTATTCAGGTCAACATCTAAATTTAAAAAAAAGTCAGATCCGTGCACACCTCCAGCACAAAGTAACAGATTGAGGACTTTCGCACTAGAGACAACATTCTTGCAGACACAGATGATATTCATAAAAGTTTCGATGCACTTGGATCAGTTCTAAGGAGCACTGTGGATGCAGTCTGCCTTACAGGAAGACAATTATTGGGAATGAAGAGTCCTGACATGTCAAAATATGAACACATCTGCAAATTATGAAAGCTCTTAAAGGCAGATGTGACCTCCAGGAGGTATTTGTTTTAGCTGCAGTGGTCATGTCAAGAGTCTATTATTTTCCACCTTGTTGTTCAGGAAGTCTAAAAATAATTCAATTCAATTCTGTCCACATTGTTAGCTGGACTCTTGGGTTAAATGTCATCTTTGAAAGCTTGGCTTTCGTTTCCCAGCTTTCCTTTCTGTTGTTGATGCCATCAGGCCGACATGTGCAGCAGCATGTGTTATGAGCACTTCCTGTTGAATATTTAACAGAGGAGCAGCATGTAGTGATGCTTTGAATTCAGATAAATGTGCAGCAAGTCGCTGACTGACCAGATTATAAAACCAGCAATAATCCTGTTTCTAAACTAACGTTTCAATATTACTATGACAAAAGGTCCAGCTCCACTAGTGTTAGGTCAGTGTATTTGATAGTTTCCCTGATGAAAGCTTGATCTGCTCAAAATGTCAAAAACAAAGTTCCTGATGCTTCTTTAAAACACCAGAAGAAGAAAAACAATACTTGCAGGGTCTCTGTTGCGTTGGATTTATGTATTTCACTCATTTTATTAATTAGGCAGTATGTCTTCAGAGTTTCCTAAAATAGGTTTTACGTCCATCAATTGCTTACAGTATTGTAATACGAGTCCTTCTTCTTGTCGAATCACGTCAGTGCCCAACCATTGTCTGTGAATGCTTCTGAAGAGATGAATGCTATATTTATACAGGATATAAGTTCAGGACATTTTTGTATTAAGTAAACTGTTAACTCCAAAGGAAGTTAGATTTCCTTTTTTGTTGCATGACCTCCATACCGTTTAGTAGTCCAGTATATTGTGTGGGTTAAAATGCATTTCCCACATGTATCAGAAAGTTAACCCCATTCAGTGAAATGTGTCAGCATGTAAGCCAGCATGCTTTTTATTTCTACTGTCCTGTAGCTCAGTCCTTCATAGAGCAGGAGACAGATCACATCTAGTGAGCTGTGAAGAGAGCACAGATAGCTGTGCTGCAGCTTGTAATTCAAATCTGTGAGAATGTTTCATTCAGGCCTGCAGGGTTGGTCAATATGAGCATGCTGCCTCCATTTAACTGGTGGCACATTTTGTAGATTTACTGGGTGTGTTTAATATCAAATTTCTTGCTGCTTCCCTGGAGGCTCTAAAGCAAGAGGTCGCCTTTTTTGTTTGAAGATGGTGCCTTATTACCTTGCAATCGATGTATTTTTTTGATAGCAACACCTGGGTTGATCTGGTTTCATTTCAGTAAAAATCATTAACTCTTTTTCTGTGTTCTTTCTCAGGAGCGTGCCGGGCGTCACTGCGGAGCTCTGCGTGTGCTGGGCTCCTACTGGGTTGGCGAGGACTCCACCTACAAGTTCTTTGAGGTGATCCTGGTCGACATCTTCCACAAGGCCATCAGACGCAACCCAGACACCCAATGGATCACAAAGGCTGTGCACAAGCACAGAGAGATGCGTGGCCTGACATCTGCAGGAAAGAAGAGCCGCGGCCTGGGCAAGGGCCACAAGTTCCACCTGACCATCGGAGGCTCTCGCCGTGCTGCCTGGAAGAGGCGCAACACCCTGCAGCTGCACCGCTATCGTTAGAGCACGCCACATGTCTGTACATTAAAAAAATAAAACCCTTTTTATGGTCAAAGCCTTGTCTGCAGTCTGGTTTGTGCAGTTGGTAGAATATTAGAAATTGATCTTTGTGACTTCCCGGCTCATTAAATCATAAACGATGGTTATAGATGAGTACTACTAGATGCATGTAAGGTGTTATTTTATTATTAAATATTATTATTGATATCTCCTAAAATAGATCAGAGTGCTTTATTATCTATACCAGTGATCCAGCACCAGGTAAAGTCCCTCTCACTTGAAACTTGGGGAAGTTATCTCTGTCCTTACGCTATGTATGTTTGGTATTTTATTGCACGTCTAGGTCAGGCAGAGAACAGAAAAATGTTTCTAGACTTTAAACTAAAGCCTGATTATCATTTATGTATTTATGACATGGCCTATCAGTTTGAAGCCTGTCTGAATATTTGAACTATGTCAGGGGTGGGCAACTGGTGGCCCCCATCAACCCTCAATGTGGCCCTCAGGTCAATCAATTGGAAACATGAAGAAAACATGACAAAATCTGGCATGAAATCCAGAAATACGGCCATAATAATATTTGATCACTGGTATATGTTGAGTTCAATTTGAGACACAATTGACTAATTATTTATTTATCCTACAATTTGGCCCCCTGGCAGTGAGAATTAAATGAATGTGGCCCTTGCTGTGACCGAAGTTGCCCATCCCTGATCTGTGTAATGGTGTTTACCTGAAAAGTCATCAAATCAACTATCTTAACCTGTGCAGTTGTGTGGTTGCCATGGACACGGAATTTGGCTGCGCACATTTTTTGTGTGAATACAGAGTTGAGTAAATCCCATTTCTAAGCTTCAGTAGTGAATCCTGTGTGCTATATGATGATCTACACTTTAAGACCACACCCAAACAAGTTAATTTATAGATGGAGCACTTCAGAAGGCGGACCTGTACAAGAGACATAAACTAACTCAAATTCTTTCTAAAGCGCCACATTTCAACTGAGCTTGTGTAGAAGTGTTCCTAAAAAGCCTGGAAGTAGATTAAAATAATATTTTATCCTGGGCATTTATTAATCAATCAATCATTATTTGTATACCGCTAATTCATAACAAGAGTTATCTCGAGACGCTTTACAAAAGATCATATAGGATAACAGGCAGGAAGGATTTCTCCTTTGTTTAATTCCTCGTGTTCCTGTTGACACATCCTCGTCGCTGAGGTGGAGGTCGGAGCAGGTCGTCCATGAAAGAGGACACCGGTGGTTGTAGGGACGACACAGTCCGATGGTGGAGGCTGGACGTCAGGCGGTTGGTTGATTAAAAACACTTCTCTCCAAAGAATCCTGATTCCTTGAAACTGCCTCTAATCAGATCATCTCAACGTTACGCTTGTCTGAATATCTGATTAATGCAGTGATGCATTTAGGAGTCAAATACTAAACAGGCTGGCCTTTCTTTATTGCTTCGTCACACCCATTGTTTTTTTTAAACAGTTTTATGGCTCTTTATTGTAGTAATTGAAATAATGTGTGTGTAGGGGGATAGCAATGGTTAGTTTTTGTACGTCTCCATGGTCAAAGATTATTTACCTACATAGTGCAGACTGAACTGCCCAAAGACATCAGTATGCACGTTTTGAAGAGCACGTTTTGCTTCTGTTGTAGTATACCTGACGTCCTCATTCTGTTCCCTTAAAATGTTAACCCCTCGTATTTTGGGACACATGAATCCCTTTGTAGGCTAACCTGATCTCCCTCCAGTCAAAGTTCAACCCTTTAAAGAAACCCAATCTGCTGTCTTTCATTCTTTTCTTACTCCTGACCGGTTTACAAACCTGCAGCTATGTGTTAAAAAAAACCGAGTTGGTGTGGGAAAGATGTAATCCTAGAAGTGTTTGGGTGTAAGGTGTTTAGATATTTGTGTCAGTGGGGCTGCCATCAGCGCTACAAATGAAAGCCAAGTCTTGGAAGTATTTGTTTTTTTACATTAAGATAAAACCATGTAAACATTTGGTACATTTGCAGAGTGTTTTTTTCAGAAGAAAGAGGTTGTTGAAAGAGTCCCTGCACTCTTAAAGGTTAAAGGCTTCTCTCTCTAGGTTACCTAACACAAGCTTTAATGAAGTAGGAACACTGTGACATTTGCAAACTTTAGCTTCATGAACGTCTTCAAGGATGTAAAATAAATGACTGCAAAGAAGAGGACAGCATGCGTAACAGATTGCTGATATGCAAATCAGACAGAGTGGTTGGCTGCTCAACAGCTTGCAAATACAGCAGTCGTGCTTTGCTGTAGTGGGAGTAACCCTTTAGTGTACCTCAATCTGTGCCTGAAAATGACAGAGCTAACACAACTACTGTTTATTCCAAACCAATGATTATGACAGTGATAGTGACTTCAGATGTATAGCATCTTTCAAGAATTTGTTTTGACATGGACTGCAACAACCTGAGGGATCTTTGAGGTTATAGCGGTCAGTTAAACATGTGTTTTGGAAAGCTGAAGGCGGGACTTGAATTTTGCAGCTCCACAATCCCTGCTGCTCAGACTCTGGCCCCACAGGTGCAACACATCGGCGCTATTTGGGCTTCATTTTTGAACAGTGGAAGGAGGCGGAGACACTGTCCATCTGACTGGTTAATGCATTGAAAACAATACAAACAATACTACTGGTAGTGTTTGCTAACAATATGGCTATTGTGTGCATCAATATCTGATATTGAGTGCTAACTTTTAAATAATTTATAATTTTGTCATTTTTTGTCAAATTACCAGCATATCCAGCTGTATTATTTGTTCAGTATTTCAATAAATGAATCCCTAAAAGTCATCAATACTATAAACTCAGCGGAGAGTGATGATTTGTTTGAGCTGACAGCACCTAAAAGTACTCCAACCATGCCTCATCACCCACTTTACAGTAAGTAGTTAAAAAAGACCAAAACACTTTCTTTTCTTTTATTTACCAGGATGCATGCATGTTAAATTCTGGCATGAAGTTAGTAATTTTAATATGGAACCTTATGGGGATTTACCCACTGTTGGAGCCAGCCTCTGGTGGTCATTCAAGGAACTGCAATTTCATTTTTTATTGACTTTCATGACGTGGATTTTCAGCAACACTCAAGTAGAAAAAAAACAAACAGAAGATTTAACAAAACAGGCAGGTTGATCAATAGAACATGATATTAAAATGTTGTTGCAGTTATGCAGTGAGCATCATCATTGCATGACAACCACAAAACATTTAAATGTGCTGAACCAGTCCATCAGATTCCTGACGAGGTCAGGTTGCTTTCTGGCTAAATTTGTCCCATTGTTCCTTTGACATGTAATTTTAGCAGCTCAGTTGTGCAAGGATTTTTCCACATGCAGCTATTTGTCATCATGTTTTTTTTGTTCACTGTTTCAGTGGAGGAGTTTGGGGCCCTTTGCAACATCATCCAATTAATTGAGCAAACGTTATTTGGCCAGTTGTTAATACTATTAATGATTTTCTTAATTGAGGCACAACTGTTTTTCAGCCCTCGAGGCTGCTGGAGGGGGGCCAGTAGTTTGAGCAAGGAGTGTAGGGTAGAGGAAGTCTTGTAAAAACTCTGGGGCAAGGCCATTGAGGTATTTTTAGGTGAGGGAGAAGATTTGATTCGGAAGTTGACCAGCAGCCAGTGAAGGTGGGTGATATAATATGATATTGTGGGGGGGGGCAGTCCAGGAATTAGATGGTTACCCCAGTGACTCAGTTTCAGTGGAGGTCATGTGAGGTTATGAGACGTGGATAAAACTGTGTCAGAGAGCAGTGGCTCGAGTCAGGAGATGATTAAAAGCTGATAGAAAGCTGATTTGGTGACAGACTTTTTTTTTGTGTGACTTGGAACTTAAGGATGGAGTCCAGACTCCCACCCAAGTTGTAGTCTGTAACTTGGGGCTTTGGCTCAGTGGTAGCATTCACCATCTCTCAGCTGTAAAATCGAGGGTTCGATCCTCATGAAGCTCATGCAGTGATCACTGAACACCTAATTCTGCTTCTGCGTCAGCGGCGTGTTTACCTTTCTGTGTTTGATGGATTAGTTAATACTGATGGACACTTAAACATACGAGCCTCTGCCATCAGTGTGTGAATGTGGTGTGAAAGGGTAAGTGTGGCCTGGTGGTTCAAAAAGTGCTTTGAGTAGTCAGAAAGACTAGGAAAGTTTATTTTGAGAACGGGCAGATGGAGCAGCCCTACATGCCAAGGAGATCTCTAAACATCTTGAGCAACGTGAGCCACAACCATTAGCTCTGTTTTTATGGCAGTCAAAAAGTGCTGATGTGGAAAAATATGTGGTGGCCAAAGGCATGACGGTGGAAAATCACATGAAGAAAGTGTAAAGCACGAGTGTTCTGTGCCTGCTAAATACTGCAGAGAAGAAAGAGTGAGTTGTCTTTATTCGTATCCAGAAAAAAAAGCTTGGAGAACAAGCGGCCGTTCTTACACCGCTGTTTACTTTAATGAGCTTCAGCACAAACCACCATTACAGATAAATTCATGCGGGTTAGGCTTAAATTGAGCTATACTCTGCACTGATGTCAGCTCCTTTAAAACATATTATTAACAATGCAAATCCTCTTTTAGGGAGGTGACGTAAGGTGTTAATCTTTATCTCGCTTTGATCATTATGAAACTAAACGCACAAATCCTGATATTCACTCCCACGGGGAACCACAGATGGATGAACAGATCCTCTTAACTACATTATTGCATATCAATATTCACAGCTGTGGCTAAGTATAGCCCTCAGATCATCATCATTTTCACCTCTACCAGCTAATATACCACTGGCAGGGTTTTTCATGTTGTATCAGAGAAATGGCTCATTATTTCTTTTAATGATTTGTCTCACTGGTATTTTTAGGATTCTTTAATCTGCAGTTTGAAGATCTCTCTGCGTGATCTTTTAAGATTTGTTCTTCTTTTTTCATCCTTTGATCGCTGGAACTAAAAGGAAAACACATTTAAGTACATTGACAGGTGCACATATTCTTGCTGCACTTTATGCAAAGCAATGGCATATGCATGTTTTTGTGCAGCAGGTCCCTGAAGTTTACACTTTTGTTTTGCACAACTCCAAAGCCCAACTGATGTATGAGCCTATTTAAGATACTAAATCATGCAAATAAAATGCAGAAAAGATGCTAGTAATGAGAAAGTGTGTTTAGGGTGTCCTAATAGTTCACCAGGCACATAAGGGCTAAAAGAATCTGGAAAAAGGGGGGGGGTGGGGAGTTTGATAGCTCAAAGCTCACTTCTGTTACATTGTTTACAATTATGTTGCAAAAGGTCAAGAATTCAGCAATATCAAAGTTCAGGATCTGAAAGATGTGGGGTGGCTGTGGCTCAGTGGTGGAGTCGGTTGTCTCTCAACGGGTAGGTCGGCGATTCGATCCCCAGCTTCCTGCAGCCACATTTCGACGTTTCCTTTGGCAATACATTTAACACCTGGCGTGTGAATGTGTATGAACAGATATGTAAATAAACTGATGGTCACTCTACACAGCAGCCTCTCCCATCAGTGTGTGAACGTGGTGATAAAGGGTAGATGTGACCTGCGGTGTGAAAAACACTTTGACTACTCAGAAAACTAGAAACATTAAAAAAACAACAGACGATGATTAGCTGATGTCAGGTAATCTGAAATGACATACAAACCCAACTAAATGTGACACTTACACTCGAAACATAAAAAAAGCAAACAAATATAGAAACATAGAAAGAATATCCACTGATTTACCCATTACAGAAAATTAAGTAAAAGTATCGGCCCCCAAATCCAGAATCAGGGAGAACCTGAAATCGCCTCTATTCTGGCACAAATTATTGAGATGAAGTGTAATCCTAAAGTTGAAGACAAGTTGAATCAGGAGGGATTGTCTTTTTGGGCTTTTTGTGCCTTTAATGGCGAGATAGGACAGTGGATAGAGCTGGAAATCAGGAAGAGAGAGAGTGGGGAATGACATGTGGGAAAGGAGCCACAGGTCGGATTTGAACCTGTGCCCCAATCAGGAGGGATTCTTTGAGTGAGAATAAAGAGTCTGCAGTTTGTCAAACATTAATAACTCGTTTGTCTTTGTAATTGAATGAATCAAATCACATTTTATTTATTCAATAGGTGCTTTGTTGTAGAATTCTGATACATTTCATCCAGTCTGTCCAGAACTTGAATACCTGCTGCAATTGAACTATTTATATGTGGCCTATCTCTCGGTCTGAGCACTCTGGTCTCGGGATGTCTTGGTCTCGGTTGGTGTGGTTAATTTCTTGCTGCTCCAGACAGATTGCCCTTCAGTGGGATTCATAAAGTCGTTTGAACTGAAATACACGTGAAACATTTCAGAATGCCTCTTCACTTTTAGTATAATATTCAACTCTGAGTACCTTAAACTAATTGGGTCATAGTGACATCATATTCTCATCATGAGCTCAAGTCGTGTTTGACCTAGAGAGTGAAAGGGTCGACTGAGAACACGGCAGGGCGGGATGAGGACAACGGTCACCTCTCACATTACTCCCTCGCTATTGTCGCTCATACATGAGTGTGAGGGGAGGCAGCAGTGACCTCTGACCTGCTCTCCAATAATCCCCCTCTTAAAGGAAAGTGGAGGAGGTGATGAGGCGGAGTGGGATACACTCCTAAAAGCTTCCATTGTAGTAAGTGAAGGGAACATTAGCTCCAGCGCGCCTTGGGAAATGGTCTGGTGCGCCATCTTTGTGTGTGCAGCAACTCCCATCTTCTGTGTGGAGACAGAGAGGCGGGACGTTCTGCCGTGTCATGTTAACCCAGGAAGAATTTAGTAAGGGGGGGAGGGCATGTGACATTCAGCACCTACAGCTACATCTGCTAGCCTCATGTTGATATTCTATTGAGAGTATCCATCCACTGCCAGATGATCGTTGTGTCTGACATGATACAAACACAAACTTCTATAACATTATTGCTCAGAAAGAAAGTGCTCAAACTCCTTTCTGAGTTTTCTTGAGATCTCCACGTATTTATGTCGTTATCTTGGTTTTATCGTGATAACCAGTTCCTTTCTTGACTTCCCCCCTCCAAAAAAAAAAAAATGCCTGAAATCAACTTGTTATCGAGGGAAAACCAACTCTGTTATCCAAAGACAACCACATAGCCTAAATAAGTCCAGACCTTGAGACATCCAAACCAACCTCATTAAACACAAAAGTCTACTTTAAAACATGGATACTGAAATAAAAACTTCCATGAATGCTCTTCATCTCTCAGTCGAGGCTTACTCTAAAATACTTGATATGATTAAATGACAAGTTAAAAAAGGACATGTTTGATAAATGCCGTAGGCTTATTATGGAAAACCATTGTCTATGTGTGAATCTAAGGTACATTAGACTGAGGTGGGCTAAAAAAAAGAGTTGATGTGGCACCAAACTAAAGACGTTTTTTATTCAACAGCATAATCAGACTTTTTTTTTTTTTTTAATTTGGCATCATTTTGAAATGATCTTCTAATGATGTTCATTATTTAAAGTTTTGCTGAATATACTGTGAAGTTGAATGTTACAGCTAAATGATTAAAACAACCTCACACATGCTGCCTGATCCCAAACCAAAGCTATAAGCCCCGCCCACTTCCCCTTTAACGTCCACAGAAGAAATCAAGTTGGGAAGGCTACTGAAATAAGTCAACAAATATTTTTTTTAATGAGTTATAGTCTGGAATACTTTTAGTGTTTCTAAAATCCTGGCTACGGTCCTCCTCCTTCAAAGACTGAGATCATTATTTTTTAAGGTGTATAAATAAAAAAAATTTAAAAAAAATTCAATATAAAAAAAGTACAATTTAAATTAGATACATTTTTATTGACATGGACATTACAATAACATTTGATGAGCCCGGTGAATTGCCAGACTTTTTTTAAGCAAACAAAACTTTTTGCGCTTTTTGCAAGAGTTGCAGATAATACAAGATTATTCTTATTTCTGGTCCTTTTCATTCAAAATGTGAGATTTAAAGTTTGTACTTAAATGTTTTTGTTTGATGGATGGATTAAATAAACTTATATAAATCAAATAATAAATATAAATAGTTCTCAGCACTTGTCCACAGGAGAGAAAATAAAAGTAATAATAACGATCATGAAGAAAGAGAAATAAATAACAAGGATAGAAAGAGAGAAATTACTATGGAAGCCCAGTTAAAAAAATAAAAATGAAAATAATAAAGTCATAATAATGAGATAAGTCAAAATAGTGAGATAAAAAGTCATAATAATGACATAAGTCAAAATAATGAGATAAAAAGTCAAAAAAATGAGATAAAAAGTCAAAATAATGAGATAAAAAATTGAAATTATGAGACTTTATTATTTTCATTTCTATTTATTTTACTGGCGGAAATGGGCTTCCATAAATTACGGAGCTCCTGAAGTCCCAAAAATAAAAATAAAAAATAAATCGTGTTCGGAATAAAATAGCCTACTTATTTTGTGCGCACGAAGATTGTTATTTTATTTTATTTTTTTTACTTTTTGGGACTTCTGGGGGATTCAAAAAATACAAAATTATAAGGACCAAGGACCAAAAGAGAATAAACATATCCAGAAAGTATGTGAAGACAATTTATAAGAAACTTTTTCCGTGTTTAAAAATACCCGCAACTTTTTTTTTTGGGTCCGACAGTTTTTCCATTTTCCTTTTGTTTTATTGAAAATAGAAGGCACAGGAACAACTTTGTATCAAGGTCTGTCTATAAATTAAAACCTTACTTGTGCCACGCACTCGTCTTTTTTTTTTTTTTTTGGGGACACAACTGTCTTTGTTCACTTTGATTGGTGAAAAAAGTATGTCAGTGGGTTACATTGGCACCAGCGCAGAGAGCTGCAGGGGAGGAGGAGCCGACAAAGTGGGTCACATGGTTGAGCACTGCTCCTCGAAACAGACACACTGAAAAACCACCAGTCCACCAAACCTCTGGCGTCGCGCGCTCATCGCAGGCAGCACCTTTTTTTTTCTCTGATTGTCTCATCTTTGATTGGTGTTCGGTGTTTTTTTTTTTGTTATCTACCTGTCGTTTGGTTACATTGAAAACAGACGAGTTGTGCTTTTCGGTCTTTTGTTATCAATCAGCGACTTTGTAGTTGCTGATCACTAAAACAGAAACACGGATTCAGCACTGAGGTAGCACAGGAGGAGGAAAACCCCCAAAACTCGCAGGATATGGAGTCCACAAAGGCTGGTAAGTGTGCTTTAACCTTAACTCAGGTGTTGCTTGTTTCAATGGGCTTAGTGCCGTGTTCACATTCAGCAATCAGTTTCAATGAAAAAGCGTTTTGTGAAAGTAGAACAATAAGGACACTGCGTTTTTAAAAGCCTTCTGCATCGGTTAAAGTCTTAAATGTAAAAGATTGAAGCGTGTTCAGGTGTGTCAATTAAACTGGGTTAGGAGGACCAGGGGCTTGTTGTTGTTACCCGTGTACATTGGCTCGACCAGCACTGCAGTCGCCTCCTCTCACATGGACCGAGTGGCTAGCCATGTGCCCGTGTGTTTACGCTCCCCCGTGCGTCGCCGCTGATTGGTCGAGCTGCGTCGTGACGTCGTCATTGCATAATTCTTCCCGTCGAGATGGTGTGGGTTCTCGGTGGTGATACACGTGAGGCGGCTCGCGGTGACCCAGTTTTGCCGGGGGAAAGAACATGCCCGGTCCATGTGGGGGCGGGGTTAAAAGTGCCTTAAAGTTATGGTGCGTTCAGGACCCGTCGGAGAGACAACATTACTTTTGTCTTTTATGATGTAACATTGGAGGCTCTTTGCTTGAATAGTGCTTCCAGAAAGACTTATTCAACGCTGCCGTCCTTTATGAATACAACATTAGTCAAGTGACTAAAATAACATTTAAAAATGAACTGAACTGACACATTTCCATTTGAAATGTTAATAATAATATATTTTTTAATGATGTTACTTTATCAACACACTTGTTGCATAACCAAATGACAGACAGCCAAATTGCGTCCCGTTTGTAGTATGGTAGGGTTTGACATTTCCCATGGAGCTTGAATGCATCACCCTTGACTGTATCCAGTTTTGCAGGAGGCCTTGTTCAAATGATTTCATTTTTACATGTCAAAACACTCTGTGGGTTATTCCGACATCAGCCTAAAAGAAGATTCAAGTTGTGTTTTTCTACTTATCCGCCTTTTCTCTAAACAATGTTTCAGGTGTCTTCAAAGCGACACCCTATTTTTCTCAGTGTTGCAGATGGTGCTTATTACACACATCCCTATTGCCTGAGAAATATTTCACGTCATTGAATGCGGTTGAAGCTGGACTTTAATAGGGTCACAACTGGTGGCTGAAGGCAACCTTTATATGCATCCTGTGGCGTTTCCTGCAGAAAAATCCGACAAAAGAAATGCCTTTCTGAGATGTAATGAATCAGCTCTGCTAGTTGAAATAAAATCAACCAGTGTTGTAAGTAGTTTGGCACTAGATGTTTGTTCAGGTCCAGTATGTGTGAATGGCTGCAGGGAGGGGCCAGACTGCCTACTACACACACCCAGTATAGCTGCCATTATGTAATGCTTGTTACCTAATCATTGAGAATGGCAGAGGAAGAAATCAGGTCAGCCTATGTTGAGGGGGGGAAAAAGTGTCTCAGCCGTCTGCTCGATTCCTACTGGCTGAGGCGAATGTATGTCCTTCCTCTTTATGTTCAGCTTGTTGGCTCTACAGTGAAGCTGCCCCGACTTGCTGATGGTTACAGCCACATCATTCATACGAGGAAAAGGACATAGCAGGGAGGAGTTGGCGTGCGCACGGATTACAGAGCAGACGAGGAGAAAGAAACGCCATCTACTGAAACTTGAACATTATGTAACAGATATGAAAGGCCTGGTAGACTTAAAGGGAAATGTTCTGCTAAATGATCATAGCAACAAAAGCAAGGTGGATTAATAAATAAATAAAAATCTTTAAAAAACTTTTGCTGTATTCTGTCCATCATTGAAATAAAATACACCTGGTTTAGATTTCGCCCAGAAAGAAACTTCTGCTCCGTGTTGGGTTGTTGCTTCAGTCCTTTTCATCATGGCATATTGTCTCTCTCTCTTTGCCCTTCGACCACTAGGAGGCGTAATAGCCTACATCAGCTCGTCCAGCTCGAGCTCTAGCCCGGAGTCGTGTCACAGCGACTCCTCCAACGGCAGCTACCAGTCGTCCTCGCCGTCTCACAGCTCCTCGCCCGGCCGCCACCAGCAGCGTCAGCTGGCTGACCCTGCACTCCCGACTGGCGGCCCCAATCTTCCAGGGACTCAGAAAAGTGGACGCTCCACCGGCACAAAGTGTGGCATCACAAGTAAGATGGTCACATTGCTTTGTGTTTTGAAATGAATCAAATACTGGGATCCCATGCATTTAATACCCTAACCAGGGTCCTTGTATTAGCTTGGTACTGGTTGTTTTACCCCACTACAACAACAAAAAAATCCCCTAAATCTCACAACACTGCGTTTCCACAAGATGGCGATTTACTAATGAGGTAAACAGTTAGAACAGAAGAATTATCTCTTTGTAGGGTCCTGATGATCCAGCGGTTAGGTTACACCCCATGTACAGAGGCAATAGTCCTCCAAGTGGGTGGCCTGGGTTCAAGTCTTACCTGCCACTCCTTTCCTGCACGTCAATCTCAATCTCTTGCCAGATTTCCTGCTCTAGCCACTGTCCCATATAAATGAAGGCAAAAGCCCCCCCCCCCCCCCCCCCCCCACACACACAAAAAATATCTTTTGAAGCCACTACAATGGTGTTTTAAACTTCATTGTTCAAGTCCTGCAAACCCAAAATGATGGGATTATTATTGGGGTTATTTGTGTTCTGATTTTCTTTGTGTGTGTGTGTGTGTGTGTGTGTGTGTGTGTGTGTGTGTATCTTCTCAGAAATCAACGGCCTGGTGCTGCTGTGTAAAGTTTGTGGTGACGTGGCGTCTGGTTTCCACTACGGCGTCCATGCCTGCGAGGGATGCAAGGTAAGGACAGCTCTCTGAAACAACTGCCACCCCCTTCCCCCTTTCCTTAGACTCACACAAGCACTAATACATACACACCTCTATCAGGCTGCACCTCTATGTGAACGTGTGCCTCTGGTTAATGAATGAAAACGATAACAGTGATGCTATTTTTTAACTGTTATATTATTCCAAATGTGTTATTTTTTTTTACAAAACTTTCTTTGTTTTGTTAAAAAATGGACTTTGCGTAACTTAAATGTTACCAGAATAATCTATCCGCTATAACAAATCTAAAGGTGATGAAGGTCACACGAGGCATGACCAACAAGGGACCTTGAAAATGTCTACTGGTGGCTTGGCGGTCCCCTTTTTGTGGATGTCTGATGTCTGCAAAAGTCCTCTGTTGGTTATATAAATAAGCACACACACACCACACTGCATCAGAATCAGTTTCACTCCGTGACTTTGGACAGAAGTTGAAGTGGGTCACCGCCAGCCGAGCCATCTGTACAACTTCATGCAGAGACTCGCTGAAACTAGTTCATGCTCCCCATGTTAATATTAGCTGCCTCTTACACCTCACATTGCTGCGTGGCCTAGTTAGCTGTGGGGTGCACACATCAGGAACACACACTTGTATGAGTAAACCCACATTGTACATACACATCCAATATTATTAGGAGCTTTATTTAGAATAATTTGTGATTTGTGTTTGACACACAGGGCTTCTTTAGGAGGAGCATCCAGCAAAACATCCAGTATAAGAAGTGCCTTAAGAACGAGAGCTGCCCTATCATGAGGATCAACAGGAACCGCTGCCAGCAGTGTCGCTTCAAGAAATGCCTGATGGTCGGGATGTCCAGAGACTGTAAGTATCTGTAGAAGTTGTTTTCGGTCTCTGATTTAGACAGGAAGCTTTTTACATACAAATAAAAATGTATGAAATGACAGACCATAATAAATGCAAAGTTGTCCATGGACAATAAGTGCCACATCATGTCAGTTAAAAGGTCTGCTTTCGTCAGTGTAGATTTGAAGAAGGCTGCTGTTTAAAACAAAAACATGACCTAGACTGGAGGGATTCTTTATGAAAAGTTGTCAGATGCTTAGTATAACAATGTAAAAAAAAATCACACAGAGTGAGAGTCTGTTGTATTTATCTGCAAAGGCAGTCGGTCATGCAGCATAAAAAACAGTATTCAGTATTTTGTTATTGATGAATAAATGGAAAACAGCGTATTGCACACTACAAAACTAAGGTTTTTTCAAAATCTTCTCTTTTAAGCTGTGCGCTTTGGCCGGATCCCTAAACGTGAGAAACAGCGCATGCTGCTGGAGATGCAGAGCGCCATGAACAACATGATGAACAACAACCAGCTCAACAGCAGTCAGACCCTCTCTATTAGCAAACCACTGACGGCCAACACCGCTGAACCTACCTCAGGGGACACAGGCACCGGCCACTCCTGTTCTCCATCCAGCCAACCAGACTCCAGCTCTGACCCCGAGCCTACCGTCGCCATGGACACCAGCCCCAGCTCTGCGTCCACCAGCTCGTCGGACAGCGGGGAGGAGGAGGTGATCGGCTCAGTGACCAGGGCCCATCAGGAGACCTTTATGTACAACCAGGAGCAGAGTGGCCTGACAGCTGAGGCCGCGGCCCCCTCTGTCCCTCTGAACAATGGCGCCGCCCAAAACACCGCCAACGACCAGACAGAGGAGCTGCGGGACTCCTGGAAGAACCACCAAAACAACACGGTCACCATTTCAGCACCGGAATCCTCAGCTAGCCAGGGCCTCCAGCGCCAGGAGGACAACACCAACCACTGCCCCTTCAGGCTGTCCAGAGCCGCTGCCTCCAGCCACTGCCCGGCCTACACCCACGGCGCCTTCAGAGCTCCACCTGCAGACGGCCCTGCCAACGGAGCCTTCAGTGGGCCTCAGTGGAGAGGAGGCAACAGGATGTACCTGGTACGATACAACACCTTTCAGACACAAATCAGATAGATAATCTTTCTGGCCACATGGGGGCAGCAAAGCACCGCATCCAACATGTTCTTACCTTTTTTGAACACAGTGAGGAAAAAGTTCACAATACAAACTGTTTTAAATTCTTTGCACTTTTTCACAGAGAGGGATAATATTCTATTTTAAAAACATTTTCTGTGGATCATTAACAATGCATGTTTTAATACAGTCTATTATAATATATCGCTTTTTTCCTCTGTGGTGTCCTCAGCTTTGTCCAATGAACACGTCTGCTCAAGTGAACCCTCACAAGTCCGGCCACGAGGTGTGGGAGGAGTTCTCCCACAGCTTCACCCCTGCTGTCAGGGAGGTGGTGGAGTTTGCCAAGAAGATCCCCGGCTTCAGAGACCTGTCCCAGCCGGACCAGGTCAGCCTGCTGAAGGCCGGCACCTTTGAGGTACACCCTATCTCTCTCTCCTGTCCTGCGCGGCAGATTTCTCCCAGTTTCCACTGAAAGCTGATGTTGTTCAGAAGAGTTGCACTTAACTGACAGAGCACTGATTGTTCTGCAGGTGTTGGTGGTTCGCTTTGCTTCTCTCTTTGATTTGAAGGACCGCACTGTCACCTTTCTGGGTGGAAAGAAATACAGTGTGGATACTCTGAAGGCCATGGGGGCCGGAGACCTCCTTAACTCCATGTTGGACTTCAGTGAGAAGCTCCTCAATCTGGGCCTCAGCGAGGAGGAGATGAGCCTCTTCACAGCTGTGGTTCTGGTCTCTGCAGGTTGGTTTGAATTTAGCTTTTCATCCTTTTTTTTTTTTTAATATTGTATGATTCATTCATGACATAATACTTTGAAGCAAATGCACCGGATCAAATGATGTCCTCTGAAAGTTCTTGTTTTTGCACCTTAAATGCTCAGATTGTCACATGTCATGACATCATGGCGCCGTGATGCTTACATTTACCCTCTGTTCTTCCAGATCGTTCTGGCATCGAGAACGTGAACTCTGTGGAGGCCCTGCAGGAGACGCTGATCCGCGCCCTGCGCAGCCTCATCACCAAGAACCACCCCAACGAGTCGGCCATCTTCACCAAGCTGCTGCTAAAGCTGCCTGACCTGCGCTCGCTCAACAACATGCACTCGGAGCAGCTGCTCGCCTTCAAGGTCCATTCCTGAAGTCTCCTGTACTACTTGACCTGACACGAACTGTAACGGCCCCCCGCGACCGGACCCGGAGGGCCACACCCCCCCATCCCAACCAAACCTGCACCTCTCCACTTCTCCCATGATGCTTTGAAAGCTGGAAACCTGACATTAAAAGTGGGAGGAAGACCATAAAATGTTCTTGTACTGTACTGTAGGGCGTAACAGCCTGTGTGATGGTAATGCGTACATACAGACACACTGATTGATGTATATGTTTCTTGTGTTTGTGTGTAGCATACTGTTTGTTTGCAAGTATACAAATGTTAGAAGCACTTTTCTGTATAGTGTAGGCTGGTATTTTTGCATTCATAGTGCAATATGTGACTGCTTCTATGATTTGAACTGTTTAGCTTAGAGGTGAGTGTGCTCTTCTGGCACACATTAATATGAATAGGTGCTGATGTCATAAGGCGGCAGGGGAAGTTGAAATCTTAAAAAGACCCCTGGACTCGAATGACTGCTTAGGTAGAATTGTCTTTAGAATAAAAAATATAAAAATTGAAAGCAGACGACAATGAGACGAAGTGGAAGTAAAGCTGCTGAGCTTACCAGTTTAGCCATCAGACTCTTTAATTTGAACAACTTAGGGACGCAAAAATAATTATGGACGTCATAAAGTTACACTTCCCTGATTTTTCTTGTAGAAAAAAAAGAAAAAGAAAAAAGGTGAACATCTCAGTCACCAGCAGCAGCAGCTCGCCCAGCTGCTTGGAAAGATCGTTTCTTTTCCACAAACTGTACAGGCTTTAGTTGAGCGTAGATGAACTGAATAGGTAGGAGTGTTAAGAATATGATTGTAATATCACTGAAGTGATTGTAATTTAAAGATGTGGTGTCAGCTGACTTGCTGGTGTTGAGATCTTTTTTTTTCTTATTTTGCCACCACCATCTTTTTTTTTTATTTTTTTGTTCTTTGTCGGTGAATTCAGAAAGTCTGGTCTTTTGAATATCCAGAGCTTCTGTCATTGTGTTAACGTTGTTGACAAATGGTTCTGTTCTTCTCTGTGAAAGGATTGCAGTATGCATAGATTTCTATATATATAGAGTATACATACTATCATACATACATAATTGTATAGATGAATATATCTATATAAATAAATTTTATAAATGCAGTTTCATGGTGTGAGTTGGTTATTGACTTTCTGGTTTTCATAGTGAAGCTAAATTTAATAATACTTAAGTTTACCCTGTGTGTTTGTATGAGCAGGCTGTAAATATTAAAAGACGAAGCCTGAGTGGTGTAACTCATCTGTTCCTGCAGGGGGCGTGGGAGTCACATCGATGGGCGGTCACCGTGCTGGATATGATAGGCTGAGAGCCGGAGGCGGGTTTACCTGTCACTCAGGTCAGCTACGCGACTTATTGAGAATGGCGCTTATTTTACATAAAATCAAAACAGACAAAAAGTGGCCTTTTTTTTAGTCTGATGAAGGTCTAATACCGAAACAGTAAAACAGTAAAACTACAGATGGTGTAACAATATAGGAATTAAATCTTATTTATCATGAATAAATTCAGAATAATAACCCAGTATTAGGCTACATTTTATTTTATTTCCATTTTTCCTCTGCCTGGATCCAGAGAAGTGACAAAATAAAACCTGTTATTTGTTTTTCCATTTATAAGGAAACTTTGAAAACTATTCAAGAGACGTAAATATAAATCTATGTTTTAAGGAAATGTGGGGAAGTGGAAAACTGAATTTATTTAGGTGTTTAATGGAGGCAATAGCGCCACCACATGGCTGTTTACTCACACTTTAAACCACATTGTATGTACAGACTGTATTATTTTAACACGTTATTATTGTTTTCCACATGTCTGGTTAGTTTATACAATAGAAAAAACCCCAGTATCTGTTGTCTTTCTGTTTCTTTGTTGAAAAAGAGCTGTGTCATAACCATAGACTGTAAATATTATAACAGCATTTATATTGAAAATTAATATTTGACAGGTTCAATTAAAAAGAAAAACTTTGACATACCGAAACTTAAATTGAAATTGATTGAAACTTCAGGTATAATAATAAGATTCATGAAGAAGTAAGTCTGTATGTGAACTTCTTAGAAATCAGAGCTCAGCATTTTGACTGTTGTAGTTTGTCAATCTCACCAGCAGGTGGCGGTCAGGCAGCTCTTCCTCTCTGTCCACTCACTGACTCTCCCTGCAGCCGGCTTGTGTGCACTCCGAAAAACCAAATCAGAAGTGATTTTAGATCTTTAAAGACGAAGCAGGCACAGATTAAGAAAGGCTTTACATTATGTTTAATTATTATATTGATTTATTTTGGCCTCTAACTCAAAATGTAATTTGATTTTCTTTAACTTTCAGGATACATAGAATTTTAAAACTGTTCAAAGATGCAGAACTCCATCCTAGTGTTTATCGGCTCTTTTTGACAGAACCAAATGCTTTATGAGAACATTTTGAAAAGTATGGAGGCCAAAAAAGGCTTTGATATTCAAATAAACAAATACAAATAATAACATCAACCTAATATTAAAGAAAACTATTTTGTATGGAATTGAGCAAAAATCTTGACTTGATTCAACGCCGTAAAACTAGAGCTATTGCCTTGTGGTTGTATCTGATGGCCATGTTAAAATACCAGATGGAATAAAGTTCCTTCTATTCCCTCGCATTCATGAAATGGGGTGATGGAGGTTAGGTCACAGCAACCCTGACCACTAGAATCATGACGTTTCATCCCGGGGTCCAGGTGGATGTGTGCTACTTTGAAGAAATCACCTCCAGGTGTTGCTAAAAGAATGTAAGTACCTTTTTAAGGTTAAGTGGTGAATGATAGACCTGCTTCGTCATTTTTTCTAAATAGACATTTAAGTGAAATTGTGTAATAATAAGTTTAGGGATCCTTGCGTTATGGTCAGGACTGTTATATGGAGATGTATCAGTGTATATGATCTTTGACTCCCAATTTTCATCAGTTCAGTCAGACAAATCACGTTTGTATCATTGAAAATATTTATTGCAGTAGAACATAGATTGTTGTTTTTCCTCTTTTTTCTTACCTTTCCAACTTAACCTCTCCTACACAAGTGTGCCTGTAACCGCTTCAGAGACAACTCCACTACCAAACGGAGGTAAGCTGGTCCACTGTTGTTTTGTCTGCTATTTGTCCCGACTACAGCGCACCTTGTATTTACTCAACATCCCCCGACACACAGTGAGCACGCCAGCGTCCATTCATAGTTTTCAAACATAGTTCGTGTTTGGCTCCGACCTACTCGCTCCTCACAGTTTTTAATTTACATGCAGAGATTTGAGAAATAATGGGATAATATCTTCAACCCTGCAGTTGGAGTCTACAGGTGGATGCTCGGGTGGCGGTGGAGCGAGCAAGAGCGTGCTACTGGTGCAGGTCAGAGCTGGCGATGAAAGAGCAGAGGGAGAGAGCGGAAATCTTGCAGCTTAAATAGACGGCTAATTGGAAGGAGGTGTTGTCAGGTGATTGTAGATAATGCCGCATGTCAAGTGTAAAATAAGTGCAGCTTGAGTTGACTGACTGAATTAGCTCGCAGGCATCACCTCATTTTAACCTGAAGTCCAAGTGGACATTTGTGCTAGATCCAAAGAAGTTGCCTGCTGAGATACTTTGTTCACAAGAATAGGGACAGAAAGCAGCTGTTGATGTCACAGAAGAAGAAACAAATACATCAATGTCAATCGCAAACAGGTAAGAAAATGTACAGATGATTTAACTGCCCAAAAAATAAAACTCCAGAGCCAAATTCTCTCAAAACCATCTTTATTCTCAAGAGCCAATTCACATTAGCTGCAATCATCATCGTCAATCATGAGCATCAAAATCATTTCCTCTTGAGTTTCCCTCCTCGCTCGTGTCATAAGCACCGTCCACACCTGGACAATGATTACCGGACAAGCGTTCCAGTAAAGAGCCGAGTGCAAGACAGCAGATTTGGAGAACAGAAATGTTGTCATCTTCTGTTTTCCTGCTGCCACAGATTTACTCCTCCTAAACACCTAAGCACACTTAATCTCCCTTTCTCTCCATGACGGTTTTCCAGTAAGTGTTGAACAGATGAGTTGAACAAGAAGACACTCAAACACACAGGGAGAGAAATCGGTGTCCATGGTGAACGACTTCTTCTGATACTGGTTACACTTTGACCAAGAAGTTGTCATGAAACGTGTTCCTGTGTAGCTGTGCTGCTTTGTACAGACAGTGAGCTCCAGCTACAGTAACCATTGATTTTTTTAAATTTATTGTTAAAATTATACATTATTTAAGTGTTTTTTTCACAACTTCTTGCTCTTAATTATTTTGCGAAGATGTGGAAATGGATTTGAGAGCAAGATTGGTATTTTTTTTTTCCAACGCTATGCAAAACAATATGTTCATATTTATGCTCATAACATCCGTAAAAAAAATCTGCAGTCTGAAAATATACATCCTTTTTCCTTTATACGTTAAAATAGCTTTTCTATGGTGCAACTCTTGTTATTGGTTTGTAACTGAGTAACCTTAAGAGTAACAACTCACGAGAGAGAAAACAGTGAACTGGCACCTCTTCAGGAAAAAACATCCTGAACCAGCAGTCAGCATTGACTATGTTTACATGCAACGACAGATCTGTGCATATGAAAATTCAAGTAATTATGGTGTGTGACGCAAAAGTTTGACACATTACGACTGTTAACTCCACTTTACACAAACCCTACAACACCACAAACATTTGGTTCATCAAATACAAAAAGGGTTTGTTGAAAATAACTTTCAGATTTTGTTCTTATTTTGGGGATTAAGACTCACTTATTATTCATTTTATCTAACTAACCAGCCCCAATAGTTCAGGTGAGAGCCCCAAGTATATAATATAGAGAATTGTGTACTTGGACACATTACTCCCTTTTCTTCGTCTCAATCAGTTCTAATTTCAGACCACTGCTTTCTAATTGGAACTATATTTTGTGCCTGTTAATATGTCAGCATCATCTTCTCCGTTGCCTTTAGCTCTGCAATGCACTTGTCTGCACGTGTTCTATTTTAAACCAGATGTCGAGTCAACATCGGCCAAACCGCGGTCTTTTCCTGAACATCTGAGTCGTCAGAGTTGGCGCCTTGATATAACTAAAGATGGTCAAAATTTGGGTAAATATAGTCACCAAAAACACTTTGAATGGTGGAAATAAAATAATGGTTTTGGTAAAGTCACATTACAAATGTAAGATGACCTCTTTTAGCAAAAAAATACTTCACTTTGGGGCGCAGATGGCATAGCAGTCAAGTCGCTATACAGAAGCTATCGTCCTCCAAGTGGACGGCCCAGGTTAAAATCTGACCTGCGACTCCATTCCTGCATGCCATCCTCACCCCCTTTTCCAAATGTCCTTTGACTTGATCATCTTTGACCCTCACCCCTACGGCCTTTCTGGATCTACATTTAATGCCAGCAGAATGTCTGAAGGTTTTCATGTGTAGGCACAAAATACACAACCAATTCTAAAACACTAGTTTGAAATCCAAGCTGACTTAAACACAGAAAGGGGGCATTATTATCATATCACAATTTTTTGTCTCTTTCTACGTCTGAAGGATTCTTCTTTCAGTAATTAACTCACAGGGAGTCATCAGAAGGTTTTAAAACCTTTCGGACATTTTAGCATCTCTCAGCTAATGTTTTTGTTATAACTTTTGGGGGGTTTGGGTCCTGCCTTGGCATTTTCCATCAGCTCCCTCATCATTTGGCAGTTTTCAGCCAAAAAACAAAACTTTGGATAAATCAACTATTTTCCCTCCAAAACATAGGCCTGTCGGTGTCAGTCAGACAAAGTTAGCGGCTAGCTGCTTAGCATAATGAAGAACAACAGAGAAGCAATGCTTTTTACTATTGTTTAAAGCCAAACTGAAGATTGTTGGAGAGTAAATAATAAACGTACATTCAGCAGGTCACCAGAAACAAAGCGCTGTGATAATATTAGCTCCGCGGGTGTGTACAAAGGTTTAGCTTTACTAGCATGTTAGCTAAGTCAACCTGTGAAGGCCATAACTTGTTGAGTGTTATTTTAAAATGTTTTGAAATACTGCTACTAAATGCCCCAACTATAACTGATTTATGACACTTTTTTTGACACTTTGATAAATGGTTAGGTAAAGTTTTGGTTGTGCACGTCCTAGTTGAGCAATTTCTTAAAAAAAAACAACACATTTAACTTATCTAATTGGGAGCATGGCAGCTGCACTAGATGCTGTAAGTTCTTTATCATGCTTGAAGAGACTAGCAAGGCCTTGAACTTTATATGAAATGCTTTCAATGCAACATCTAAAGAACTGTGGATGTAGGAGATGTGACTCATACTCTTTTTTGAAACCCTGGGCTGGCTGCACAAGCAGATTCTGAATACGACTTAGACTTATCTAAAAGCCACAAAGGTGTCAGAGCTCTTAAGTCCAGAAAAACCATCTCATCACAACAACCTTTGACATAGGTTTTTTTTAATCTTATCTTTTTCATTTTAAACTGACTGATGATAAACAGAAAGTCTGAGTTGTTCCTCTGAGAAATCCTCGCTGCAAGTTTACTGGAGTAGATGGATGAAAATATTCCACAAACCATGATGTGATGAAGAAGGAGTGGAGTAAAAAACTAAAATAAATCGTGTTAGTTGAACTAGTGGTGGGTTGGTGGTAAACCACTAATGATAACGCAGAGTTAATGCGGCCAACAGGGATACATGTTTGAGTTGTTCCCATGAAAAGCTTGGATTGCGCTATAATAGCTTGAACATACTGAAGCTAACGATTAGCTTTCCCCTACTTCTGGTTTTCCACTTGCTATTGTAATCCAATATTTGATTCACACCACCAATCACGGGGATAAAAACAAGTCATTGGCACAGATAGTATGGAATTGAAAAAGTATTTGAAAAAAAAAGCTCTCTTACTTCTCTCATCATCCTTGTTTACATGTAAAGTTAGCATTGCTCTGGTTAAGAAATAAAAATACTTATAGAAGATAAATGTTTAGGTTTTCAATCAAGATTTGCTGGACATTTAAGTAGATCTCAGTATGCCCCAAATACAAAAACACTTTAAACTGTCCACATTAAGACCGCTAAGACAATTCCAAGTTTAGGAAGTTGATCTTTCTTTGTAATATTTTAATTATCCTTTACCATTTGTATTGTTTTAATGGTTTTAATGTGTTATATTGTAAATTATTACCTTTTCCTCTTCCTATGATAAACTTTCTTGTTTCATTCTTGGCCTCTTTTGTGCCCTCTTAGATGATTTTATTTAAATGTGTACCAGCTCTATCGTTGTCTGTACCTCGGCACCACAAGGTGTTTTCGGACCAAACAGTTCTGGTGACTTTTTGAAGAGGAACTATCCACTGGGGAGTTCCCTGAGAACTACACACCATGGGGACTTTTTTTTTCTCCTCGTTCTCGACACCATGGTACCAACTCTGAAGCGAGGGCTAAAAAGGTTCCTCTAAACTGGGTTCTAGGAGCTAAACTAGTTCATAGTCCCTGCGGTGCAGAATCAATAAAAAAAGCGGGAGGGGTTCTAACAGTTCCCAGAACTATAAAAAAAAGTTCCTGCTGCCTGAAAACGCCTGGTGTAAATGAGGGTTCTCTTTCAATGTGTTTTCTGAGGATATAAGTTGAAATAAATGAATGAATGAAACCTAAGAGGATGGAGAACCTTTGACTTATGTGTAAAAGATTGGAGATAAATTTGACTCCCCTTGAGCTGCTCTAATTCTGTTTTTAATACCTTAACCAACTTTGTCCCCCCCAAAAAAAACATTCATGCAGTTTTTAAATGACTCCATTTTTATTTGTGCATCTCAACTCTCACTTTGTCATTTTTCTCTCTGCAGGACGCCAGAAATATTTACAGGAACTCTGGAACTTGACTTGCATATCGGCCTTAGGACAGTTGTTACTATGTTGGTTCCCTGGGCCACTGTGCGCCCTGCTCCTGAGGTAGTATATGTAGTAATGGTCTGAAATATTTTGGTTACAAACCTCCAGACAGATTTCAAGCAGACTGCAAGCAAGTGATAGTTCTCGCTATAGAATAACCGACCTTAGCATAGCGTTAGCATTTCTATTTAATATTGCAGACATTTAAACGATGTTACGCAGCCAAATTCCTGAGACTAGTCTAAAAGTCCATAAAGTTTTTAAAAAGAGGTAAGAGTGAGATTGTTGTTGTGAGATATTTATGGTTCAGAAGCCTATAACAGTCATGCAGAGTTACAAAAGACAACCATGTGATGGCGATGTCCTCTCATTACCCTCTTAAAGGTCAGTCATGCTTGTAAAATTTGCTGGTCTGATCGTCACGGTTTCTACGGATGCAGTGGGAAACGCAAATGCGCCAAGGGGACTTTTTAAGGTCCTTAGTAAGTTCCTGAGTTTAGTTCCTGATACTTTTTGGTTCAAAGTGGCCTTAAGATAAGTCTAAGAGGAGATTAAAGACTTTATAAATCAGTCAAATACTCGCATGTTTGTGCAGCCAACACCTGGTGGGGATAATGAGGTCACATATTTTTTATTTTACCAATTTGTTACTGCCATATTTTTTGGGGACATTTATGTTTCATACAGAAATGCAGACAGGTACTAGATAATGGGGCATCATTTTAATTTGTGCAGTTTTCTACCAGGACTACTCTGTCATCTGGATTTATAATGGAACCAGGCAGGGTATCTGCAAACAACTGAACACTATGACCTCGACAGGACAACAGGAGTACATGTAAACATAGCCAATGTTACTTTTCCAAATGGCTCTGGCTCAGCACAGTCCAGCCCTATACGTGTCCGCCGGCCCTGTCTGAGCCTGGGTGCCATCCGCCCCCATCCCCCTTTATCCATCTCTCTCCCTCTGATTGTCTGTGCATTTATTTTGAGTCTGTACAGTTTTGCGAGGTGTGTGTGTGAGGTCCGGGTCATTCAAACACTGCAGCAAGTCTATTGCTTTGATAAAAAGGCATCACTTCACAGAAAGAAAAAAAAAGAGAAAGAAATAAAACACAAGCAGTTTTTTTTTTTTTTCCGAGGAGTAGTGTGAAGCTTGAAAAAGCGAGATATACAAAGCAAATGTCTGTCACATTGCAAACGACAATACCATAGAGAGGCTTTCAGAACAACAACAAAAAAAAAAGAGAGAGAGAGAACATACCGGCTAAAATAAAAGAAAGGAGAGAGCGCTACGTTTTCACAATCTCACCAGCTTCCTCAGTGTACCTCGCTGATGATAAATCATACTGTTTTTTCCTTTTTTTTCTTTTTTTGTCGGACTGGCCAACACTTGGCCTCCAAATCCCACCAGTTGGTCACAGTGGTGGGGTCTGACCCATATCTGATCCAGGCACATGCATACCTCTGCATGTGTACAGTATGTGTACAGGTATGCACTGTGTATGTGCATGTTTGTGTGTTAGTGTATATGCATGCCATCATAAGAGGGTGGTGGGCTGTTACACAACAGATCATGTTCTTCTCCTGCTTGTAACTTTACATTACAGTTCAATCTGCCGTTTCCCAAAACCCACCGTAGCACCATGACGTCACTGTTTCAACATCCACTCATGTTTTTTTTTCAGGGAGATGATAACAAACAGGGGAAAAAAAGAAGGTTAAAATCATCATGTGTTGGACAAGTGAGGGAGGCCACATGTCCGAGATGACATTTAGAACTGATGTAGGAGCTGCTAACACGGACAAGAGCACGAGACAGAGGGATGACTCTGTCGAGAGCTGCATGCACTAACTAGCGTAAATCAGTCAAGTGTTGGTATCGCTATGAGCACCCGGCAGGGATACGATAAGGAGGGCATCATTCACTTGGTTTTGGCACAGCACGTGGCATTGTTTCACAACACACGAGTACTACATGATTGTCTTGTCCTGACATCAGTGTCATTATGTGCTTTTAGTTAGTCCTGTCCGCTCTCTGGGAATGATGAACAAGCTCACGGTGATGCTACTGCTGCGTTCCTTTGAATGTCAGAAATCCTAAATCCTCAGCAAATAAAAATTTAACAACTCCCCCCCCCCAGCAGTCCAGTTTTAAAGAAAAGAACACAAGAACTTTTATAAGACAGAGCATTAGGACCATGGAAGGAGTCAAATTTGCAACACCTGACTTACATTATAAGGGTCGTTAGATGTTTCTACACACAATATCTCAATATTATGTTTTGTAATACTGTACTGATTCTCACTAACACTGTATTCATATTTAATATGAAACACATGTAAATAGACTTCCTTGTTTAAATTAACCAACAGAGTAGTGATATGGTGTTGGATGTTCCTGTGATATCAGTGAACTTAACTTTCATGCGTATTGTTTGTTCCTTCAGAGAAATATATCTGTACAATTGGACTGATATATGACAATATATCACCTTTTTTAAACCTGACGATGAATCACAATAGACTGAATCATAACCCAAACCACAAGCTTTACAATAATATTGGATTGATCTGCAGAAGTTTTTCTAAATTTTTTTTATGTTTGTCTGTAAAAGGGACATTTTCCTAAAGATAAGGATGTCGTCAAATAACCTACCAACCCTTCAAATAAGAAATACAGGCTATGTAATTACCCGTCAGACGAGGAAAGCAGAACAAACCAAGAGGATTATATTTTTGCTTGTAAAATGCCAATCACTTTTTAGCCAATCAACTATTTACAATTTATTGCGTATGCAGTTTTGCCCTTTATTTCAGAGTCTGGGTAGAAACTCTCTGTTAAAAAATATGCTTAATGTCACACATGTGACAAGCATCAACACTTCATTAAATATGATATTTGCCTTTTTGTCTCAAATCTGAGTTCATCTCTACGAGGAAGCCCTTTGGAAACAAATCATTAGCTTGAAATTTCACGTTCTTCTCTCGATTTCTTCCTGCCATTGTGATATGTCACAGTGAGGTTATGAATTTAGCTTATTAGTGTGACAAATTATTTAAACTTGAAAAAAAACTACGCTCTGAAAACGTAATATACTTCTGAATTAGTAGATGTTTTTTTCTTCAAGACAGAGAAAAGTTTCGACTGTGGGGTAAGAAAAACTTTCTTCACATTCATTTGGTAGATGCTCTCGTCAAGAACAACAAGTATTTTACCGTATGAACTCAGAAATATAAGTTTAAAGGAAGAATGTGCGACATTTTGCACATAAATAAAGCAGAAATTAAGTAAATCCTGTGTAAATGTCTTTCTGAGTCATGACTGTCTACAATGAGGGAGGAGTGAGAGTCCCGCTGGCTGTACAGTTGTCAGGCTGTCTATACATCATGTTTACCTGGACGGGTATAAAGCAGTTTGTAAGTATCTTTAGATCTCGGTCATTCTGTAGCAATTTATGTGCAATATGAAGCTAAGCGTTAACCAAAGTGTGCTAACATTAGCATGCTAACACAACAATGCAGGACACAGCCAATTGCAGCTCGAGCAAAGGACAATTTTGTCCGCCACTTCAGCTTAATGGTGCGTACTAATTGATAGCTCCATTGTGTGAACGCGAGTGGAGAGGGGGTTGGAGGTGTGCCGCTGGAGGAGAGCGGAGGCTTCAGAATAGCGGAGGTGTGGCCAAACAGCAGTTTGGTTTAGTTTCATGCTGGTGCTCAAGGGCGACATCTACTGGATCAAAAAGTCGTACACTCTTCCTTTAACTAAGTATTATCCCAATTAAATTGATTCATTTGAAGGGTTGTTTTTCTTCTGCCATGGCCCCAATGTGCTGTCAAAGTGCACCAGCGAATACTGTCGAGTTTTATTTCAGTCTAACAGCAACAACAAAGAGAAGAACCGGACAGAATTATGGTCACTGATAAATGTTTTGTTTTCAGATTACAATTGAGTTGATCATCATTGTCGTGTAGTGTCAACATTTCTTTGCTGCTTTGTAGATGTGACGTCCAGTAACGAGACCTCAGAGAAGTTCATGTTTGACGACTCAGAGTTCCGCTTTGCGTTGCTGTCGTGTTGCTAAAATTCAGGTTTTTAGTCCGGAACGCAGCGTTACAACTTGTTTTGTGTGGTAACCCAGAGACTCACACAGGCTCAACAAGCTATGAGTGATGCTGTTAATGTAAAGACGGTGAGAAACCGAGCGGGTTCAGACGCACCGGATGGATGGTAGTTAATATCAACCAACAAATGGAGCAGATATAGGCGAGCAGGTGGGAGGAAAATGCTAACGGGATAGCTAACAATGTCTTTGTTTTGTGCATCAAGTGAGCAGCCAGTTTGAGTCTTTCAACATATTGGAAGGAAAATAGAACATCTGCATGGTTTCTACTGAATGAACACGTGTTGATAAAACCACCATTATGCCAACTGTACAATCATCGACACACACAAAAAAAAAACCTAGAGTAAAATCCGAGGTGAGAGGTTATATCCACAACAATATCAACAACAAAACAAACAAAAAGAACAAAATGCTATTCACATGTACCCGCACTGTAAGGAATGGTTCCATACAAAACTAGACCAGAGAGCTACTCCTAAACTATGGAATGAAGTGACACTCAGTAGTGCTAATAGAAAGTTCATTTGTGACGGGCCTTCTGCTGGTTCCGACCCTGAGACCACCAGGGTTCCCGGGGCGCTGACGCATGTGCACACAACACATTCACACACATACATGCACGCAAACACACATACGCTTAAAATCCATTGGTCAGTCCTCGAAGACCTCCAGGAAGAGAGGAGGGAATAGCTCGGTGGGACACTCCACTTTCATATGGAGGAATCGGCTGGCGTGGCAGGCGCCGATCATCCGCAGGTCCGTCACCTTCATTAGCAGCTTGGGCCAGAAATGCGCCACTTTGTGTTTGCGGTAGTTGATGTAATGTTCAAAGGCGAGCAGGAACTCCTCTTGGCAGCGCTCGATTCGCTCCACGCTACTCAGGCCCGGCCGATCTAAAGGCAGAAAGATATATATCGAGAGCGTTATTACTGATTGTCTTCTAAGAAGAGTCATCGCTGTTTATGTTCTGATATGTTGAAGCCTAGGAGGCCTTGTCCCGGCAGCAGAAGCCAGGCTCTAGAGTAGAAGGAGCTCTCCCAACCTTCAGCGAGCTGATCTGGCACTTCTACCACCCTGACGCCCAACCACAACCATCGGACTGTGTCGCCCCACAACCACCACCGTCCTCATTCATGGACGACCTGCTCCGACCGCCACTTCAGCGGCAAGGAAGTGTGGACAACAGGAACGCGAGGAATACAAAGGAGAAATCCTTCCTGCATATTATCCCATATGCTCTTTTGTAAAGCGTCTCAAGATAACGCTTGTTATGAATCGGCGCTATACAAATAATGATTGATTGATCTACAAAGACGCTATGCTAATCCATCGTGAGCACTATTAGCAACATTTAGCAAAGTTACAGTGGAGAGGAAAAACGTCCTTTTATGAGGCAGAAACCTCGAGCAGGACCAGACTTATGATAAAACTGTGCTGGGAGGAGTTTAACGAGCAAGTTAGCAATGTTTATGTCCCGCTTGATCGTTATTTATCTGAGTGTGTGTGATATCAGGTTACTGTCCTGACAATGGGTGGGGTGTTTTATTATAGAAAATATAATTTCTTTAATTTTCTTACACAATTTCCTTTATTTAATAAACTTCACTGATAGAAATACTTGCATCCACTTTCAATCCAAAGTGACCGGTTGAGCCTTCCTGTCTTGGTTAAGTGTATTGATTGGACCCTGGTGGTGGCTGAATGTGTGTCAGAGGAGCAGACAGATGGGCAGGTTGTCCCCGTGTCATGTCTGCATGTACAACACAGCAGCAGCAGCAGCAGCAGCAGCAGAACAGTATTGATCTTCAATCAGATGAAGAGTACCAAACAGAGAAATGGTGCTGGAGAGGCTAGCTGGACAAAGAGCCTCAGAATGATTAATGGTGATTCATTGATTGGACTGTAGGTTGGTATAGATTTCATGTCAGGGGAAATACTGTTCACACAATCTGTGCGGAGTTCATTGTTCTTTTTGTTGTTGTGTCCAAACGGATGATCAGCTGTTGCTTCAGAAGTATAAATAAAAATGTATATATATATATATATATATATATATATATATGTAAATGTAATAGTTTGAGATATAGTCCATTGGATGAAAAATATGAGACTTAAACCAGCGTCATTACCAGAACTGAATGTGTAAAAATAAAATCAGGTTGCTCACCAGATGAGAGCAGGATGACGGCCTGTAGAAGAGCCACCTCGGAGTCATCCAAGTTAAAAGAGGACAGCGACACGCCAAGATCGAAGATGGCGTCCGAGACCACGCCGAGGCCTCCGTTCTTAAGCTGTCCTCGCGTGACCGCCATCTCGCCGTTGAGCGTGAGGGTCTCACTCTCGGGATCATAGCGGACCGCCGCTCGCAGTGACATGATCTCCATGCAGCAGCCTTTCAACAGGATGATCTGATCTTCACAAGGCAGCTGATTTATGAAGAGATGGAAATGATGAGTGCAAAATACAAGCATGCACGCTTTTCAACGAGTGGGAAATTCAGATTTAAACACAGTTCAAATAAGAAATAAAACGTTACACGTTACATAAAACGTTACAATCCGCATAATCCAGCATAAAGAAGCGGAAAGAGTTATTATTGGCTTTACTTTAAATCCACTGTAACGGAACTGCAGGATTAGTAAGTCAAACAAGGTGCGAACAGCCAGACAGCGCACCGTCTCTGCGGAGCCCAATGAACCCTCCACTCCCGGTCTACATCTTATGGAACATTTTTGAAACACAAAGGATCCACTCACCTCACAAAACATAGGCAGTTTTTTGGCAAAGTCCACCACTCGGGTTATGGCAGGGGTGATAATTTTTGTAAACTGACTGAAGGCTTCTATATCCACTTTGTTTCCTTCTGGTGCATTGACCATGGACGCTTGACCAATATCCTCAGGCTGAAATGCAGAGAAGTGAGGTCTGTGTCAGAAGAGTCTCCAAGTTTTGCTTTCAACATTTCAAACCCTGACATTTCTCTACGAGGAGCCGTCAAGCTTTACAACATCTGGGGCCTTTTTTTTTTTTTTTTTACAAAGACGTGGGGGCAACAGGTGGTAATGGCTGCCACATAATCCTTGTTAGCAAACATGATAAAAGTTCCTCAACTCAAAGTTCAATTTTTTTGGACTGACAGACTTTGATTCCAAGTGTCTGACAAAGTCACAGAAATGATCCAGAGAGACAAAAACAGTTTTTATTCAAAGCTACTAGACTCCATTGTCAAAAACACAGAGTGCACAGGAGTCGCTGGTCAACCGCTGCCCTGATTGGTTAGTTTGTTAGCGTTACTCATTAGTTACAACACCAAGCTTTCACAAAAAAACACAAACAAACCAACCAAGTGAGACGTTAGTAGACCGGCATATTCTGAGTTCTTCGAGCTAAAATGACTATTTTGGTCAACGGAGTCTGGTGGCTTTGGAAAATAACAATGTTAAGAATGTCTGAGGTAAAAAAAAACAACCTCTTAGTCCATAGCAAAAATGTCTATGGCTAGCAATTGAAGTATTGGGTTTTTTATGATTTTGTCACAAGCTTTGAATAACAGATTATGTAGCAGTCATTACAGACATCATTATGAAGTCTTTAAATATGTAAAATTAGGGCTCATGTCAAAAAATATATTGTTGTGCCCCTTTTACTAGCATGTTAAATTTAGTATTATGTGTAAAGTTCAAGGGAAAAATAAAGTGCTCAAATAAGAAAATGTATTTTTCTGGGATGTATAAATATGGACGCATCTTTACAGACACACAGCAGCAACATTTTGACTGCACTTCAGTGTGTTGCGCATGTTAATGACTGTTAATTAATCTAAGCATGACAGAAGACTGTAACGAGGCAGTACATCGTTTTTTAAAGACATTACTCGTTGGCTGTTTCTTACCTTAGTTTCCTTCACCCCCGCTGCACTCTGGTCAGAAGTATAGAATAAATTACATGTTATTTCATTAAGAAGCATTGCTTCCTCGACCTGTTGGATAATCAACAGGAATCGTGAAGTTTCAATGAAGAACCCGTGTCAAGCCAACTAAAAAGAAAACAAGTTAAAACTGAGGACAGATGAAAGAGTGCAGATAGAAAACAGGTGAGGAGAGAAATCCAAGATGGGTTTCTGTGGCGAGATTCAGACTCAGGACCACGACGCCAAACAGGTCCGGAGAAAACACGCGAACGGATACCGACAGAAGAATATTTCTTCATAAAATATTACGACTTCTTAAGCAAACAGAGTCAATTTAAAGAGAAACTTTAAACCGTTTTTTAAACGCTTGAAAGAGAATCGAGCACTCAAACGCTTTTTGTATCTTTCATAAAACATTTTTTTTTACAAATTTACAAAAAAAAGACGAGTTAAAAACCAGGTGCTTACGTGATGACTGCGTTTTTTTGTCATGGGATATTTCTGATAAGCTTCCCATTCAATGTGGTACTTTCAACAAGTCGTCACAAACACTTGAGTGACGATTGGCAACATGGAAATGTATTATTTTTTCATAAATTACCAACAACTACGTCCGCACACCAAAACCTCTAGTTTTTATTTTAGTTTTACATATTTTTGACACGTTTTTCCAAAGATGTGAAATCGTGATGCATGATGCAAATGAAGCAAAAATTGACCTTGCAATAGGCTACATCAAACGACCGACATCATCCCAAAGTAGTTTATTATTTATCTTAAATGACCAACGACTAATCAAAACTTTTTAAAGATGTGAACCCAAAGTTACAGTAGAACTTTGTCTAAAAACCAAAGGTAACGTGATCAACGTGCGCAAAGAGGTTAAATTGATCCGACGACATTCTTGTCAGGTGCCGCATTCTGGGAAAAACTGTAAGGAAAATGTCCCGCCATCACGAGTGTTGGATCTGATCGCGCCACAGAAACCCAAGATTAAGCCAACAGCTGAGACAGACTTTCAATCTGGACAGAGCGATTAGACTTCACAGAAGAAAGAAGAAACAAAATTAGTCAAAAAAGAGGGTGAGGTGTGAAATCAAAAGCTACAATCAGAAAGAGAGAAAAATGAAAAACAGCACGAGAAAAGCAGGTTATTAGTGTTAGCGATTAAGCGGCACAGCTCGGTATAAGACATCGGGAAAAACACACAATAAGATGTTCCATTTCTAAATTAGTGCTGCTGAGTTGAGGAACACACTTTTCTCCATCGTCCAGCTAATTCTCCCCACTCTACAAGGAGATACAAAAAAACACATGGACATATTAACACAGGGAACAGTGGAACAGTGTTGGTGGAGGAGGTGGAGGAGGAGACAGTGGAAAAGGGGGTCTGTGAGGGGCGGGAGGGGGGGGAGGTCGGGGTGGATTGGATAAGGCAGGGTAATCAATACAATGGAGGCTGTGTTGAAGAGGGAGGCGGGGAGGATATCTCACCAGGAATTTCCGTTTCTGCTTCCAGTGGTTGCCCTGCGCGTTTGTGGACATATGGGCCTCAGTCACCATACGGATGAGGTCCCACTCCTCCTGGGTGGGCTCCAGTCGGTCCCACACCGTCTTCTGCAGCTCCTCCCGCCGACGGCGCTCCCGGTTCTCCTCGATTAGCTTCCGCTTGGCCAGCCTCTTGCTGTTGTCCAACACCACTGACAGGGGGGGAAAGGAGGAGGAGAAGGAGGAGGAGGAGGAGGGGGGGGGGCAGGAGAAGGAAGACAGAGACAATGAGAGTGGACAGGAATGAGAAGGAGGAGGAGGACAATGAAGTGATGCAGCTGAAATCTCAGAACAGACAGACAACAGTTCAAACAGTTCAAAATAAAATCAGGTGACGTCAAACTTGAAATGGTTTTCTTTAGGAACCAACTTTTACATCGCGTCTTAAAAGTTAGTTTTTTTAATCTCCTGGCCTTTAAGCTGGCATGAAAGTTGTGTGCATGGTCTCTGTCTTTCTGATTTTTCTTTTTTAATACTGTGTTTTGGATGTCTTTGACAGACATTTATGTCCTTTAAAAATTATATTTCACAGAGTTTTATGAATGTAATGTGTTTTTATTTCTGCTATTTAAATCCACTGTGCTGCACTCTGGTCAACTTTGTGATTTTTAAGATGTTCTGTATAAATAAAGTGGATTGATTGGATTAAGCATGCTACTTTGAATTCTTTAATAATCACAACTCCCACTCTCTCCCCTAATAGAATAAATTATTTGGAGAATCAGATGCTCACTGCGGGCTTGAAATAAATCTGTTCATAACACATAAAGGTCAAGAGCTCTCTGAAGTCAGACACAAAGCACCTCTGGGAGAATAAGATGGTGACAGTGTATGTTTAAAAAAGTCACCGCTAACAGAGGTGAAATCATTGTGACAGGATTATTTAAGCTTTAAAGACACTGTTGACTTTTTTTTTGATTCTTGTTAAATTGGTATTCATTTTGTGGGAGGAGCTCTGTGGTTTCAGGGTCGTCAGAATCAGTCTCTCGCTATTTCATTAAGCGTGAATAAAATAAATCAAAGTGAGACATTGCTCTGCTCTAAACGTGAACATTAGAAAACAAAACAAGCTGCCGTCATGTGTCCTGTCAACAGCATAATGACACTCAAATCTAATTAACCTGGATTAGCAGTGATCTGAACGACTTTATGAAGATGTCTTCGAGGCGCCTTCTCTTCGCTTCAATCGTTTCTCAACGGGAACTTTAACCGGTTAAAATTCAGAGTTAGAAAAGAAATACATCTATGCTTTATTTTAACATTATTATTAAGTGAAAAAGAGAGTGTAAAGAAAGTCCAATGAGCTCAAATAAAAAACGAAAATCGTGCTAATTTAAGAGTCAAGGGATGTCGGCCTACGTTCCATGCAGGTACAAACTATGTGTTTTTGTTTGCATGAAAACGACAGAGAAATATGCAACAGTGTGAACATCTCTTCAGGTGTTTAAAGTCAAGCATCCCCAGATGACACACAGCATGTAGGCCTTCTGCCGGGACGACCCTGGCCCAGTTTAACCCCATCCTATCCACTGTTATTGGATTAAGATGACAATAATGCATCTGTTTACACAACAGCCTTTTTCTCAGTCTTCACTGCAAAGTCTTCAAGTATGCCACATTGTTTTTCCCTTTTGATAATCTCTTGACTGAATATGGCACGGAAATATCAAACGGCAAATATCTATCTGCGGGCCCTGAGCTCTCAGCATAAGATGCGACATCTTTGACGACCTCGTCTTTGCCGTTCAAACTTACGATCTGTTGCCATCCCCACCGCGATGCACTTCTTGAAGCGACATTCCTGGCACTGGTTTCTGGTCACTTTGTCGATGATGCATTTCCCCTCGTACTTACACGCGTAGGTTGGGTTGAGGTTCTTCTGGATCGTCCGCCTGAAGAAACCCTAAGAGGAAGGAGACAGCGACAAGCATGCACGCTCAGAAACGACCCCACAAAACCACACTGAATTGACTGGGAAAAAAAATAAAATAAAAATCTTGCATGCCACAGTTGTGTTACCTTGCAACCTTCACAGGTAATGCAGCGATAGTGATAGCCTGTGGCTTTGTCCCCGCACACTACACATAGCTCATCCTTGTCCAGGTAACTTGGAATGTACCCTAAAGAGAAGAGCAGGTGATCAATAAGATTTTATGAAAAACAAAAAAAAGATAACCTCTTTACTGCTGTTTTGTGATCCAGGGTAACATGCTCATGTTTTTCAAAATCTAACTCATTTAGATGTGTTGATGATGACCTTTGACCCACAGGGAAATTAGGAATTTGAATATTAATATCAGTTTTAGGATTTCTGTAATCTCAAATACACATTATGTTTGAACTATTTGTATGTTTGTCTTCTCTGTGTTGTGAAGCTGATACTGCAGCAGTAAATGGGGCTCAAAGAGAAGCTAACATGCTAAATGTAAACCGTGTGGACGTCAAGTTCAGCGACGGCTCTGTTGTCTTTCGGTTTGTAAAAAAACTAGCACAGCCTGGAGACTAAACCACTTTGAAACGTGGCACAGGGAGATTTAAAAGTAGGCTGACTTTTGCACACTCCACATTTGATTAGCACGACTTCCTTAGAAAGACACAGTTGCTTCTAGTAAACTCTCCGGGTTAACACCTGGCCCCGTTTTGGGATTTGTCTTAATGAGTTCAGTGCTTTGACCTCTGGCAGACTCCGGGGTCAACAAGCTGATCAATACCTTTTTTTGGAGGGGGTTTGTTGAGGAAGCAATGATTTTTCATGCGTAGGCCTTCTGTTGCCCCACAATCAATCAATAAGGAACCCCCCACCCAGCCCACTCAAACACTCACGCAAACACTTGGAGCATCAGATGCAACAAGTCCTGCTCACAGACGTGTCGCCGCGTGGCACCTTAAATCTTGGATTTGCGCTTATCGTACTTAAATTGGAAATCCCAGACATCACTGATGCATTAATCAAGCAGGAGTGATTGCTAATTATCAAAAATGTAACACAAATGTCTGAAACATGTTCTCTTCATACAATCCAAAGAGACGACCACGAAACATCAGAGTCAACTTCATCAATCGACTAAAAACTAAAAACTTTTCACGACTGAAATCAAAGATTTGGCCGACTCAAAACAACCTTTTCAACGAAGAGGATTCAAACATTGACCAATCAGACGTCGTACCTTTCTTGTGCGCGCCCTGCATCCACTGCAGGTGTGAGTACTCAGGTTTGATCTCAGGGAAATACTCAGGCTGATGGTGGAAGTGACTCAGAGGGACCTCCATGCTGCAAAACTCGTTCTTAAAAGGCAGCGGGCCACCAGTGTACGAGCATGAGTAGTGCTGGCTGGACGGCCATGTCTGCTCCATGCAGGGCGGGTGGTGCAGCGGCTGGGGCTCACAGTGTCCGTACCCGGGCCCCTCACCTGGATACATGCAGTGCTCTCCACCACCCTGCATCGGATAGCCTCCCACCCCGGGGTGAGGCATCTCATACATGTCTGGGATGCAGTAGTTCATCATGGAGAGCCACAAACGATAACCATAAAAAAAAAAGTTGTGGCTCAACCCTGACAACTATAACACGCTCAAAAAAAAAAAAAAAGATCCAAATAAAAAAAAAAAAGCGCATCAAGCTGACAGAATATGACAATAAGGAGTTTCCCACCTCACGCAGGTGAAGGTCTCCTGAGTGGACTCACAAGTGTTTCATGCAGCAAATCCACAGCCAACAGACTTCACCTAGAAGCTGCCCCACCCGCCACTACCCGGCCAAATTGGGAAGCAGAGATTTATGACGACGTAGAGCTCTAATCTTACACTCCACAAATCCTCAATGTGCCACAGACAGTGGCAATGTCACAGATTAAGACCTCACCTAGAAACTGTAAACACCATCTCATAACATCAAGCGGGAGGAAGCGAACTTTTCTGCGAGTTTACAGAAAAACCTTCAAACACTTTTTCAGCCTGTGGACCCCGGTCATCATGTCAGGTCAGAATTAGTCGTTCGCTTAACCCTGAAGCATACTCTTACCCCTGACCTCTGGACCTCTGTTTCTTAACCAACGCACTGATTCTCGGGGTATTTCCACAGAATCCACAAACAAGCAGGTCAGAGGCCAGAGCTGGACAATTATTCCTGCCAACTATCTGCTGAACTTTATGACACTGAGGAGATTTCAGGAAGGGTTTTGTGTTTAACTCACATAACCCGACTTTTAACCATTAGGGACCGGATCGAACAGATCATGTATTTATCCAAGAATGAGCCGCTGTGTTAACTACGTTATTCTTATTTAGGAATTAGAGACAATAAATAACAGATTACTGTCAAATCGAATTAAGAGCTAGCACTGTAATCTTCATCTTTTATAACGTGCTTATAATTAAATATTTTGGCACTGATTATATAAGAAACACCACGATGGATTTAAAATACTCCAGATCAAAACATAAAACAGGCAAAAAGTATTTTGTTCTTTAAAACACATTAAATAAACCCTTCAAAATAAAACTAGTCTTACAAATATGTCCACCGTCTAATTACCTCCTGGTAAATAAATAATTCAAAACAAAACTAGTTCCACAAATAACTTCATGATTAAATTACCTCCTGGTAAATAAATCCTTCACAACAAAACTAGTTCCACAAATAACTTCACGATGTAATTACTTTCTGGTAGAGAAAAATGTCAAAATAAAAATATTCTCAAAAATAATTTTAAGATTTAATTACATACTCATAAGGAACATTTTCAAAATAAAACTATTCTCACAAATAACTTTATGATTTAATTAACCTTTTGTAAAGAAATCCTTCAAAATATGAATATTCTCACAAATAACTTCATGATTGAATTACCTTTTTGTAAAGAAATCCTTCAAAATAAAACTATTCTCAAAAGTAATTTCAAGATTTAATTACATACTCATAAGGAACATTTTCAAAATAAAACTATTCTCACAAATAACTTTATGATTTAATTAACCTTTTGTAAAGAAATCCTTCAAAATAAAACTATTCTCACAAATAACTTCATGATTTAATTACCCCCTGGAATAAGAACGTGTTCAATTTGCTAAATCAATACTGTTTCTCTCTCAGTTCGAGACACGCGAGCGACACGCTGAGCCACACATTGCGTGATCTGTGTCACATAATACACCTATTATCCCACAGACACGGGCTAGAATCAGCCATATTGATTAGGCTTTCTTGTTCAATACAGACCTAAGGGGATAAGCCTTATGGCACGAGCGTGTGTCTTTTTAGGATCCATAATGCTGTCCTCAATCATTTCACACACACACCCCGTTTAGAACAACCTGTTGCTGTGCTTCAGGATGCGACTGATGCAACTTTATAATAAATGTTCAAAGAAAAACAAAGAAAAGGCAGAACAGAAAACCAACAACAAAAGCTTGTTTGTGTTCATGTGAACTTAGGGTTTGACATAAATCTGCACAAACTAGTTAACACCAAACAAACTCTTTACTCCAGCCTGTAAAATCTGATTTTATTGTCTTGATCAGTTTTGAATTTTGTGAATTTCAGAGTTTAGATTTACTTTCTTGTTAGAGTTTGTCTCATTCTTCCCTTTTGTTCCCTACTTTAGTCTTTAGTGTTTCCTGTTTTATTTTGTAATTTCTTATTGTCAGGGCCAGATAAGAACATGGATTATTTATGGTTAAGAAATGCAAATGAGCCAAACATGAATGCATTAGAATGATTTGTTTATTTTATTGTTCATTTGGGATTATTTTGGTTTTAGCTTTTGAGAATTGATTCTGGGTATTTGTGCCTCATTCTTCCCTCTTTGGAGACCCTAACCCTGCATATAGGTGGGGGTAATTTAAGGTGATTAATGACACCTGGGGGAGACGGTTGAGAGTGAGAAGAGGATTTTTATTTTTTTTACTTTGTCAAGTTTCATTTTTGCTGGAAGTTTTCAGTTAATAATTCATAAGTTCACTTTGGATCCTCGGCTGCTTTTTGTTTTTTTGAAAGCGTGTGTTAAACCTGCTCAGCTTACCTGGAGGGTTTATTTGAAACCATAACTCTTATCCTCATGTTTCTCTCTGTTCTGGTGTGTTTTGTTACAGTCTTCTCTGTGTGTCTGTAGTGTTTCCTGTTTTATTGTGTAATTTTTGTCCCCAGTGTTTCTTGTATTTCTCCCTGCCTCTGTGTGTTTCCCTCCAGGTTTGATCGCCCTCACTGTCTTCACCTGTGTCGTTGGTCTCACCTGTGTCTGATTACCTCTGTGTGTATTTACTGTGTGTATTTACTCTCTGTGTTCCCTTCCTCCTGTGGTTGCCCGTGCTTCCTTGTGACTCCCAGTTTTCTCTTTCTAGATCTTAGTTGGACATTTGTAGATTTGAATCTAGTAAGTTTTTGTTTGTTTTCTTTTCTGCACATTTCCTCATTTAAATAATAAATAAATAAATAAATAAAAAATGTTACACTTGTGTTTTTAGAACTGAATATTGAATTATTTCTACGTTTACAATAAATGATATAAGGTGGTGTTAGGGGATAAATTGCATTACACATTTATAATTAAAGAAACAAAGACCAGAAGGGCGATCGATTAGAGCTACATCATCAAGTTCATTCTGTTTGATCTGGATCTATATCTATATCTATATCTTTATATTTAAAAAAAAAAAAAAAGAAACATAAATAAAATAAAAAAACAGAGATTCAAAAAGGACACGGTACTTTAAGTTTTGTATTGTATCTTTCATCATTAGAAGAACACTGATTCACACAGGTCGGGTAATGTCTCCTTTCATCTTGTTGACGTTTTATCTTTTATTTATTACTCCTTCATTCTTTTGCTTTCAGTCCTGCCTGTTCCTTCTTTTCTTATTCCTGTATCTGTTGACGTCTGTTCTGTCGTCGTCATGACTTCCTGTCTTTGCACTTTGTAAATATTTGATTTTTAAAGGTCCTTTATAAAACAGTTATAATTATGTTATTAATACCATAACTGTTTCATACTCGGTACATTAGTACACACTGTTATATTTCTTACCCTAGTCTACTTATTTCTATATTCTGTTCACTTTTTTTCTCTATCCATTTGTTGTTTTAATTGTTCATTTAATTGACATCTGCATGTTTTTCATATCTATTATTGTATCTTATGCTTACATATGTATAAGATATTTACATTTAGATTTAAATTAAATTAAATTTAGACATTTTGATATTTATCTTTATTACGTATAAATTATATATTTTATTCCCAATACTTACATATGTTTATATCTTATTCTCATATTTTTAATCTTTATGCTTCTACTGTATATATATTTTATATTTATATCTGCATCTGTACGTTGATATTCTGTGTAGGAGATTTTATAACGCTCCCAGTTCCCCCCTCACAGGGATCGATAAAGTATTTCTGAATCTGATTATTAAGTGATTTATTTTCCTACATAAACATTTATATTAATAAGATGATTTTTACGTTTCCATTTAAATCTGACTGTGGAAGGTTTTTAATTCTGTATTTCCAGATGCATGAAGACTGTGCAAAACTGAAAAAGAGGAATAAAAGAAATACAAAGAAATAAGAGATTATTTCAGAGTCTTGTAAAATAGTACAGACGTCTGATTCTCAGGACAAACCTCCTGAATACTCGTCTGACAAACTTTTTCCAAAAAAAAGTCTGGATTAAATGATTTAAAGACGAGTTGTAATAAAGAAAAAGCCTCAATAAAGTTATTTATTTTTCAAAGTCAGTCTGTAAACGTTTGATTTCGGCCCACATTGTAAACGTCAGCTGTTAGTTGTTGTTTGCGCCTGACAACATCTCTAAAGCTTCTTAACGAGACATTAAGATTCAATCACACAGATGCCTATTTTTTTTTTTTTTTTTTATCTTCTTAAGATTACTCCGAACATGTTTGGTGCTAGCTGGATCACGGAGGTGTTTCAGAAAAACCTGTCGACGTGTGAACACATGGCGCCGTCTGTCTGAGAGACGGGTGCGTGCAGTTTGGGCTTTACAATCCCTGCTGCGTGCACTGAACTGAACCCTGAATGAGAGGCAGTCTGCACGCTCAGGAAAAGCCAGTGCTCGAGACACACGATCAATACTGATGGAGTCCGGGATTATGCAGAAGGAGAAAAAAAAAAATCATTATCAGGGTTTAGTTTGTTTTTCAAAAATTTAATTTGATCATTTTTAAAATCTGAACATTCTTCTCAGTTTGTTTTTATCACTGACTCACATAATAATCTTCTTTATCATTAAATGTCCTTTTAATTTCTACATAGTTTACATCGAAATACATTGTAACCATGCAACTTGTTTCCTCATCATTTAGAAACGTCTTTAAGCCCTTCAGTTCATGTGTAGTGACTCTTTAAATGAGAATAAATGTTGTAAACACACAGAGACCTTTGTGCTCCTCAGAATGATTGACGACATATTTCTCAACTTGAACACACATTTAGAAAAATAAAAAACTGAATTATCTTTTTAATGTAGCTCTAGCGAAAGTTCAGACAGGAAGACTACATTTTGCTCACTTGTTTTATTGTTTATTCTCACACCATGTCAAATCACTCCTCAACGCATGCTCACTCATAACTTCTCGTAATCATCCCCCGGTCACACCTATCCAATAGCACTGCTCCACTCCCTCATCGTTAGCCTATCACATTGCTGCTGTCTCTTTTTAAAAATGGCTTTCTCTTCCACTAGTTCATTCATGCCATCGTTTACGAGCGACCCTCCGCCTCCCCATCGCCACCGAGCCCTCGCAGTTTCATCACCTCCTTCATCCCATCAGCCTCAGATGACATCATCAGCCATCGTCCGGTCAACCCCCAGCCTTCGCAGTTTGCCTCAGATGACGTCATTAACCATCTCCTCGTCAACTCTAGTCTTCACAGTTCAATCAACTTCTTCAGCGCATCAACCCAGACGACATCATCCGCTAACACCTCCACCACCGGGGTCTGGACTCTAGGGAGGGATAGATCTTGCTGCCGCTCAGGGCAGACATCGTAAATCACCCCGTCTCCCTGTAGAGTTCAAGCGCCAAAGATTCTCTTACAATCATTCTGTGTCACATATGTAAAATAAACCTTTCACCTTTCGATCACTTACTTGTCTCTCCTGATTGAACTTGCTTTATTAAAATAGCGACGGACCGTTGTGCGTCACTTTGTAAATGTTTGTAGCTGTTTTTCTTTTTGGCTGATTTTGCTTTTATTTGTGCGCCCACTTTTATGCTGTGAACTCGATGTCACTGTAAATGAGTGAAACCTCGGTGTCTTTCGAGTTATAATAAAGGTTTTTAAATTGAATCTGAAAAAAAAAATTTGTTTGTTTGTTATTCATTTTCTTTGATTTATTTTACCTCGTGACTGATGTCATTTTGGTCCTTTTTAAGATTCCTATTTCATTATTAAAATAGGTTTGAATTTGAGTTTTTTTTAACAATTTAAAAATGTAAAACCGTCTCAGGGAAATGTTTACAGCGATATCAGGGATGTCTTTGCACGGCCTGTGAATCTTCCACGGTTCATCTTCAGCGCGCTCACAGATGATCCTGTAATCCGTCTGCGAGCATGTGTCCAGATATGACACCTGAAGTGACCTAAACGACATGCCATGCTCGGGCTGAAGGTCCAGGTCTTCACTTCACTGTAATCTCATTAGACGTGGAGCACACGATGATCTGTATGACAACATGGTGATCATTGTGAGGAGCGCTCAGATCCGGAGGAAAAAATCTCCCAGGTCAATGTGGGGCGCGTAATGAGGCTCTGCGGTAAAGTCCGTTTAATCTGGAGTTCATTAACGATAACGGCTGGGTCGGAATTTTTTTATTTATTTATTTTAGTTTTTTATTTGTTTATTTCTTAATTTATACATTTCTATTATTGTACAAAAAAGTTTTGAATTTCTTATTTTTTGGTCTCCTTTTGTTTTTTTTTATCTGTTCTTATCCATCCACTATTTTGATTTTGACCGTTTTTTTCCCATTCGGGGTCGTGGGGTGCTGGTGCTGATCCCAGCTGTCATTGGGCGAGAGGTGGGGTACACCCTGGACTGTTCACCAGTCAATCACAGGGCTGACATACAGAGACATGGAACCAGCCGTACTCGCTTTTTATTTGCTCTTATATAGCGTTTACTTTTTTATTGTTTTTAACTGACTTTTATTAGATTGCTTCTTAATTTCGTTTCGTTTCCGTCGTTTCATTTGAAATATTTCTGTCTTGTCTTCTGTTTAAGAAGAACATCCAAAATAAAAGCTGAACAATTTTTGTTTCAAAGCGGAAAGAAACAAATTTCAAATGTGATTAAAAATGTGAAATTTGGCGATTAATTGCGATAAAAATGTTATTGTTTTAAAGGCCTATACTGTTTATATATATAGGCTATCCTTTCAAATATAACACATTTTTCTATATAGAGTATATAGAGTTGTCTTTGCTCTTTCTTTGTTGTTTTCCGTCACTTTCTCTGACAGACAATCCTCCGAGCATTAACCTCCTCTCAAGGCGATTTTCCAGGACACATCTGAGCTTCAATTGTTGTTTATGTGGATCTTTGTCTTTAACAGGCTCTTACACTTGATTAGTCCGTCATTAGCCACCACGGGGACAATGTCAAGGTAAACCCGCTAATCCTCGATATGTTAAACACAGATGGACGCTGCTGGCGTTAAACGGGGCGACAGACGTGACGGGCCGTATGACCTTCATTCCAGTGATTAAGATTCAAGATATAAAAGGTTTTTATGTCACGTGTCTGATCGCTGAGAAACAGAGTGCCAAACGGAAACTGAGATTTAAACACTGCTGAAGAAAGAAATGCTGCAACAACAAATATTAACTACAATACAACCAATTATATGAAACAAAGAAGAATAAATTCACGTCAAATTAGCAAAAAAAACTAAATAAACATTTTTTTTTTATGACCACACCTCGTCTGAAGCACGAGTTACATTTTTTAAGTCACTGATGTTTTCTCACATATTTAAAAAAATGTGGCTGTAAAACACATTAAAATTATTCCCATCCTTCCTTTTTTTCATAGCATTTAAATGCTAAAGTAACAATCGATCAACCAATCAATCATTATTTATATAGTGCCAAGTCATAACAAATGTTATCTCAAGACGGTACTCACTGATAAGACAAAAGGGATAAGGGGAGATGGGTTAAGACCCAGGAAGGAGTTCTCCTTTGTATTCCTCACGTTCCTGTTGTATACAATTCCTTACCGCTGAGGTGGAGGTCAGAGGTCGTGCATGAATGAGGCTGGCGGTGGTATCAAATAGCTTTTTTTAAAACTCTGACATATTTCAAGTTCATGTTTCAAATCCGTATCTATACATCTTTCAAAATCTAATTTGATACTTTGCAAAGTGCATAATATCAACGGTTTTATTTTGTATTTGTGAATAAAATGTGAATGATTACTTTTAATCAGAATTGTTATTTGTACATTTAGCTTATTATTTCATTTCTGCCCTCAAACATTAAACTGGTCTTTCTAAAAAACAGTATAACTCAACTTGCTCATATTTGGTTTTAAAGGTGCACTGTGGAGTTTTAGTAGAGAAATGTGAAGGTTGGAGAAATGTTCAGATTCTGAGGTATATGTTTATAACTCTATACACAAACTGTCCTCAGAGGAAAATGTGGTCCCTGGAACTGTTTGAAGATAAAATGTCACGCGAGAAGTTATGGTCTGCAACAGTGAAACCGTAACTCTCCTGGTAGCTTTTTAGCTCCAAACATTGTTCCAGGGACCAAATATATAATATAATATATATAAATAATATATTTTCTTTGAATAAAGTTTGTGTATTTAGTTCAGAAAATGTAGCAGAGAATTGTTTCACCTTTAAAGGTCTTAATGGTCTTTGCTGCAGATTTGATTTTGAGCAGAGGGTCCACCTACAACCCCCCTCAGGTCCTCATGTAGAGGCCTTTTAATTATAAAGTCTGAACAGAAACCTACTCTTTACATTTCATGCTCCACGCCTCTGAGGGAGCTTTGCAGACCGTCTGACAGCAGCAGATACATTTAAATCCGTCAGATCTGATGAATCTGGTGCTTCTTTTAAACGGCTGTTAACTTCCTGTTTGCCTATATCGTTGTTATTTCTAGCCGTGATCGATTTTGTCTTACATGATGCCCCCCATGTGTGATCTGATTTTGTATATGGATGTATGCATGTTTGTATGTATGCTGATCTGTACCTCTTCTTCTTTGCTCTTTTATTTATTTTCTGTCAGACAGTCCTCCAGGAGTAAACAGCCCGGGAGTCTTACTAAACGGTTCCTCCAAAGACCAATTTTTTGATTAGCACTTAATCAACAAAGGGCACAACGTGGAGGTAAACCCGTTAACCCTCGACATGTTAAACACAGATGGACACTGCCGGCGTTGAACGGAGGACAGACATCTCGGGTTGTACGTGGTTCATCTCAGTGATTAAGATTCAAGATATAAATGTTTTCTGGGTCAGATGTGTTGACAACAATGTGCTGCATGTGCACATTTTTAAACAACAGAGGTTGTTCTTAAAGCTATTGGGTGCAGAAAGGGGAAATAAGGAGAATAAGAGAAACAAAAGGATAAAAAAACAAGAGATAGATTCTATAAATAAATAAATATTAGTATTATTCTAAAGCATTTAAAAAAGCCATGTCAATTAATGAAAACTATTCAAGTAGATGTTATTTTATTAAGACGTTGTATTTTCACATTTGATTCTCTTTTGTGTGACTCTAATGTTGGAGCATCCTGGCACCAGAATTTACCTCCAGATTAATAAAGTTATCCCATCTTATCTCATATTCGGGTAAGGTCGGGTAATCAGTCAAACGAGGTGGTTAACAGCACGCTGCCGAGATGGCCTTTTTTTTTTATCCTACGCCGCAGCGTCATTGTGACATTAAAAATAAAGAAGGCACTAACGGAGACTTATCATGGATAGTAAGTGTTTCTATGTTTTGAGAGCTTGTTGAAGATGAATTACTAAATGTTACAACATATGAACAAAAAAAAAACTGAACCAACTCTTCAGTCACAGTTTATAAAGAATAAAGTAAAAAAATTAATAGTTTTAAACGTGATTATTATTTTAAAAAAAAATGTTTTTTTGTTTTTTTCATAGAGGCAGTATTCCTTGAGGAGGGCGGCCGGTGTTCGAATCCGACCTGTGGCTCCTTTCCTGCATATCATTCCCCCCCACTCTCTCTCTCTCTCTCTCTCTCTCTCTCTGATTTCCGACTCCAAAAGCCCCAAATATATCTTAAAAATTCATCCAATACATTTCACAACAGAATTGATTTTTTTTTTGTATTCAGTTGTTTTAATTTGTATGAAAGGTTATAAAAGTTATTAACTTTTTATTGTTTTAATTACATATATTTCATTGCTCTTGGTTTGTATTACTCTCTGCTTCTTTTTTTAAAAATTTTTTTAGATTTTTTTTGGGAAGGCCTTTTTTTGTCTTTATTTAGGGACAGGAGTGGATAGAGTTGGAAATCAGAAAGAGAGAGAGAGAGAGAAAGAGAGAGAGGGGAATGACATGCGGGTAAGGAGCCACAGGTCGGATTCAAACCCCGTCCGGCCGTCTGAAGGACCACAGCCTCTGTACATGGGGCGCGCACACCAACCAGCAGGCTCCCAGCACCCTGATTAGTCTCTACTTCTAAATACATGTTAGTTTATCACTATTTTATGATTATTTTATTGTTTTTCAGTCGGCGTAAGGCACTTAGAATTACATTTGATTTGCATGAACGGTGCAGTGTAAAATGTTTTTGATTGTTGGATTGATGAGAACAAATCAGTGCAGCAACTGCCTTTTTTTAAAAGTCCCAGCAAACACTAAATGTAACTTTAATTCAATCTTCGACTCTCGAAACTTCAAACTGTGCCAGCGAGTCCAGAGTGAATGATCAATGTGTCATTTCCATAATCTCTCTCTGAATGAACAGTTGAAAAGGCTTAGCGTGGGATTACTGACTCCATTAATATAATAAGTGTGAATGTGTGACAAGTCGATGTGATCCACACGCAGCAGCTGGTAAGAGGCAGGCCCTGTGAGGCAAATCTGCTTTCAGCGAGGGCTTGATACCAGTTTAACTTTTTGATGAGGTGATGTCCTTACCATGTGCTAATCTTGTTTGGAGTTTCTTGCAAGACTCTCTGTGAGCGCTAAGCGTCCATCAGACAGTTTAACGCCTGTCAATAGTGTAACAATCTGTTGTCTGAGCGGATAGCATTAACACTAACGCTTCGCCCCGCTGAGGGATTTTTAAAAAAATGTTTTAATGGTTTGAATCATCTCTGCGTTAGCTTTGGACACATTTTTATTTAATTTAGACATTTATCTGAATCTAAAAGTGCAGATTCCTCTTTTTTTTTTTCTTTTTTTTTTAAACGTAATTATTCAGAAACAAAAATGTGTGGTTTTGTTGAGAAACATGCAAAAAAATAACAAAATGTTCTGTATTTATTAAAAAAAATGTGTCAGACAAAAAGTTTTAAAGCCATTTTTTAAATATATTTCTTAAATTAAAGAATTTAATTTAAGAAATATATTTAAAAAATATTTTTTAATTTACATAACTCAGAAATATTAAAACGACACAATGTCAAGTGTAATATTTTTTTAAATGAACTAGTACCATTTTCTGAAGGCTGGATATTTATGCTTTTTAATGATTGGTTTCTGATAAATTCAATTTTCTTCCCCACAAACTCACCTTCAGTAAATCACAATGATTTTTGCTCCTTGAAAATTATACTCCAACGCATTTTAGTCAATTAAAATAATTCCACTTACCCTGATTTTCTTTTGACTTTCTTTGCTCTGATGAAAAAAAATCGTATACATCCAGAGGAATAATCCACACTTCCTATGTGAGCACATTTGCTGAGTAAGTCGTGAACTGCATGTTAACGTCTCCAGCAGCTGACTCAGGTAAACACAGAGGCCTTGTTATCTAACAATATGCGTCCTGCACTATGGCTCGACTGTGCAGCATGCTTTCCTCTCCTTGCACACAGGAAGGGTTGCACCTCACCAGAGTGGCCCAGCAGCGAGCTTTTGCACTAATATATCTTCCCTCCCTGATTGATTACTTTAGGTCTCGGGGTTCAAAGCCGGTCATGAACAATTTTTGGATGTGAGGAATCTGTTCACCCCGGGCCCTCAACTGACATGATGCCCTGAGCCGGATGTCCCCGGCTACTCTGGGTGACCTGGGGAGGGCACACGAGTTGAACCTTTCTCCTTAAAGTTCAGGGTAAGCTCATGGGAACACCAGAAGGCTCCCATTGGAAAAGGTTGAAGTGAGAGGATTAGCTTGAACTGAGGAGTGAACTGGGGGAATCTATTTCCGATACTGGTCTGCTTTTTTCACCACATTCATATTGAGGGATGGTCAGAACCGTCCGCGTTCCCAGAGTGTGGGCGTAAGAACCCACCCTCGCTAAGAACTATGAATCACGGCGCTCCGGCCAAACTTTCCTATGAGTCATGCATTTTTTCCATCACATACTGGGAAATTCAAACTGGGCATGTTGTGTCAAAGTGAGCAGGAAGTGTTTTAAACCATTACTGGGGGGATTTAGCGGCTCATGGACCCGTACGGTACATTCAAGTGCAACTCAAGGTTGGTCACGGAAGAGTTTTGTTGCACTGTAAAAGCATCTTTTAAAAAATACCAGCTTTAAAATACTGCAGCTCTGTCCAAAATGGAATGTCATTTTTTGCTTTTTGGAAAAAGTGCATTGATTCGTTCTGCACACGATGAGCTACAGCGAGGCCGAGGGTAGAGGTGACAAAGTACGAGTTCTTTGTTTCTGTACTTACATAGAGTTTTCAGGTGTACGTAAACTAAACCCGAGTATTTATTTTAGCGACAGCTTTTAAAATGATCTCAGAGCACGTTTAAAACAGGCTCTTGATTTACGCTTCGATGCACTTGAGGAGAATTATTGAAAATGTTCATGTTTGCATCATTGCACGCCGCCCTCCGAACGACGAGACATTTTTTTTAACCAAAACGGACGGTACGACAACGCATTCCATTTTTTCTTTTTTAGGTTACATTTTTTGGGCCTTTTTGCCTTTACTGGATATGACAGCTGAAGAGAGACAGGGAGTGTTGGGAGCAGAGAGTGACGTAAAGCAGTGGGCAGAGGTCGGCTTCATCTAGGATTACAGCCTCTGTTCAAGGTGCGTACAACATAACCACTAGGCTGTACGGCGCTCCAGATAAAACACTCCATATGCGACCTATTGCTGAACATTTGGGCCGCACAATTAAATGCAAATTCATTGCTATCAAGATGTGAACATTAACAAAAACGTGCAAGAGTCGGGATATATTTCTCGATGAATTTTAAAGATTTATGTTGAAAAGCAATAATGTCCTCCAATTGGATGGAGGTCTGGGTTTATGATGATATGATATATATGACTATATGCCTTCACGCCAATCTGATGCAGTCAGATCAGCTGCCCTCACATTAGTTTGTGACGATTTAGTGTTATTAAAAAAACTTTTATTTTGAAATCAGGAGAAAGATGTTGCAAACAGAGCAAAGAACAAAAAAACTTGAGCTATCTTGCAAATCTTTGAGACCGACACACAGGTGCTGACAGGCATCGCACAGCGGCAAAGCACAACATTGACGGCAGTTCTTGAGAGCTCTAATCAGGATAGAAACCATCTTATAAGTTGTCGTTATGAAACAAAAACCACCGTCACAACCATCATCATCATCATCAATGATATCAAGACCATCATCATTAAGTTAGTAGGTATTCATGAAAGAGCTGGGAGGTAGTTTTTTAAGTTTCATCGTCTCCAAATATAAAGTGAGGTTCATTTAGCCTTGTGCAGAGAAATAGCTGCTAGAAACATCCTCCAAATGGACACGTCACAGTGAGGCTAAACTTTTTACACTGACTTCACAGAATAATTTGACTTTTTAATTAGGTATTTCATTTACCTTCTTTGGAGCCAGGCAATACAAATACAATTCTTGGTCTCTGGGTTTCAATCTCAAGAATGACCTCCAGCAACAAAACACAACACCGAGTGACACAAGAGATATACAACACACCGACAAAACGGAACATAACTCAGAAACAGGAGAAGTGCTTTTGACAGACTCTTCCAGTCTCAGGTATTAGCCTGAAGCCGCACATGTTTGCCGCACCTTTAACTCTGTGTTTTTCGAGTTCAGCCAATGTTAACTCTACTGTTTCATCCTATGTCAGACTTCCAAGTCACGTCACCTCGATACAACTCAGGTCATGTCGAGTCAAGCCAATTAAGGTCAAACCATGACATGACAAGACACAACAAGTTGATTCACGTCGTGCCAGATCCAGAGCAGGTGAAATTAAATTCTAAAACACTTATACATATATTATTAAACATAATTTTCTATAATTGTAACGGTAAATACATTTATGAAAATATTTCTTGTCTGGAATGAAATGACGTGATCTTTTCTGGGTTTTGAAGTAGAAGGATTCAGGCTGCTTGGTGTGCAGCTCTTCTGTGAGGCTGTCCATCTGGGAACCCAAAGCATAGGTACTGACATTTTATCTCAGCCCTTTGGCGCCTCATTCAGACGCACAAAGTGATAATTATTCTGTGTCCAACAGATAGATGCAGATAGTGTTCTCTTCCCCTGTCTTAAAAGGGGTCCATGACTGTTTCTTTGGATTAAGACAAAAAAAAAAAAAAAAGCACAGGTAACGCAAACGTCATGAGGTCGTTTACAACAAAAACTGAACGCTTAGTTTTGCATCCATGCAGGACTTGAAGACACTCCAAACAGTCACCTCAGACAGACTGTTTTCTGTTTTTACCTCAGTTATCAGTACAAACCTAGTTCACAATTGCACAAAACTTTATCTGGATTTTCTCCTGCCAGCCCTTAAATAGCTTTAAGAACAACAGCCCCCTTTATTTTTTTTTCCACAGAAAGTGAGAGTGAGGTGATGTGAGAAAACGCAGCAGAATATAATCAGTAGAAATCACCTCGAGTTAATAGGAAGGGGTGGTGACGTTTATTCCCTGCGATCGGTGCACAACAACCATTGCAATGTCTGTGCATGTCAGTAAACTGCTGCATTAGATTTCCTGTTTGCCATAATGATCTTCTCTGCTCCTTCATTGATACTGTGAACACGTTGAATGTATAACGGACTCTGTGGCTTCGTCTGCCACTTTGTCGTTTTTTTTTAATGTCTTGCCTCAAAGTACCCCTAAAGTACTACAAAAATGATTTCTCTGAATATATCGAATCCCCAAGTCTAAAAGTATTGTTCAATCTTCTGAGGCCTTCCAAATACTGAACACCTTCAATCTACTTCTTAATGTGTCTCTTCATAAAGCTTCTGAAGAACTCTAATCTATTAGACATTGCAAACAGACAGGTGATCTTAATGAAAATAATTGATTCACTTCTATCAAAGTTAACAACTTTGTTAATAGATTAATGAGTTAATGAGGTTACATTTTTGATTTACTGTGACCACCTCTGCTGACTTGCAGAAAAAGGAACATCCTGAATGTGTCCTGACAGTATTTTTTTTATAACTTCATAGACTTATTGCTTTCTGAGTTACTAACTCTTCATGAGAGCTGCTTTCCTTTCCCCTCTCTGACCTCATTAGGGATTCTGCAGATGAACCGCTGCTGGGATAGAAAAGTAATGAGTGAATCATCACAGCAAAGAGCAAGCGAACCTTATTAAAATACATTTCTCTCCTAGGACACAGAGAGAATTCAACTCCTTTCAATCACTAAATCACAAAGTTAACAACACCGCTGTGTGTCTGCTTGAAACCGATGAAGATAAGAAAACGTACCAAACATGTCTGATGTTCAGGGCGCAGGACAGAAAGGCGAAACTTCTAAATATAAATTGAAGTAGAAGTGAGAGTCGAGAGTCTGATTACGCAGCTCGTTTTGAAAGAGTCTGGTCTTTACTGAACAGCTGAGAGAAAAGACTGTGGAGATGATGTCATCGAGAGATAAAGACCAGCTGCTGCAGAGACGACGAACAGAAGCAAACGAGTAATAAAACTGGATTCACACAGTTCAGTCCATTCCCATTGAGATACGACATGGTGTCTGTTTAGGGATCCCATTGGAGAGATCCAGCTCTTCAGGGCAGGATTATGCTGTCCACTTACATCATAAGGCCCCGACACACCAAGCAGACGGCCAAGAACTGGTGGCAACGAAGGCCTTTGGCGTCGCACTAGAACACACCGCAAAGACTACAGCCGACGGCCAACCACCACGTACGTTCTGCGCATGCGTGAAAGGCAATAACTCTCCATGCCAGCAGGCGGCGGTAGTCTGTAATCGTCATTCCAAAAAAGGGAAACAGGAAGAGGACGAGGAAGAACGCGGATAAATAAACCGTTGATGTGATACGAGAAGACGATTTTCTCACCGCTGTCGCTCAACACTCGTAATATATGTACTTCTAATGGAGAATAATGTCTGATAAAAAGTTGAGAATGGCTCTGGCGTTGTCAGCCCTTGGTCTTTTATTAGTGGAACAAGAATAGAAGAGGCGCTTCCGTATTTCTTCTCGTGAACTCGCTCTCCTTTTTCGCTTAGCTGAACAGCCAATCGGAGAGATTCCTACCCCCAATCGTGCCGGTGACGGCTCACGCAGCTTCAACATGCAGAGTCGGCCCAAAAAAGGCGAACTGGGGCCGACGGGTAGCGACGGAGCCGGACACACCGCTAAAACTAGAGGGGGGCGACCGCTCACCGACGGAGCGACGGTCTCCTTGGTGTGTCAGGGCCTTAAAGGACAAAGGACACTCCTTAACAGGGATGCTGGTCTGAGGATGCACTCACACTACGCATCCGTACTGTGGCCAGGTACGTTTGACCCCAATAGCTCCAGTTCGTTTGACTGAATGGTAAATGGACTTGAGCTTATATAGCGCTTTTCTAGTCTTCCTACTACTCAAAGCACTTTTACACTGCATGTCACACCTACCCATTCACACACTGATGGTCGTGGTCGCTATGTATCTATCAGAAGTAACTAATCCCATTCATACACCGCCACCGTAGCAGCGGGAGCAATGTGCAGCAATGTGAGTGCAGGCCAGTGGGGTAATTTGGAGGGGGGGGGGGGGGGGGGCAGTCATGCTTTAGTTGCAGGTCAACTTTGCCTAGTGTCAGTGCCCCTCTTTATCACCAACCTACAATGTTGATTTAATTTTTCTATAAAAACAACTAAAGCCTCAGTCCCACCTTGGAACATGTGACCCCCCCCCCCAACGACCCACGGAAGACCGGGGGTGTTAACAACTCAGCTAACGACTCTCATGTGAGTCAACCTCGATCATTAGCATGCTAATAATCTACATCTAGGTGTATATTTCCATCTCGTCCATCAGTTAGCTTAGAACTGAAGAAGACATCCGGGTGAAATGTGAACTGTCTTCAAGATCTTCAACTGTAAGTCCAGTTGCCTTTGGATCAAACGTTGAGATACAATATGGTCAAACATTAAGGGCCTTATTTGATCAAGCCATAGTGCATGGTCCATGGTGCATCATGAAGGTGTATTGAGGGGATTTTCAGCTCAACTGGTGCTGATAAAATGGCAGAAAAAAGAGTGCACCGTATGTGCAATGTGCAGAGGGGTTGCATTTAGCATTAAGCATTTAGCCTGACTTTGACTGACTTGATTTTGCCCGCCGTGTAACATGCATTCAACAAATCAGAGCTTACATTCCCTTCATTAGGCAGATGCACATCACAGGTGCATATTTACGCTTTGGTGTCTCTCCTTCCTCTGATTACTTTTATAAGCAGATCAAACACAGGTGTATTGATGCAGTGTGCATGTGGATTGTGTGTCTGCACTTTTTTTCCCCACAAACTGAAAACTGTTTTTCGCACAGATTTCTCAGTGATTTAAAGTTAGTGAACTAAAACAGACAGTTTTCAAACTGTACTGGACAACCCCCCCCCCGTGGAGAGTGTCTACCCCTCAGTGTATACAGCATGTTTTATTCAAAGTAGCTCAACTTTATTTATTTTTCATGCGGCGATGAGGTGAGAAAAGGCAGCTGAGAGCGCTAAATGGGGACTTCACGCTGCCTCTCACTTATGTTTGTTTTCAAAACATTTTCTTGAAACTGTGAATTATTGATAGTCCCAGAGGGTTACAGACATACATAGACTCCAAGTGAAATACGCATAAAAAAACAACCAGTTAGGGTGCGTTCACTCTGTTTGTTAACAGCTCATATTATAGTTTAATTTGTTACATTTCCCCCTGAGGTATTAATGTGTTTTAATAGTGTAAACAATAGTTTTATCTAAATATCTTTGGTGATAATCACTGAATAAAGCCCTATTCGCACGGGACTAGTATTACCTGGGGACCTCATGTGATTTAGAAATTACCCCACCACCGTCTGTGTTTCGTGCGGCGCATTCACACGGGATAAACGAAGTCCGTGTTTTATCTCGAATTTACTGACATCATCCCCCGGATATGATGTCAAGTGTTAACCTTTCCTGCTTCGGCGTTCCGACCGTGGTCACAGGGGAGACTTATTGGTGCTGCTCCAGGGCCGAAGGTTGTAGCCCTCAACTCCGGGACTAACCCCCGTCACAGCGGTGTGAAAATGGTCTTCTCGCCGACGCGGTGTTTTCTAGTGCAACTTTTTGGCCAAGACGGGAAGGCAACGCCACAGTCAGCCACCAGCGTATGGACTCTATGGTGTGTGTGTGTGTGTGTGTGTGTGTGTGTGTGTGTGTGTGTGTGTGTGTGTGTGTGTGTGTGTGTGTGTGTGTGTGGGGGGGGGGTTAGCTCTTGCAGCCACTCAGACATCTTCAATCACCCTGTCTCCCTGTCGAGTTCAAGCGGCGAAGATTCTCTGACAATCATTCAATATCACATCATCATGTATTTACTCGTCTCTCCTGATTGAAACATTTTTTCTAACACACTGAGACACACTGTTCTCTTTTAGTTCCATATATGACTTATTGTGTTGGGGTACAACAAACTGGTTGGTTCATACTTTAGAAGTTTGAAACAAAACAACTGACTTTGCCTCAGTATTCAGAGGTTGTTTGAAATCAGAGAGTTGGTATAAACTGAGGGGAACAATGACAAGGACAAGTATAAAGCAGAGATGTGTATCGGTCAGCGGGGTCAACTTGTGGAACAGATGTTACATCCGTCCATCCAAACATCATCTAGACCACTCACCCCAATCTGGGTCGCGGGGTGCTGGAGCCAATCACAGCCGCCACTCGGCGAGGCCTTGTACACCCTTGACTGGTTGCTTGTCAATCACAGGGCAGACATACAGAGACAAACAAGCAGGCACATTCGCATTCATACCTACGGCAATTAACCTAACAAGCCTTGTCTTTGGGCAAGGAGCGGAAGGGGAACGTAAGCACGCATGGAGTAACAATCAAATTGTACACAGAAAGGCCCTGTCCTGCGGGGGAACAGCTGTGACAATGAATTCAAAATGTGTCGTTGCTTTCCTCATTAAAAAAAAAAAACGTTTAGGAATAAGGTGAAAAGGTCAGCGGTATGGAGAACAGTAAAGATGAAAATACAATTCAGAAACTCCTGGTTGTGACTTTCTTGAATTATTTTGTCATGGAACTTAAAAATATTTGAAAGTTCGTCTGTTCTGCATCGTTATGACACTGAACAAATAGGCCCGCTCGTTTTCGTTTTCACGTCTCCATCTTCCTTAAAAATTTGGACTTGAATCAAAAGATCTAGGGCAGTGAAGTGAAGTGAAGTGATATTTCCTGCCTTTAATTCTTTAACATCGAGAGCCGATGTTTTGCAGCTGTTTCCCTGTAAAAGATGTGAACGATGCTCATATTGTTGGTTTCAGATGGTTGAAATGTTCAGGGCAAAAAAAAAAAAAAGACACTGCACGCAGCCTACACAGCGTGACACAGCGCTTTGTTTGCTAATCTATTCAAGAGACCTGGAGGAGGAAGTGTGATAAGAACAGCGAAGACAGACGCGCAAAGTGCTATCAGGAAAATGGATTTCATACCGCACTATTGTCCCTGGATGTGCTCCAGACATGCACTCAAATAAACACGCACTTTTATTCAACCTTCGACTGTAAAATATGATTTCAGGCAATTTAAAAGAGCCATTCTTTCATCACAGAGGAGCAGACGTGAGTATTCACAGCAGGCCTCGATGACACTGAAGGTCACGCCAAGCTTCTTACAACAACGCCTGAAGTGTCCTTGAACGCAGCGCAGATCTTTGCAGAGACTATAACAGCTGCCGGGCACGATGGAGACCTTGTCGGAGAGCCTGACTGTGTGTGTGTGTTCCTGTGCGTATGTGTGTGTGTAGAGAGAGTATAAATTGAACTTTATTGTGCTACATTTCTAAAAGCTCTGCAGAACTCATTAACTCATTATTGACTTATCTTCTTATTTTCTTTTGCACGATTTATTGTGCTGATGCTTTCCTTTGGTCCTTAAACGTTTCACACATTCCCTCACAAAAACATAAACATCCAAAATATTCTGAATGCAGAAACACAAACAACATATTAAAATATGAACTTTGAGATGATTTTATGTGTTCACAAATGTAAATGTAATGACCAGAGGGGACAATTATTTCATTTTTAATTTGTCTTCTTCAATGTTGATGCTTATTCCGACAGGATGTCTTGGAGTATCTCACTTCTCTTTAGAAATTTGCACAACTTAAATGTTTAGTTGGAACTCATAGTCCATTTATTGTGTATTTTAGAATTCATTACGTTAACCGGATTATGCACACAACTCCCTCCTGCACCCAGATCTTGGCAGCTCAAGAGGCCTGCACATTTTCACCACATGTAGCGATGTCGTTTTTTATTGTGATGTTAATATTTTTCTGTCTCTTTTTGGGTACTGGGGTCCTTGCCTTCACTTGCTCTTTGTGTGGCGTTCACTGTCAGGGTTGGGGGGGCTTGAGGAGGCAGGCACTGCGATATCACAATGTGCGCCTTGTTTTGCTTTGTCGAACTCACGCCGTTGTATTCCCATTTTTGGAAAAGGACCCAACAAACATTTGATCACAACAACCATACAGTAAGGTTACGACGGCAGTAATGAACTTTGTGATGATGGGACGCTTTAGATAATGAATGAGCTTTAACTCTCATAGTTTTTGATTCTAGAAAAAGGTCAATAGAATCACATAGATGAGGAAACTGTATTTAATGTTTGAACCAGGATTTTATACTTTGCTTTTTGCTTTTTAAAAACCAATTTTTCAAAATGCTGAGCACACAGCTAAAATCCTCTTCAATTACTTCAAACAGCCGGGCCAAGAAGAATCTATCGTTTTAGTTTGAGTCCATCAGCCTTGAAGATGTGAAAAAGAAGAAACTGTTTTTCCTACACTTCTCCCAGTGAGCGCTTACAGTCCTGACACGGACTAGAAAATGTGACCACAACAATCCAGTCCTCAAAACACCCCATTGGCTCCCCGTACAATACAGAATCAATTTCAAAAACGTTTTATTAGTCCATAAAGCTCTCAGTGGTTCAGCTCCTGAGTACATGTCTGACCTGCTCACATTCTACAACCCGACCCGGACCCTCAGGTCATCAGGTGGAGGTCTTTTAGACGCACCCAGAATTAGATCAAAGTCTGGAGAGGGGTCCTTTAGTTACTGGGGTCCCTCTCTCTGGAACAAGCGTCCTGTTGAGCTGAGGTCCATCACTCTCTACTTTTAAAGAGTCCATATTCTGCCCTTTTTGGGGTTCGTATATTTAATCTATGTACCTACTTTTGTACGTTCACAATAGCTAAAGTTCGAAAAAAGTGTCTGTTTTCATGTACTGCTCCTCCTTGCTCCCTCTACGCTCTGAGTCCGTCAGCTACACTCTGCTGAGCCCCCACTGCTAGACCCCACGTGGGCCAAGTCTGCTCTGATTGGTCTGCCGATCCGCTCTGTCGTTATTGGTCAGTTGCTCAGCACGCTTCTCGGAAATTTCAACATGAGCTGCAGGGCTTGCCACAACGAGCCAACGGGCTTAGATCAGTGATCTCACACTGACAAAGACGCCGCACTGACACATTTTTTATCGAGGGGGGCTAGAACCGAGCGTTACATGCGGCTAATGCTACAGCTAACAGGAGGAGGAAGGAGAAGCTGCGTTTCCGCGGACTTTGAATTTTTGCACATAGATGTGTCTAAACATGCACAGGACACTTGGAAAACACACTAAAGAGCATATAAACAGGGGACTTGATCATTGTTAATGACCATGATCATTGACAACAACAACAGGGGACATTTTTGAGGTCACCTCTTGGGCATGCTTTAAGTCATCCCAAAATCATGTTAAAACCAGTCTGGTGTAGTTTTACAATTTTTGCCAAGAGGGGACCTGAAGGTGTGTGTGTGTGTGTGTGTGTGTGTGTGAGTTTATAAATGATCACTTGTGTGGTAAGTGACATTTGCTTTGTTGTGTGTATGACTTTACTGATTCAATTTCTTTTATCTTATTCATAACTTTTTTTAATGATTTTCTTGTCACATGCTGTGTTTTTTAAAGCACACTGAGGTCATCTCTAATGAAATGTGCTTTATAAATAAAATTGTTATTGCTATTACAGAGTGATCTACACAGAGTCAATCATGACATTCAAAGTCTCACACAACATTTAAAGCAGAAGCTGAAGAGGGTTAAAGTCTGGAGCAGCTCATCTTTTTTTTCCGACATGTATCATAAGCTCACCCAGACGGACTGACAGAGAGGAGGAGGAGGGGGGGGGGGGGGGGGAAGCAGAGCTGAGAGGGAGGATAAATATTACCATTTTGAATGGCCTCATCTTTCCAGCGGGGGGAGCAATTTTCTGCTGGCTCTAAAATAGATGGGAGAGGCACTTTTAAAAAGAAGAATCTATTCTCTGAGTGACACAGGTGAAGGAGGCAGACTGACGCTCCTCTTTATTTTTTATTTATTTCACATCAAATCAAAATGAATCAACAGTCAGATGCTTCATAATAATCAAAACAACAACAACAGGTTCATCAGAAACATCAGAAACATCATTGTGTAACAGTGTGGTGGTGGTGGTGGTGGTGGCGTCGCCCGCTGAGTGAGGGGAACAAGTTCATGGTAAGCACATTTCAGCTGGTGTCTATGCTCAGATCGATAGCATATGTGCTGGGTCAGTCAGGTCACCAGCTAAACCCACACGTGATGGGTGTGTCCATTAGGTAAACGAATGACTGACCGAGCAATGTATGGATGTCCTGTCCCCTTTTTTCAAGTACATAATGAGCCGTGTCCTTTCTTTTAATGTGCGTCAGCTGTCCTAGTTTGAACTGCACGACCTGCACGACCTGGAGGTGCAGACTGGACATTCAAACTGAGCAAATTGAACTCGTTAATTAAAACAAATACATTTCTGATCAGTAAGAAATTGTATTGGACTGACACTAGACATGAGTTTGATTTTCGTACGATTTGTGGCTAAAAGAAGGGATTTCGATTCGCAGGATTTTATGATTCCTCTCATCACAAAAGCTTTTTTTTTTTGTTATTGCAGAGAGATGAAACACTTACACTGCATCTTACTGCCAAAGGTCCTCTGGTGATGAAGGAAGCAGAAACTCTTAACTTTGAAATGCCGTTAACACATGATCAGTGGTAGGTGCTCTAAAGCTGCAATAATGTCCTGAGTTTGTTAACAATCTCACAAGTGGTTTTGATTTGACTCTGGATACAAGTTTACATAAAGTAGAAGAAACCTAAATGATCATCATATCCCTGTATACATTTTCACAACACATGTTAGTGTGTTAACATGCACTGATGGGGTTTCAGAGCCTGTTTCCTTTTGTGCACGTAAAACTAAACTAAACTAATACTAAATGTGACATCTTGTTGAGTTTGTAGTACGATCCAAAATCACAGTATACACGTCTGTGTATGCAAACAATGCCCGGATGTAGGGGCTCTGGTAGCCTAGTGGTTAGTGCATGTGCCCCATGAATGGATGCCTGGAGTCCTGCAGGTTTGAATCCGACCTGTGGCTCCTTTCCTCCATGTAATTCCCTCTTCTCTCTTTCCCGATTTCTGAATCTATCCCCTGTCCTGGCTCTCTACAAAAGGCATACAAAACAACAAACAATGCCAGGATGTATTCTAGATTTGCCAGATTTTTTACGTATGTGGAGCACACTGGTCATACTAAATTGCAACATAATGCATTGGGGCTATCAAACTATCCAAAAGCAAGAGCTAAAGCCATAAAAATAAAATTAGCATACTGAAATATGCTTTACATGCTGACAAATAATAAATTAAAATGACTACGTCGCAGTATTAGAAATAAATTGATGTGTATTTTTGTAAGATTCTATTTCAGTATAAATGGTCGTGCGAGCTTGATGCTACCTCATCTAATGTAGCTCGGACCAGAAGTCACATGACCCGTAGGTTAGTACGTTGCTAACAGTACACTAGCGGTCGGGTTAGTACGCCGTATGCAGTATATACTGTTTGAGTGTGTAGTAGGCAGTACGTTAGTGTGTGGATTTGAAAACAGCCGGTGAGAAATCAAGACACACCTGCGGGCAGATGATCAAAAACCTGGAGGGCCTGGTACGATATGTATGATATTAGCATACATTTAAACTGTGGAGACAACTTGTACTCTTCCAACAGCCTGCTCTGTGCAGCTGCATGTTTTGGAACATTAACCTAAATGTGTATTGATGTCTGTTTTAATAAGAAGGGGTGCAAAGTCTAGAGCACAGTTAAGGGGTTTATGCATTAATGCGCCCTAGATGCAGGCAGAAAGATTGAAACTACAAAGGTGCTCGTTGACATTCCTGCATGCTGTAGTCTTATTATAAAGATTTACAATTTGTATTCTATCCTTAAAAGACATTTATCTTTTTTATTTATTTTTTAAGAGTTAAAAAAAAAACCCTGACAGATTTTAAATCATAGTTTAATGATGCACATGAGGAGATCCCTCATAGATATCCTCTATTATCTAAAGCATGCAAAAACTACTAAACAATACCCAGAGGAAGTGGTGCACTACCTGGGATCATCTGCATTTTTAGGGGCTTTTCAGTGGATACCTGTGCCCACACTATTACATGACAATGCATGTCTAACTCTATGGATTGTCTACCTATGCATTCTTCGCCTTTTTTGCTCTCCAGATGTCTTCACCTTTTAAAAGCAAAATCCAACTTTCTAGTCAATGTTTCCTTTTGCACATTTTTGCAGCTATAGAGTCTGCAAAAATGTGTTTTGACATCTATCTGTAAATGGAACGCAGATATTTTGACACAGATAATCTAGTCCCTCACCTACAGATTCTGAATTCACTTGCAGGGATTAAAGCAGATGTAAAGAATCCAGAGACTGACGTATAGTGTAACAACCTGCTGTCGTCATATTTTTGTCTTGTATTTATGGGCCTCCTGCTATCTGAGCTGCACCTTCCTCGCTTGCTTGCTTGCTGTTAAAACTGTTGAACAAACTTCCTGAACCGTAATGATTTTGAGAGCACGTGTGAGTTGATTTAAAAGACGAGCTGGATAGCACACAGACAAAACTAACGTCAACAAAGTCAAAAGGTGAAAGTTGAACTTTGCAAAGCCCCTGATGTTTACGATCAAAGTTAAAAAGACAAGGTAAGACCTTTCCACTATCTCTGCTGACAGAGCACAAAGTGAATGCACAACTGATCATGTGTAAATGGCACTTTATGGATAAAGTCCTGATTTCAGTTTTCAGATTTACGCATTTTAGGACTTCAGTTTTGTGAGCTTAGAAAGCACATAAATGATGGCTTACTGCATCAGAGACGGGACGTTTGGGTTTCAGTAAAGAGTTTTCATCTGGAGTATTTTCCTCATTGTCTTGAGCTTGACTATCATGAACTCCACAGCACCGTTGCACACTGTTAATCTTATGTTAAATGAACCCTGAGCTCATGAGGCTGTGAGTGTGTGTGTCGGGGTGATCAGGCCAGACGTCTTACCTGACATACTGGTGGGGTTCAAGGCCGAGACGTCATCCTCAGAGCCTCCTCAGACATCTGGGAACCTACCTACCTGAACACAGAGACAAGGAGAACGACAGTGACCACATGTTTGACTTACAGCTGCTCAAAGACACTACAGTCAAATTCTTAAAATTAGGCATAATGTGCACACTACTTCTCTGTCCCTACTGTGCCATTCTAACAAAGAACCAATGTGTTTAGAGGACAGACTAGTGGCACCTACTGCCTGTCATCGTCCTCTTTGCCTTCATAAAGCTGCTTTAAATTGCTGTTTGATGCCTCTGTTTGAATATCAGAGGACATTCAAGGATGCAGCTTTTTTTTTTACAGTGTGTTCAGGTAACGGAAGGGAACTCTGCACACACATTGTTCAGAACGTGACAGCCCTCATGACACTTTTCATCTGTGTAGGCTGACATCTAGTGGTCAAACATGCAAAAGTAAAAAGTGTTCACAACCTCACAACACATTTTTGAATTAAATGTCTGGTGCGTTGATCACAGACTTATAATTGAGAGTTTTCCCTTTTCTCTCTCCAAAAACACATTTTGTACTTTACAAGAAATACAGAAAAACATAAATATTTAAATGCAACCTGTATACTTTGAGTATATGTATAAAATAGACCCAATAAAAAACTGTGCATTTCCACACACCCATGGACACATTGTGACCTGTTTTAATCGTGGTTTTGTTCATATTTAGGAAATGATAATGAACAACCACTTGTTCTGATGGTTTTGGTAATTGCCAATTATTCATTGTGATATTAACTTTTTGTATTTTCTGTCCTGACTGAGTTTCTTTTTAAAAATAGTTTCAGATGTTAATGATGTCCCTCAGTCTACTGTCCTGGAGTTAGATTAGATTGGAGTTAGAACTTTTTTTGTAATTAATTCATCTGAACTTTATCTCACCAAGAATCTTGCTGTCAAGGTTAAAAATCTCTTACACAGGGAAATCCTCTTAATAAAACAAAAAAAAATATGCTGTGTTTATTTACTGAACATTTACAGCATTTATTTGTGAAATAATTTAATTTTTTTAACCCTTTCATATTTATAGAATAATCTAGGTTGATTTAGTTTGTTAACGATCGAATTTCCCTCTGGGATTAATAAAGTATTTCTGATTCTGATTCTGAACTAGAGGACCTTAGTGGAAGTGGCCTGCGGTGCTGTGCATTCTGGGATTTGGTGTCTTTCATCCACATGAGCGGAAAAAAGACACTTTCTGCCTTTTCTCGGCCAAGGAGGCACCAACTTCAAAATGTATTTCACATTTCTACATATATGACCCAATGTCAATACAGAACGGATGAAGTGTCCCTTTAAGAAGATCAGCATATAATGTATAGTGGAAAGTAAACACCAGAGTGATGTATGGAGTGACACATGGAGTAAGGATGGTGTACAGAGTAACTTCCAGGGCAATGTACAGAGTAATGGATGATGTAATGTTAAGAATAGCACACTGTGTTAAAAACAGTAACATACAGACAAACACAAGGACTAACCTTAGACTGTAAAATATTAACTAACGTGTGACACGATGCACAGAAACACACACAGAGCACGGCACAGAGAAACACAGCGAGCTAGTTCAGTGACTCACTGAGTAACACACCAAGAAATCAACTGAGTAAGACACTGAGTGAAGACGTCAGTATACAGAGTGATGTATGGAGTGCCTTTAAGTGAGCAGTGGAGTCACTGAATAAACCACATACAAAGTGACATAAAAAGGTGTATGGAGTAATGCAAGCATTGACTCAGTGATTTATGAACGCAGTAATGCACAGCACACTTTGTATCATAGAAAACATCGTCATAGAATAATACACAGCACAGAGTAAGGCATTAAGATGTAAGAAGTAACAAATGGAAGAGGTGTGCGGAACCGGTGCAAGGAAGTGGTTTACAGGAGTGACAAGCTCAGTCAAAGAGAAGCAACGTACAGTGGATAAATGGACAAATGAAAAAGTTAAAGTGAGTCACATTATATCTCTGTACTGGATGCAGAGAAAAAACATTCATGCAAAAGTTCTCCAATGACTTTCCATGAAAAAAAGGGGAAACAGAATATTCCGTTGTTGCTTTAAAATTGAAATGATTGAATGTTCTGGTGCATTTAAATCAGTCCTACAGTTGACATAATACACTTTGAGAAGGTAAAGGTCTCTTCAGGATAACTCTGGAGGCCTTTCCTTGAGTGCTGCAGCTGCCGCCATAATCCAGACGACCGGCATGTTTCCTCATGTTCGATCCAATTACAACTGGCATGAAAACATCTCATCCACTGTCACATTTAAAACCCTGCTGGCATGATGTCTCGATACAGAATTTGAGAATTTTTTATTGTCTATTTTGATGTAATTAAAAGTTCTAAATTATGAGCTATCAAATTTTGTTTAGACAAGAAATGCAAATCAAATCTGCACGGCTAAAGAAATAAAAATGCATAATGTCTCCTTGTCAATCCAAATATACACACCAATCATTAAGGAAGAAATAACTTAACACTGCGGCCATTTTAAGACTAATAAGACTTTTATATAACCTGATAAATTAACCATTAAAACATGCAACAACTGATACCCCATTTTTGTAACTCAGCCTAAATGCTGCTTCAAAACACGCTGACAACAAGCGGAGAAAATAAAGAAAATGCAAAAAGCATTAAAGATTGCATAACTACTTTGGAACTGGAATAACAGCTGGCTTGAGAAGCTTTACAGGAAGCTCTGCTTTGGTTTGCCGCGTTTCACCCTGGAGAGCATTTCATATCCAGACAGCTGGGGACGGCCTGAAAGCTGGTTCATCCATGCAACAGGTTTCTACAGTTCTAATGAGGACACGGACAGACGCATGGTTGCCCAAAAGATTTCCTGGCTGGAACAAATATTAAGATTGATGGAAAAACAAGACGATGGACAGGCCGCCATGTACGGTAAATGTAGATAAACAGGCACATTACTGGAAGTCAGAGTAGGACGCAGAGATAACGAGACACAACAGATAATGAGCAAAGTGAAACTCCTCATGGGGATATTTCTATCAATAGCTTCCTATCTATATGACACACAGCGGCTGAGGCTACTGACAGAGCAGGTAGATGGGAAGGCTTATTCTCTGAAGCCGGACGTTAGAGAAACAGTAGAATCTCCTGACTGTATGCCGCCGAGAACTTGTTAGTAAATTCCTTGTTGTCTCATTTTACATTCCATAGAAACTGGTTAAATTTACATTTATATTCCACCATACCTCCTCATGGCTCTTTAATCATTTGCAATAAAGCCAGCCCAAACATCTAAATTTATCGCAATAAACAGGATTATTTTATGAAAACAAGCAATGCTTTCTCACTCGGCATGTGGAACAATTGGATGGAAGCATGGGCACAATACCATTTTCATGGAGTCAGATAAAGAGAGCCATCAGTTACACTCATGAGACCGATCAGATCTATCAGGTCCGATATTAACGGACTTTACATAACGCATATCTGTAAGAAGTGCCCACAAATCGTCAACATCAAGACTTATTGTGTCAAACATGAACAGCAAATGGACAAATAATCTGTAAGTTATAGCTATACAGTATGTACTTTTTCATTTTTGCTGATCGCACCGCACCTCATGTCATTATCGCATTATTGAACTGTGTTTCCGAACATTGCATATTTTTCTCGTATCATGCACCTTGTATCGTTAGGTTAATTGGTGACTCTAAATTGCCCGTGGCTAGGGGAGGGGCTGGCTGTCTGTCTCTATATGTCAGCCCTGTGATTGACTGGAGAACAGAACAGGGTGAACCCTGCTTCTCGCCCCAATGACAGTTGGTAATAAAAGAGAAAATGCAAATTGTAAGAACTTTGTTGGACACGGACACTGTTTATTGAAAAGACCACATAAGCGTCCATATGCAGAGAACAAGGCATTGGAGCATACGTGGCATTACATATCCTTATACAACTTTTCCAAATTGAGCAACATAATCAAAATCCTGAGGGTTCTGGCCTGTGCAGCAACAAATACTTCAATACCCTTTCCACTCAGTTTATATTGCAAATGAAAGAGGGAGTGAGTGAAATTAACAATGCTGTGTTGTTGCCTATGTTAATAAAACAAGCTGTCGCTGCTGCCAAAGTCGTTTACAATAAACTCACAATTACATATTTAATTGATGGGCTTGTTTGAGTGATGAAAAAACTTTGATGATGACATAACCAAGAGACGTTGACACCCATCCAGGTCTTGGAAGTGCTCCAACTACCATGCAGAGACTATGGAAGGACTGTATATGAATGTGTTGTTTACTTCCTGAGCTATGTACAACTGTAAAAACTTTATTACACTCCAAACTGTGCCAAAATCCAACAGTCACACCTACTAGAGGTCCTCACAGAGAGGCATTTAAGGATAACCATCAGATGGGAGGTACACAGATGGCACTTTATTTGGGAAGAGGGGGGAAAAATCATCCAGCTGAGTGCTTTTTGTGGCTCTCTAATTGGCATTTCTGCACATTAGTAGTGTCCCAAATAAACAAAAGTGACAATAATGGACTTCCACCGCAGGCGTAAATTAGCTGCAGTGGCAGAGAGCAGGGTCAATGTGCCCATCCTTTGCTTTTTTCCCTGCATTTAAGCTTTTGCATACTCTACTTTCCTGCTTGCAAAACCTTCTTATATCATAAATACAAACAGAGCAGCTGGGTTGATTTAGCTGGATAGCTTCTCAGTTTGAGACCTGGCTGATCTGTTTGCAGAGATTCTCTTTGGCACATCACAAGTGCTGCTTTTTGCTGATGACTCTCTGATTGTAATTTAAGTGTCTGACAACATTACAGAAAAGATCCCTGCAGAGGGACCATGTTTGTTTACGGCGATGTCCTTTATTTGAAACGAGAAACAGCTGTTAAAGTGGTCTCTCCAAAGTCACCAGACTCCATTCATGCCATGCCAGCTGAAGCAAATTCTTCAACTTATAGGAAACCCTCTACGGTTTTCTGACTGTCCTGAAAAAACACAGGAGCACTGGAGCAGGCAGGACGTCAGGGTGTGTCTCACATTTTGTCTGCTGGTACTCTATGCGCACGTATTGATTTCTGCCCTCGACTTTCCAGGAAGAGACCCGAGCCCCAACGGAGTCCTTAAAAGAATCCACATTTTTGCCAGATGAGAAATCGCATCGAATGTGATGATGCCGAGCAATTTAAACTGCAGACTTGTGTTTACTGTGTGACTGTGAAAGCTATGTGTCACGGTGTGTTTAGACTCATGTGTGTGTGCCTCTGCTTGTGTGTGTGCCTGTTGCCGATGAGGTAACATGTTGCAGCCTTCAAGTTGGCCTTGCTTCAACATTACAACCTTAAGCCTCCCACGCAGAGATTAGTACCTGTAAAAACTAAGCTCCATCCTCAGTATTCCCAAGCTTAAATACTTATGAAGAAGTCATCTTTTCTTGGAATACAGGGAACAGTAGTTTAGATTTAAATTATTATATTATTAAAAAGAGAACTAAAAAAAATCAGTTTAATTCCCCTTCACTCCTCAGAGATTCCAAAATTTAAGAAATCATTCCAATCATGGAGAGGTACACAAGTGTTTCTATCAGTGCAATAAAAAAGTCTACATGACGGAAACCTGTGGGAAAATCCAGCAGGAATGCCCGAGGTTTGCGAGAATAAAGCAGCATTACGGGGTTATTAATTCTCTACTTGGGCAAAGGATTTGACCCAGTTGGTCCAGATTAATGAACTCATCTCTCGGAGCACACAGGGTTCAGCCCCTTGTGAGAGTCGATACGGTGGTTCATTAGTTTTCAATAAAGTTGTTCCACCTCAGAGTCCTCCTGCTGTCTACTAAAGGCCTCTGTTGAAGCATCAGTGAAACATCCGATCACACTCCATTCAATATCTCCATGACTGTCTCATCTAGTCATGAGCAGACATTGTTAAGAATCTATTTTATTTTACAACATGCAGTTTAACCTCAGCATCAAATGTACACATGCAGAGTGTTGAATACTGAATGGTTACTTAAAAATAGTTTTTTTAATTCATTGCCATAGACTCAGACTTTCTTTATGTTTTACCATAAATGCTCAAATCATGAGAACATTGAAATTGTGATTAATTATGCAGCTTTGCATATTTTGATGCAGACACTCCTAAACCACGGCCAATAAATGCATTTGCATGCCGCCAACATGACTTTACTGTTTATGGAAAACAGATGAACGTATCTAATTAAAAGGCGGATTCATATTGAGAAGAATGAGGCAAGCAGTGACAAACTACAGTAGAGTGAGTTATTGTTTCAGACGTTGGTGTGCTTGGTGAATTCAGAGTTTACAGCTCATTTCATTTGCTTTCAAGTCACTTGGCTGATGGTCAGAGTCAGGCCTGCATGCAGAAATGTCTGGGCCCCTAAAAGGCCCAGTGAATGGGCCCTTACAGGATATGATTTAAATCAATGTATGAACATTCGATTCGATAGAATACAAAGTGACTCATTCAAATAGTATTCTTTCAAGAAATCAGAGGTTCAATTTGGCCAGAGCTTCACTTACGAGACTCGAAGGGTCGCCGTAGCCATCAAGATTTAGGATTTACTGGCAGCAGATTTCATGTTGTAGCTGGCTGCCAAACTCTGTTCCTCTTCCACAACTGGAGTCAAATCACTACTTTTTGATCTGAAGTCAAAAACTTTATCCATATTCACCCTCCTTGTTTCTTTCAAAGCTTCCAACACTCAACAGACTGTGTGCATAGAAAGTCAGACACTCTCGTGGGTTTGCACTCCAATCTTGTGGGTGTGTTATAAGCCTCCAGTTGGAGAGTGTAGACTGTGGGTGAGCACTTCCTCTAAAACTGGGACGCAAAAATTTCTCCGCCGCAACAGCGACCACATCCTGCATGACGAGAGTGAAAGGAACACTATGTACTGTGCACTACTAAACAAACAGAAGACATGCAAACTCACCAGCCCGCCCTGATCGAATGTACAACCTTGGCTGCTTTAAAAGACACCACTTTAAAAGCATTATGCAACTTCCATTAATGCTGTGTGTGTGATGTTATGAAACGGCAGTGACCCTTGGTAAGGTTTTGCACCGCTTACTTGTGTGCTTTGGCCTACATTCCCCCCCCCCCCGTGTTGGGGTGACATCTTGTGCACCAATTCCACTGCTAACATTTTGGAGAGCTGCAACCACTAAACACAGATTATAAGAGAATTCTATTTTTTACTTTTTAATATCAAAACAGTTGTATAAGGCCTTCTGTGACCCTGGAGGAGCTTAAGGAAGTTCCATTATGATGTCATCAGGGTTGTCAGATGAAATAGTAAAAAGGACTAAGCTGCAAAAAAGTGAAATGACATTGGTTGCCAAAAGTCGCCAAACTAAACCATTGCCAACCAGTTGTGGTTTAATGGCCAACAACCACAGACTGCATGTAGCCAGTATGATGTCACCAACTTATGAATGAACTACTGTTTTAAGACCTTGAGGATGGCCTCTTATCTGTCACCATCTCTTTTTTTTTTATGAAGAAATGAGTGTCTATTCGATGTGAGGCATCTATCCTGCTTGGAAGTTTGTTGTGGCTACTTGTCAATCACTGATTCAGATAGACACGACCCAAAGCATATTTAACTACTACGTATTAAGGTACATACTACCTTTACATTCACAAGTTAAATATATTTGTCTAAGGTGTGAATGGAGATAGACTTATGGTCTTAAGGTGTGTTCCTACCAACAGCAATGACTTAGAAACCAAGTCAATTCAAAAACCACGGACACAGACGTTGCATCGTGTTGCAGTTATTCTGGCAGCCTCTCGACTAGCTGATTGCTGACTTCGCAGTAAAATCTCTTTAACTTTGGTAGAAACCATTGTGGTTAAACCAAATCAACCCGACGTGTAATTTTCTATAATTACAAACATTAAAACAGCCACTCACCAGACAAATTGACAAGCGCTCTACACCTGTCAGGACAAATAAGCGTTCAGCCCTAAATTGGACAAACAGTTATAAATTGGACTCTGAGTCCCCACTACATGGAATTTAAGCAGTCAATAAATGACTGGAGTACCCCATATGTGCACTGATAACACACTCTAAAGAATTCATTAAAACCTTTAAAAACATGTCATTATAAAACCATGCTTGTTTAAGATTATTCCCACGACAAAGCTTACGCTAAATTTGTCAGGTTTGTTTTTCTGAAGATAAGCTCGGAAACTTTTAAATGGGAAATACTTATGCATTCTTAGATAAGTGTTGTAGTACTGGAAATCAGTCTCGGTCTCAAGACCACTTTCTGAAGGTCTCGTCTCGGAATAAAAAGCATTTTTACTCGGCCTTGTCTCGCTCTCGAACTGGGCGGACTCCATATTTTAAATCAAAACCACCACTGAAAGGCTATTTTCCCACGTCATTACTGCGATAAGAAGCCTCTTTGTGAAAGAATAAATCATTTTAATTTATTTCTAAATTAGATTTTCATCCCTCGGTTACGGCCGTAACCTTCTCGGTGTTCTGGTCTAAGTGAGGGATATGGCCCACACAAGATGAGGATTTTTCTATGATATTTATGGTTTTGGTCTTGTATCGGTCTCGCCCCTCTTGGTTATGACTCTCGATCCCTAAATGTCTCGGTCTTGTCTCCATCTCTGAGCACTCCGGTCTCGCATATGCTTTGGTCTTGGTTAGTCTGTTTTTGACTACAACACTACCTTAGATACACTGTTGCATTCATTCAGTGACAGTATGTTGTAATAATCACTCTTCTTTAGCTCGACTCATCCACAGCTATCTAATTACACATTTTCTGGGTTTTCCAAGACTTAAAACCTTCGGCTTGGACTTTTCAACCTGTAGTTACATTAATAGAATTGACAACAACGTGAAAGAGAAGCATACGACTGTCTTCTGATAAGTGGTTTCCTGACATGCACTGTTAATCATCACATCTGTAAATGAATGCAGAAGTGTGCCGAGCTCCACTGGACACAAATGTGACACAACAACACATACAGACAGAAGCTAATATGAAAATAGCAACGTTAAAGAAAACCCCACAAGTGAACTCTCAAAAGCCTGCAAGTCAGGAAAGAGGAAATAGGCGGCTAATAGGGTACATGCCGTTCCTCATTACCCGGATTCACACTTCAGATTCACTTCTTCTGCTAACCAGTTTTTGCTCAACATGCGCTGACTTTCATGGTAATGAGTTGTAACCAGCAGAGATGTGTGTACTTTTTTTATTACTTTTGAGAATAATATCACGTGATCCAAGGTAGAAGACAAAGAGGGTCTACATCATCCTCTTGTCTTTACATATGACTTAAGTACTGTAGATACCTTAAAAACATAATGATGAAGACCTTCAGTTTTGCATAACATTTTCTCAACAGTTTAAATCTGTAAAATTTTTGCCAACATGATCAAGGTTATAGCGGCTCCTTCAAAGGAGAAGTTCAACAATTCAACAAGTCAACAAAAAAAAAAGGGCATCAGCTTGAGGCATGAATGAAGTCAACATTCTTCGAGGCTGATATAAAGTTAATTAAAACCAGATTAATCTAACTGTGTATCCAAACCAGAGAATATTTCTTTGACTCTAATGTGCTGGTTAGCTCTGACCAGAGAGAGAGAGAGAGAGAGAGAGAGAGAGAGAGAGAGAGAGAGAGAGCATATGTATGACTGCATCAAAGGTTTCACCCTCACCATGTTCAAGCTCCCACATCTTCAAACTGCTTCTCAGTGAGCACATTGCTCTGTAAGTGTTACACTTGGGCAATGTGTGCAGTTTAGCTAAGGGGGGTGGGAACACAAGATGATGCAATGCATACACAGAGTTTCCCGCACTTTGAAAGTTCAAGAGAGCACTTTAACTTCAGACTGAGCTTCCACAGCTGCCATAAAGACTGAAAGAAACATGGCACCCCTGAATGAAAACTTCAAACTTACACTTTGTGGTCAAATGTGTCTTTACACCGCTGTGTATCCGGGACGGGTCACCCTTTATGATATCGTAGTATCACCTCTATGTGTTAGCTTTTTACAGTCACTTAAAGGTCAACATTGAATCCTGCTATAGTAAAGTGGGAGGTTTGAATGGGTGAGCCAATTTGGACCAACAAAAAAAAAAGCATGAAACAGATGCAAAAAGGTACCTCAAAACAGTCACTGAGGGTAACCCTGAAACATAAAGGGAATCAAAAGGGTAGCCTATAAAACAAAGGCTAAAGAGCAGCTTGAACCAGTTGTAAAACATACCTCTCATAACGACGCTAAAAAGGTAAAAAATAGTTGCTGTAGGGTAATTTAAAAAACACCAAAAGGTACATTGAAACTGATGATACAAAGGAACTTTAACAAACTGTCAAAGGTATGTTTTCTGAGCTGCTTATGATTGCCTTAAAGCAGCTTCTTAAGGGTAAGGGCCTTTAAGAAGATGATAATAGGCCTACAAGAATTCTTAAAACAGAGGCCTATCCCGAAGATGATGATGTAGATGTTTGGACTTTCCATTGATTTGATTGAATCTTTGTTCAACCAATAAAAATATTTATCCAGAACGATGGATCGTTACAACCCTAGGTATAACAATACTCTCTTTGTTTTAATATTTTAAATCTAAGAATGTTTTTTAATATATTGTTTGACTTATACTTCTTCTGGTTTTCTTTTCAGACTTCTCTTCTGCACTACAGGGACAACAGCAAACAACCCACTTGAACTAATAAAAATGTCAGATTTATGCAGATCAGATCCAGTAAATCCTGCTTTAACCTGTTATAAAAATGATGGCTCTGGTTGTTTTGAAAACAGAAAGGGCATCAGGGTTTTATCTGAGTGGAAATGTCAGGCCTCCCAACAGTCCTCAGTGGTAATCTCATAGTGCACGACGTCAGCTTGCATCATGAATCAACACTGACAAGCAGCAGTAAACAATAGTCATCGCAGCCTTGACCAAAACGCATCTTATTTGAGGTGGCATTCAGATAAGAGTCAATCTTGATCCACCCCTCCGATGTGCCCGGAGCTTTCTAATACTTAATTTACGAAGCTGCATCACACCGTGCAATGTGATCCCAGGCAACTGCTATCAGAAACAGGACAGCAGATGGTGTTTTCATTAAAGAATTCAAGCTAAAAGAAGAATCAACCGAATGACTTTGTGTGTGGGTCTGCAGTGCACTTATCATATTACATGAAGTTCTGTGGCTGCCAGGAAAAAAAACACACCGGCCAATGTCAGCGAGGATCGCAGATACACGGGGGCTATCCGGTGTGTTTGCGTTCCTGTTACATCGTAAAAAAGCATGAGCACGATCCCTCACCAGAGACCGAGAGCTGAGCCGGTCCAAATAATGCGACCAATAATCCATGCAGGGCTGGCGAACAAGCAGCAGAGATGACACGGTCCTGACAAAAGGCTGACAGCTGGAGCTAACAATCACCCGCAGACCTAGAAATGAAGTTTGGCCTCTCTCAGGTCATCATTATATTTTAGCTCCAAAACCACAGAATACAGACCGGGACGGGAAACAAACAAGTCAGAGCATTTTTTATCTTGAGGTTCTGAGATCAAATGTCAACAAATGTCTCATGATTTATATTCCTGAAAGTTTGTTTTTACACGTCTTATTCCTGGCACAATGTGGCGAGGGCGCAGTGGAAGTGAAGTTCCTAATGGATTGCTTCTTACGACTTATAATCGAAGTGCTCATGCTGCACCTGGTTATTAAAGGTCGACTGGTTTGATTCATGTGTGCCCTGAAACACCCCTATGAATAATAACAAGGCCTAAAACAACCCTTTGGCTTATTGCACCATACTTTTTCCAGTTGAACAGACGTTCAAGGGGCGCCGGTAGCCTAGTGGTTGGTGTGCACGCCCCATTCACAGAGGCAATAGACCTCCAGGCGGACGGACTGGGTTCAAATCCGGCCTGTAGCTCCTTTCCCATAGACGGCAAATATTAATGGCAGAGGCCTGAGTGATGTCACCCATCTGTTCCTGCAGGGGGCTCTGGAGGCTCATCGGCAGCAGCCTCCATGCTGGAAATCCTGTCTCAGCCTAACTTTCAGTCAACCTAACGACAGGCTGAGAGCTGGAGCTGAGGCGGGTCTTACATCGCGCCCACTTGTCAGTCATTTCAGCTGTGCGCCTAACTATCATGGGCTTCTGGACAATGTGCCACATTGTCAACATTTAGACTTAATTCTAAACATTTGGATACATTTTAGACAATTCCACCTTATTCTTCACTCTAACGTCATTGTTGAGTGTTCTCTGTTGAGTTGAGTTTTATTGTTTGTTTTGCATCACTTTTATGTGGGACTACAGGTGGAAATCAGCGACTTGCTAAATCTGGTGCAAACTTATTTTCTGTATATCCTGCATCCTTTGTATGAAGGATCAAACTCATTGCATACTGTCCCCTGATGAATAAAGTAAATGACACTTCTTCTTACTCGCAACATTTCCACTTCCACATTAAGAATCTCTATATTTGGAATTGATTTCAATAATGTCCTCTTTATTTTAACCCTGAAACTTGGTCTTTATTCTTGACACTTTCACTGTACAGTCCTTTGAACTTTATTTTGCTTGATGCTTTAACTTTATTCTTCGACTTTATTCTTCGTACTTTCCTCTTACTCTTTTATCTCACTCCTTTTCAACACTTTGACTTCATCCTCAGCACTTTGACATATCTCTGATGTCTGATCCTTTCACTCTTTAGTAATCTCATGTCTGCAGAAAGAAGCCTCTTTGTGTTCCTCCCGATCTCCTCTGAGCTCCACAACCAGTTGCTAAATCTAGCTTAATAAGCTGACACATATATTTCCCTCCTTCGAACACAGTTTTATAGAGTTGGCTTTACAGTGTTTCAAAAGCCTCAGGCTAAATTTAACCGCTGCCTTTTTTAATTAACCAAACCATTTCACTTGTAAACTTTTTTTATTTTCGGTTTAATTACCCAACATTTAATCAGACCCCATTGAGTTTTTGATAAATACCAGGGGAAGTGTTTCACTTTGGTTGTTAATATAGCCATGACGTTCTGCTGGACAAGACGTCAAACTGTCAGCGTGCTCGCTCTAAGAGAGAAGATTGGAGAACATTTTGGGACATGTCTGGTGTAAAAGAAAAGCTGGTCTGAACTGTCTGCCTGAATGTGTTACTCAAAGTCAACATTTACTACATCACAACAAAAAACTAGTTCAACAACAGCCTCTGTATTTATATTACAGTATAATATGTTGTCATGCATTATACATGCACTGTAAACATATCTACCTTATTTTAAAGGTCACATATTCTCCTCCTCTTCAACAAAGTTTAAATAACTCTCTGAGCTCTCCAAAACATGTGTGTGAAGTTTCTTGTTCTAAATCCACTCTGATCCTGTATTTGATCATGCCTCTGAACCCCTCTATTTCAGCCCTGCTCAGAACAGGCTGTTTCTGTGTCTGTAGCTTTAAATGTAAATGAGCTGTGTCTGACCACGCCCCCCTCTAGAAGGGATTGGGTGGCTTGGACTTTCTCTCTCCATGTCCTATTGTTTACAGTGAGAAGGCAGACTTAGAGGGCAGAACAAACACCTAGCTATTTAACACATTTAGTATTTTGGTTTAGACTTAAGTTTAACTTTTTGTTATGTTTGAATTTCACAGTACCTACACACACACTGACACTGACATTTTTTTACTAATTTGGTCTCATTTGGTGAAAAAAAAAAAACTATGTCAACTTGAACTTGGTGTTGGTGTAACAAGCTGAAAAGCTTTTGGTTAAACAATACAAGATGGTCTGTTTGAGTGAGGCTATGAGTACGAGCTAAACACAACAGTAACATGTCAATATTTATAAATATTTATTTTGGGTGATTTTTGCCTGTATTGGATAGGACAGGTGAAGAGAGAGAGGAAACATTGGAAGGAGAGAATGAGGGATGACATGCAGCAAAGGTCAGAGGTCAGATTTGAACCCACGGCCGCGGCTATGACGACTATACCCTCTGTACATTTGGCGCATGACATAACCACTAGGCTCTCCGATGCCCAAACAGACACTACTTTGTTATACCTCACAATTGCAATTCTACAACCAGAAAGATGAAGACGACCCGGAGGATTACATTGATGAATATTACAGCCGACTTTACACCATGAACAACCTTTGGGGTGAATATAGAGGAGAACAGGTGATGAGAGAGAGAGGGGAGTGACATGCGGCAAAGCACCAAGGGTTGGAGTTCAACATTGGTCGCCTGCTTCGAGGACTAAAGCCGTTTCTACATGGTGCGTGCAATATAACCGCTAGGCTGTCTTAATGATATTATTATACAAATAGAATTTGAATGAAATGTTTTAAGAGTTTCATCTGATCTCAAATTGAAGCACAGGTACTGCACTGACTGTGAGGTGATCTTCCTGCATTTGCAGAATCAATATTCGAGAAATACTCAAAATATCTTATATCTATAATTATGCACAATTAATCACATATCGTCCTGCCTCCATGATACACCCAGTCGCCCACACACTCACACACATGCAAGCACACACACACACGCACAGTCTGCAGCTGTCATTATCTTGGACAAGAAGTAGAATGAACTGACAGATCACCAGTCTGGCACATAATGATCTCGCCTGGATCAGTACCAAGATTACAGCTTCATTACATTTACATCACGACTCCAGAGACATGGATTTTCTATGTGTGTGTCTGTGTGTGTCTGTGTGTGTCTGTGTGTGTGTGTGTGTGTGTGTATGTGTGTGTGTGTGTGTGTGTGTGTGTGTGTGTGTGTGTGTGTGAGCTTTGGCCACATCAGGGAGGTCTAGGCCGAGGAGACAGAAACTCTGTGTATTGGCATTCTGCAGGCTGCACGGCTCTGGCTGTGTGGAGTTGAGCAACATGACGGTCTTACCAGAGGAAGTGGTGAAGTCTGACTCCAGGCAGCGCTGAGGAGCCGCTGAGCTCCCCGGGAGAAACACCTAGAAAAACAAACACACTAATGAGCATCGGAGATGAAAATCACAGTCCTTATAAAAACCGGTATGTCGTCAGGAAAGACGAATGAATCACAGACATGTTTCTGCCGTGTTAGAAATGGACTGCAGGAGCTGGTTTTGAAAGACTAAAGCGTCCAATTAAAACACAAACAACCCAAGAATGTGCCTATTTTTTTAATTGACATGGAAATAATGGAAATATTTCAAACATTTCGATGGAGTGCATGAAATAGCTTGGACACGTTTTGTGCAGCGTCAGGATGTAGTCAGAACAATACATCCGGCTAAAATGACCTAAATGCAACACAAGAAAGGCGCTCCAGCTGCTGAGAAAAAAAAGAGACTGGTGGTTTCCACATGTGGTTAAGAGCAGAAATACCCCCCCCCCCCCCCCCCCCCCCCCCCCCCCCCCCCCCCCCCCCCCCCCGCCCACGCTGCAAAGAAATCCCACGTTTCCCTTTTGGGAGCAGTGGCCCACAAATGAGGCAATATATCTTCTGTTTTTTTTTGGAGTCAGACCCCGAAGCGAAGAACGGCAAAAAAGTGGATAAATAAAACAACATGTGACAAAACATGTGCAGTGACTTAGACGTGAGCTCTCAGGTTTAAAACCCAAATGACAGTAGAAGTCACGGTAAGTTCACGGTGAGACAAAGAGAGAGAGGAAAAAAAAATAAAGAAGCAGGACGCGGTTGGATTTTGCAGAGAGTGAGAAAGAAAACATTTGTTTATGATGTTAATTCAGCGGCAGGACGGGGCCGGCCATCTCTCTCTCTCAGGCAGACGGTAATCACTCGTAATCAGACTTAATGGGCGCTCTAATGGGAATGCTTTCTCCTCCCTGTGTGCTCATGTGCGGCACTCTCTAACAAACTCATCTGTCCGCGCACACACAAGTGGGCACGAGCGTATGTGATTGGAGGGGAAATGTAACACAGCACTTCATCTAAAAGGGAATCATTGTTTGAATGACTGTGTCTATCAAATACAGGTCTACATCATCAAGTCCAACATTTTGTACGTCGTGCTCATTTACATATTTGCTTTGTGCATTTTCTCATTTGCACGCTTTCATTCATCCGCAGCTCTGTCGCCTCCTGCACGCTCTCCGCCAACACTTGTCTCGGTGAATTCTACATTTTGCCTGATTCTTTCGCAGAGTGGTTTGAGAAATGTCGAGCAAGGACAGGAAATAAAACTTTCAGCACTCATGGCATGCTGCACGTCTCTGCAAGGTGCCCCAGAGTTCTGAACAGACACCCTGACTGTAAATAAACGGCACTGTGTGAGCTACTGTAGGGTCGTCTCAATACCAGATTTGAAAACTTCTGTACAATTCACGTAAAGCTCATATGATATCGATACCTCTTTTCAGGCTTAACTTTGTTAAGATTCCACAAATACATTTCCAGTGATGTGGAGCAAGTTAGCCCTCTGTCTGTTCTTAAGAGACATGATTGTGACTTTGTCGACCTGTGAATTTGAATGGACCGCCGGTGTTCTCTCCTTCTCCTGCTGGACCGACTTAGCGGCAGCCTTACACATTAACAAGGTTTAAAGCTATCTAAAATCTAATATAGTAATACAATCATCCTAAATCTGATTTAGTTATGGCACATTCCAGTCATCTTAATAACTGGCAGTGAGGGGTAGAAAATATAACCAAGCTCAAACTTCTTTAATTATTGTACATGTAAAGCTAGGGCTGGGAATCTTTGGGTGTCTCACGATTCAAATTCGATTCCATTGAGAATCTATTTTTTTTACATTTCCTATTTATTCTATAAGCGACGTCTGCATACTTCTTCCTTATATCCAGTGGCGATTTGGAGTTTGTTGGGGCTCTAGGCAAAAAAAAAAAACAATTGGGGGGGCCCTCCAACCAGTGTTCAACGGGGCAACGACAATGATAATCATGAAGCAGCTTCCTCAAGAGAAAATGAAGGTCAGTTATAAATAAATCAGTGCACATACATAATAAATTCTGGACCTTTCGTCATGTTTCATTCATGCGAGTAGATTGATATGTCCGCCTTAGGTTAACAACTTGAAATACATTCACTGAAGAGGAGTTTAACAACTTCATATATGGGACAATTTAAAAAATAATAATTTAACTGATCCAAAATGTTTCCACATTCCAGTGGGTGAGACTTAAACAACGTTTGTCACATTTTATGTAGCACCTTCCACGTTTCTGATTTAAACTCTACTCGTCATGTTTCCCCTCCCTCCCCTCATTCAAACGCAGCCGTACCGAAAACATTTTCTCCCCACAAGTGATACTATTCAGACAGAAATCTGTGTGTGTGTATTTTGGTAAACAGAAAGACAAAAAAAATGGATGAAAAGTGAGTGTGTGTGAGAGAGAGAGAGAGAGAGAGAGAGAGAGAGAGAGAGAGAGAGAGAGAGAGAGAGAGAGACAGAATCTGTTACTCAGTTTCCATGGTGATTGGAGTTATTTTTTGACAATGTGACGCACATTTTTCAGCATCCATTTTTTTTTTTTACTGTTGGTCTTCTTCATCTTTTCCTTGCAGTGAGCTAAAGGTACAAACAGTTTGAACAAGTAAAAAGTGAGATTAATGGACGTTTGAGGCTGGGTGTGGGCCTGGAGAAAGTCTCGACTGAGTCGTCTGGATGAGTGTGGACAGTCTGGACATTAATGGATGTAAATGATGGAGTTAAAGTAGGGCAGAACTCCTCTGTGAGGAGAGCTTTCTTGTAGAGCCCGACTGATAAATCTGCCATATCACATGACTATCGACTAATGGCTAATTTTGTCTCTGATATGCCCCAAAATGACTAGATTTAGATTTAGGTTCTTAGAGCGACAGAGGCCGAAAAGAACAGTTTCAGGAAGAGGCTGAAATAAGTATTTTTATGGGCGCCTGTTTCAGATAAATCACGAGTTTTTTGAGCTGGAAATGATGCAAAGCTACTCAACAGGTTTCACAAACTGAATATAAGAAAGGTTAAAATGAGGATAATATGGAGTCTTTAAAAAAACGACGATACAATACATCACGACAGGATAGGATACGCTATGCTTCAGTAGGACGACCTTATCACCAAAATGCACCAAAGGGTCATTTTAATCTAATGTGGACGTGTTGGCTTTTAGCAGCCAGCTTCAAGTGGACACATGAGGAACTGCAGCTTTTGTCACCTCCACACTGGCCTCATTTAAAACTCACTGACTTATTATGCAAATGTCAAAATAGTTCTATTGATGCAGTGTTTTTCATGCGGCGTTGTTTGTCTCAGATTGGCTAATGTTAGCTCCAGTAGCTCGAGGGATGGTCACCCCCCCCGTCACCTTTTGTGCAGCAAAGGCGCCTCTCTTTGCTCTTGTTTTTGGGTTTTTTCACTCACTGCTGCTTCTGTTGCTTCTGTTGTTGTTGTTGTTGTTGTTGTGCTCCCGGCACCTGACGTGCCTTTGTGGGTTTTTAGGAGAAACATCTAAAAAAAAAAAAGCTGCAGGTTATAAAACGTTCAAATGTCCTCCATCACTGCAGCTTTTCCTCTTTTTGTACAATTATGTAAAACACATACAAAGGCAGCTGCTGCGTACTGTAAACATGTTAAAGTCAACTTGGAATCAACAAAGAGAGAATCCTGATAAAAGTCGCGCCTTATTTAACTAATCAAAAGGAAATATATTTTATCAGTGCATCAGTCTATCAGCCCTCCTAAACCACTGAAGGAGGATTTTTCTCATCCAAGGTTTATTTGGCTTTAACAAATTTGAAAGTCATCTTCCTTGATGATTCTTTACAGGGGTGATAAAAAAGTAATTCTTCTGGAATTAAAATGTTTGTTATTCTCTCGTTTCTGCGGCCGCTGCCCGGTCAAGGACAGTCTCCAAGTGTTCCAGTGTGGGAGGTAGTAAGTGGAGCGCGAATGGAAACCATGTGAACATGATAAGAAACCGTCGCTGCAACCTCCGCGGTTGTGATGAAACAGTTCAAGGTGGACATAACCTCCGAGTCTGGACAAGTGAATCATATCTGAGAAAGAGCCTTAAGCCTGCATTCTTTCTCATGACCAGCAGGTGGTTCAGAAAACTAGACCCATCTGGTTCCTTCAGCTTTCACTCAGGAGCAAAAATTGGCCTTTAAATTTGAAGGAATGAATGTTTTGACATTTATCCTGATAATTATCGATATCGACAGAGGTGAACATTTTTTTATTGCGATAACATTTTTGGTCACATCGCCCAGCTCTGTCAAGAAACCAGAATGTCTTAGCGAAGTTCTTCTTCTTCGTTAGCCTACTTAGCATAAAAATAAATCATAGCTGCCACTAGCAAAAGTTGTTCAAGGATAACAAACAGGGTGTGATGCTAACAAAGGCTGTTTCATTGGTCAAAGCAGGATAAAGTTTTCTCTTTTAAAATACTGTCATCACACCTGTAGCTCGTTTGCTTTTCTCTGATTCACATTTTTCCATCACGTAGATTTGTGATGATAAAGCAGGCCAAAGAATGTCTGAATGTCTTGGTGCAGACATGAACCTAACCTGAGGTCAACTCCTACGGAAAGGAACCCCAAAAATAGAAGAAAACCACAAGAGCTGCGGCGTTACTAAAATATACGTTCTATATCTTAAATTAATCCGTTCATGTCGAGGTTCAACTCGGGACAGGACGAGAAGGTTAACAGAAGAAACTGACTGCGCAGGACATCAGTTTCATGCTCTATAATTCAGATTCTAAAATTACATCTTCCCAATCACATGAATTCAATAAGGAGGTCAGTGTGCTTCATGCTAGATTAGCTAGATGCTTAATCAGAAGGAAACGTGTTGCAGTAGCCCAGATGATTTCAGTTAGATGAAATAGACAATGAATACTTAAATGATCTCCTGACTGGCCTTTTGGCAATTTTTTTTCGATGAGTGATGTCTACTAGGAAAACTCAGGGGGGGAGGGGGGGGGGGGCTCATTGCATTTAAAGAGACACACACACCAAAAAGGAGCATTCAGAGAGAGCTGGTTTATACAGGGTCACAAACCTCCTCTGGTGCTTGAATCATGTTATATTTTAACCAAAGCACAGCACAGATGTTTCATTTAGACCACAGGGGGATGTTTGAAAAGGTGGACAAGAGGTAAAATATGTCCTCTTTCACTCCAACCTCCTCCTGATTACTCAGTTTCAGTCAGTGCTGCAGACAGTCGAAGAACACAATGACGCCACAGAAGGTCAATACAGTGTTTTAAAAAAAATCACTTCATAATGAATGTTGTGGAGGTGGGATTTCTGACGGACCAGAACACAAGTTTTATTGTGGTGGAAAGAAAGATAGTAATTTAGCATAACTGATGCTAACTGATTATCTATTTTGATGATAATTGAAACTACTGAATGTCATTTTTCAACCATTAGTTTTGTCTTTCACCAAATTTAACGGCCTATTATACTGAAGTCAGAGCTATTCATCAGGACTGCTGAAACTGACACACACAAAAAAAAAACGTTCTTTATGGCGATCACTCGCTGAATGTCTGAAAAGAACAAAAAAAAAAGAAAAAGGAGACATGAAACACAAGCAGACTAGAGATCAGTCACAAGGCAACCACCCCGAATCGAGAGAAGAAACAAACACTTTGTCTCCAACTTTGGCACACACAAAAAGTTTTTGTTAAGAATAACATTTTCTGCTCTCGCACACAGGATGTGAAGCCAAATGATCCTGTAATGGAGGGGGGGCGGGGGCGGGCATTGATTATGAACTCACATGAGTGATCAGACCTCACATGAGAAGGAGCCAGCAGGAAATAGAGTCTAAAACTGCAGATTTGTACAAATTGTCGGCCTTTGATTCAGAGTTTAAAATGAAACATGGCATCAGCTGTGGTATTTACCTTCAATAAAAGAGAGAGAGACAAAACCCTTCTTTTGTGTTTAAATGCAGATTAGGGCCCGACTGATATGGGATTTTTGGGGCCAATACTGATATCGATATTAGGAAGAGATCAAATCCGATAACAATAAATCGGCCGATATATTACTAGAGCTATCTCCGATCTTTAGAGATGGATAGATAAATATAGATATATACATTTATTGCGTTTATCCGTCAAATGCAGAAATATCAAACACTTGTGGAAAAGATAAATTATGAAGAAAAGATGGTCCCTCAACTGGAAATTAACTGAGCATGTACGTGCATCAACGCTTGACACTCTGGAGAGTGATGATGTTTGTTGTAATCCACATAGCGCCCTCTGCTGGTGACGGAGAACTGCTTGTGTAATACAATGAAAGTCAAATTAAATCCTGTTTGACTGTGTGAATGAATCAAGTAATATCGGTGCATATCTAAGGTAAAATTAGCCAATACTGATAATCACTTCATATGCTAATATCGGCCCATATTATCGGCTGGCTGATCAATCGGTCGGACTCCAAATGCAGATTAGAGCCAGACAAACTGAGCAGCACTTTGGCTACATGACTGCATTCAACAAATTCTGTTTGAGATTATAAATATGAATATATACACCTATATTGTATTGTGAAAGACAGAGTGATTTGATTACGCAGCCCTGATGAGTCCACAACATATGATGACAATACGTATGAAGTTAAAGTGAGTTGCAAAAATATTTCACGTTCACCCTATACTAAATCCGAAAAGAACCTGAATGATAGGAAACTGTCACGTGATGTAAAATGTAATAATATACTTTTTAAGAAACAACATTAAGCTGCTCTTGGAAGCAAATAAACCGTGTGTTTGTGCGTTTCTGTCCTGATCTCGTTCGTGTCACTGCGTAAAACACGGTGAAGACTTTAATCATGATGATTATAGAAATATTCACCTTAATGAAAAATCGACAGAATTACAATATGATCTTCATGTAAATAGCTGTTTATGTTTTCTAATTATATTCCTCGATATCGGGGGAAGGTTTTGTCCTGACAAAACAATGAATTTCCGCTCTGTCGGGTCACGTGCTTGTCTAAGTGTTTTGAAGACGGCGACTCACAAAATACACTTCAAGCCTGAGTAAGAGCATGTTGTCTCCAAACACTTGTTATAATAAATCCTTCAAAAAGGAGCTTCTTGGTGTGCAGATCTTGTTTTTTGCTTCTCTTTAGAAATATTACTCCAAACGTGAACAAAAGAAGAAGAAGCAGTGGTGGCATCGGACAACTTGAATTATATAATTTGCAGCAATTATTCGGCTTAAAACCGCAGCGAGCTTTAAATCAATCATCTCAGTTATTTATGATCGATGCTCTGTTGATTTATTCAGCTTTTAAAGGACTTAATGTTTCAGCAGTGACTGAAATAATGCCAAAATATGATGATAGCATCTGAAGGAATTTTTAGAGATCAATCCAACCGCAGAAGAAAATGATGTTTGTGTAAAATAAAGATTAGGAAGTAAAAATATGGGGAATTTCATGCATTTCCATCCCTGGTTACATCACACTCAGACACACTGACGCACACACACGCAGGCAGGCAGGCAGGCAGACACACAGCTCCCTCGCAGCCTGACAGTTGCTGCTCTCGCCTGTGTGAGCGAGTGTGGGTCACATCAGGACAATGCGCCGGCTCGCAGACTCGATTTGCAGCAAACTGAGTTTTTTTCTCTCTCCTTTTTTCAGCCTCATGGACACTATTTCAGAGCCAAGGTGAAAAAAAAAAAACCACACAAAAAAAGGAGAAAAAAAAAAAAAACCTTTTCAAATTGATGACAGCAGTGGGCGCTGAGGGAAACCATTGAAAGGAGTGTATAAAGCAGCATCATAGCGTCTGCCTCCCCCCTCCTCTCCCTCCCTCCCTCCCTCCCTCCTCCCTCTCTCTCTCTCCCGACATCAAAAGTGTGCGCCCATCCTGAGCCGACAGAGCTCCAGATCGCTGCGGTGCATGCTGGGTAAGAGAGGACAACTCAGGACACACGCAGGGACTTTAAGGATACTGCAGTAAGCCGTTCAGAGCGAGAGAGAGAGAGAGAGAGAGAGAGAGAGAGAGAGAGAGAAAAAAAAGGAGGAAAAGATGCAGAGAGACGGAGGGAGGGAGGGGAGACAAAAATACGTGCTGGATCAGTGACGGATGGAGGAATTCGACAAACGTTTCGTTCTGACAAATATGAGAACGTTTGATGCAGCGGCGCTCAGTTTGAACTGTTTATGTCATTAGATGTGCATCAGTGCTCGGCTCGGCACGTACGACTGCGCCTGAGAATATTTTGTCTTTTTTTTTTTTTTTTTTTTTTTTTTTTAAGGATCTTTCATTTCAGTTTTGTTGTGAATATTTTATGAAGGCGAGCACAAGCGCGCCCCGGCTCATTCTGGAGGCTTCTGTCTGTTTGTTGTTTGCTCTGTTTGCGCGGGAGACAAAACTGTGAAAGACCGAGGAATGAAACGCAACACATAAAGAAGTGTTAGTACTGAACTATTAAAACAGCAGCAGGTTCTTCAAGCTTCAATAAAACTGTGTGTGGAAAAAAAAATGAAGGAGCTCAGAAATTTGAAATGACATTAGTTTGATTTGATATTACTGTCTGACATGGTCTGAAATGTGTCTTCCACCACAGCGGCTTCATTTGCAGCATAAAAGTGAAAGACAAGATACAAAGACTTCTTTTCTTGTCAAAGTGTTTTGACAACACGGGTCACACCTACACATTCACACACTGATGGTAGAGACCATCTGAAGTAACTAATCCATTCATACACACTCATCACCGCCGACGAAGCAGCGGGAGCAACTTGGGGTTAAGTGTCCTGCCCAAGGACACATCGGACGTGTGGCTGCAGGAGCTGGGGATCAAACCCTCGACCTTCTGGTTGAGAGACGACAGAATCACAGAAGTAAGTGTTTTTTGTACTTGAGGACTGGGAGTGTTTAAAGATGCTCCATGAAAAAACATAAAAGAAGAGAACATTCAAACATACCAAGTAAGGCCCTGGCTAAATATCGATAAAGCAGTTTTCTTACTGCAAAAAAAGGTCGGATGCAATCAAAATAAGACAGTTTAGAAAAAAAATATTTAACTCTTTCAGTTTTTGATTAAGCCAACCAGGGATGTAGATTCTCCCTGCAGCATTAGCAGCAGCAGCAGGAGCATTCTGGGTAACTCTGACCTTGCATGTCGTGCACGCTCTCGCTCTCCCTCCCCCCGCCTCTCAGTCTGCACTTAAGTGTCTCGAATCGCCGCGTCACTGTCTCTCAGGCGTCTGCAGGATGGTATAACACACCATCCCGACCTCTGCACGACCTCTGTGTGTGAGCGGCGGTATATGACGCGTCTCGGGTGTGAATTTGTTACACCACGCGTGCAGAGCGTGTGTGTGTCTGCAGCAGACAGGGAGCGCTGCGGGGAATACATGTTCGCAGAGCGTGTGTCAGCACGGATCAGACGCAGACGCCGCCGCAGCTAGCGCTCAGAGTCAGACTGCAACCAGGCCACAGGCAGACCCCCACCCCCACCCCCCCCAACCCAAAACCCCCAAACTCCCCCAGCCTTCAGGATGACACATACCTGCTCTGCTCTCACACACTGTAAAGGTGTTTACAGTGTGATCACTGACAAATGAACTCAGACACCTTCATGTCATGAGAACAGACTGAGAGGGTCACCATTAAGCAGCTGGGGGGCTTTGATGTCATACAGAAAAGATGTGAATGGTGGATTAAACTAAACTCAATAAGAGATTATTTTCAATATAGATGATTTTTATGATCAATTCCAGGAATTCTCTGTCATAAAAATCTGTCCACAGGGGTGTTGATTTTGATTTCACAAGTGTCTTTAAGGCTTCATCTATAAAAAAATCTCTTCCACTAAAGCTTTACGTTTTCAGCTGAATTTTAAGACCCACATTTTTTTTTCATGAATTCTTGCAAGAATAACGTGCAAAACATAATGAATGAACCAGAATAAACCTGAATGTGAGACATGAACAAAACGTCGGAAATAGAAACCATCATCGATCACTGAAAAAAAAAAATCATTATTTGTATTTTGTATTATAAGGATGTCATTAATCATTTTTTTTATGAACTGATCAAACATAAACGAAAAGGTTAAGGACGTCAATGAGGAAGAAGAAATGCCAGCACTCATTTCACGTTTCGACCAGAGGTCCTCTTCGGGTGATAGTTTTTTTTTCTGGTTGAAACGTTGTGATGGCGATGAATTCAAACTTTTTGTAGCAAGTGAGCAAGTGTGCGAGCATATCTTCTTCTTCTTCTTCTTCCTCAGTCTGCCGTTTCTGCTCGGCCCTGCACCCACAGTACATGATGTGCGTATAACCACCTCCTTTACTAAGTAGGTCAATAAACCATGCACCTTTAAAAGATAAAAAAAATTAGAGCAGGACCGATTAATCGGCCAGCCGATAATATCGACCGATTTATCGGTATCTAATTTTTTCTCTTTATAATATCGATATCGGCCCCAAAAATTTAAAATCGGTCGGGCCCTAATAAATATTCTGTCTAGTTTCATCAGATTTTGCACACAACTTTCTGATCCAACTCTGTCCTAAATATAGTTATTTTAACTACATGTTTGAGATTTCCAGATTTGTGTTTGAAGTATTTTCAAAGCTTCAGATCCCGTTAAACTTTAAAAGTGTGTGAACAAGTGTACTGGTTTGATTACAAACCATTTCAGGGAAAAGGAGAGCCAGATCATTATTTAGCTTGTTGTGTTTATTTTATGGTTGCAGATAGAAAGTAGGGAAATCCACACGAGTCCTTAAATGACCTTACCTTAGATGAACTTTAGAAAGTGTGCCAACAAAGCAGATCAGTGTGTGCTGATGTCTGCAGCCAAACTCAATCTAGTTGCCGTTCACCTCTGAGCACAACCTCTGTCACTCTCTCGAATCAAATCAAAACTCTGGTCGTGCTTTTCTGAGAACGAGTGCGTTAAAAAAATCCCGTGATCCTGAAGGCTGCTTGTTTACTTCCACATTGCCGATGGAATCACGTTTATGTTTGCATGCCTGTTTTGGGAGAGTGGACGCGGGATGATCTGACATGCAGATGTTTCCGAGATGTTGGGAACCATTGAGGGGATATCAAACTCTGGACCTTGTTCAAAGTCCTGTCTGTCTGTTTTTGTTATGCTGTCGACTTCTTAAAGAGCACACATTTGCTATTTATTAATCATGCTGTTAGTGCACAGAGGTGAAGTCAACAAAGCCAATACCACACTAGTCGAGCAAGCTCAGTAGGGTTTCTTAAATCTGACCCTCCATGTGAGGTGTGAAACAACTTGAAACGATTTTGTACCACTCATCCTCACAAAACTGTCCCCTACTTGATTTTCTAATGGACAAAAAGCAGGAGGAAGAAGCACTCAAGACAGTAAAAAAAAGTAGGTTTGCTGCACACATTTCACCCTGAATGGTAATTTTCTTGGCTACCAGGAAAAAGTAGGGGGGGAGGGGGGGGACACATTGTGAAGATGCCTTGCGAAGAGGAAACACAGATCCAAGTACTGGTAGTCACACAGAATAGTGGTTTTATTTTATTTTTTTGTGGGGATAATAATCATGTTCAAATGTAAGTAACAACGCTCCACAGAGGTGTAAAGTGTAGTGGGACAACACAACCCTTTAGAAATCTCACACTGCACAATATCAGTACATTATATACTACATGATAGTGTACAGAAGGAAACATCAGGATAGAGAAACAACACCGACTGTACAGTATGTGCTTCAAACAAAAGAGCATTGCATCACAACAAACACAAAAGGTGCAGATCAACACAAAATACAAAACAGCTACAACATCATATTCAAGCAACAGACCACATTTTAAACCAACGCCACTAGATCATCTGTGAAAAGATTATTTTTAACTGCTGCAATAATATCATGTTAGACTATGAACAGCGCGCTGCAGAAAAAGCCTTACCGTGGATATCGTTTCGTGGGTCAAGATTCACTGTTACGACACAAGGATGTTTTAAAATAGAGATGTACAGGACACAGTGAGCAAAGAGACACAGGGTACCACTTTGTCTACAGCGGGCACCAAAATCAACAAACACAGAACGTTACTCACTGTTCATTTTAAAAAAAAAATATTTATACCCAGCAGCAATCGGCAGCGTTCAAAAATGGAGCCAAGGGGCGAAAGTAGCCAAGTGGTTAGTGCGCGCAACCTACGTACGGCGATTATGGTCCTACAAGCGGGCAGAACGGGTTTGACTCTGACCCGAGGCTCCTTTCCTGCATGTTGTTGCCCACCTCCCCCCTGCTTTCTGACTCTACGCACAGTCCTAAAAGCCCCAAAAATTCTTGTGCAAAAAAATTGCAGTTCCTTGCAAGTCCACTTGAGGCCGGCTCTAAAAGTCATGGGAGTCCCATTAAGTCCCATATTAAAATGTCCATTTTTACAGAAGAAAAAATCATGTTTACAGCCTGGTACCAAAAAAAAGGCTTTGGTCTTTACTGGTGAAAACTTTACAGGCGGTGAAATCAGGCATTTCCAACACGGAGACTACCATCATTGAGCTTCATAACTCCTCTTCAGAAAGCAATGGGGGTGACGTCACTGAGACTAACACCAGAATGTTAAGTATCAAAACATTTGTATCATGGCTGATTCTAATTCAGTTTTTAATGTTATGTTAATACATCTGTGGAATGTTGCAGCACAAACAGGCGTTCTACGCACAACCAGAAAGCCTCCATAAGGGATTACTGTGCTCCTGAATCGCACATTTCAACAGCTTATCCCAGACGAGCACTTAAGTGAGACATTATGTTTTATTCAGAACAGTATGTAAACACAACCCCTGAAAGCACAGCGTGCCTTAAACACCACCCGAGCAATGCCGCCATGTATTCTAACAATAACAGGGAAAATGAAACGTGAGCGCTTTCTTGTAATTCAGCCCCTGTATGTGATTTCGTGTGTGTGTGTGTGTGTGTGTGTGTTTGTGTGTATGACTTTAAAGGAACAAACCGCCCAGTGGACGATTGGCATGGGGAGGGATTTGCAGTCTGGGCACAAAAACAACAACACTGATTTCCTGAAGTGACCTTGGCACCCACACTGCTGACCTTTCTTCGGGCTACAGCAGCTCCACTCCCCACCACCCCTCCTGCACCCGCTGCTTTCAGGGACTGTAAATACTCCACTGCAGGAGTCAGCTCTTACAGTTCAAGTTAAGTATCATCCATTCACCCGCGCTATAATTATTCCTTTACAAGTCCCCAACACGGCCAATAAAACGGCACACAGACTGCCGTGAACTCTGCGCTGTGAACGCCTCGCCATCTACACCTCAAAGCCAATCACAGACTGCACCGTGAAAGCTTTCTTTGTCTATATACTTTTCTGCACAAATGTTTTTCTCATTAGTCTTCGTCGTTGGAAGTCTCAAGGTTGCGTCGTGGAGATAATATATATAGCAAAGGAAGTGAGTTCAAGGCTCTAAATCCAGACTGCTATAAAGCGGTAAACCCTGAGTCTGGGTTTTCCTCCCATTGCCCGCTCCTCTAAACACAGGTTTTCCCAGACAGCCATGCAGGCAGGGGAGGAGAGGACTGAGGCATGATGAGTGCCAGGCTCGCCACTACCACTGCAAGGCTTTGGATGAACCCGATGTTTATTGGCAGACGTACATGAGGCAGTTTTTTTTTTTTTTTTGCCGCATTCCCGGCAGTAAAATCAAACAGACATTGAAGAAAACAAAGCAGCAAAAAACAGACTGAAACGAAAATGAGAAACTCATGTGGAGAAGATTTTGTTGGAAGAAATGTGTTGTTCTGACTTGATGCAGCTCCGGTTGTCCTCATAATAAGGCCGCTCTGACAGTAACAGAATGAGAGTGTCAAAGCCTGCAAATAGGTCAGTAATGGGCACCCTAGGATTTTCTCCAAAAACTCCTCTGATTGGTCGGTTTCCATGTCTCTGGGGCAGAAACCTGGATACCACGCTGGCGCAACCCTCGCTAGCTAGGAACCCGGCCAAGATTTAGCAGAAAAACACACACAGAGTCGGTTAAAACCCTGACGTTACACAACGTTACAGCCAAAAAGGTCCCACATACATCCAGACTGCAACACCTCCTGCACACGCGCACACACACACACACACACACACACACACACACACACACACACACACACACACACACACACACACACACACACACACACACACACACACACACACACACACACACACACACACACACACACACACACACACACACACACACACACACACACACACACACACACACACACACACACACACACACACACACACACACACACACACACACACACACACACACACACACACACACACACACACACACACACACACACACACACACACACACACACACACACACACACACACACACACAGCTCTGTAAACACGGTGCTGTCATGGTTATTCCTTAAGATTCTACATCCATGAAGCCCTGGCGAGCAGTCAGCTGTTTCTGTACACTTTGGGCTGAACTCAGCCCAACAGCTGGGTCCACACGCGGCTCTGAAGGATTGAATCCTTCGACCCTGAACAGCTCACACAGCTTTCCCCAACAGCCGGACCAAAACGGGAACGGCTCTAAAAACTCTCCATCTCTTGCCACAGCGCTCTGCTGTTCCCCTGTGAAAAGTTATTAAAGCATAATTCCAGCCTGTTATAATTTGGCAAACATTTTCTCTCAGTAACGGTAAGAGGATTTTGTCATCTAAAAAACACCATGACAAGGGTTAGAAGAGGTGACGGAGGGAAAAAGAAGTGTAAAATTTATGACAAAACTGCGTAATTGTTAACATCCATCACAACCAAGATACCGCTTTCTCAAAGTGTGGACACCAGCCCTGACCGCCCGTCAAGAGTAACACAGGTTTGTAATATCATCCTTTTTGTTTCTATTACACAACTTGTGTTACACAGTCACTGTCCTTCTAGCCGAGTTCGCCACTGAATGGAACCAGGTTTGTTATGTAACATCGAAAAACATAAATATAAACCAATAAGGTGTAGTGACTGCACACTTTTACAGCACAGGTGTTCAGATCTTACAGACCTGCTTCAAGCAAAGAATGAAATAGCTTCCATCTCTGTTGTTATGTGTCAGTCTGTTTATAAATCACCTCAAGCTGTTCATGTTGAGTGAAGCGACGACACGCCTGCTCTCCAGACCGACTTTCCACTTCTGCATGACGAGGGACACACCTCCTGTCGCCTGCAGCTTTCGAGGAATACTCTCATGGTGTCTAAGAAGATTGCATTTTGAACCGCCATCAGCTGTTGCCCATATTTGATTTAATATTCTTTATTATTTTGATTCCTGCTTGTTTCACTTTTTCAACAGTAGGATTGCAGTTTACTTTGGTTTCTATTGTTCTTGTATTTCTTTGTTTGCTGTTACGCACAGACAAACACAAAGAATAATTCCTTATATGTGTGAACCTACCTGGCCTTCAACCTCTTTCTGGTGCACATAAGAGAACGTATAAACTGACACTAGGGGGCATAGATATTGTTGAAGCAGTGTGGGCATGTGCGGAAGTCACAGCTGGGAGCTTCATTTCAAAGACTTTCTGTCAAGCTGAGTAAACGTACCTTTAGGGCTGAACCCTGAATGTGTGTTAAAGCAGAAGGGAGGATTTATTTTCTTTGAAGAAGAGACTTATGTTATTGCAATATATATCTCAGAAAAAAAAAACAGATTGTGTTGCAAGTTTTCTTTCCCAGTATCATAAAGCCTCATAGCCAATTCTAATACTTGTCTGATAGGTGCAAGTTGGCTGATAACACCGGCTGACATGCGTTCTAAACTTCCTGTCTTATATCAAGATTCAAAAAGATGGTAAGACCCCGTCCTTATTATTCACAGATTCTTCACATGTCAAATTTCACTCTTCTGTTTCAGTTTCAATTTCAAAATCAATAACTCCTCAAAGCACCAAAGTGTAGAAGAAGAGTCGGATCCTAATCCCAAACAAAGCTCACCGGAGTGTGACCGCCAGTCAGGTAAATACAGGTCTGCAGCGGAGCGTGCAAGATTGAATGTGGAGTGGAGCAAAAGAAGCGTGTCTCTTTATTTGTTCTAGCATTTATTCTTCATTCCACTTCTTAGCCACGATAATGAGCTCTGGACGCCGACCAAAAGAACAAGTTTGCGAATGAGCGCAGCCAAACGGGAGGTTCCTCTGCAGGGTTTCAGCCGCTCGCTTCGTTTTCCAGAGAGCGACGCAATCAGAGGCCTTCTGCTGCTGGATTCACGGCCTGCTGAGGGTTTGAGCACTCAACACTGCTTTATATCTGGGGATCTGCTCCTCAATACAGCAAATCTTGTTGTTTTTTTTCATGACAAAATACGATTACAGTCATTCATCGGTTAAATAAACCAATTTTAGAAGATGTGACTATAAAATAAAGCATTGGCCGCAGGAAGTAAAACCACTTCCTTGAGACAGATGTTTTAAGTTGTCACATCCAATTGTCTCAAAAGTCGGAGAAATTGAGCGTATATAAAACATTTACTGGCCTGACTGAAGGCCAGCACTCTGTACGAGTGATGAAAGGCCGGTATTGGTTAATACTGGCTCCTCAGTCGGTGTCAGCCTGGCTTTACTTTACGTGTGTGCGCAGCAGGTTATTTGTTTTGGAATGATGTGTCAAGGCGTCACAAATTCGATTTGCATGATTTGATTTGACGGTGGGTTTTTATTTGTTGATAGAGGTCCAAAGGATAGATTTCTGTTGCTCTGGACTTCTATGAATTCAGATTTTATTGAGTCATTTATTAAGTTATTTAATGCCTTAATTTGATTTGTTGCACAGAGCAGAGAGGAAATGAGAGGAGAGCTCCATGTTTGGGCCTACTGAAGTCAGAACACAACACACAGAGACTTTTATGGCCTTATTAAGAGGCATTCATATTATCACTTTTTTCTTTAACTGATATGTAACTATGCTACATTGACCCTTACATCGCTTTTCCGCTCTGTCTGCTAAAATGTATAGCCTAGCTTCCATGCTAGCACTCTGGTCTGTCCTCCTGTGGGTATTAAACTAACTATTGATGAGCTCCTCGTACAACCTCACTTCAAAGAACTCAAACTATACCCTTTAATATAATCAAAACGGACGCTGTATAACCAAGCGCAGTCTCCAGGGTTGAAAAATGAAGCCAATGGGGAAGTGCAAAATCCAGCAAATCGTCGAGTGTCTGCTTGAGGCTGGCTGCAAGAACACAGGTAGTCACATATACACCACTGGCAAAAAATAAGTTTTTACAAAACATGTTAGCCGTAGTTAGGCGTGTAGCTGACATGATTGACAGGTGGGCGCGAGGTAACGGTTCATCAAGAGGCTTAAAACCCGCCTCAGCTCCAGCTCTCAGCCTGTCGTTAGGTTGACTGAAAGTTAGGCTGAGACAGCATTTCCAGCATGATGCAGTAACAGAGGGCTGACGTCCATTAATATTTACAGCCTAAGGTTATAACCCTCCGCTACCCAACAACACTTTACAGTTTTTACAATAAATGAATGGGAAAATGAGCCATGAGAGATTCTAAGTGTTTTTGTACCGGGCTGTAAAGGTGTTTATTTCTGCTGTAAAAATCAGCATTTTAATTTTGGGACTAAACAGGGATTCCTTAATTCCAGCCTCAAGTGGACATTCAAGGAACTGCACTTCTGCATTGGCTAATTTTTTAACACTGGAGGTTGCCTCTTTAAAAAAATAAATAGACCTCATGTCATTCCCAAAAGAAAACCAAATCTCTGCTGCACTTAGTGAAAAAAAATCTTTCACAGGTTTTTTTTTCTATTTTCCGACCACAGAGAGAATGTAGTCATCAGCGATCAATTCGTAAAAAAAAAAAAAAAAACCCTCCTAGCTTCACCCTTTGCGTGTTAGTTCTGACATCATCACAAGGTTTACCTGAGTTATCTTGTATTATGTCACTTCTGTATCGAGCAGAGACCTCGCCCCGTCACAGCCAGTTACTCCGTCACTCTGCAGGAAACACTGATGAATGTAAACAGCCACTCGCCTTTCTCGACAAAGAAACACAAACCACAGTCCTCCACAAGGAGGTAATTCTAGTCCTTGTAGCCACCGAACCTCCAGTGCAGACATAAACCTACAATCACTGGACCCCAAAGCCTGAAGCGTCTTCTGTGTGGTATGAATCCATTCTGCTTCGAAAAAGTCCAATAATAAAGTTTCCTTCTCTTTGTTTATATAACCAAGTCATTCAGGGAATTACTGAGCCATTTTTTGATACATTAATTTGTATATTTGTGACTTAAAAAAAAAAAAAGAAGCTGCCTCTGACTTTTTAGAATATGCTGATCCAGCAAGATCTCCTGCACATTAGTGGGGATAAACCAAAATAAATCTGCATAATATCTTCAATTACCATCAGAAAATAATTAAACTCCATGAAGACTTGATTACCAAGTGTTTAAATCTAAGTCCTGTTTGCAGACGGCTACAGCAGCCTGTCACCATGGCAACAAAGTGCATGTTATACCAAATTGCTTTTGCTTATCTCCTCAAAACTAATATAAAGTTTGTGCAGCGAAGTTTACACTTGTCTAAAAGGAACATTAACAATAAAAGCATGCTTTGTTTGCAGAGGAAATGCAGATACGAAAAAAAAAAAAAGATAGTTTGATTTGCTTCTACCAGGAATAGACAGTCGCCCTTTATTAGCTCTAAATGTAAAACTAGAAGCAGCAGGTTGGGTCTGTTCTGTCAGCTGAGGACAGCCAGACGAAGCCTGCAGCATCTCTGTGCAGCTGCACTGATTGAGAGCAGATATTTTCATGGCAGTGGCACAACATTTCTTGCAGCCATCCATATGACAAAATGCCAGAAAATTTGGGAAAGGAGGAAAAAAATGGAGGGGAGAGAAGAAACACCTCTGCTGGCATAATAGAGTATTAAAACAGGCTCTCCGTGGGGCGCAGAGAGATTTGGACCTAATGCAGATTTTCCACAACACAACCCTGGAGATGGATTAAACTGCACACTGGCTTCCTTAAGAAGAAAAGTGCACAAGTAGAGGTGAAGAAAATCGTTTAAAATTCCGTTTGTTCCCAGCAGGTGCCGACCTTCGTTAGCCGCTGCTGTGTTTGTTTCTGGATGCGATGCGAGCAGCCTCAAACCAAAAGCTTCGTACCAGAGAGGAGGGATTTGAATCATTTCATCCCCGTTCAAAAGCAGGTGCAGTATTAAAGGATCCCCGTGGAGCCTGCTCTGCACACAAACACTTCTCAGGATATAGACACATCGTGTGTCCTTAAGGCCTGATGAACATGTTGAATTCATTTTCCTACCCACGCACACAAAAATTAGCAAAACCTGCAGGAGTAAGTTGGCTTCCCGCCCTCTTTTCTCCTCTTCAATAGCTTCTTGTAACCCTTCATCATCCCAGCATCTGTATGAACACTGAACTGCAACATGGCACCGTATTACTAGTAGACTGTTTAACGGGTGCAAATGGATTTCGGACCTGGACCATGTACCCAACGATGGCTACTGATCTAATATAAGACCAAATACATGCCTTTGAGAGCAAAGTCTCATATTGGTTAATTATGAAGTGTACGGTCACATAGCTTGAAGTTTCACTGGATGTCAATTCATCTGTTGTTTGTGAACCACCGGTGCAGCAGGATTATTTGTGCTCAATCACCGCCCTGACCAACGAATCACTTGCATTTGATGTGAACTCAGAATGGGGACACTGTAACCAGACTCGGTTACTTTAAAGAAATACTTGAAGCCGAGGTCTTCTGCCACTGTGCGCATAGCCTTGAGAAAGTTTTAGCTTCGGTAATGTCTGCTCACCCCTCTCTCTGCTTTAACATCCACAGGCTCTTTTTAAAAAGAGCGGGGATTAGTTTTCCTTCTGTCTACATGTAGCTCTAGTGACTGGTACCTCTGGGTGATCCGGTCTAATAGCCATCAGCATGCTCGACAGGTTTCAAGTGACAACGGCACAAGTTACCTCACACAGCTGATTTAAAGAAGCAGGCGGGTAGTCGAGCTCCTTTGGAAAAAGACTCGCAGCGTATTTGAAACGGAGCAGAGCGCAGTGGCTCTGGAGACGGACCGCGACGCTCGCTGTGCAAACACAACCGTTGGCTTAGAGAGGCAGGGAACTATACGGCACGGTGCGAGGCGCTGACGGAGTATGTGGAAATTGGGGGGTAAAAGGTCAGTATTCAGAGCTAAATAACACATCTATGATGCATACATTGCACAGGGGAAAGATGTGTTACAACCCTTTAATTATTTATAGCTGTTACATCACAAAGCTTCAGACTCTGCAGCCAGAGAAAGTCGTTTACCTCACACAGCACAAAAAGACGCCCGTCTACAGCTGCTTGCTGGGTTAGTTTGTTTGGGATATTGTTTGACTGCAGGGCTTCAGAGTGTTATTTGAGGTCCATCAGAATATTTGTGTAGCACACAATTGCACAAAAAGCGGACCGATAAAGGCGGCGGTAGACACAGCTCAGGTGTTCTGTAAGCTTAAATGGCTGTTTTTGTCAGTGGAGTCTGGCTGCTTTGGGGGAAAAAAAAAAAAAAAAAAAAAAAGGCTTGCATCGGCTGTTTGTGGTGAGAAAAAATTCCTCTTAGCTAATACAAAAAGCTCTATCTCTGTAGGGATCTGTTCGATACTGTTGTCAGACTCTTCGCAAAACAATCAGATTCTGTCAGAGCGGCAAGTTTGGTCGATGTTGCCGTTTGATTGTGCAAATTTGCCCTGCTTGATTCTGTTGCGGTCCTTACAGCCCTCCTGCAGCTGCTGGCTGAAGCAATCTGCTGCAAAATGTTCAAAACTATTTGTGGCTTTGCATCAACTACACCTCGAAGTATATCACACAACTTTTGAAAACATACAGAAATCCTCCTGCAAGAGTGCAATAAAGGCAGAGACCAAGGAGACAGTCTGTGATTTGGCACCATTGCTGCATAGCTGTGGGAACACATTAGGGACACAGCGGGGGTATTTACAGAGTTAAAGACCCCTCTACTCTGAGCAACATGTGTGTTTGTATACGTTTGAATCACTGGGTGCATGTGTGTTCCTTCATTTGCAAGCAACTTGCAAGCACAAAGCTGAGGTCACAGTTTGATCCACATCTGGTACAAACATCTGCAAAACTCCTGCTCATTCAACCTTCAGGCAGAGTCCAGAAATAGACCGCAACACACTGAACGCCACTATCTGTGTCAGCGTGAGCAGCTCTTTCATTCATCACTACTTACAGACGGACACACACATGCCCGTCCCCACAGTAAGGGGGGGGGGGGGTTAAGCTGTGGTTTAAACGTAAACCACACGGCTGCATACATGAGAAGTAAAAAACTGGATGAAAGGGTAAAGAAAAGGTTACTGTGTAAAATCCTTTAATCCAGTCGGAGCAGCAACAGGCTTTGCCACTGTGTAACAAACGTCTACACCGCGGTAAGAAGATGACTCACGTGTCGTGTTTTCTCCTAACTGCTACAAATCAGATGAAGTCCCTGGAATATATTTAAAAATAAAAAATAAAAAAAAAGATTCAAAGCTGTCATTTCTGGTAAGTGTTCTGAGTCATGTGCTTGTATGACGTCATAATGAGGAGTTGTAAACAACAAAAAAAAAAAAGAAGCAAGCATGGCAGTGACCGGAATAGAGGATGTGAAAGAAAGCCTCAGATGGAGCTGAGGCCGGTTTTAAGCCTCTTGACAAACCGCTACATTTTCTCACCTGTCAATCATGTCAGCTACGCGCCTAACTATGGATAACACGTGTCATTTAAAAATAATTCAACCCCCTTACAGTGTGTGCCAGTGATGACAATAACTAATCAGAACTATGTCGTTTTTATGACAAGGCTGTAAACATGTTTATTTCTGCTGTAGAAACTGTGGTGTGTTTGTGACTTCTGGTGTTCCTGGATCCAGCCTCAAGCGGACACTCGACTAACTGCAGGGCAGGATTTTGCAGACTGGAGGTCGCTGCTTGCTCAAAATCTTTCTTCCTCCGGTTTTTCTTCCATTTGTTCAGCACAGGAGAGACGACTCTCTGAATCCTGACACACAACTATCAGTGTTTTATTACCCATTACCTGTGATACAGTGGTCAAAATACTGCCAGCCCACTCACTCACAGTCATCTTCGCACAGCTGCGAGCTCTTCTTATTCATATGAAACAGGACGCCTGTTAGAACGAGCCGCAGCTGATGTTAGCTGCATGGCGAGCCGGAGGGCCAAAGGTCATTTTGAATCTCTAAACAACCTGAGCGAGGGATGGAGAATATCTTTAGAAGTCGCTTAAATTTGCACAGTTTCTGAGAATTAAAAAAAAAAAAAAAGTACACTGGTGCTGTTAGTATTATTTTTCAGGGGTGCTAAGGTGCTGATTTAGAGGTGCGTTTTGTCTCAAATCCCCTACAGTATGTTAGCACCCATTATTACTGAGCTTTCCCTCTCTTTTACTGCATGCATCCCACCTGTTGCCTTGTTGCATCACTATTACAGTGATCATTTCATTTCTGTAGATGCAAACCGACTTAATTCAGGCCTTACCTCTGCAAAACAGAAAATGGATTAAAAATAAAATGAAACCACAAAAGAAGGAATGCAAACAAGACACGTGTTGAAAACAATTGCCCGTAACGATCTTCCTCTTGACTTCCTGAGAACTACAACAAACACTTCTCGTCCTACCGTCTGCCTGCAGGCCGACACAACATGTGCATAGTCAGTGTGATTGTGACGCAGCAGCCCCTGGGATCCCAGCATTAGGAAAAATGTTTCACAATCTGTCTCTGCCTTCTTCCCCTGTTGCTTCCTTCATTCCCTCTGCCTCTCTTTCCTCCCTTTTCCCCCCCTTCCCTCACTGCTTGAAAGTAATCCAGATACACATATTTTGGCCCCCGTCCCAAAGTACTGTATCCACATTCTGCTTTTGTTTTCGACACAACCCTTTGGCGTGAGCAGACAGGCGGGGGGAAACTCCAGCCTCTTGTGCTGTTCTTTCGCTTAAATCCAAATCTGTAACTGTTCCAGGCAAACACTGCAGAGCTGGACGGACACTGAGGACATAAATAAGACTCAGACAAAGAGGGACAGCACCCACAATCTGATCCTTCCTCTCACATGTGGCACAGACTTTCTGTTTGCAGCAAAGCTAAACTCATCTGGTTCACATCCTGCAGATATGTGCAACGGAATAAGATCAAGATACGGTCAGACTACAAGAGACGTTTTAACAAGTCTTAACAGAAATCGGGACACCAGAGACGTTCGGAGGAGATTGAGCCTTTGAACTCTCCACTAGAAATTATCCACCCGTAACTACAGTTAGATTTTTCCTCATTGTGATGTCATTTCCTGAAGTTTCTTTACATGCAACCATCTGGGCCAGAGGTAATAGATAAACCATACAGTGACATATGTTTAAAAAAAGGAAAAAAACTCATTATTGTTTGACCAATGGTCAATCAGTCCCTGCAGGACATTACGATGCTGTGATCACAACTTTTATTTCTTTATTTTTTAAAGATTACTTTTTGGGCTTTTAATGGAGAGATAGGACAGTGGATAGAGTCGGAAATCAGGGAGAGAGAGCGAGAGCGAGGGGAATGACATGCGAGAAAGGAGCCACAGGCTAGATTCGATCCCGGGCCTCCCGCCCCGGAGGACCACAGCCTCCACACATGGGGCGCGCGCACCAACCACTGCGCCACCAGCGCCCCTGATCACAACTTTGAACACAATTTCAACCAATCCCTGAGAGTTCTGCGTGGACTTGCAACTTTGCCCAATCACTGCAACTCTTCCTCATATTTGACCCATTGCCTCAGCCGTGTGTACGCCATCTGTCAATGCACCTGCTGCTATAATGTCAAAAGCTGCAGTTTGTTGAAAGCTGTCGCAAAATCAGGCCTGGAAGGCTGCAACATTAATACCGGAGTCGATGAGACATGAGGTCTCCTGTTTTAAAGTGTATCTGTCATGAGTGGGGGCGGCTGTGGCTCAGTGGTAGAGTCGGTTGTCTCTCAACCGGAAGGCCGGGGGTTCGATCCCCAGCTCCTGCGGCCACATGTTAACGTGTCCTTGGGCAAGGCACTCAAACCCCAAGTTGCTCCTGCTGCTTCATCAGAGGTGTATGGATTAGTAAATATTAATGGACTCTGCCATGTGTAGGTGTGACCTGCGGTGTAAAAGTGCTTTGAGTATCAGAAGACTAAAAAAAGCGCTATACAAGCTCGAGTTCATTTACCATTTGTGATTAAGAGACAGAAAGAGGAATAAATCAGCAGATGGATCGATGAAAAACTCCATGAACCTACATTCTCTTGTGCACTCGAGCAAATATTGGTTATGTCTAAAAAATATATATACATATTAATTCCCTTTGTTGTAGCACCTCAATGATCTCGTTGACGATGTTGATGAAAGAGTGAACACTCGGCCTGGAGTCGAACACAATTGTTGTGAGAGACACTCTGTTCACACTTCTGTCAGTGAGTTGCTCGTGTTGAAATGTTTTTAATGGCTTTGAAGTGCATCGAAAGCTGTTTGAGCAACCATTTATCCGTCCTGTGTACCAAGTGTGTGTGAAGGAGCGCCCACGGTTAAGCAGTCTCTCCGTCTGAGTGCAAAGAAGGACCTTTTCATTCCTTTTTTTTCGGTTTGACTTGAAAGCTGGCAGTGGTTATTCCTGTACATCCTGTGTCACCACCAGATGACATCTTTAAACAGCATCAGCATGAACGATAATGGTGCTTCTTCAGTCGGTCATGATCACTGGCTAATGTCATCAGTCAGCCAGCTTACGCTTAGTGGCTGACAGTAGCTGTCTTTGCAGCTTTACAACAAGAACTAAAAAAGAAAGCCTGCCAGTAGTTCTGTCTGTGCAAACAAGAGCCCGACTGATAAAAACATTGACCCACAAATCCACAAAGACTCAAGCTTGCACTCCTTGTAACGGCCAGCTGAAGACGACTCCATGATTCATAGTCGATTCAAAGTGAGTGAAAACAGATTAGAAATTGACCCTGCATCTCTCTTGATTCATTATACTGAATAACATTTTCCTAACGAGTCTTTCGTCTCAATCTGTACCTTTCAAGTCTTCTTCAATACAGCACCATATTAATTGTGGAAATGATCGTTCAGTTTGGAGCACGGACTGTAAATATTAATGGACGAAGCCTGAGTGACGTCAACCATCTGTCACTTCAGGGCACTCTGGAGGCTCGTCATGCTGGAAATGCTGTCTCACTCTCACATCAGACAATCTAACGACATGCTGAGAGCTGGAGCTGAGCCTCTTCACAAACCGGTTATAATCTGTTCAGATTAATATCAGGGTTTTTGTTGTACCAGGCTGTAAAGATGTTCATTTTGAATGTAAAAACAGCTTTTTTGAAGGTTGTGTGTAAGTGACATCCGGGGTTCTTGGAGCCAGCCTCAAGCGGACCCCGCCTCGACAAACTCCAGGATTTTGCACTTCCACATTGGCTTCAATCATCAACAACGGCGGTTGCCGCTTGTAAAATAGACGATAAGGTAGAGAGGCTAAACGCTTTGGGCTACCTGTGATTAAAGAGTTTCTACCACTGGGACCTGTAGATCAATATTGAGGCACAGCAAAGCATATCAATGTATATCCTGTCATCTAAATAATTTCACAAAAACAACATGGTGGAAAAAGATGTGATGAATCCATGAGGCTCATCATTTCCAATACAAACTGCTCACAGATATACTGGTCAAAGCTGCCGTGCAATGAAAGTTTGATTGATTGTGCGATGGATGCACAAATACAGTTGGGGCACAGATTTTGTCGGACTTTTTCCTCATTTTATCTCAGCACATTCCCGACTTAATGAAATCGTGATGCTGCTGAACACTTGAAACAGTTTCACGTCAACACCAATACCAAGAGCTGCCTTCTAAGAATATATCCCCCCCCCCCCGAAGAGACTGCAGATGGCTGGGAACATCACATTCACTCAGGAAAGACGTAACAACGTTCTGACTGAAATACAAAGTAATACAGTAGCCTGTCCATAAGGGCTACTTTAAGCAAAGACACCAAGTGTTTGGAATGAAGGCCACGTCACAACAGGGGACAATATGAAGGGGCAAACAGGCGGACAGGGGTCTCTTCCAGTTGTTCAATGTGGACACTTAGCGAGTTTATTCCATGTAGGCGGTGTGCACTCTCTGAGATTCTTCCGACTGTGTTTATGTGTGTGTGTGTGTGTGTGTGTGTGTTTGTGTGTGTGAATAGCAGCCAAACTAGGGCAGGGAGTCCAGCTGAAGCCTCATGCACAGCTGTGCGTCTAGAAGAGGCCCTTTGTGTTGGGATACATTCATGTGCCCAGAAGGAACATAAAATGTCAGTGTGGAAAAAGAGGCTCTGCTATAGTTTGGAGTAATGGATTCATTTTGGATGTCCAAAGCTGAGAACAAAGCTCTGCATGGCTTCTCTCTCTATCGTTCTCTCTATCGCTCTCTCTCTCTCTGCTGACAAATATTCCTGTCGTCGTTAGCCTCTTCATTATCTCTTTCTACATCCATTAGTGCCGGGTCGCATTTCTGCATCCAGTAATTCTCTGTTTTCCCCTGACTCGCGGCCAGGGGGAATTGCCCACACTCACACCATCAACATCAACTCATTGGAGTCCATTAATATCAGATAAAGTGCAGCTCAGAGACGGAGGAGAGTAAAGTGATGTGTGCGGGGCCTGAGTGTATTGGTGGAGGAAGTTGACCGGGGCTGATCTTTTAGTGCTAATTGCTGTCAACAGCAACATTTGCATTCCTTCTGGATAATCAGTGATTTCGTCTGCTTTCATGCATTTTTATTTTATTCACAGTGACTTAATTAAAATGGCAGAATCTCATCTGTTAAAATAAAAGTTTACCAACAGAGCGAAAGAAAAATGTTTTGATGATTTATCCGCAGAACTTTTTCCACAGACTTTAACTGAATCTTGTTATCTTTCTTTCTTAAAATAAACTCACTTGCATAAAAGTTTCAACTATCACAATTATATAAAACACAAGTTTGATTAGATTTGTTGTGCAAATGTTTGTCTCCGTCCTGTTTGAGTTGATCTGGCACACTAACAAACAAAACCTAGTTTCTTTCTGCTTATGCAAGCTAAAGCTCCCATCTTTCACGTCATCGTGTTGCTCGTTAGTTGATGGCGTCATCATCACATTTTTTATGGCTGGGATGTAAATTGGAGAGACAAAGCTCGGGCAGCTACAAATTGGCTGCATCACAATGCTGTATTTGCATAATCCTGTTTGAACAAATACAAGCCATGGCCGTTGCATTCCCTTTAAAGGTCACATATGCTCCTCCTTTTCAACAACTTTAAATAAGTCTCAGCGCTCCCCAAAACATGTGTGAAGTTTCTTGTTCTAAATCCACTCTGATCCTGTATTTGATCATGCCTATTAACCCCTCTATTTCAGCCCTGCTCAGAACAGGCTGTTTCTGTGTCTGTAGCTTTAAATGTAAATGAGCTGTGTCTGACCACGCCCCCTCTCTGGAAGGGCTCGGGTGACTCAGGCTTTCTTGTACCATGCCCTGTGGTTTACAATATAAAGACAGACTCAGAGGGCAAAAAAACCCCACCTAGCTGTGGGAGGGTTACTGCCCTTTGTGAGTTGTGTGGAGCATGTGGTCCTCCAGGCAGGCTGCCCGGGTTCAGGTCCGACCTGTGGCTCCTTTCACGCATGTCGTTCCCCACTCTCTCTCTCCCCAATTTCTGACTCTGTCCACTGTCCTATCTCTAAAATAAAGGCATACTTAAAAAAAAATGTGGTTGCACATTTGAATAAGTACATGCTTCATGTGATCGTAATAAGCGGGTTCGTTAAAGCTGATCTTCATTTTCCAACGATTCAGAACTTTTATGTCAAATACTGCAGGACTAAACATTCTTTTCAGAGCGGTCCATTTGATCTGTGGATCTTTTTGTTTGTTTTCCACTAATGCTGACAAGAGGTTGACTCATCATAATGATGCCATGTTATGACAAAGCAGCTCAAATACTTGACTGAACACTGAGAGCTGCATGAAACCGCAGTATAGATTTAATCAGAGCCGCTCACAGCAAAACATAATCAGTAACAAGGGTTCATAGTCTGCAGAGAGAGGGTCTGTAGTGAGTGTTAAACCTTTTAGAGCAGATGGTCCAGTCAATGCTCTCAAGCAGGATCAGCTGTTATGAAAACTAGGGCTGTATTAGACTCTGAAGCTGTTCGATATAGTGATAGTAGTGTCAAACCTTAACTCCTATACCCGCCTACACGGGTCCATTGTTCTATCAATATACCTGCTTTTTTATAAGATATATCTTAATCTTTGATCCTTGTACTACATCAACTCTGTTTTTAATGTCATCATTAATCCAGGTTGGAGATTCAGGCTAAAGTTAGTGTCAGCTCAGCTCTCAGCCCTGAGGCTCTGCTCAAAAGCTTTAAAGAAACACTACAGGGTTGTAAAGGTTTTAAAAACCATTTCTGTTTGTTTTAGAGAGGAAAAAGACCTCCGGCGTTATTTCAGCTCTCTTCAACTTTCCTGACTGATGAACAGCTGCTTGTAGGGAATGATAACGGTAGCTCATTTGCAGCTGTTTCGAACGTCCCGTGGCTGCCAACGAGCATCAGATAAACACAGATTATTCAACTGAAACTGTTTTGGCAGTTTTTTTTACAAGTTTGAATTATCAAGTAAATTTTTTCGGGGGAAGGATGAGACCCCTCAAAATAAACAACCATGGTTAATACATCGTAAAAAGCCAGGGAAAAATAAGCTAGCTGCACCTCAGCTTTTAGCTCCACTTGATATACTGTAGCTGCTAAAGAGCCTTCAAGAAAAACTGCTCTGTTCTGTGATTCTAACAGTATTATTAACTCGTCCATTTATTTTAAGAAAACTAGACCTCTTCTGTTTATTGGGTTTCACTAGCTACTACAAAAAAGCTTGTGTCAGCTTAGCTTGCATCCTCCTCTTGCCATCCTGTGTGCCCTGAAGAGCGAGACATTTTTTTTAATGGAAAAAAAGGCTGGCCATTGTCTTGTTAAAGTTTTTTTCCTTTTTTTTTTTTTTTTTTTTACCAAATGAAGGATTTTAGCTTAACTAAAGCTATAGGCTAAGTGAGTGGCAGCTCGGCTTGCAGCCCCCGGAGCCTCGCCCAAAGAGCATAAAAACAAACAGAGTTTCAACATGATCTAATTTACAAAAACACTTATTTTCACCAAGAGAGCTCTGTGAAGGATTTGGCTACCTGTAAAAACTCAAGAAACAACAAGTAATTATTTTGAGTTACTGTTTGTTGCACTTGATTAAATGTTCCTCTACTAATTAGGATTGTGTGCGACTAACTAACTAATTCAACGGTTAAGTGTTGTCACCCTCGCTAGTTGGCACCTGAATTATTATTCGGTTAAAAAAATTATTAATATTTTTATATGTTGGCCCTTGGTGTTAACCTGCAGGGAGGACCAAAGGCTAGTGGTGCTAGCAATGCTTACCAAATTACACTTTACCTGCAGACAATTTAAAGTCATTTGTGCTGAGTGTCGTCCTGCCTTAAGACCAGTGGTGCTCAACTGGTCTAGCCTCAGGACCCACCATTAACTCTTTGGACGGTACACAGAACATGTGGCAGAACACAGAAACAAAACAAGCATGTTTAAAAAGCACTTCATAGACTTTGTGGGATAGTCCTGATGATTAAAACGCTCACATAGAGAAAACCTCCTCGCCAACATATTTTAAATTTACAAAAAACTTACACCTGCATAAAAACCTTGAGATTCCAGCCGCCTTCTCCCACACAAAGACAGACAAACACACAGATACTATAAACACATTGTCTGGTGTTTCTGTTCATCCAATAACTCAGTGTTACTCAACAGATTTGAAAGCCCCAAGGATGCACATTTGGCAGTCAAAGATGCATGTTTCTGCCTCTGCTCTCTGTGTGCCAAACATTTAATCCACCCCGTGTTCCTCACATGTTTTACAGAAACGCTCAGAGCATGACAAAAGAGAATCAATATTCAAGTGCTTCACTTAAAAAAAAAAAACACCATGGCTGCTTCTTCACTGCTGTCCAATTAGATGTAAACACAAACAGCCCTCTCTCTATGAACTTTATTGAGTTGGTTTCTGCTCTTTTAACCCTTTATTAACTACCTCTAACAGCATGAAGCTGGCTTGATTGATTTCTCCTCCAAGAGTGTACTGACCTCCAATTTCAACCCATTTTAACCCACGATGTTCCCCTCCTGACGAGCTTTCTAACACGGTTTTCAGAACTATTGAAAAGACGTAAGAGACTTGACGATTCAGGAACACCTGTCAGTGTAAACAGGTACACTTGCTGGCTCTATTTATACATCTGTTGTTATGGGAATCATTTTAGAGCTGACATTCTGCAAATGTAGATAGGAGAACCAGAAGCACAACAGCAGCCAGCATAGACTCTTCTGATGATAAGGTCAGAGCTGTGCTTATTTACGTAGTTAGTCGTGCTGCTTATTTAACTGGCACACGTAAAGGCTGGCTAATGTCTCAGACTACTAGAAAAGAGACAAGTCCTGAAACCTGAAGCTAGTACACGGGTCGTCTGCAGTACCTTTAACACAGAGAGTCTCACATCTGATTCATCTGAGGGGATTTCTGCTCTGCCACCTCCGCGGTTAAAGGTTGACTCAGTTAAGGTGACAGATAAACCAGCAGAGCTCCACTTCATGGTTCAGGGCATTCAGAGCAGAGGTGAGCTGCAGGTCAGAGTGTCTTCTTGCTGTGACTTCCTCTACATATGTTTTCTGGGTAATTATTTCAAGAAGAAGTTTGACCTTCATTCATAGAGGTTGCCTGTTTTATTACACTGTTTGTTAATCTTTTTTAATTTTTGTTTTTAATTGAATGTTGTCCTTCATAAATACTGGTTTTCGCTGTGTGCTTTATTTCCTTTTCTTCCTGCTACGAGGCGCTTTATTCTAACGTATTATGAGGGGTCTATAAATAAAGTTTATTGTGAAAAATACATGCACTGTACAAATATGTGTCCCATATCTCACTAGCATAACGAAATATTACTGAAAACATATCCCATCATGTGAGGATGGTCTTTGTTTTCCTGGAGCTTTGGTCCACATTGTGCTCACAGCCACAAAGCTCTTTAGGACCAAAGAAATGATCACATTAATACCAGACCTGATGTCATCGAGACCTGACTTGACCTGTGTTGACAAAATGCTGCGGGTCAATACAGACACCGGGGAAGTGAGTGATGCTGCAGACACTGTCGGAATAACCTGACCTCTCTTACATCCTGTGTACTGTACACAACAGCCTTCAGTCATTATCTCCATCATTTTACACTGACTGCCTTTGTTTACTTTCCTACGCACAAACTGTGAGATCTGCAGACAGGTTTTCACAGAGTCATAGGTGTTAATTAAGACGTCAAACGGTACACCCAAACATCCAGCAGAGGAGGTCACACTGCTTTTTTTTAAAAGCATTTCATTAATCTGTCAACGCTGCCTTCATTATTCTGGTGAGTATTTTTTTTAAAAGCCCGCTGTCCTGTGATTGTTCTCTCTTGTACCTCATTCAGTATGTTTACATCATGTTAAAAAAAATACGTGTAAACATTTTAATCCGACTGAAACCGTATTAAGTCGAATTTTCCAGTGTTAAGTACATAAACACAAAATAGATTATTCTTTATACTCTAATCATATCATCAAAATCTTTAACTAACGGGGTGCTGGTAGCCTAGTGGTTAGTGCAGGCATCCCATGTACAGAGGCTATAGTTTTCCAGGCGAGCGGCCCAGGTTCAAATCCAAGCGGTGGCCCCTTTCCTGCATACCATTCCCATTTCCTTCCTTTGACTCTATCCACTGTCCTGTCTCTACAATAAAAGCATAAAAAGCTCCAAAAAAAAATCGACCAAAATCTAGAATCGTTGCATCATTACTTCTTTCACATGCTTTCCCATTTACAAAAGAAAATGCAGCCACACCTAAAAGAAAGTTCAGTCAGGTAACTCTGGCTTCACCTTTACACACCTGACATGTGTAACAGGGCATTATTCTGTATTCTGCCTTGAATTGCCACATGCCGCCCAACACACCAGCGCTCACACTTCTACTAATTCTGCTTGTAAAATCAATGTGCAATGAGTGACGAGGTCAGAGCCATATGTCACACTTAAACTAGGCGTTACTGCTGAAATGAACGTTTCGATTGTTGTTTTTACGACTTTGTCTGTCCATAAGGTCTCATGAGCATCTTAAAGAGTGTTTCCAATTAGAAAGTCTGTCAGTCCAAAGACAGTCAATCATTTTGAACGGTGATGACAAGAGATGGTGTTTAGCTTTATCATTTTATGGGATAACAACAACGAGGCTCTACTTTGCTGTGTGTGTGTGTGTTAATGATGCAGTTCAGCACCTGCTAAAATAATATCTGTGGGAGGAAGCCATCCTTCTTCACAGCTTTTAGTTGGAGACTATCTCAGTAGAAAAACAAGATGGTGCAAACAGGAGGGAGAGCGATAGAGAGAAAGAGAGAAAGAGAGAGAGCTATTTATGTGCATTGTAATTTCAGAGAGCAGAGTGAGTCAGCAGAAGAGGAGAGAGCGGATAGAGAAGACGAAGACGAGGCTTTTTTAAAAACAGGGCGGCTATCAGAGAGGGAGCGACAGATGGTTGCTCTAAAGGAGAGAGAGAGAGAGAGGAGAAAATGAATAAGGCAAACTACAGAGCAGCCTAAACAATATCCAGAGTCCAGAGGGCTCTTTGAAACACGAGGGGGGAGGAGGGGAGGGGGTGATGAAACCTCCTGTGCTCGTTGGCAGCGGGACAAGCAGAGAGGACCGCGCAGCTCAGAGCGCCACGGCCAAACCTTACATAACAGGCCACAGAGCTGAGCGCCCCAGTTCCAGCTCGCCGCTCCAAGGTGAAAGGCACACGAGCCACAAGACGGCCCGGGCAGACAGAGGAGGCCAGACGAAGAAAAACAAATCCAGATAGCTGCATGTTTACGAGACAACGTTCATTATGCCGCAAAGTTTAAAAAAATATATATATATTCCTCGTCACCGTGGCAATCAAAGCAGCCCGTAAAATATTCAGAGGTCGTGGAGAAGTTTACGCAACAGGAAAATAAATGTTTGACAGACGTGCGAATGTGTACAGTGCAAGTGGAACATTAAAGATTCACACATGCAGAAAAAGATCCTCATCTGTAGAGTGTCGAGTTTAAGGTCATGGCTGAGGCACATCATAAATGCTCAATTGAACCCTTTAATATATGAAACAAACAGTCCTAGGATTCATGTACTCACTGCTGGGTATGTCGGCGTACCATTTTCTTCGTATTAAAGAAGAAAAGGCAGGCGTGACATCATATTGAGGATCTCAGTAAGCATCCACAAAAACCGAAAGTTGACCTATTAAACAGATCCCGATTTGAAAAACTCACCTATAGTGTTACAATCCTGGACACCCAAACCGAACGTGGGATTTCAGATCATGAGGTTAACATATGTTGGAGTAATTCCTAGATGAGTCTGCAGAGGGCGCTAAACAGTTTGTTCTGCTAATCACGTGATAAGTTTCCTGATATGAAACTAAGATTTTCACGAGGCGGCCTCAAGCCCCAGCATGAAACCTCTTTACAGGCTCTATTCTCCCCAACACTGGAGAGCAGCCCCCCCCCCCCCCCCCCCCCCCCACTGGCAGCCCTGCAGCGTTCTTTCCTCTGGCCAATCAGAAGAAAGTGGGCACATGGGGAGGGGAGTCTTAAAGAGACAGCAGCTGAAACTAATAGTTTCAGGCAGAGGCTGAATGAGGGTTTTTACTGACGCCAGAATAAGATAAAAAAAAAAAAAAAAGAGGATGTTTTCTGAGCAGCAAAGCTTCTTTATTGGTTTCACAGACTGACAACATGAACATTCGAGTGTTGACTAGAGCTTCATGCTGCTAATAAAACTATCTCTAGTATTTCCAAAACTGTGTGATAAACGTCAGTCGCTACTTCGTTCACAGTGTGAAAAGAATCACAACTTCTTTTTTTTTTTTTTAACAATTTTACAATTTCTGTTCACATGCTGTTTTTCCCATCTGACAAACACATTAACTGACACCCATTCAGAGCATCTTCTCTCAGCTTTTTGATCTGCAAACACCCAAATGTGAAACAGATCTGCCTTCAAATCCTCACGCATGATGTCATGCCTGCTTCAGACCAAGGGGAATGTTTGCATCTTTTCTTCTTCTTCTGTACTTATTGGAGTTTAAATGACAATAAGGTATAAAAAAAAGTTATGGCACTGCTCGAGTACAACCCTGTTTTACAGCCTGTGAATGCTGCCTCCCTATTAAAAACCAAACAACAAAAACACAACTCACCCTCAAAGCTCCTGTTATTCGAGTTTTCCTTGTAAATATCAGAAAGTAAATCAAGCCACCTCTGATTCGCTGCTCACCTGTCTTTGGCCTTGAGCCTGTTTGTTCATAAAACCAGCACAGGTTGGCACCGTGATTTCTACCAAACATTTCTCAATCATGTGAGACGGAGCCAAAATTGCACCCGTGTGAGTGCGCTTATCTTGATGAAGGAACGCGCCAGCCAGCCAGGGCAACAACAGTTTGTGTCTTTAATGGAGCAGCGATGCAGCTCTGGTGGCAAAGATAGATTAGGCACAAAATATTTGTCAGTTGATTAAATCGATGTTGTATTTGGACTTTTGTTATTAGGGCTGAGTTTAAGCAAGGACCTCGGGACGATAGGAATCACGATACATGGGTCACCATACGATACATACTGCGATACTTTACAATACTCAAATAATCCACTGAAAGTTTGAAAGTGGAGCTGAGAAAAGAGTTTGCTGCATCATTGAGTCTAACTTATTTTATTCAAAATGTCAATTCCAACATATATTATATTAAAACACAAGGGTTTCCAGAATCTTAAACTCTAACATGGTACTAGTAGAAATCTAACAATATCAACCCTTGTTTTAATATTACAAACGTCACAACGGACTCAGAGAGGGAGAGAGGCGGAGCAGAGTGAAGACACAGTGAGAGGAGAAATATGTGAACTGGTGGCTCTACAGAAAGTATAACGTTATTTTAAAGCATCATAAACTATATCGATATACACGACAATGTCTCAACCTATATCAATCAATCAATCAATCAATCAATCAATCTTTACTTGTATAGCGCCACTATGACAAATTTGACCTCAAGACACAAAGAGGAGCTAAAAGACCTCACTCTTTGATATACTATCTACAAAGACCCAACGTTAATCCAGCATGAGCACTAAGAAACATTTAGCAAAGTTACAGTGGAGAGGAAAAAACGTCCCTTTAAGAGGCAGAAACCTCGAGCAGGACCAGAACTCATGATGAACCTAAGCTGTGTTGAGTTTGGAAAATGGGATAGAGGGAGATGCAGGAAGACGGCGGAGGATGGAGTTCGAAATTTTGATCGATTTAAAAGATGTGAAGATGTGATGTCTCGCTGAGCGACTCCGCTGGTCACTGGTTAACTTTCATATAGGAGTCTTTCAATCAAAAGAGCACTCCACACGTTTTATTTACTGAACAGTATGTAAATCCTCTGTTTGCTTTAAATGCACGAGGGAGGGAGTAAAGAGGTTAAAGAGTCTCGCAGCCAGCAAGGTCTGTGTCGCTATGTATCCCAGCACAGCTCACAACACACAAGGAATGGGGATGAATTTTGAATAGCGCCACCTCGCGTGCAGTGTGTGATGGCGGCTGCACTCTCGCTAATGACAGGGCGTCTGTCAGCATTTTATACTGGGGTTTAAGATGCAGCCAACTTTTTAGATGACAAAATAAGGTATTAAAAGTGCGTCTTGTAGACCGGATTTTAGGGTACTTTAAAACCGGGCCGACAGCTGAGACAGCTTTAGCACACTGTATGAGAATGTGAACACGACAACCAGAATGATGGGTGAAGAAAAACCAGAAACAGATGTTTAGATATGGATCAACAGCATCCCAAAAATGTGTGGCCTGGAAGGGACTCTCCAGGAAAAGTCAACCAGTGTGTTAGCACAGTCAGTCCATGCGGTACTGATATTCTCCAGAAATGATGTTCATGTGCCGTCTTACCCAAACTCACCCCATCAGTCAGGGCGCAGCACAGCCAGAGGCAGAGAAAGCGAAGATGAAGGCTTTTACAGCTCCTCACCCTCCTATCGCCATGAATAATTCAACCCCATCCAAGCCTGAGAGCGTTTTTCAACTTTCCCTGAAGCATGAAAACACAGCACAGCTCCACACAGACTGCCAGGGGGTTCATAAGCTCCTCATACCTTACATAAATCCACTCCCGATTATAACAGGATCACATCAGGCCACACAACTCGAGGTTTCACTGAAGGAACAGGTTGAGTGTAAACCCACACAGGGCCTTGTGTGACGCGTTTCTTTACAGTTCACGCACTGAGTCGTAGAATCTGGGTCACAACTTAAAAATCAATGCTGACAAAAAAAGAAGAAAAAAAAGTGAGGTGATAGAAACACAAACAGCTTTATGTCCTGATCAGAACTGTTTATGAGGTTTTTTCTGCAGCATTTCAAAAAGCTGGCAACACTTCTTTCTACCTTTGTGTACTTTTATGTGATAGTCTCATTATCAATAACAAATATTTCCCAATGCTAAATAAATAAATAAAATCCATTCAGTAGTTACTGAGGTAAATTCCTTTGGATGTTTTCATTAGAGCAGCCACAACTGTTACATTTACATCCTGTGAAATCAAATTGAGTTAATCTTTTTTTAAATCACATATCACACTTATTGCAAAATGTGCCAAAATGGCAGTCCACACCTCTGTGTATTTAAATAGATTTACCTTATTTGTATTTTTTTTTTTTTTGAAATAGGATTTGTTTTAAAATCCTTTGTTAAAACATTTCAAAAAACATTTCAAAAATATATTTGGAAGATCTTATTAGTGTTCACTGTCTGTAAAGAAAAATGTACATTGTTTTATTTATAACTGTACATCCTCAAATTTTAAAAGTACGACTTTTATTTTTTTTTAAATAAGAAAACGGCATATTTTGTATTTCTATTGTCAGAGAATTAAAATAAAATAAAAAATATTTATTCATTTATTGACTTAAATCTCATGTCTTCATAAAAATTTGAATAAAATAAAAAGTATCATGAACCCGTTATAGAAAATGGAAAATGGACTTGAGCTCGTGAAGCGCTTTTCTAGTCGTCTGACTACTCAAAGCGCTTTTACACCGCAGGTCACACCTACACATTCACACACTGATGGTAGAGGTCGCCAATTAAAGTGAAAACGAAGCAGCGGGAGCAACTCAGGACACATCGGACATGTTGCTGCAGGAGCTGGGGATCGAACCCCCATCCTTCCTGTTGAGAGACAACCGACTCTACCACTGAGCCCCAGCCATTATCAGATGGTTGTAGTGTATAGTTTTAATCGTTACACCTCTACTAATTACACTGATAGAGTTGTTTCGGTTGTTCCTCATTTCAGTCCTGCGAAAACTCAAAGTGAAAACTGCAACACAAATGATTCACATTTTGTCCAACACACAGGGGAACCCCCTTTAAATACTATCCTGTTTTCACTGTTCATTATTTTCCTGTTAAGAACTAGAAGGTTGCAGCTGCAGTTTTTAACAACATTTTTTATCAGATGTTTGGTTGCACACTCAGGTGCCTCGTCCCCCAACACTGCAAGAAGAAAACTGCAGAGAGAACAGAAGCTTCAATCCATTGTGGGAGTGAAATCTCAGAGTGGTGAGATGGATGACATGTATGGCTGCATGCACAGGGATGCTTTCCTCTCTTTTAGCACAGTCGACAGATATTATGCGGTAGCCCATTAATGGTAACATTAAGCTAATATTGCACAAAGCCTTCCATTTGATACCAATTCTGCTTATCCCATGCAAACATGGATTCTGTATACATTTCTGAATCACGAGGTGCTCTGGTTACACTGTCTCTGTGCAAACAGAGCATGGAGCAAACGTAAATATGCTTTAAACAGAAACTGTACAAACTGAATGCACTATTAGGACATCGCATCTGATCAACTTTTCCAAACTGGGTAACACAGACACATGAAGGTCTTCAACAAGAAAGATTGCAACTTCAGTGATTGAAGCATGATGACACTTGAACCTGATGCTATGATTTGGATTCAGCAGAGCAGACCCCCATGCAGGCAGGAAGTTCATATTCAATAAGAAATAAAGGAATATCACAGCTTACCTGTAGATGTGTCAGTGGTTGAAGCACGAGCCATCACAATCCAGTCACATAGAAGAGAAAGAAAAGACCACAACGTATTTTTATAGCAGTGCAGATCAATTTCTTGTAAACTCAGTTGCTCAATATATATCAGAAGCCTAACTATGGTGGCCCTGAAGAGACTAAACCCCAAAAAAGAAAAACTTTTTTTTTTAAAACACAGCATTTTAGAAAATGTTAAAAAATAGACAGCATTTCAACTCTACACTACATTGAAAGATAACACGGGGCATCAGAGAACACAACAGCCTCACCGATTACAGAAAGTGGGGCAACACTATTTGCTTTGTGACACGTTTTTTTTTCCCTCTCTCTCTCTCAGTGATGTTTCCTGAATTACTGGGTTTTTAGATTTATTTGCAATTGCTGAAATGTAATGTTTGCTATGTGGTCACAGGTGTGTTGCTGTTTTTTTATCTCTCCCAAAAACACTGTTTTGTGGAATTCCATGTATAGTTGACTCTTGTGTTGTGTCGAATCGATCGATCATGCAGGTTTGATAAAAATAGATGACAAAGCAAAAAGCAATTGCAAAGGAACCTTAAAGCTCCTGTGAGACGTTTTCACCTGGCCGTGATACTTACTGAAAATAATAATGAGGTGTTGTTATTCCCTATAAAGGCAAAAGAGATAATCAAGGACAAAATTGATCGTTACTATTTAGTTATGTTGATGTCTGTAACTGCTGCAGACAGGTAGAGGTCAAACCAAGCGATTCACGGCATGCTTCTCAAACAGCCTGTTTACATTTTTCACACAAAAGAATCACGATGGGCAATACGTTTGCCTTTCACAAGGAAACAAGAAAATATTTTTCTTAAGAAAACACTACTGACTCAAGATCAGCTCATCAAATAGATAAGAGGTTTTGCGTTCTCCAAAGGGGGAGCCAAAATCAACTAACGTCTGAAAAAACAGATGTCTTGATTGACACATATTTGTGTGTCATCAGCAAACAAGTGATGTCGAGGGATCTACATCAAGGCATACAAAGACTGTTTTAGTTCAGCAAGTAGGCTAAGTAAAAAAATAAATATTTACAACTCCCTCCGCTGACTAGCTGCAGTATAGGTCATAAAGCCCGCCTCCTCCATGTTAACAGATGGGACATTTTTGTTTAAATTCACTTCAAATAAAATTTTGCCCAAACCAGATTATTTTTTGATATTTACTATCATGCTGATTTATGTCCAAGTGAGTCATTCTGAATTCATTATTTGATGTAAAAAAAACCCCAGCTGTGTCGATTGATCGAGCTCTTTGCACTATTCTTAACCAGATTATCAGTGTAGAGAAGGAAAGACTAGAATCTACAATAAACAAGATTGTCTTCTTCAGACGGACACTGCACCAATCAGAGGGATCCTTGGCGTTTTAGTGGTAAGCTAAACGTGTGCTTTGGTTAGCGGAAGGGGCGTGGCTCAATTCTGAGGTTCCACCGGCCAGATCACTTATGTTTTCTGTTTGTATTTCCCAGAATTAACGTCACATTAGTGGCATATGTTAGGGCCTGTCGCAGGGGTATTTTTGCTCACTTATGTACAACAGAAGAAGACGGAGACGTGCGGTCCATATCAATTTATAGTCAATGGGAAAGGAAAGGTAAGCAGGAACCATTTGGGTTTTTACAATAGATTTTATGTAACAGAGACCGGGCGTCCTAATTCTTTCTCATCCTTGAACCACTGCAGACGCCACAGACATTTCAACACGTCATAGCAAGAAATAGCTCAGGTGTATTTCAACTCAGCATTCCACATAAGGGAGGTCCTGGTATCCTGCACACTGTTTTGTGGAACGCTACTGGAACAGAGCCATCGTTACTGTTATTAATATCACCTGTGCGTTTGAACATTAACGAGTCACATTGTCTGCTGTGAAAGAGTCAGAGAACAGACATTTCACTTGATACGGTAATTATATTAATGACTCGAAATGCTGCATTTTCCCCCTCAAGCAATTCATTACTGGTTTGGCTGCAATTTATTATAGACATGCAATGTCTTGCATAAAAAAAACCAATCCCGTCTGCAAAGGAAATGTGACATACATCGGAAATAAAAATGGTCCCAAGACTGAGCTGTGGAGTACCCCACTTCTTAATGTGGAGTACCCCCCTGCAGTTTAGGTCATAAACCTGCCTTCTCTATGTCAACAGATTGGACATGAGTCACACTTTAAAACCAAGACACATATCAAATGAGGTATTCTCAAATGTATGTATTTGTGCTGATGGTAATGATCCCGCTAATTTGTGTTCAAGTCATCTTCTCACAACAATGCCATGATTGTCAGCTCTAATGACAATGGACAGAGGGCTTCTGCGGCATGACAAAGGAGGAATGATGTGAGGAAACGTAGCGAACACTAACACAAGAGTCATTGAGTGTTTGTTTTGAAACCAACACAAGAATCTGTAGCGACCTGAAGACACTTGTTTGTGGTGTTTTGGTTAGTGGAAGTTGCACGACGATAATACTGTGGCTCTTCCAGCCGGTCCATCCTGCACATACTCTGGCTCCAAATGCACAAAATGTCAGCGCCCGTCACATGGTTGTTTTGGTTTCATATTTGTACAACCATAGGAGGTTGAGGTCCGTAGTCCATATGGGAGAATCAAAGAGTAATCCCTTTATGATTTACGATCTATGACCAATGACCAAATGCCACCATGAGTAGTCAAGAAGTAGCGATGCGGTTGAATCATATTGGCAGCAAAATCTCTTTTTTTCATTAAAAGATGCACATTTGGCCGCAGTGATTGTACTGACATCAGTATTTTTACCCAGCCCTATTGATTATCCTCATGACAATTCATTTTCACTTGAATCACAAATATCAATGTCATCAATCCCGTACAGTTAAAGACAGGGTTAGTAATTTTTGAAAATTAGCATGATTTTGAAAGTAGCATTCCCTCAGTGCTCAGTCTGCACCCACCCCCCTCCCCTCTGTGCTCCCTCAAAAGCCACGCTCCTCACTTACATGCACAAGCGCCATTGGTCCAGAAGCGGACCTCAGCTCATGCTTTGAGTGTGGGCTCGTACACACAAGGGGTAGAGAGCGAGCAGGGAGACAGGGAGGCGTGTGATTGGTTCATCAGATTGGTACCTCGTGGCAGACATTGGTTGAAGTTTTTACAGGCTTACAACTGATACAGATGACAGATTTTCTGCGTTCCTTTTTTCAGAGAACATGAGTTATTAATGTCTATCAGGACCTAAAGACAATTTCAACCAAAATCTTAAAAAGTGGATCTGGATAAAATTACCAACCCAGCCTTTAATCCTCTGTTTAACAAAGATGTGTGAGATGGATTTCTTCCAAAAATAGGAGAACTGCAAGTTTTCTAAAGAAATAAGAACACGATGTGATATGATCCAGGTGACCTTTTACACGTGATCACGGAGAGACCACATTGGACATGTGGACTCTCGATTGTTACCTTACACTGATCTGAAATAGAGACAAACCTCCTACAGTTTCAATACATAAAAGAACATTTAAAACATCATTAGCAGAACATTTGCTTAGAGGCAACCACACCTACATACAATAGCACAATAGATCTAAGCGGGACATCTGCTTAGATTACACCTTTCTTAAAGATGGTAATTACCAGTTGATAAGTCATAGGAAGGTGATTCAAGAATTCCTGAAATGAACTAGTTTCTGATTTTTGTTACTCCTGTTGTAAAAGTAAGTTTTGCCAAAATTCCCTTGGCATTTGAGAGATTAACGTCCAGTCGGCGGTTAACAGCAGACAGACATGGCAGCACTGAAGGCCCTTGAACCCAGCTCATAATGAACAATCACTGTTAAAGGCCCGACAATGAAAAGTAACAGTGTTCTTGCGCCGAAGGCTGGAGGAGGATTAGGCCACCAGAAGAAGAGGTAGTGTGGGCTACTTAATGCCTAATGAAATAAGCTAATCACTGCCCAGTCATCAGGGCACACTGGGCATTCCTTGTAATGATACATGTCTGTGTCGTCACATTATTGTCTCAGTCCGCAGAGGGGATATTCTAATCATTTGGCTGGCACAATGCTTGTAAATAATGCCTTCAATTACCTACTTTTTGAAATTCTTTTTTTATTTTTGCTGTCTTTGCACCATAAAGCTACCATCATGGGAATTTCCTTTAGTTTAAAAGGAAGAATGTAGGACTTTCTGATCCAGTAGATGTCGCCCTTGAGCACCAGCATGAAACCAAAACAAACTGCTGTTTGGCCACACCTTCTCTATTCTGAAGCCTCCTCCAGAGAAACACCTCTGACCCCTCCTCACAATGGCACGAAGGAGTTATTAAATTGGAACGCACCATAATTAAGTACTAAGCGGACTAAATTGTCCCTGTCTCGAGTTACATTGTTGTGCTAGCAGGCTAATGGCAGCGCTCTTGTAGCCAATATTAGCAGCCACGTTTCACAACTCCTCTTTCTGCAGGACTCAGGACTGTGGATTAACATCTTGGTTACTTTTTACCAAGAAACAAAGGAACTGATTAATGATTTAAGTCTCCCCCTCAGACAAGTTCTGGAAGACAGGATATTATAAACATTTACAACACCTTGAGTAAACAACCAAGCAGAAACAGAACACTCTGCTATCTACGAATTGAACTCAAAGACATGAACTGTGACCGAAACCAGTCTCTGCAAAGTCATAAAAATTGACCATCTGTTGAAGTACTGCTGAAGAACTGAATTAAACCACAGCGTTGAATTCTTCATCAAATTAACATTTATATCTTTCTTCATCTAGATATTTGTAATCGTCACATTGAATGTATTGTAATCATCTTTTTAAACTCAAAATCTGATGTTTAGTTGACAAATAACAGTTAATTCATATCTCATAGGAATTTGACGTGGAGCGCTATTGCCATCTAGTGTTAGAATTTCCATGAATACGTAACCTTCATAATTATACATTTAGACGTGTTATAAAGCATACTCTTTGATATTAGCGATAGAAGGTGTTATTTAAAGACACCAATTTCTTTTCCTACTTTATTAATATGTCTTTTTAAGAATGCTGACTGCATAACATGGTTTAGTTCACATACAGGCTGGGATTAACTGAGGATGTTTCCAGGTGGTGTGATTTTCATCTCAACATGAATCTGATAGAAATGCATGTCTAACCTACATGAACCTACATCAACGTGGAACTGATAGAAATAATATTGAAATGAATGTATGGTGACGTGTATGTTTAGATTCTTATTCTCGATCTTATTGAGTAAACTCAGTTTAATTTAAACATTTGTCCTCCGGTCAGAGTGGGAGTAACCCTTGGGCGGCCCCCCTCTCTTGCAGCTGATAAAAGTTCAGACTCAGCTCAGATCTCTGGTTCTTGTTCGTTTTCTTCCGCTTCTCTTTGGACTTTAGTTCAAATCACGTCTTTTAAGTTTGCGTCGTAGAGAGACGACTCTCTGCCGAACTGTTATTCTTAGCGCACTTTTTTGAAACTTCAATTATTTTTGCTCAAGCAAGGCTTTTGAACTTTCTTCTCCAAAGTCTTGGCTCTTCAATTTCGAACGCCAATTTCTTAATTTAGATTCATCGAGATGGCCATCAGGTTAATTTAAATTGGAAATCGACGCATCGAAAGACTCTTTTTTTATTTTTCCTGTCGGATCCACTTGGAGCTGATGACGACAAAACCACGACGGCTGAACTGCCATTCCACCTCCATCCTAGCTGCATACTCCGACCCAGCTGCTGCGGCATCTAATCTGGCCCGTGGACCTCTCTGGTAGCCCTGGAAGGGACGACTTGTCGGAGACTGAAACGGGACCAGTCGGCGGAGTTCAACCGAACCTCCTCACAGTAAGAGCGTTGGTTTGGTTGTTGAGAGATTAGGTCGTGAGTCGTGTCTATTCAGAGCTCCTTTAAATCCAAATAGAATCCCGAAATTCGTTTATCAACCTTTTCTCCTTCGATAATTTGTTGATGAAGTCATTCAAAACAATACCGCGTTTTAGCTCCTTATTAAATATATAATGTCACCATATGTTAGGGTGAGGATAATTGCATTATCCCGATCCTAAGAATCATATTCTTTATCTGTTTCTTCTATATACTTAATTGTTTACCTTACCATTTCTATACTAAATTTTACACATAAAATTCAGAACTTTGTTTGTCTGTTTTCTGGTATAACATTTCTAGAACTTACTTCCTTCAAGATATGAAACTGACTGATTAATTAACTACTACAAGTAATATTAATTTCCTTACTTTGTAAGGTGGTGCTCCGAGGTTAAATAAAGATATAATATCTTAATTAAAATTACGCTACGCTCTTTTCTTAGCTCATATCTTCACATTGCATGTAAATTTACACAGAATGACCGTGATCTAAAAATGCTTATGTGATATTCATTCTTTTCTCTAGACAAGGGGAGGAGCTGGCCGGCCGTCCCGTCCATGTAAACACGACTCAGACAACATCACAGACAGCGAACTCAGAGAGACATTTACAGAGGTTGTACTTGATTCCTGCTGTATTTATTATGTAAAATCTCTCTGCCTTTCAATAGCTAAGATTGAGTTGGAGCCACATGCTAAAATCCTGTACAGGAGGAAAAAAGTCGAAATAACTGCGTAGAAAAATAAAAGGTCAACCTTATAAGACAAATCTGCAGCTTAACTTTGAGCTCAGTGTGCCGGCACCCTGCCTATGCTTTATATTGGAAAAATATGGTGTGCCACATTACTGTTTGTGTGTTTTGGAGTGTGGTCTTTTCTTGGAACTGCTGCACAGTTTGCTCTCTGCACTGAACTTTACATTTGTATGCTGCACAGTAACCTCTGTGATCAACAGCAGTGTTTTCCAATCCACAGGGGTTCCCCTCCAAGAAATGTCAAAGAACTTTTTCTTTTTTTCTTTTCAACCCAAATACAACACACATTAGTTCCAGGCTGTTTCGCCCAAATCACATAAAAAAAACGATCAACCCTGTCCGCTCAGTAAGTTCAGAGTGTGCAGCTTAACTCTTAGAAAAAGGCCGAGGCCAGAGTGACACTTGATACTTTGAATCTTTGTGAAAAGTTCATTCATTTTAATTACTGCTGAGTCACTAGTTTGCAGCATGCGGGATCAACAATAAGATGTAAAGAAGTTTATACTACAAGTAAACTGAATACATTCATGAAATGTTTTGAAAGTAGATGTAGGCTGTATAAATGTATATTAAAAAAATCGCTGTGTGCAGCCCCCTCACTCTGACATCTCTCCATTAGTGCATGCTTATGCATGTGTGTGTATTGCAGCCTTTGTGTGTGTAGCATGCTCAACAACAGTGTAAAAATGAATTTCCTGCACATTCTGACATATTAAATGCAGGTCTCAATTAGAGGCCCTGATGCATTTAGTGCTGATTATTAGATTTCAAATAAGGAGAAAAAGAAGCAAAACACAAAAAAATACTGTAACTTCTGTCCAAGACGGTATGCATATCAGCCGTGCAGCAGGTACTACCATACTACCATTAAAAATCAAGATCAAATGAGTGATTTTATACTAACTTTGTGCAGAGGGAAATATTCTATCTGGTGTAATCATTACACGTATAGACAGCCCCGTCTTGTGCTGTGAAAAGTTTTGTTTAGAAATGATGAAAGGCCTGTCTAGTATTGATGCCTGATCAGGCACGTCTCACCCGGGGGTGTTGTGGGTGTTGCGACACACTTTCACTGAACCGTATTTTCATCCCCCACACTTTTTCCCAGTGGAGTCATCGATGAAAACCTATTGGTCAAGTAAGATTTATTAAGTGACAATTAAGCCAATCATAGCTGTTCGGTTACAGTTGAAGCACGGTAAAGTTACGTGCATTTAATCCTCCTGTTTTGTATCCATTTTAAACAAATGGATACATTCACAACATGTAGCATCCTTCTGAAAGATAGTTAATCACCCAAACAGATGTTTTTAAGATAAATCCACCTCACAAAACGTGTAACATTTTTTACTCTTGGTTGTTCTTTTAGTTGTATTTATTTACTCCCGTAACTTTACGATGTAGCGGAAGGCCCATTTGCAGTTTTTCAAAATAAAAGCACATAAGAAGACTGGCAACTAAAGAGACTGAGGCATAAGGCAATAAGAAAAGCAAAATAAAAGCATCACATAGAGCAGTTTTGAATCTCGTTTTTAGAGCTTAAGCTAACTGGGTTACTCACAATGGATGTTCATAAAGTTAGTGTCTAATTATCTTGTTGTCTGATGTGTTAGCTAACATTAGTTACTGGACATTAAATGAAACAGAATGTGTTGATTTGCTGTGGTAATATACTAGCATTAGAACACCCGCACTTTTAAAATCGCTGCTCCACCCTGAACCAAATAAAGGCAGGTTCATTTAATACACTGAAAGAAATAAAAGCCTGGGCTATGAGTACAAGTTTGATGGTATTTATTATTATTTAAATATTTTCACACATCTCTGTTTTGATACATGCATGTGATGCAGAAGTTGTCAGATCAATGAGTTATCATGTTTAATTATTGTGATCTCAATAGCAATCAAATTTATCAGGATGATGTTTGAAGGAGCCCTAATATAATATACAGGTCGCCCACAACATTAAAGCATTAAAAAGCTTTTTATTTCTTTATTTAACCATGTTGGTCCCATTGAGATTAAGAACCTCCTTTTCAAGAAAGACTTGGCCGAGACAGTCAGCAGCACAAACACAAAGTTACAGACAGAGAAACAAAGAGAGACAAAGTACATTCCACAAAACATTACCTTTTGCATTAAAATAGAAAAACCATCTATGAGTCAAATCTGAGAGTCAGCAGTTCAAGCAGTAAATCAGCATCCTATAGAATCTGCTTCCATGTCTTTCATTTTAGGACCCCAGCTCCTTGAGTTTTAAATCACTCTGCAACAGATTCCAGGCTGAGGGTGCAGAATACCCAAAAGCCTGTTTCCCAATTTCTGTTCCAGCGTTTGGGACAGAGAGCATAAAGAGGTCCTGAGAACACAAAGAGTACTGTCCGGCTCATTTCTGCATGATAAAAACACACAGATAGTGAGGAAGGAGACCAAAATCTGCCTCCTATAGAAAGGTTTAAAATGTTTAAAATAATTTCAGTCACAGTTTCATCCTTTTTAAACCCACTTGTGATTGTAGAGCCAATCACGCTGCATGTAAACAAACTTCTTCTAACAGAGCGTTTCTCAATAACTCACAGAGAACGAGTTAATCTGTTCTGAACTTCCTAATGTCAGGGACTTTCAACCAAAGAGACCCAGACTGTGATTCAGCCTCCGATTTTCTTTTTCTTTTTTTTTAAATCTGACCCCAAAGCAGATTTCAGCACACGGGTTAAGTTGACATAAACCTTCAATAAGCTTCGGACTTATCAGGACAAAAAGGTTAAGGTACAGGACTAAATCTGCTTTAGTCTCAATCCAACACTAAGAGCAGTCGGAGGGCTGCGGCTTAAAAGCCTTTTGTTTACTTCTCAGCCATTTCCTCCAAATCAGGCTGAATCATCTGATTACAGGGATGTCTGTAAATCTAATTAGCTTAATGTGTCCTCTCTCAAATCCTGCCTGCAAAGACAAAAAAAAAAAGTGCCTTCTTTGAAATCTATTTCAAAACTTTCAAGGAAATGAAAAATACAACTGTGAATGCACACTTCCTCTGCGGCCACGCTGAAAACAAACGGGCCATTGTTATGTTTCATTTTTCCTCCTTTTTAAATCAAAGAATTACGCTGCAGCTTCTACTTCAGAGTGATATATCTTTGGCAAAACCACTCACTCAGAATTCAGCGTTCAGCAGGATGATTCTTGGCGTTTGAAATGAGTTGAACATGAACAGACAAGCACAGAAACACTCTTAAAGAGACTGACATGGCATAAATGGAACAAGAAAAAGGGAAAAAGTGGGCGATATAAAAGAGTCAAAGGGACGAGTCAAGTATACACCTCGCAGCACAAACAGAGCACAGAGAGAATAAAAGGAAGATTGGCCAACCTGTGTCCTTCTTTACACTCACACATACAGCTCCATAGAGACTCGACATAACGCCGAACACAACAGAAACAAGGCGGGAAGTCAGACAGAGTGCAGCACTCAGACTGCTTCCTTTCTATCTAACATTCTGGGTCTACTTCCTCCTGTGTGAGTGTCGACTCTGATATATTGAGAGACGACGGGAGGAGAAGTGTGGCCGAGGACAATACCGCTACGTGTTAGCAGCTGCTGCGGTTTAAAAAAAAAAAAAAAAAAACACCCATTAAAACTCTTTATCTGCACAAAGTAACCCGTAAGAGGAAGCACAAGTATTTCAGCAGAAACTAATCTGCCTGCTCGATCCGTTTCTCGTACAGTTTTCACTTTCTAAACTTAACACTTAAAAAAAGAGCATTCTCCAAGTTCAGTTCACACACCTCCCAATGAAGACGTTCACCTTCATGTCGTTTTTTTTAAATTTATTTTAAATGTATTTAAATGTGGAAAGCATCATTGGGATTAAGAATCTCATTTACAAGAGTGTCATGACCAAGACAGGAAGCAGCATGATTCAACAAGTACTCGTTGTAATGTTTCAGATCTCTCCCAGCAGCCATTCCACTCAGTAAGCGTCACATGTGAAACTGAGCTCAGCTTTAATTAACTTCCACACATAAGTACAGTGGGCCCCAGCATGGCAACAACAACTGCTTTACGGCAGCTACGGTGGCTCTCAAAGGACACAAATCTTTACTCTAAAAAGCGACAGACGTGTGGCTGTTGGCGTTATCTGGTTAGCAAGTCTCCTGCTTCATACGTGCACCTGTAGAATGAATATTAAAGGCTGATCATCTAACTTTTGTATTCTGTATTCTAGCAGGGTTCACATTACATGCATTTCCTTCACAGCCTTTCAACAACTTTTAGTTTCCTTTTCTCAGTGTTCTTCTTTTCAAATAGCCAAAATACATGGCGATGCACATAAAAAGACGGTTGTAACCTCGTTCACAGGGTCAAAGATGATCCACAACAGAAGTTTTCCATGAGCCACAGAACAGTGAAGACTTGGATTTTACTTTTCCAAAGACAGGAAACTGGCGGAGTCAAATAAAGCAGCAGGTAACCGAGACGATCCCTGAGCTATAAGGTGTTCTTACGTTTTTACCTTTTCTTGTAAAATGTCAGAAATAATCGGTAACATCTGGGTTTGGTTTGTTTACCGATGGGAAAATCTCCTCACCGCCACACCTGGGAAACGCTAGGGACCTCGCAACATCTGGAGAACACCTTCCCTGCTCTGGATTATTTTGACAGGATCATGGATCTGTGTGTGTGTGTGTGTGTGTGTGTGTGTGTGTGTGTGTGTGTGTGTGTGTGTGTGTGTGTGTGTGTGTGTGTGTGTGTGTGTGGATCACACTGGCAGAGACTAGGAGTCTGGTCTAGGACAGAGGATATAACAGTGGAGAGATAGAGACAGAGATCCTAGAAGGAACCCTGCAAACCGAGCACACGCAGCAGCCTCAGACAGGAAGAGCACGAGCGGGCGAGGCAGCGTGCCAAAGCCGAGCTGGAGTGTCTTCAAGTTGGTGTGTCCTTGAATGACCCAGCCAGAGTTTGAACTTCAACTCCAAAACAAACTGTGCAAAGAGCTGAAGAGCGATCCCCCCCTCTAGTCTGACTAAACCTGCGAGGAACAATCTGCTCAAGCCGAGTCGAAAACTTTAAGCTGAAAGCTTATGAAAACATCCAGGGATAGATGCTAATATTTAACAGCAACAAGCTCCACAATGAGCCGGCCAGAGAGAACAAATTCAAGCTTAAGAAAGCAATTCTGTCGGGGCGCTGGTGACGCAGTGGTTAGTGCACACGCCCCATGTATGGAGGCTGTAGTCCTCCAAGCGGGCGGCCCGGGTTCAAATTTGGGCTGTGGCTCCTTTCCCGCATGTCATTCCCTACTCTCTCTCTAACTCTCCCTGATTTCCAGCTCTATCCACTGTCCTATCGCTCCATTAAAAGGCACAAAAAGCTCAAAAATAAATCCTAAAAAAAAAAAAAAAAAAAGTAAAGGAAACTTCGAGAAAAGTAACACCACCTTCTTAAACTGTAAATTTCAATAAATGAAAACATACGCTCGGGCTGTCTCATCCCCGGTGTCAAAATCAAGGCCGGACTCGGACTCACTTTAAATCTCTTTGTGGCCGTAATAATGCTGCTATTGTGTGTTGTTCAACAACTTTAAAATCCAAGCAAAATTGTCTATGAACTCCCTCACTCTCTCCAGTAAATAAACGGTCCATTAGAGCGCCCCCTACTGGCCTGGAGTACTTCTGTTGCCTAAACGTGCAGCCTTTGACTTGTGCAGTTTTGACGCACACGTTTTGACGTTTTCAGTTCATGTATTTGCAGCACGTTTGATGTTAATGCAGTTGTTTCAGCATTTAGCAGCACTTTTGTTCCATTGACAGCATTTTTGTTTCTTTTGCAGCGTTTCAGTCCTTGCATTCGCTTTTGATTGTGCAACGTTTCTGCACATGTTACACTTTCTGTCTTAACGTACGTCGTTTCAGCTGTTGCCGAGACTTTGCACCTATACCGGCCACTGAAGTATTGTCACGGGAGAGAGGTTCAGTAACTGGCTCAAGGACAAACAACTGCTGCAAAGGAGCAACCTGCAAGCTCTTGGTAAAAAAACAGGACAGTGCATTATTCCGTCAAAGGCCAGCGTCATACAGGTAGACTGATTTCTCTTCAACACCACTTCAATGGTACTGTGTTTTACTAAATGAAAACCTCACTGGTTGTTTACCAATCATTTTCTCTAACATATGGCCCCTCTGGTCATTAGAACTGTAATGTTAATTGCTTTACACTTTCATTCTTTCACGTTTGGCCCGGCCGACTCCGACAGTCACTCTGACATGAAGGTCAGGGGAACGTTTGACGAAGAGGCTGCAGCAAATGAAAGAAGTATTCACCGAGTCTTTTCAAAGCCCAGCAGCACAGAATGGCCATGAGAGCTTATGAGCTGCCGTGTTACATCCACATAAGTATCACTGATTTTTTTTTTTTTTTTTTTTTTTGGAAGGACTCTGGTTGTGTGTCTGAGCATGAAAAGCGATTTTTTCCTAATATTAATCAAGGCTGTGGTCTTTCACACTGAAGCGTACAGATATCACATTTTGGTTATACTTTCCCTCAAAGCCAGCACCCTGCACCCCCTGCTCGTACTTCAACACACAAGCTCGTCGTCACCCATAACGTCTTTGGAACAAGAAAAGCAGAGTATCATTAACGTTGACATTACAATACAAACTCTGTGAAGATACTGTCGGTTTATTCCCTCTCTTTCATAAGCATTTCTAAAAATAACTGCTTGCTCTTACCTAACAAGTGTTTTTTTTGCGCTGATGAAGGAAAGGACATTCATGTTTATTTTAACCCACGGCTCTTAAAATCAACAGAAAACCACATCAAGACCTTTCTCAGGTTTTTTGTTGTTGTGGTCTTTAAACTCATACTTTTTCATTTCTTTGCTAGTTGTTGAACGCAGCCATTTGAAATGAGAGAAGGAAAAGAAAGACTTGTGCAAAAATGGTCAATCTGCCGCCAGTTCTAACACCCCAATCTCTTCGCAGCAGAAGTCACGCAAAGTCAAGTTCATGCCTTTTTGACCACAAACCCACAGGTACATGCAGCGGGAGCTTTTATGATGCTGTTTTTTGTGTTGCCTTTTAATGAGCTTCCTCAGCCAGAGACTCGTTATTCCTGAGCACACTTGGAAACCTGATACTGACAACCAACACTCAGGAGAAGTTTTACGACGCAGAGGAAAAGAAAGAACGGCTGACAGAGAAAGTAAAGTCGTGTGGCCTGGGGTCACATCTGGCATTTCTTTTAAGCATGGACTGTTGGACAGCAAATAAATATGTGGGCAAGATTTGCTGGTTAAAGTATACTCTGATTCTGAAGGGGACGTCTGTGCAAAGCAGTTTCTGCACCAAGTTTTGCTTCTTCCTTAATGGCAAGGAGAGCGTGGGTCCATGTTCATTTACTCTTAACACAATGTGGATGCTTGGACTCTGCCAGGTGTGGTAGGAAAATAGCAAAAACGTCTGCACCATGTGACACTGTGGGAAGCCGTTGGTCACGGGGCTTTGTGGTACTGGTTGTCCATTAGGGCCCTTATACCAAAAGACCCCACAGGATTTGTGTGCACCGCGTTCTGTCTGCGGGCATGGTTTTGCTCTGCCCAACAACGCCGTTCCCATCACATGATCAGACGGAAATGAAGAGAACATACAAACAACAATTTACTTTGATTTGATCTTCATTTGGAGCCTGTTTTGACCTAATGGTGATTCCTAGTCCTCAGACTACTCAAAGTGCTTTAACACCGCAGGTCACACCTACACATTCACACACTGATGGCAGAGGCTGCTATTTAAAGTGACCATCAGAAGTAACTAATCCCATTCATACACAGCCGATGAAGCAGCGGGAGCAATTCAAGGTTTAGTTTCTTGCCCAAGGACACATCTGACATGTTGCTGCAGGAGCTGGGGATTGAACCACCAACCTTCCGGTTGAGGGACCACCAACTGAGCCATGGCCGCTCCATATAGACAAAGTGAAGGGATATTTGATCAGCACTCTATACATGGTGTTTTATATTGAAATTGACCAGATGCTCTTTGTGTTCACCTGACTACCTGTCCAGGTGGCTCTGCTCTGTTCAGTTCGACCCATGCTGGAAGTAGACATATGCGTATTTCAAGCAGTAGTGGGGCTTCTAAGATGCTCTGGAGGCCGACTGCAGATCATTCTTTAAACAGGAGCATAGACTAAAGAGGGCGCAATCAGCCCTGGAGTGTGTTGCGCACATGGAACGCGGCCCACACCGATCTCCATGGGGTCTGAAAGTTAGACTTTAAGATTCAGCATCTAGTTGAGTCCTCAGATGTCTTCTGGTTCATATGAGTTCCCAGAAAAAGACACTCAAGCTCCAGATTTCTGGCACAGTTTCATTTCAAGAACTACGAGTCCCGAACACAATATAGACTCCAATGTAACATAAGGAAGCAACAATGTGGTCACAATTTACAACTACAAAAAAATATATCACTCTAAACTTATGTTCTCACACATTTATCAACTCACAAGCTCTCAGCTGGAAACCAAGATCATATTTTACTGTATCATTTAACCAGATGATGGATTTTAGTGAGAAAGCCAAAGATAGCTGCATCGCGGCTCACAGTACTCGAAGCCCTGCCAAAGAAATGTTGGACAAACACCAAATTTAACATGAAATTTCTTTACTCAGTGTTTTGATGGGTTTTGATTTCATGGTGCGTTTGTGGTGCTTGTGTGTTTCCCATTTTCAGAGTCATGGCTGTGCACCAACACCAGATTTGATTTTGTGTAAACCGAGAAACAGGCAGTTGGATTTGATCAATTAAACTAATGGTTTATTGGATTAAAATCATGCACTCACATTTTCTACCACCATTGCTGATGAGGCGTAAACACAAGGACAGTTGTTTAAACGATTCAAAGAACTCCTTCAGTATCACCCAACTCTTGTCCCTGAGCAATGAGAGCAGTCGTTTCTGACAGCTGCAGAGTACAGTGTGTGCAGCCAACAAAACATCACACCACCACCCGCCACAGTTTGGAAGGAGTTTGGCCCTCTTCGACTCTATCGCAGCTCCCCAGGTCTGAAGAAGAGGGATATGCTCTTCAATGAATAAAGTATGTAGGTCAAGATGTTACACAAAGAATCAGATAAATCATGGTGACAGGAAGCTGATTATTTCTCGGTCTTGTTTATTACACGTTGCGCTCTAGTTTCAAGGATGTTTAAGAGGTCTAAGATGCCAGAGTTTCTGGTGTCTAATTAAAGGCGACAGTTTTTACTTTCACCAGAGAACCGACACTTATAGGGATGCAAAGGCCACTTTAACTCTTTAAACGTTGGGCTTTTGTAGGCTGCAAGCCTCCATAAGAACAATTCACAAAGTTTTCCACTGCCAGCAAAGCACGGCAAAGTTTGTGAGAGGACTTCCAAACACAAACACAAGGCTGACATTGAACCTACACCAGAACGGTACAACTACTAGAACAAAAACAAGAAAATATGACGAGGAATATCTCGTCCTGGGCTTCACCTCTAAGACGGTGGGTAATTAAGAGAGCCACACTTCTTCCTTTTGCTACATACTGGTGTGAGAGAGGTTTTCCTGCAGATGCCACAAATAACCAAAAATACAAAAAATACAGATCAAAGCTGTACATTGAAACTGAACTTTGACTGGAGAAGATCTGTAGATCTAAACAAGCCCACGCTAGTCATTGAAATCATTGCAGGACTGGAATAATAGAAGATTTTCATCGTCTTTATGTTACTATAAGAGAGTTCTCTTCAGAGAGTCAACTTTTATAAATCAGTTTAAAGCAATGAGTGTTGTTACACCTTTAAAACTGTGAACTTTCATATTGCTGTTTCACTTCTAATTGCTTCCTCTGAGCAGAGAAAGATGGGGGGAACCACTGCGGTAAATTGTCGTCTCAGCATCAAGCAACAAGCATCTTTGGTGTGGTTAACAAAACACCCACATTTCTCCAATAAACACAAGTCAATAAAATTGTCCAGCACTGCATTGTTCACAGGAACATGGGAATGTCTTTAAATGTTTCCACTGGGAGTTCATTCTGTGTCCAGTATGCAGTTAATTGCTGAACTACCATTACACAAGACATGGTTTGTGGTTAGGATGATTTCCAGCCCATATTCAGGGCGTGTCAGAGCCCTTTATAAATACACATGAATGGTTATTTCCGTTGTAAAAGTCAGATATTTATAGTAGTTACATGAAGTGAATCAATAACAAATAAGAATTCAGAGTCAACCCACTGTTGACCCTATACTTGATGACCAACACCTTCAAAGGTTAACAGATACAGATGTTCCAAGCAACTCATTTCCCTGCAATTGCAAAACTTTTAAAGCACTTAAAATGTATTTAAGACAGCTAAAAACTGTCCAGAACCATATTATGTGTGGCCTATTTAATTCAAAACATCTAATCACTTTACTCATTAATGAAACTGATAGCTATTCAATGCAGCTGAAATGTTTGGCACTTTGCTACAAGCATTACTCTGCAGGTAAAATATGTCAAGTTTTATGCTGAGTGTGGCTAACGTTAGCAGTGCTAGCTGCTAGCTCTCTGTCCTCGACGCAGCTTTACGTCCACATGCCTGTACTGAAGGTGGTCATATAGCAGTTTAACCTGACGATGCTTTGATTGCAACTTTGTCTCCATTTTCCAGATCTAAATAGTGCCAAACTGCTCCACGCTACGAGTGGTATCGGGACAGCAGAACTGGAACTACAGCCCCATCTAGTGGCAGGCCGCTGCGCAACAGCTTAGACACAACATTTACCATTTACCAATATATCATCAATCAGTTTAACAGACTAGTAATTAGAGATGCACTGATCCACTTCTGTTCAGTTACAATCTGATTCTGATACACATGTACCGATACTGATGTTTTTATTATCATAACTAATAATGTTATTGTTGTTGTTATTATGTGTAAGGCTTCACAAAGCTGTAGTCAACCTAGCGTTGCGTTGCATTGTGCTGGCTTCACATACAAACAGGAAACAACAACAACTGTCAGGTTTTCAAATTAAATCTTTTAAGCTGAAGTTTAAGAATTGGACTTTTGATCATATAGAAGGAGCTTTTCCTTCTTGTCTGAACGTCGTCATGGAGACAGTTTGTGGGTACTTCTTACAGTTCAGTCTTCAACATCTTCAAAGCCGTCAGTCCGATATCCGGACTGTGAATTACTTCAATATTGGACCTGATATCAATATAAGATCAGATCAGTCCCATCTCTACAAGGAATTCTGATGCCGACAGTAAATCATTGAGTCGACAAATTGCGCACATCCATATTACCAAAAAATGTGGTTGAGGAAACTAAAGCCTTGCAGCAGAGCTTCTTCAATTTCTAAAACAAGTTTACAGTATCTGGATAATACTTGGTGTCCACAGAGTAACTTTATGTGAGGCCTTGGTTCATTTCAAACCCTCTCTTACCTTAAAAAAATAAAAACATCCAAGACCAAAGAACCAACGTGTCTGCACACTTTTGTCACACGGCCACACCTAATGTTTTTTAAAAGGCCTGCTTAGGCTATTTATACATTTCTAATTACAATCGTTTACTTTCTCACTGAGCAAGACATTTAGATAATTCAAACTAGAGAGCGGGACTGAGGAGCAGCTATTTCTAAATCTGTCATTTATTCTGTGAGTAAAGTCCTTCATTAAGATCTTTTCCAAACTAAAAATGTTGTTTCAATTGAATGATCTAAACTTAGACTGTGTGGGTGGAAATATAAGGGGAAAAACAGCCACCCACTAAGTCTAGTGTTGCTTCTTATTGGTGGACGGAAATGTTTGACACGTTAAACTTCAAACTGAGCCCAACCCACTTCCAACGCAGTGAGAAAAATCAACAAAAAAAAGCAAATGTCTGGTGGGAAATGACTTTTTTTTGACTGAGTTTAGCAAACTTTGTCAGTTTTTAATGAGGGGGTGATAAATCTCTGCTAAGGATCCTTAATACTCAGGAATTAGAAATAAAGTCTAAAATTAGAGTCATTTTCCCAGGAGTAAATTACAGAGAGAGAGACAGAGAATGAGATGTTCACCAATAAATGTTCAGAAATCCACTTTAAAATAATTAGAAGCGACCCGTTGGAGCATGCATGAGAATCATCTTATTTGAAAGTTTCTTCAGCATCAAAGTTCCCTGGTGATAGTTGTACCATGGGTATGCTGCAAAAACTGTGCTGATCTCACATTTAAAAAAACGGCTTATCCCTTAGGGCAGTTGTTCCCAAAGTGGGGGTCGCAATCCAACAACAGAGTGGTCGCAAGATGACTTCCAACATTTGTTTATAAGAATGTAAGTTAATGTAAATTAATCAAAAATGGACTAAACCTGTAATAAATTTTTTGATAAGAAATTACATTAACTCGGGTTAACCCTAACCCAAAGCCAGAGAAATCCTTAACTTTATAGTTGTAACGGGACGTGTCTTTTCGTGGTGGCCGCCATCACATAGCCGCTATGACAGACACGACATGTTTATTGTTACCAAGGAAACACCAGATGTTTCGTCAAAGACCGCAGCATAAGGAAGCGTGAACTGCTACACAAAGCTGCCGTACTGTTTCTGTTACTGTGCTGCTGTGACAAAAACGCCATGTAAATTATAATTGGATACATCGTCTGTAAACATATTGTCTTCCTCAGGTCAGTTTCACCCGTTCGTCTTGACTACGGTCAACCTCTGAGTTCGTTTTCATCGGGGGTAGCAGAGAGGCCTCCCATGATTCCCCGCGAGCCACGATATCATCTTTTGTTATTGTTTTGATTGAGAGCCCCCTTGTTGGTGGAATTTACATACTGTGCCTTTAAATCTTCTAATTTTTCCATAATTCAATACAAAAAAAGCTGTTCAATTTCAAATAAAACCATATTATGTGAAATACAAAATTAGACTAATGTGTAAAAACACTAAAAATGTAAGTTTGTACACGACACTAACAATGTAGGTGTCTGCTGCTCGTTAAGGATGAACACAGCTGCGTGTCTGTTATGTTTTGTATGTCCACTGCTAAAGTCTACATGGAAATAAGTACAGTATTCTGCTTCTAGACCTTCTTATAATAAATTACTATCAAATAATTTAAAGTTATTTTTATCTTTTGTATTCTTTTGTGTTGTTCTTTTGTGAAACTAATGTTTGGATAGGCCTCGTAGTGGGGGGCTGTGTGCTACATATATGCCTTAACATCCTGGAGGGACAGTGGGGGTCCCCAGTCTCCTGCAACCTTATTTTGGGGGTCGCAAGCTGAAGAGTTTAGGAACCCTTAGAGGGCACCTAGAAGAATAATCAGAGCCAGTCAGAAGCAAACACAAGCACTCAGCTGACACACTTCAAGTAGACGCATTAGCCCACATCGATCATGTTCTCCAGCTGCAGGCTGAAGTCATCAACTGGAGCGGCTCCAAATTTTTTTTTTACCTTGTAGACCATAAAATATGTTTAAAATAGAGCCCAAGTTTGGAAGAGAAACAAAAAAAGAATTCCGCTTGAAGACTTTTTGTTTTCGAGGATGTTGAGATGCGAAATCTCTGGAGTTCCCCGGTAAGTTTGCCTAAATGTTGGAGTCGTGCCTCACTGTTTACCTGTTGGCCTACCTGTGTGCCAGTCTGTTTGTCTGAGAGCTGTTCAGTTGCCAAGTGTAATCCTGCCTCAGTGACCGAGTGAACTGCCTTCAAACTCAACCTGCCGTGTCCCCGCGTGAGCCTCTTGGATCTGGTTACCTGCACCCTGTCACTGAAACCCTCACGGCCAACGCGGATTGCTCTCACTGACGATGTCTCAACACCTGCAGGATGCATGAAATGTTGATTATTGCAATTCAAAGCTTTCATTTGAGGGACTGCCGGGCTGGATTTCCTCTCTCCTTACGAAACCCACTGCTGAGGAGAAACATCCACTTGTGTGACCATTACTGAATATTGAAATTACAGATTATTATAACCCTAATAGCTGTTATTAGACGTTTCATTTCTTTTGGGGGACGTTTGTGTATGATTGCAATTATGCAATCAGCCATTTCATACTGCTGTAAAAGTCCACTTTCAAGTCATTATGAAATACTTGCACATGTAACAGAGAAGTGGTTGTGGCCATTGATATGAATCTACTATTGGATGTATACATGCAGCCATTGATGTGAGGTAAACAGAGGACAAAAACATTTTTCTGTCCATGAAACCAAAGGCAGAAAAGGTGATCAAAGCTATCACAGGAGTCATAAAATCACGGATAACTATACACTTCTTCTGTTAATCTTTTACTAGCGCAGTGGTCTTGTTGATTGGTCACATATTTTTATTATTCTTATCTCTTCACACAATATTTTGCAGCCTGTTCAACATCTATCTGTAAATATACAAACGCAATTAAAAGAACTGTGTCGCAAGGTGGCTATCAAGCTGCAACCTCAAGGTGTTGAAAAATGAAGCCGATGTGGAAGTGCAAAATCCTGCAGCTGGTCGAGTGTCCGCTTGGGGCTGGCTTCAGGAGCCCGAGAAGTCACATACACACCACAGCCTGAAAAGCCGTTTTTTTTTGTTCAGCATCAATAAACATGTTTACAGCCTGGTACAACAAAAACCTAATTAGGTCTGATTAGTTGGGGGTTTGGAAAACGGCTCTGTTTTGATTTTAAAAACGATACGTGTTATCCATAATTAGGCACGCAGCCGACATGATTGACAGGTGGGCACGATGTAAATATTAAAACCCGCCTCAGCTCCAGCTCTCAGCCTGTCGTTAGTTAGCCTGAGACAGGATTTCCTGCCTCCGGAGTCCCCTGCTGTAACAGATGGCTGACGTCACTCATGCTTCCTCCTACACTCTATGGTGGCTATAGAGCCCCACACAGCATAGACTGTGTCTCTTCCAGAGAGTAGGCTACAGCACCAGTACAGAACTGTTACACCTTGTGACATGATGTACCACTATGAGCCCTGCGTCACCTCCTGTGGCAGTACCAATCATTTAGACTTTATTAGTATAGAACTTTTCATACAGTGATGTAGCACAACATGCTTTACACAGTAGTGGTCGTTATAATAGACACTGAAGATCCCATATTAAACTGATTTCCATTTTTCATGCTGTCAGTCTGCAATACCTAAAGAGAAAGACATGAAAACAGAGGAGAAAAAAGCAGGAGAGGTTAAAAGACAGAAAGTGCGGGCTACATCCATCTTCAACAACACTGAAGATGGAAAGTGAATTACACTTTGCAGAACACAGTGTGGGACGCAGGGATGTTAATGATGGTGAATGGAAAAGAAATGCCAACAGACTCTGATGGCAATGAGGCAGAAAACCGTAATATGACACGATATGATACGATAGAGGATATGATACATGAGTCATGTTAGTAAAAAACAGCACCTCTTAACTGTGAATCCAACAGACTGTTATTAAAGGGAAGAAACATGACCACTAGGGGTGTGATGAGATCTCGAGATTAAAATGTGATGATGCTTCTCATCGAGGTGAAAAGCGTCTCCCGATTGTCAGGACGTAGACGCAGAGCAGCAGACATCCTGGCAGAGTCTGGCGTTGAACTGGAGAATACCATAGAAGATGCCCCCGCCACTTTTAAATCGTTTGGGTGGCAGCAAGCAGATAAAATAGATCCTTTCTTCACTCTTTATTAAAAATCAATGCATAATTAGACCTTAATACCAAGACAGGATCATAGAGTGCTAAATGAATCCTGAATAACGCCGACAGACTTAATCTTTATTGTTTCAAGGGACGTCATGGCACAAGACTTATTGTAACTATTTTCTATTTTGTGTCGTGTAACTGTTTGTATGTGATGCAGAGGAGAGATTGTAAAGACACATTATGATTGATTTTAGAGCAACAGACACACTCTGGTATACTGAGTTGAGCTACCATACATCCATGCCTTGTGGTATTTAAACACTTGACTAACCCCCTTAATAAACCATAAAGCCAACAACACACTCCATTCCTTTGTTTGAAAGTATGGTTTACAGTTGTCCATGACAATGCTGCTGTCAAATCAGAGCTTTCAGGATTGATGTATTGATCCAAACTGATCCATGACTAAGCTCATTCACACCAGAAGACATTCCCTTTGGCATGCGTCAAGATTATCCAACAAGAACAAAAGGTAATCTGTGTCAAACTCTGAGCACGTCTGCACAAACACAAACTTGCCAATGCTGTGTGCATTGGCAAGTTTGTGAGCTCCCGGGGTGACAGCCCCGGGAGCTGAATAAAGCACCAGGTGGAGCAGTTACGCTTGACTGATACCTGCTTCACAATCGCAGAGGGATTTTTAGACTTGACAGGTAGGGCACCTTTAATCCCACGGCTTAATTATGTTCCAGAAAGTTGCAAACGTAGGCAAAAAGGGAAAATAGTACCGCATCGGCGTAACATGAAAAGAAGATCAAGTGACGATCCCCCCCACTCCCCCCGGGGCGATGTACAACGAGTCTTATTTCAGTTTAATGTCTGTACATTTTCCAGCAGCGCGGCGATACATCCGCAGCACAACTACACATTTATAATTTAGAACAAATGGGACTCGCTTGATTTCATGTCGGTATAACAGAAGCCAAACATTATGCATTATGGATCTTCCACTTAAAAATAGTCCCTCGTGATTGTGCTTAGGCATGGGTAAAGTGTATATCAAACAGACCTCGCCTCGCTTAGAGGGTTAGAGAGACGAATATCCTGATTTGATGCAGGAGGCAGGTGAGAGCACTAGTTTGAATTTAAGAGAATATTACATTTTTATTGGCCAAGGAGTCATTAACATACTCCTAAATTACTGTTTTTAGTAGAACTGATTATAATAACAGTGGTTGCATATTTCATACTCGGATGTCTCTGACATTACTACATTGTTGGGTCTATTTTGCAGTTTTCTCTTGACAGCAGGAGCGGATCCAGACTTTTCAGACTGGGGTGGCCCAACTGTGGCTATGACTTATGCAGGGGTGGCCTGAAGTTTTTCTTTTGTTTTTGTTTTCTTATTCAGTAATTTAACTGGGACACAGCTAATGAACATTTCTTCACATTTAAAATCCAAAGTATTTGCCATGCATACAAGATTATAGCTCTGGCTCCTCTCTAAATACACAACACGAGTCTCTGCCTCATATCCCACTGCTTCTCTTTACCTGTATGGGTCTCCTTTTGTGTCACTATTCTTCAATACTTTATTTATAATGCTGCCCATATAACACTACTCGCGTTTTGAAACGTTTCACTCAACATCCTGCAAACACAGCAGCTGCTCGGCGTGCTGACGCCGATTGTTGTTGTTACCATTGTGTAGCATATCGCAGGAAGAGTCACATCTCTCTCAGTGTGTTAACAGGAGGGACGTGACAAGTGGATGTCCTCTTTCCTCGCTCTCTGATCACCTGCATGTGTCAGATGCTACTTAAACGCATACGCTCGGAGGACAGCAAGGAGAGATGGTTCTCTAGTTTATTAATCATGGATGGCAGTCTTATACGGATACATAAAGGGAAAATGTAGGAATGTATTGCAAATGTACTTGGGTGGCTTTACTTAGGTAATCAGACTACAGTATAATTAAGGGGGCCCTGGCCACCCACTAGATCTGGCCCTGCCTCAGGGTGACATTTCTGCAGAAGCGTACACATATTAACACATGGCTTTGAAAACATAACTCATTAAAGATTCATGTATTTAAATAATTCATGCAGTGTCACTTTTTGACCTCAAATGTAAAAAAAAAAAAAAAAATTGCCAGGCGACCTACTGCTACTGTCGCCCGTCAAACCATGCCATGGGCCCGATGAATTAATGCGATGATCCTTGGGATGCTCGGGCATTGAAACCTATTTCTGCCACTAAAATCTATAAAAGTTACCTTTTACATTGAATATGTCTCATTCACTCTCCCTGTTAAAATGCAGTGCTCAAATCTCAAGTGAATGGAAGTGAATCATGGGCAAATAAGGGCCGGACCGATATTGACACGGGGAGAGAGAAAGAATCCCACACCGATATATCGGCCGAGATCTTTCTTAGATCTATCTTCGATCTGTAGAGATAAATATACACATTCATTGCATTGAACCCTCAAATGCAAGGCCCCGTACACTCTGCTGTGGATGCACTCTTAGCTGCTGGTTCTTCGAGGTCACCACACTCAGATAAGCAGTTTATTATTAAGTTTTGTCCTTAAAGTATCAATCAATCAAAAAGTGCTAAGCTCTCGTATGCAGTAATTATAAACTTGGGTCCTATTTCTACATATTTCGGGGTCTTAATCACTTTAAAAGTAGAAAAAACTTCCAGTCGATGCTTCAGCACCACGGTCATGAGACAGGCTGTAAAGGTCCTGGATCAGTGTTTGTCCACTAAAACTGCTGGGTTTTATCTCCCACAGTTTTACATTGTTATCCATCGTGATCCGACAGCATTACAATGAGACAAAAAGCATAGATAGACTTTTTGTTAGAAAGGAAGATGTTTTTTTTTAAAGCAGAAACAGACGTGAAATAGATCTCTTTAAAGCCACAAGACTCCAGTCACAAAAACATATATATCTTAACTAGGGCTATCAGAAGATTCATTTTTAATTGCAATTAATCGCTAAATATAATAGTTAATCGTGATTAATCACATTTGTAATTGCATGTTTGAAATTCCATTACTTCACATTTAAAAATAAAAATTGTTCGTCTTGCTGTTTGAATTCAATCCTGCTTTTATTTTTGAAAGATTAACAGTGAGGACATGTCTGGTAGATCGAAGGTAATGACATTAACTTTACCACAAAGAAAAGCACTCGTTCAAATCATACGCTAAATGAAAACAGCTCAAAGGAACGGTGACAAAGGTAAATGTGTGATGTCATAAGGTGGATATTACTTTGGACTCGAGACGTTCAAAGATGCAGCAGTGTCCTTCTTTAACATCACTGAGACTACAGGGAGACACTGAGGACGACTATCTACGGTGAGCCTGAAGGGACAAAATAGCCTGAGATTCCTCTGGATTAAACAGAATGTATGCATTCATTTAAGACCTTAATTGATCGTTATTAACTACTTAATGATAACAGCCCTAATTTTAACTTGCAAAATAAGGATTTTTTTGTTTTTGTTTACTAGCGCCTCCGTTGGTAAGTTTTATATGTTACAGAGTGTGACACAGATGTTGTGTTTGATCCAAACTAATGATTTAACAGAAAGAAAAAAAAAAACAATCAAGGCAGTGGTAGACCGTCAACCCTTGTGTTCTGCAATTTTAAGATACTGTTTTCTGGCAGAGGAGCTTGTTGGCTTAAAGAGAGTGAAGTAACGGCTGCTCCTAATCTCTCTCAGAGCCTTTCTTTGATCTGCACCGTCACAAAATATGCAAAGAATAAACACCATGAATGCATCTTTAATAAATGCAACAATAAAAAAAAGAAGACTGGCCGAGGAAACCTTTACTAGACACGCACACACATATCTGTGAGTTGAGGTCTAAAGCAGGTTAAACGGGTAAAAACATTAGTGGCGATTATGAGTTTGGAGGGCTTTTAATATTCACAATATTCAAAAGATGGGCCTGCATGCTCGTGCATGCTCAAAAATATGTGTTGCAGTCTTGCATGGAATATTCTGCTGAATAGAAATGTGCTTTAAATGTTAGTTAAAGTGACTGTGCATGCATTAAAGGATTACAAATTCTTGCAATGCTGTCCCAGAAACAAATCTTGCTTTTCATACAATAATTACTCTTAAATTGAGTCTCCATCTTTCAGAAATGAATTCATTAAATTGTACAAATTGGCCTGACTGAAGCCATATGCGTCATGTTAAATCCACTCCAAACATCTTGATCCAAAATTTCTAAATAAATACGCTCAAATGACATCGTCTTGCTCGCTGTATATGTTCAGATGTCAGTGCTTTCTCCAATGAGGAGTCGAGCATTATGAAACTGACACACTGACACATCTCAGGGGTGGGGCCTCCAGCAAGATGCAAAAGCAGCCGAACAAGTTCTAACAAACACATCAAAAGAGGTAATGGTATTGAACATTCCCCACTAATGCTCTCCAGCTATCACAATTGTTCTTTCCGTGCATGAGCACATCATTTTCACAACACTTCAAAAAAAAAAAAAAAAACCCTGCTGTACACATCTTGCAGTAATACTCATACACAGCATGAAGCGCTGTTGCAAAAAAAAAAATGAGCCTGCTCAGTGAGTTCTCACAAAACAGCAGCAAACAGGCAGAGGGAGCGACCTTAAATACCCTCAGCTGAGGACTGATGCTGCATTCAGTTGCTCCTTGGAAACTCCCATTTTTGCACGAAGAGAATTTGGATTGTCATGCAGATAAATGTTTCAGCATCAAAATTATTATTATTATTATTATGCATCAGCTTTTAATTATTTTTAAAAAAATGCATTCATGCAATTTTACAATTAAGAGAGATTAACAAATATTGTGCAGGAATCCAAATGTTTAACATCAGAATTTCTAATGCATTTCTACAAAAAATATTAATATAATTATTTTTTAAACATTACTGGTTAGATACTGGACTGACTGGTTATATTCCCACTACTGTCACTGACAATGGATGCTGATTTTTTTGATGAAATCATTAGTCTGCTGCTTTTCTTTTTCAGGAAGGAAATGTGATCTTAATAATACAATTAATATTTCTTATAACGATATAGCTGCTGTCACAGCAATCCGCCCCCTTAGCTCACATCTCCTCACCTGAAAGAAAACCTCCCACAGTCACCTTGCTGGATCATCCATGCAGAAGTGTTATCATTCACTCTTGTATTTCCTGGCAGCATTTGAAGGCATCATCCTATGCTCTTAAATGTTTCCTATCACAAGAAAACTTCAAACTATGGCAAGATTAAAAGGACAGTTTATAATTATTTGCAAACAGGCCGAGCCAAATTTACACTCGCAAACAAATCCCCCCCCCCCCCCCCCCCCCCCCCCCAACCAACCCACCCGGGGGGCTAGAGCCTCATGATTCGTCAAATGAAGCATTAACAAACAACTCTCAGACGGCTGTTTGTGATGACTGAAGTGAAATGTTCAGAAGTCCAACCTTTAAGGTCACTAATGTACTGTGAAAGGATTGCTCGTTTTGCATGCCAGATGTTGATCGAGCGCTTCAGTGAAGTTCAGTGTTGCCAAAGCGAAAGCAAAGGTTACACCGACACAGCGGGGTGTAAATGAATCTCTGACTTACAATTCAGGTCACGGGAGTAAATAATATCCCACCAGACGAGGATAATATGAAGCTGGTTGGACGCCCGAGGCTGTGAGGGAAAAGATGACTTGGGCCCACGAACCAACTCCCCTCAAGTCTTCAGTAGGCTAAATCGAACCAGAGTACGTGCTGCTCTCTTCCTCTGACATAACCTCCCTCCAAAAACCTCAACTTTAATGCACCCTAGCTTTTTGCTAAAATTAACAAGCAATAAGAACTACTTTCTTGCATGTTTCTGAATTATCAGCAACCGCTGTTTAATTCGGCATTGATAAAAAGCATCAAAAAATTAAAACAAATGTAACTTTTTTCACCAATTCTCGATCTGATCCTGCTGTCTTAGCCCGGCAAAAAAAACACCACCGTGGGCGTACGGAAGCGATGTCAACCCATAATAAAGTTAAAATATTGCAGTAATAAAGTACAGCTTGCTACATAAGTTGCAAGCCGAATTGCAATACAGGCTCCAACAATTCTGGAAACGTTTAATTCCAGTGCACTCAGGTGTGATCAGCCTGCCTACATGTGAGACAACACTGAATTGCAGAAAATCTCAATGTAGTTCGGCAAAGACAACTTAACTCCACATGACATAAATAACACACTTGGTGATCATGTTAAGAGCGTGAACATTAATATGCACATTTCGCTTATGAGGGGCTTAACACGGCCCGCTTGCTGCCATACTGTCAAGCACACAGTTTTTTTGGAGAGGCTGTCATTGGCTAGACTGTTGTCCCAAAAAAAAAAAAAAAAACATTTAACATACCGCATATGCAAGACGAAGCTCGTATCCAAATATTATTTGGAGTCCCAGTGCCCGTGCATTCCTCCTCAACTGGAACCAGTGTCGATCTCCGTCGGCTAAAGTGAATGGGACACAGCGCCAGGGTTTAACCTGAAATGACCCACGCTGGTGCAAATCAGGCGAGAGCTCTGCGTGTGTGTCTGCGTGTGCACTGTATCTGTGTGGAGAGAGTGAACGCGGCTACGGGAGTCTGGAGAAAAAAAAAAAAAAAAAACTTCAACATGGAGCCGAAAACAAAATCTCAAAAAGCGGCACACTAACCAAACTGACAATTGTAGCGCGCCGACTGATCGCTACGGGGAATCAGAGAGCTGATTCACGGACAGGAACCGACCAAAATAAGCCTCGCCCTTATTACATACTCCCAAGTTTTTTTTTTCTCTTTTTTTCGATGGCGGTTGGCTGTTTTTACAGTAGGCCTGGTACATGGAGACAGGGCAGGAAACCTATTGCTCCAACTTACTGTGTGGGTCTGTGTGTGTGTGTGTGTGTGTTCAGGGGACGCATGAGGACACTTTGCATGATTAGATAATCATTTTTAAAAACGTTATAAGCCTCATTTATGTTCCCATTATTGTAAAACATTGAATGATATTTCTATTACTTTAAATATCCGTACTATTTATTTGATTTAAAACAAATTTCGGGGGGTGTAAGTGTTTAAACATGAGCTCAACAAAACTATGTCATGCATTTCATAAAATGAATCATCTTGAATGTTGGGATAAGTTCCTTGTACTTCCTTTTTTTTTTTTTTTTTAAATCTTTATGTTTGACCTTTTTATTAACATGTTTATTGATGTTATTTATCATATACAAAATAACTTAAGAACCAGAAATACTTTATTAATCAAGGGGGAGGGGGGGATTTGATCGTGACAGTAGATCTTCTAGACAATATGGAAGTAGGAAATTATTCATAGGCCCACTGTCAGATACTGTACTGTCCTCTTAACCAGTGGTTCTCAACTGGTGGGTCAGGAGCCAAAAGTGGGTCGCGGAGCCGTTTTTTTAGAACGTGTGCACGGGGGAAATAATGTGTCAAAAAGTCTGTGAAGCGCTCTCAAACAAGTGTTTTATTTTGTTCTGTTTGGTTTGTTCTGTCACATGTTTTGTACCGTTTCAGGTCCAAACGGGACACATTTTCATTCAATAGATCTGATTGGTTTAAGAGTTGACGGGAACCACTCCTCTTAACCTCAGTTCACCCTCCAGATTATGCATCCAAAGGTTGTGTCTGACAGCCTGAAATGATTGCATTCATGCTTAAATCATAGTGTTTGCATTATTGGACTCATGCAGTTGGTTTCTGCGGCACCAGGGGATTAGAAGTGGGTTAGCCATTTATCTGTGGTATGTGGAAATATATGTTAATAATAAACCTAAAACCCAAGCACAGTTAATTATGTAGCCTACATCTTTATACAACAAGTAGAGCCCATGTCTGAGAGAACAAACAAGGACAATCAACATTAAAAAAGCATGACAATACTTTATCTGTAATCAAAAACAACTGTACAGGCTTAAGTCAGATATATTAAAGCAGATGTATATGACTTAACTATGAAAACAGAAAACATATTACTCCTGTTAGCTACAGCAGCTGCCTGTCAGCTGTAGCTAACGTAAGCCACAGGCTCTTTCAGACTGCGCTCTAACTCAGAGTACGTTCATCCTCCATGTTTGGGATTTAAAACGCTTCTTATATTGTTCTTTTAAGCAATAGCATATTTTCAAATGTAGTTCTGAACCCTGCTAGCCGCTCCCTCTCTCTCCCTAGAGCTATAGGTGTCAGAGAAGTATACGCCCATATAAGGAGGGCCTAAACTGGAATTAAAGGCCAGGTGGGGCACATAAAGACTGCCTATCAATGACGCCCTGAATTTCGCGCTATGCACCTGCCATGCAGCAATTTGTTCAGGGAGATATCAGAATGTAGCTGCGTCTCATTGCAGCCGTGCTATATTTTAAAGCAGTGGTGCGCAACTGGTGGGTCGGGGCCCAAAAGTGGATCGCGGAGCCGTTTTCAGTGGGTCGCGAACATGTGACTGGCAAAATAAAAGTGCTCTTAAAAGAATGTTTCTTCTCTTTGTTCCGTCATACGTTTCATTCCATTTGAGATCCGAACTTCAAGCAGTAAATCTGATTGGTGGAGAAAACATCAGAAACTTGGGACATGATTTTCATAAAGGAGATGGTTGTGGGTCCTTAGATCAGACTAGTTGAGAACCACTGTTTTAAAGGACCCAGTCAACAAAGGGCCGATCCTTCTCTGCCCGTGTAGACCGCTCAGGATGAACTGTAATAGGTCGGTCTGGTCTACAGAGGATTCTCCGTTTGCATCAGCAGGTGTGCCCTCTCTTTACTCTTTCCTTTCTAAGTTCTGCCCCTGTAGCCTATAAAGCTACCTCAATAGCTGCACTGGAACAAGCTAACTTCACTCGCATCATTTACTTACTTTATGATTTTAAGAATAATTTGACATTTCAAGGTGCCTTTTGTTTTTGTTTTAACATTAGTATTAGTAGCAAATCCGAAACCAGTTACTTACCAGTGTATAACTCGACCGCTTCAGAGTCCACCAGCTCATTTGAGTTGACGAGCAGTGAATCTCAGGATATGTTGGGCCACCAAGGATGCACTGGATTGGATCCTTCATTGGCCTGGGTAAAGGAGGACACATTTTTCGGCCGCTTTTGAAGGAGCCTTTGAGATGGGATGGACAGCCTTCGACGTGCCGATACAGACCCTTAATTAGGACATAACCAATGTACTCATACCTGACTCTGAAAGTTCATGCAAGCGTCACATTCAGCTGGATAACAACTTTAAAAAATCTTATATAATGTTTGTACTGGACTCCCAGACCTTGACCTGAGTTGATAGTTAGATACTAAATAATTATTTCAAGCTATACCATCTTCTCTGCGTGTATGTTATTTACAGTATATTCTTTTTAAATTGAATTGTTTGTGTTTCTGAACATCTGCAGGATAATAAAATAAAAGGCTGAGTGCTACACTCAAATTCCAGAAACACAAACATGCATTGCATTAATCAGAATCAGATTTTTTGGCCTGGTATGCTTACACACACACAAGGAATTTAACTTTGGTGAACTGTGCTCTCTTATGTTCATGTACAACATTAAATATCAACAATAAACATAATAAGAAAAGACTAATATTTACATGACTAAATATGAAACAGTGCAGTGGTGAATAGTGGAAAAGATGCTGAAGTAACAAGATAATAAGAAAAATGCAGTTATGTGACAGATGGGTCAATTAAGATGTAAATTACAGTATTTACATAAATAAGTGTGCGTATATTGATCATTTAAATTAAATAATATATATATACACATATATGTATATTCACAGTGACGGTTGGTTTGGAGTCATTTCACCGCAACAGGTTCTGACACCCTGTGACTGTTTAGCGTTCATCAGAGTGACAGCCTGGGGGAAGAAACTATGACGGGTTGTTTTTGCATACAGTGTTCTGTAACGCCTGCCGGAGGGGAGAAGTTTGAAAAGTTTGTGTACGGGGTGTGAGGAGTCTGCAGTGATACTACGTGCCCGTTTCCTGGCCCGGGATTGGTATAAGTCCAGAACAGACTGGACGATGGCGGTGTAAAACATGATCAGCAGCTCCTGGGGCAGGTTGAACTTCCTGAGCTGACGCAGGAAGTACATCCTCTGCTGTGCCTTCTTTCTGATTGTTTAGCTTTTGTTTAAAATGGGTCTTATCAGTGGAATATGTAGGTCACTTCCTTATTGTATTATAGTAAAGATAAGAAAGGTTCTAAGGAATCAAATAGAGGACATGCTCTTTGTGGTGTCCCTGTTTGTTCAACATTACCATTAAAGCTTAAGAGATAGACTGGGAATTGAGATAACAGAACTGATTTACTTGTTGGATTTTTTTACCTTTTTCAGATAGTACAGCTGAAGAGAGACAGAGGAAGTTGGGAGGGGAAAATGGGGGTGGACATGCAGCAGAGTGCCGAGGTCGGATTTGAACTCAAGGCCGCTGCAATGGGGACTATTGCCTCCGCACATTGGACGTGCAACATAACCGCAAGGCTATCCTGCACCTCGGTCTGGCAGCTTTATGCGTAAATAATTTGTGGCAGCTATTTGTTTAATTTCCTTGTCAGGCATACGTTACCTTAGATGACACTGATCCGTTGAGGTAGACCTGTTTTAGTTACCTGAACTCACCTTTGCTTTAGTGTAGTGTATGTTTAACTTGGACCTCATCCAAGAGGGTGAAAGGGCATCCGTTTTTAGACGTTAATGTCTGCGTGGATGTGCCTTACACTTTAAATGAAGTCTCCTGGTATCAGAAAAACAAAGATATATATTGTGGAGTATCGCCCAAACAAGACAATTGTGCTTCAAAAGTGTATGTAAAATGCAAATGGAGACAGTTAGTATCAAATTCCGATCATTCCAGAGGTGATTATGTGATGAAGTGTATCTTGTTTTTCCAGTGTACTCACAGCTTGTAAACTGGGTTAGAACAGTTTGTATTTAAAGAATGGTCTGTACAGGTTACGGGCAATACACAGCGATAAAGCTGGTGGAGAGGATGAGCCGGTTTGAAGCGGTCTACGAGAATCAGTTCACACCCTGCCAACTCCTACTGGATCACGCAAAGGATCCCAGCAAGAAACCTTCAAAACTGCCTAGCATTAATATCAGGAGTGGGGGCAAACATAATGAAAATAATATGCCGCAACAGAGTGTAAAACAAGAATTTAATCCAGGGCTTAATAAAGTATGTTAAAAAAAATGCATTGTTGTAAAACTTTGGCGAGCAAACGAGTAATGTCTGACCGTCTCATCCATGACAGACGGGCAAGAGAAGCACCAGAACAGTTAACGTTTAGTGTCATTTTTACTCAGATGAAAAAGCTGTTTTGAAAAAAGAGTGAATACGATTTTCGCTTGAGTGATGTTTTCACTAATACGGCATTCATGCTGTTATCTATTATTGACCCACAGCCAGCATCGCTACATGTTTTAATAATGTGACAGCAATGACGTCATCATAACTGTCTGGTGAGACGGCAAGCTGTGTGCTGATGAGTTCACTTTGTAGTGAGTAGGGAGACATGAGTGAGTGTGGTATTTTGGATTTTTTGCTGATTATTGTCTAAGATTTTACCTCACATTTTGTAACTGAAATCAGACACTATAACAGCGTTTGAACTTCCGTATGTTAACATTACCTTAGAGGAAAATGGCAGCTAAGTGAATATGGTGAAATAAGTCACAACTCTTCTTTTTGCCTTGCCATTCAAACATGTGCTGAATTTCTCCTGTCGCAACAAAACTGTGAGTTTCAGGAGAATCTCTTTAACACTTTGGTTCTGAGAGGAATGACACCAAAGCCTGAGCTTACGGTGGATGTGTTTAAGAAGCTGTCAGATTTCCTGCATCTCTCACAAACAGGTTGTTCTCAATAAAATGCCACATTGACTACAAGTACCTGCAGGAGTAGAAACTACAGACCCAAAAAACTAATCTTAAATCGTATGCGGAAGCTATCTTTTCCATTACATTCTGTGGATATTCTTCATATTGAGTGCTGTTTTTGTCGCCTGAAATAAAAGTGTTAGGACTAACCCAGTTGGAGTCTGTGATGCCAGATGGTAAGATACCTACAAGTTGTTATTTGAAATGTGCGAGTTGTCATAATTCCAGCAACACTAAATAATGTGAACATTAACATGAGGATGGGATAGGCTCAAGTTACTTTCCCCGGTAAATAGTTACTTTAGTAAAGCCGTAACACTGTTAGTAACTCTAAAAATTGGTTTGATCATTCATTTTATGGGGTCATTGAAATGATCAAATAACAAATGTATTCACTGACCATTCATACAAAAACACAAACAAAGAAAATCAACTAGCACCACAAACCAAGGTAAAATGTCTAAGGTCAGGCCAATCTCACCTCTGGATGTCCTTTACAAGACTAGTTTATGAAATAAAATCTGATCATGTTTTCATCATTTAATGTCCAGTGTGCTTTCTTTTTTCTGTTAATGAACACTCATGTTGTCTGTTTTTATTTGGTAAAGCATTTCCAACCGATTCCCCTCTCCATTTAAGCTTTTTCACAAGAACACTGTCCTCATAGTGACGCTTTGCTGGTTCCTTTTAGAATTAATTGGAAATCTAATTGACTTGCCAGGCTGTCGTTGAATTTGTCTCAGGGACATTTAAGGACTCTCTCCATGTTTACATCCTGGCCATCAAAAGCCAATACAGCCTACAACATTTCCCCCGAGAGAGCGCCCTTGAAGCGTGGCAACAACCATTTAGTCGTCTCTTTAGATGTATTTAAAACAACCATTAGTGCATTGGGAGAGGCTTAGAGCGGCGCATTTTTAGGACACCTGCACATAATGAATCACTGGCACACAAATATCCCTCATCAAGGTCAGTAAGTTAGCTATAATTATCTTACATAACCTAGAACATTTTATTCTTGCTTTGCTTCAATGCAGTCTTCCACGTATCTAAAGCGACAAAGCACCAGATGTGAATAAATTATGAAGTTTTGAAGTGCAACTAAATAACTTTCCTTTGCTTAAACCTGACACATTTCAGAGTATCATCTGGCAAAAACTCTGCAGGTGTCCTGGATAGCAGCATTTGTCAGTGAGAGTAACAATGAATAGTTCAAGAGGAACCGGCTCGTAGAAATAAAGAGAGTTTGAACAGCTTTTAGTTGACACCTGTTGTTGTTCAGGGAGACAATGTGCAGATGGCTCATTGTTGTAGGTAACTAAGAAAAGGCTTTTGAACAGACATAGCATGCATCCTTCAACCCACAAACCTTTAGATGTCTTGACTTCTTAGGCAGTTAAAAATAAGCTTATAATTTTTTTTTATTTTATGTTACCATCATCTTCATAAACATAATCAATAGCACCAATAACATGGAGTAGGTGTTCATGAAAGAGCTGGGTCTTTAGCTTTTTCTTAAAGTTGGAAATGTATCAAATGGAGTTTGGTAACTCATTACACCAATGGGCGACTACAGAGGAGAAGAATCTAGCAGGCAGCTTAAGACCCTGTGGTGATGGTAGGACCAGGCACCTCTCATGACAGAGTGTGCGTGCGAATTGTCATTTTTGTTTAGGAAGGTTCTTAACTGAGTGAAATGACCCGGGAGCATTGAAGTGGCGGCCATGATAAGAGCCGTTCGAATTCTCTAAAAGTTAAGGAAAGGTGGGTCAATGCTTCCTTTATAACCTCCTTTAGCATAGGATACACTGGACCATCCTTTACCAAAGGAGATGAGATATGCCGCCCCCACAATTCCTTGCGGCCGCAACATTTAAAGCGAGTCGCGCATCGGACTGTTCATGGAAATGAACGATGATCGTAAAGTGACACAGATCATGTAAGGGATGAAGGGATAAAAGATAAGAGACATTTTTAGCCAGATGATGTTTTATTCAACATATTTCATTCATTTAAGAATGCTTTGTGCAGTTGTACATTTGTATGCTTAAAATATTATGTGTAGGCTATACCTTGCAGAAATGTAACAATTAATTTTATACAATCATACTTATTGTAACGGCGCTTCTTGGATGATGTTGATTATCCTCAGTTGTCTTGCCGTTAACTATAACACTAAACATACTTAATTAAAGATATATCTTCGGGTGTGGGTAAGTAAAAGCACGGGGACAACTTCTGCTGTGCGTCTCATACTTTTAATGTCCGTCCGTAACAGAGCATGACATATCAAGACTGAACAACAACAACAGCGACACCTTACTTGTCTTAAAGCAATATCACTCCTCCAACCGTAACCATGGGTAACCTTAAAGGCACAGTGCATCATATCAAACAGATACTCTTGTAAAGTACAAATTGTAAATATAAATGAAATTAGCATTAAATCAAATAATGTATATTATCTCAACCTAAGAAAAATAAAGATCTATAAAATAAAACTTCACCAAAAATAAATCTCCATGTTACATTATGTTGATTTATGAGTGGACAGGAAGTTGATGGTTTCACTTTTGTTAGGCTACTTGTAGCCTGGTAGCCTATATTGCTTTTATTTCAATCCCAACCTCGTGGTGATTAGGATTATTTCACCGGTAAGAAGGCACAGGGGAAAGTTTTTTAGATGCGCTTTTAGTAGTCCATTTTCTAAACATTGTAGTTTCAACACGGCGGACCCACGTCATTAACCTCCGCCGGCCCGTCACATTTAATTACGTCGCCTAGTGGAAATGTGGTCGGATTGTCAGAGCAACGAGATCGCCTTTCCCTAAGTCCTTTATGAATTCTCCTAACATCTTTCCTTAACCTCATGACGTTTTCCCCGGGGTTAAGGTAAAGTGGATAGTAAAAGGAGATAGGAGGGACAATTCGAACGCACCCAGAGTGTGATGGGCCGGAGGGTGTGTTGACCTGGATGAGGCAGATCGGGTAGTTGGGAGCCAGGGTTTTGAATTAGAGGCAATTGGGAGCCAGCAGAGACCTGTAGTGACCTGCGATGTTTGGGGTTGGTGGAAGACAGAGTCCAGCTGATGCCGATGAATTGTGGCTCATCTGCAGAGGTCGGAATTTGCATGCAGGGAGGTCTACCTGTAAGGAGTGGCAGTAGTCAACACGTGATGTTTGCTTGAAACTGCTACATCCCAAAAATTGGCCAGACTATGTTGTACTGCTGCAGCTGCAGGGGTTAAGGGGGCTGCAGTTCTCCTCTACTTAGAAGAACCTCTGAGACCCAGACATGCTGTTCTACCGTAACTGCCTGTATGGCCCAGGTGTTGCGCCTCATTTCCACTTAATGTTGCAGCTGGACTCAATTCAACATGATTCGCTTGGCCACATTTTGATAAGCAAAAAGGGCTAATGACCCCTTCCCCTTTGGCCAGGGCAGTTTCTGATTTCCAGTTTGTAGCTGGGCCAACATCAACACCAAACAAGCAGCAGGACTGACACTGGCAACCTCCAGTCCAAACGTGAAACCAATGTGTTACAAAGTATGGCCTAGTGAAATACCTCTTAGCATTTTACCCTTTCAATATCTTTTTTCCCAACGTGGGCCAAACTTAAATGTAGTGCCTGTAGTCTATATACTTTCATGTATGTGGTCATTTCAGTGGCACACTTGGCTAGCTTTAGGACTTGAATAGAAAGCTTAACCCTTCTCCTTCACCCCTGGGCTAGAAAGACCCCTATTATAAAAGGTTAAAGCTAAATGGACTGCACTTATACAGCACCTTTCAAGTCTCCTAACCACTCAAAGCTCTTTACTCTACAAACATCCATCATCATCACCCACATCGCGATGCTCCAGTGGCCGCTTTGATGGAAGTTGCTTGGCCATCAGGGTGATTTTTGACTTCCTGTGCACACTGAACATGATATCTTTTGGAGCAGTTTGGGTTTTAGTGTCAGGACACCTTACCGTGTGGAGGAGAAGAGTTGGGGATTGAACAGCTGAGAGAAGTGCTGAGAGTAATTTCAAGTAAGAAGTGTTGCGCAGAGTCATTATAGTTATTTAGGAAATACAATTACAAGAGCATGTAAACGTCCTTATAACTCCCACTAACCCCCTCATTACTCCACCTCCACCTCTCACCTCTTCACTTAGCAGTTTCCGTTCAGATATGGCTGTTTGTACTTCTCTACAGGCTTTCCCCTGCAACCCTAAGTGAATACATCTACATTAAACTCAACTTTCCAAGCCTAAGGTATAGGTGTTTTTAGACCCTTTTTAAGGGTGCTGAAACACCCATACATTTAATCTTGGCTCTCCTGAAATATCAGGTTCAAGTGCCCAAATAGATCTTTGAAATCTGACACATATTTAGTAAATATCTTCATTTGAATGTGTATCTATCATTTTTAATAAAGATTTGTAATAATCATTACTATATAAATACTAAAGTATTGAATAAATAATTTGTGTCTCCAAATTGAATCTTCACTTCTACCTCTTTTCCTACAGCAAAATCCACATGTCATTTTCCTAGAAAGTCTTTGTGGTGTAAAATGTATGTTACTCAGTGTTATTGTGGTTAATAAAAATCTATACTACAGCACGACATGTTATTAAAATGCTGTCGTCTGAACTCGGAACTGTTTGAAAGTGCAAACGAGAAACGATTCAACTTTCAGGGTCAGCGCGGGTTTTCAGTTCACGTGTGATGTCATCTTGGTGTGTGACGTTCCTTCTTTTCATACCGTATCGTGCCCTCATGTAGGCTTCTCACGCTGCACGCCTGACATCAGTAAAGTCCATGTGGGTTTTTAGGGTGGAGACTGGGATTGGCTCCATCTTCAAGGCTGGCTCTTAAAAGAACCTCCAACCCGGGGATGAACAGCATTCAGTACATAAATGTTTAATCACTGTTTTACTATACATGACAGAGTTATGAAGAATCTAGGTCAGTGTGCTACACTACATTTGTTTTGGTGTCAAAAAACCATCAGTGTTTGCATTAATTCACGCTCTCAGTTCTTGCTACAGGAGGCTGTCTGGTTGTTACAGTCTCTGCACATTAGTGTACATATGTTTTTCCATCTGTAGGATTATTCACAGCAGCTGGCAGTGAGGCACATCTTTACATGCAATCTGTAATGTAGACAGATAGAAACATATGCTTTTTTTATGTGGCTCTTCTTTTGTTTAGTTCAAGAAAGGATAAAGGGCAACTGTAAGCTGGTATCCATATCCAGTAAGATGAAGAAGAAGAATCAATAGCTCGGCAGCAGTCTGGGGTCTCGACACATCCTAATTGATCCAACACACACGTACAGCTGCAGTCTTCAGGATCACCTGCCGTGCCGGACCAGTTGGGAGAAGCACACATTTATCCTCCGAGCACTTCATAAAGATCGACATGGGCTCCTTCTTAATTAGAGGATTTAGACACAGTGATATAATTATGTGAAACAATTAAGTTCAGCTTTCCTCCATCTATCAAACTCTTTTAAAGAGGGGATCATTCACGACACCTTCCAAGCGAATCCAAGTTAAACATCTATTTCTCGGCGGAGGAGTGTCTCGGGGGAATATAAGCACTCCAATGAAGTCAGCGTGGAAGTACATAAAAACTGCAGTTCCTTGAGTGTCCACTTGAGGCTGGCTTCAAAGCCAAGGAATCTCCCTTCCTGTAAATCCACAGCAGATGATTACAACCAGGTAGAAAAATAATTTGGGTCAAAGCTCATTTCTTTATTCACATCGCACACTGTTGGGACGGTGAATTTTTACACATCAAGCTCCTGATGAAGCCCATTCTTCACTTGGTTCTTCAGTGGATACTTCAGCAGGTTGTAGGGATTTTTCTAGATTTCATAAAAGCATCTTGTTCTTTAACAAACAGGTCTATCCTTTTCTATAGTGTGATAGAAAACTAGAATAACAATCTGAGGCTTTCTGTGTCCAAAAACAAGACCTTTCAGAGGAAGTTTCATTCATTCAAACGGGTAAAAAGAATACGTTAAAATATTTGTGACTGGGGTGCTGGTGGTGCAGTGGTGCAGTGGTTAGTGCGCGTGTACAGAGGCTATAGTCCTCCAAGCGGGCGGCCCAGGTTCAAATCCAACCCATGGCTCCTTTCCTGCATGTCCTTCCCCACTCTCTCTCTCCCTGATTTCCAACTCTATCCACTGTCCTATCTCTCCAATAAAAGCACAAAAAGCCAAAAAATAAATCCTTAAAAAATATTTGTGACTCTTAGTCTGTTAGGCCAAAAATGTGTAGAAATATACCCCAGGTTTAAGAAAATATAGATTCCCACTGGGAGATCCTCCAAGCAGAGTTTTTGCTTGTCAACAAGCCCCATGCCCAAGGTTCTCGGCCAGTATGGGGCCCCCCAAGGGCTGCCAAACATTAAACCACAGCAGTGGCTCAAAATGTGCAAAATTTGGGATGGCAGTAGGGAACCTTCCTAAGGGGGCCCCATCAGAAAGCGCTCACTGTCGTTGTGCTGCGAAGAGTCGCATGAATTCTAAGAAAATGTAAGTTTGTCAAAAAAAGACATTGAAGGAAACTGGAGAGGAATTGTTGTGAGGGCAGTGAAAAAAGAGAGTAGACAGTGATAAGTGGAGCAGATAATGATGTTTAAATATAAAGTAAGCGACTGAATGCTGCTAGTTTAGCCTAACATAACTTAAGCTAGTTTATCATTGTAGCGCCGAGAGACAGGGTCGCCAAATTAGGGGCCCTGTGAGTTTTTGCCCAGTGCCCCAACAGACTCAGTAATCACCACTGCTTCCATGATCAGGAGGACTTGTCTATTTCTCTGAGAGAGAGAGAGAGAGAGAGAGAGAGAGAGAGAGAGAGAGAGAGAGAGAGAGCTGCCTTCCACCAAAGAGGCTATTAAAGAGAGAAATGTTGGAGGAAATCCGACAGCTCTACTACAGAAGATTGACAATTCTTGGCAAAAAACACAAACTACCTTTCTGCTAAACCATCAAGGAGTTCCTTATTAGACAGACGGAGACAGAATGTGTCAATCTAATTAGAAAACGTTTATGTCATCTGTCTTATTGTCAGATATCCTTAGTAGCCACCATTTTCTTTACTGCTTTATTCCTGCAGTGAGTTTCTCCATACAGATCATTAAAGATTCATCTGATCCAACATGTTGTTATCTGATCTAATACTACTCAAACTTTGTCTCTGGTGTTTGTACAGCTCGTTCGGCTGTATTCAGTCGATTTTCATGGGCTTCCAGCTCTGGGAGATTTGACTCGGCTTTTTGAAGAATGTTTTTCATTTGCAGAGCGTTCCCGTGGTTGGATTTCTAGTGGATTGCTTCTATGGATTTACATGTTTTGCATCTGGTTTCCTCATCTGGAAGACGAGCAAACTTTGGACTATTTCACAATAACGGTTCTCACAGGACTCAGCACTTGGAAAAGTCCAAACTGTTCTGAATCCGAAGTCTTCATATTCCAAGGCTTTGTCACAACCGACTTGACCTCAGCAAAGACTCTGGGGGAAACCCTGCAGGGTGGCCCAGGGCTGTACAAGGATACTGACACACATCAGATGTATATATTTCAATAGTCCGAGTTTGTGTTTAAGGCCAGCAGAGGCAAAATATTTCTAAATGCAGCTCTGCCAAGACTCAACAACACAAGTTGAAATGAGTCCTGACATACATCGTGGTAGGATGTGAGCACTTCATGCAGTGATTGTTGTCTGCTTTGACATCACTGGAACTGATACTAGTCACTTATTTACTCCAATCACCGCCTAGTCTCTGCCTCAGAGGCTGAACAATGTGCAACATGTTGCCTGTTAAACTTGAACATGCCTATGCGGGACTAAAGTGATTAATTTCCAGCACGAAGCAAAGAAGTTCTTGAATGAAAATTGCATCAATGTGCTCCACACTCCCCAGACGCCGGCTTCAAAGAGCATTCCTCTCGTTTTTAGTGGTTTGTCTGAAGTGCCATCCAGTAATGTAAGAAACAAACAGCTGACCCGATGAACCCGGCCTCGCCGTGATCTCCTCCACCTATAAATAAAGAATCTGTGTGCAGCCGAGTGCCCGCTCCCTCTAGCAACTGGGGCATTTTGTTCTGGGAGCTGTCAAGCAGAGTTACAATCAACATCAATGAAGAGTCCTCCAGACCAGTTAGCTACCGCAAACACACACACACAAACACACACACACACACACACACACACACACACACACACACACACACACACACACACACACACACACACACACACACACACACAGACACATAAACACATCTCATAACCAGTTGTTTTACAGGTCACTATGCATGTGAACTGATATTAACCAATACACCAAACATGTATCTTTTTCTTCTTTAAATCAGTTATTGTGGAGCTAAGACGTCTTTAAGACAAATTCTTACTGCAGGAATTTGAATTTCCATTCATTGGCAACCTACTATATTTTCAACATAGTAGGTTGCTGTTTGTCCAAATCATTCGACAAGTGGCTCCCGTGGTACTCACACTTTTTTTGTCAAGAAGAACATATTTTTCTAATATCCGCAGGACTGATTAAACCCTTAAAGAGCCCATATTATGCCCTTTTTGGGGTTCGTATATTTAATCTATGTTCCTACTTTTGTACGCTCACAATAGCTAAAGTCCGAAAAAAGTGTCTGTTTTCATGTACTGCTCCTCCTTGCTCCCTCTACGCTCTGAGTCCGTCAGCTACACTCTGCTGAGCCCCCACTGTTAGACCCCACGTGGGCCAAGTCTGCTCTGATTGGTCTGCCGATCCGCTCTGTCGTTATTGGTCAGTTGCTCAGCACGCGTCTCGGAAATTTCAACATGAGCTGCAGGGCTTGCCACAACGAGCAAACGGACTTAGATCAGTGATCTCACACTGACAATGACGTCAGACTGACACATTTTTATCGAGGGGGGCTAGAACCGAGCGTTACATGCAGCTAATGCTACAGCTAACAGGAGGAGGAAGGAGAAGCTGCGTTTCCGCGGACTTTGAATTTTTGCACATAGATGTGTCTAAACATGCACAAGACACTTGGAAAACACACTAAAGAGCATATAAAACCAGAAAAAGCAGAATATGGGACCTTTAAGCTATAAAAGTGCTGATGTCTTCTCTATAGTCAGAATAAAGAATCGTAGCCCCTTTGAAAGAGTTTTGTGTGCAAAATGTCTCATTAAAGCATCACATTTGGGAAACCTAACTTAGCTTATGACATTGCCCTCAAATAAAACACAGAACATGAACTTTTCTCCGTTGTGTACTTCAGCTTGATGGAGATCTCTTTGCTGATCTGAATTGCTGACGTTGTCAGTCACATCACATTCTCTAGACGCCTCTTCTTCACGGTTAATTGTCCCCTCTCGTTTCTGATTTGTCCTGTCACATCTTTAACATCTTTTTAATCTTGTTACATCTGTCAAACATGACATGCAGTTAGCGACATGATGAGGAATCATCTTTTCTTCTTTTCAACAGTGATGTAATTTAAGAGTCAATTGTGTTTCTCCTCAAATCCAATAAGCTAAACAGAGTGTCTGTTTTATTATGTAGTGAGGAGGTTCACATGAGGACAGTAAGGGTTGGTGCTGAAGTGAAGAAGGAGCAAAATCCCTCCATTTAAATCTTTTCATTGGTGATTTGTGTAATAGGGGCGTGGTTTAGCACTATCTCTGGGTTGGCTGAGGCTGTGGTGGTGGGGCCCAATGTGATATCTGTTCACGGAGCCCAGAAATCCTGGAGACGCCCCTGACCGTATTACACTACTGCATATCGCAGGCTGTTGATAGGCTACAGGTTTTTATCATTTGTCATGCTGCCTTAACTTTCTCTTTTACATTACCTGCAAATCCAAGAGGGATGTGAAACCTTGAACTCTCAAAATCAGCTCCTGCAGAGTTTCATTTTTAATACACAACAGAAGCCAGTGAGCTTCACAGAAGAGAGACTCTGATACTGTGATGAGCTGTTCGGTGAAAAGATGAAGGCCTATGAATGACATTGGACTTGGAAGTGTTTTCATCATCGCCTCACTTTAAGAAAAACAAGCACTTTTTTTTTACGTGTTACACAATGAAGATGGTGTCATTTTGGAGGGCAGTGATTTTGTCTTTGACACAAGAATAATAATAATAATAATTTCCTTCTTGGTTGACTGGCAAACTGGGTGCAAGATAACAATTCACACAAGATTCAAGATGCACGCCTTTGTTGTCATTGTGCAAAACAAAGGAACTGTGAAGCATCTTCCTGAGAGGCAAAGTGCAGGATAAGATAAAAAAAAAAAAACAGGATTAGAAACAGGATAAATAAGGCATAAGAGACTTTTTAGATGTTCTGAAACTAAATGACGACCAAAGTGAACTGGTATGTTTGCCTCGTTCATGGAGCTTGCAGCACAGTTAGAAATCTTCAGCCCTTTTCACAACACATCAAGCTGACTGTGAGGAAGGATGATTTTTGATTCTGAACTTTACTTTGACATTCAGGTGAAGAAAACTGCTCCGACTTCTATTTATTAGCCCAAATGAATCTCTGAAATGAAATCCTTTTAACCTTTTTTAATGACTTACACAAGGTTGTCCATGCATGTATTTTTTCCCGTTTGGATTTTTGTAATGTTTTCTTCTCAGGTTGATCTCAGGCTTCTCTTCGCCGCCTTCACTTAGATCAAAATGCTGCTAGACTAAAAAAAAAAAAAAAAGATCACACAACCCCAATCCCGGCCTCGTTGCATCAACTTCTTGTGAACTACAGTATCATTTTTCAAATATTTTTTCTAACTTTAAATGCTCTTCATGACCAGGTCCCTAGATATATCGTTGACTTACTCACTCACTCACTCACTTACTTACTTACTCTTGAGTCTGGGCGCCCCCCTCAGGTCAGCAGATCAGGGTCTACTGGTTGTATCCAGAGCATGCTGTCAGGCTTTTGCAGTCCAGACTCCAAAACTCTGGAAAGACCCACCTGCTGGAATCCAGTTTGCTAACTCTGTCACAATCTGTAAAGCTCTTTGTAACTTTGTAAATAAATGTAATAATATTCTTGTTATTATTAAAATAGAATATGAAGCCGGTATCTAAGGTATGTTGATTACTTACTGATAAGAAAAACGTAATAAAATCAAGGATTCACAGGTTGGTAAAGAAAAAATTGTGCTTTGCTGCATTCATGAGCTGTTTTATAAGGTAGGATTTTTAAAATGTCATTAGAGAAAGAGAGAAATGATGAGAAATGCCTGATAGAGTGCATGTTTTTCTTGGTCATAGTTTAGAGTTGTTATTAAAGGTTTATCTGACAAACATAGAAACATGTTGATTTCTTATTTAAGTGTTCAGTTCGTGCTCTTGTCTCGTTGGGATATTGGGATACTTGGCTCCCCTCCAAGCTGTGCGCCCGACCTCTGATAAGTTCAAAGTGTGGTCCTTGAACACACCCTGAAACAAAAGACAGCGTGTTTGATTACACAGCGCCTGTTAGCAGCAGTTGACAGACATGCAGTCACTTCAGGCCGCAGGTTCAGTGAAGAAGAAGAAGAAGAAGAAGAAGAAGAAAAAGAAGAAGAGAGGAGGGTCTGTGCTGATAATCCCAACAGCTGGTTAGACAGTTGAATCTCTCTCACACACACACACACACACACACACACACACACACACACACACACACACACACAGTCGTCTCTCACTGTGTCACCATGAAGCCTCCCCCTGCTGCCAAATCTAAATATTTCTCTGCAGCCTGGCCCTCCTTCCAAAACACTGACACGAGTCTTTGATAGTGCACCATGTTTCCTCACACTGAGAGAATTCATCACACATTTGATCTCTATGTGTAGCAGTTTGTGGTTTTATCTGATTGCTGCACTAAGTTTGAATTTTGTGTTAATTATGTAACACCAATACTGCAGTCTGCTGCTGCCATCAAGTGGTTAAAGTAGGAACTGCACTTCTTGAGTCAAACTGGCTGATTGGATGTTTCATTCCTTTACTGTATTTTCATTATTTGTCGAGGAAAAAATTTACTTTTTTGGGAAACTTAATTAAATGTCAATATAAAAAAATGATTTCCAATTAAACATAACTTTATCATCACAAGATCACATTTGACTCCCAGAACAAATGTTTCATTTCATATACCTTAATATATAAAAAGATCTAACCACAGCAAAAAAATATGAAAAATATGTTATGTGTGTTTTTACTGTGACTAAACAAATTAATGTGAAATATATACCTTTGTAATTAATATGTTGTATTGTGATTATGATCTGATGTATGTCGCTTTGGATAAAAGCGTCTGCTAAGTGAATTGTAGAATTGTAGTAGAATTGATAAAAGATTTAAACCTCAGTCCCCTCCACTTATTGGTTCATTGTTATTGTTGTAGGTTTCTAAAAGGCTTTAGTTGATGACAAGTATCAAACTCAAAGGGGGCTGCACGGTGCTGCTGTTGCCTCTCAGCGAGGAGGTTCCAGGTTTGAATCCCGGTCAGACATGACCTATCTGTGTGGAGTTTCCACGCATGTGCTGGGTCCTCCCACAGTCCAAATAAATGCCCGTTAGCTTCATTGGTGACTCTTTAATTGCCTGAACGGGGAAGAGTGGTTTAGATAATGGATGGAGGGAAGAACACAACGAACAACACACAAAATATTCACACACAGCATGTGAAGATAAGTGGACATGCGGCGCAAATAACAGTAAGAGCAGTTCATCTGCGACATGGTTATAATGTCACAGCACCGATGTGACTGTATGTCCATGTTAAACAAACAAACAAACAAATAAATAATGTATGTTCACAGCAGGGGTTAAACAAACACATTAGCAAAGATTTAAAAAAAAAAGAAAGAGACAGAGCGGAAATAAAATGTAAGAATAAGAAAGAAAGGAAAGTAACATGTGATGATCTTTGAGGAGATGAGGAGTATTTGTGTGATTATGAAAAAGGTCAAATGACCCTTTAGATGAAGCTACATCTGCAGTTATCTCACTAGCACTATAATCTCTCAGTCAAACCCGGCGTTCCCTCACTAGGGGGCACACTTGTGTGTCATATCTCTGTCACAGTATATTCCTCTGAACACATGATATCCTTGATGATAAGACAGTCGTTTCCAGGCGGCTGTATTGTGTTGTGTCATTATCCGCTCGCTGTCTTTGTTTCCTGCGCTGCCCTCAGTTTGACCCCTGCTGTTTTTTCCCTTGAGCTGTGCTGAACACTCAGATAGATGGTCCTCCGAAGCCTGTGAGCTCACACCGCGGCCTGCTGACGGAGATAAGAAATCATACACCACGGGGCCAACACCGACCTCCCATCCATCCAGCGGAAAAAAAAAACAATCTGTACAAAATCATTTAACTAGAGCGTCAGCGCTCTGCAGGAGAATCTGCGGGGAGCACGAAAGCATCCAGAAGATGAACAAGATGGAAGTGTGTGTTTCTGTGTTTGAAGATGAGACTGCATGATGAATTTTGGGTGTTTTAAAGAACCTCTTCTATCAGTGTTTTTACTGATAAATTCTTCTGTTTCTGCTTGTGATGCGTTCAGGGGCCCGCTCTCTGGGCTGCAGGATCATGCCTTCTGTCCTGATTGTTCTCGTGCCCCCCCCCCCCCCCCCCCCCCCCGTCCCCCCCGTCCCCCCAGAGACTCTAGAGGATCAAATTACATCGGCCAGATCCTGATGAAACCGTGGCCCAGAGTCATGAATCAAACTTTCCCATGATTTCCTCCCGTCAGGTCAGATGTGATTAAACCTGCGTGATGGAGAAAGAAGCGGAGCTGCAGGGAGATAACAGCAGGCGCTGGAACGACACTTTTAAACAGGTTGAGGTGAGTCTTGAGAGGTTGAAGCCTCTGACAGCTCAGCTGAACTGACATTGGATTCATTTAGCCTTAAAGTAGACTTTCACAGTGATACATCTTCTCCCTGTTGTATGCGCTGACGTGTTTTCCAACAGTGATTTGAATACAGGAATAAAATGATTTGGAATATGAATCTTCAAACTCAATCACCAATCAGTAACTTAACGCATGATCCAGCTCTAAATTTTGGGACATCTCCTCTGGACTGTTAAGTATATGCTACTAATTAGCATGCTAATTAGCAACTAGCTAATGTTGAAAAATTGCGACCTTTATTCAAAGTGTTACCGAAACTTTATTTGTGCAATAACTATGTACTTTTTCATTCTCAGTGCAAAAACTGCTAGTGCTTCATTTCAACTAATATCTTAAGACCACTTATTGTTATTATTATTATGTTTTTTAAGATTTATTTGGGGGCTTTTTATGCCTTTATCGATGTAGGACAGAGGATAGAGTCTGAATCTGGGGGATGGAGAGAGTGGGGAAGGACATGCAGGAAAGAAGCCACAGGTCAGACCCAAACCCGAGCTGCCCGTTTCAAGGACAACGTCCTCTTTACATGGGTCACGCACACTACCTGCTAGACCACCAGTGCTCTCTTTGTATGCGTATGGCTACAGATACAATTTTACATATTCGCAGAACGTGTAACGCTGACGTTCAAGATTGCTGCAGAGAAAGGTATTCTTTTAATCTATCTATCCTGTTCTGTGTGCCCACCAACTTTTTTTTAAACAGCAGAAACTGTGACATATAAGTCCTCCCTCAGGATAGTCTTCTCCCAGTCTTCCCCTCGGGATCACAGTTCCCCTCACCTGCATGTGTCAGTGTGAGCAGGACACTCAGTGTATCCCAGTCTGTATCCCTGCTCTACTGTAAAGATGTCCACTAAGCCAGGATGAGCCTCACTTTATCCTCGCTCATCAGCTCAATAATTATTTATTTTTCCTCCGACTCAGGCCGGGCAGCTCCTCGTCCTCCGTCGATCAATGGCAGTAAGTAACTAACACAACAAAGGTATTCCTGGAGGTGTCCGTGTTGCTTTTTCAGCTTGTTTCCAACTCGTAACTGGAACGCGGTTAACTCTGGTGTGTCGTCATTCCCCTCTCTGACATCTGACTTCTGTAAGCTTTTCAAACCTCAAACGTACAATGAAGGAAAACAATCTATAAGCAAGACTTCTAGGACCTACCTGGAGTGAATATAAACCATCCCAGAATCAGTCTCCAATGGTTAATTAATGGATGAAAATAATTCAGTAAACATAGAATGAGGTTCAACTTCAACTTTATTATTATCCTGAAGGAAATTAGATCAGGCAACACGACGCAAACAGGTACACAAAAGACAAGATCAGAAATACAGACATTCAGAAAATCCTCAGGTCAAGTGAAAAACAGGAACTTCAACAACACTGAGCCAGAGGCTGAAACAGACACACAGAACAGAAAAGTGACTTTCTTCTAAAGAAATTCCACCAAAAACTGAGAAAATAAACAAACAAGATACATTGACGTTGTCCAGAAAACTTCCCTCCAGTCTCTTGCATACAAAAGTTTGTTTTTTTATATACTAGCCAGTGACCCTTTCCATTTTGGACTTTGCATAACTCACATTCACAGATAAGTGGCCCTCCAATATACGACAATCAGGGGTATTAACAAACCACTTTGACAATGCTGTGCAACTCAACGTCTTTCATTCCCTCTAAAATGTTTACACAATATCACTCACTGTACCCTCAAGGATTTTATATTATGTTTTAGTATGAAATCTATTAAAGATTAACTAAAAACAAGCAAACAAATAAAGAAAAAGGACATCTACCAATCACATTTTTGTTTAAACGCTTTACCTTCCTTTTCCTGAGTTACAAGTGGATTCACACAAGAGCATTCACATCAAAAGGAAGTAGAAAATGGTGTATTCATTCAAGTTTATTAACAACAGAGAGAAGCAGTAGCTCAAAAACGTAGCTGCACAGAATTCAGTTCCCAAACAGGACATTCGATTTTTAAAGTAACACCGAATCAAGAAGCTTTCTGTTTTTGTTCTGAATGTCTTTGAGGGTTCATTCAGCATCTTCAGCAAATACACATGGCTACTGCTCACAGAAGTATTTTGAAATGGAAAGATGTACATGTATGTATCTCCAGAGTCAAAGTTATAGCTGAGGTGCTACTGAAAGTTGAATAAAAATGTCTGTATTGTCGGTGTCTTGGTGTTTCTTGTCCCTTCCTTGTTTTGGTTGAAGAAATTATCCCACTGAAGCCCAATTCTCCTTTTTTTGGTAAGAATATGATACTTTCTTTTTAAATAGTAGAAAAAGTTGTTACATGGCTCCCTTCACAGCCACCAGTCGCCATTGACAAAACCAGTCAATTCAGCATAGAAGACATGGGAGTTACTGGTCTACCGATACCTCTACTGTTGTTTTGTGTGTGTGTGTGTGTAAACATGTTGTTTTTTTTATCTAAGGTGCCTTCTTGAACACATTTTCTGTATATAAATATGGACAGCACATCCCCATCTTCTTTCATTGTATCAAAGTGAAGCCAAAACAACCCCGCAACTGGCACTGTCATATTGCGCCGGTGACATAAATAAGATAACATGCGTAGATGGGCAATGTCTTGTGGGTCCGTGGATTTGACCGTTTAGAACCCCGAAAGGATCCACATTTGTCAACACAGCTGTCAATCATGATGTTAGATCTTGTTGGTGGGTACAGTCTGCTGCTATGCACCCCCCCCCCCTCCCCATTCTATGTCAGTGCGTTAGAACGCCAGGAGGCCTTGACCCGGCAGCGGAGGCCTGGCTCTCGAGTAGACAGAGCTCCACCAACCTTCAGCGAGGTGATCTGGCACTACTACCACCCGACGACTGAATCCGGGTTTGACAAAATTGATTCCACATGTACTATAACTTCATAGTTTGATCCGTGTCCCATCTGTTAGGATGGAGAAGGCGGTGTTTATACCTTATACTGAAGCCAGTGAGTTCTACATATTTTGGCTTCACTCTCAGGTAGCTGTTTTCTCCGTCCATCTTGATATATAGTCTATGCATTGACGCGGCCAATACAGCCTGTATGAAAGCTGCTGGCTCAAGAAATGTGCTGGAAATATTTCAAAACATTTGGTAGCAATCACTCATTAACACCCCATTAACAAACATGCACAAAAAAAAGCACCAATGTTTAACAGACAATCTAGTTAGTTTGTTAAAAAAACTGGCCATGTATTTTTTATTCACATATTTGTCTGAGAAATATATATAAAAAAAAAAAACACTGTTTTTTTTTTTGCTATTTATTTGAATATAAACCCAGCAGCAGACACTTAAATTTGTTAAAGGAAGCATGAAGGCAAACACTGATGATGCAAAATGGTGTTGTCTGAAAGAAAAAGCGCCTCCTGCAGGTGTAAAAACCTGCAAAGAAACCGAGTTGACTCTGACAATCCAAAACTCAGTCTCACTGAAATATGACTGATATTAGGCTTTGCTTGCTGACTTTACATTCTTTAAAAAAAAAAGATGCCTCACTGTAAATATTTGCCGTGTGAGAAATAACAGGAGATATGGATTAAACTCAGACAAACAGATGAGCTGACAGTGACAGCAGACTGTACAGTGTGTGTTATATGGAGGTAGTTGGGGGTCTCAATGCGTGCACATTAATCAAAAGCATCGCTGTAGCAGATAGATTTTGTGTAATTATGTCGCTGATTGGAGACGAGGAACGTTTATCCTCTCCTCTCTTTGGAAACCAAAACCAGGGTCAATAGACGGACAAACGACAACATTTCCCATCAAGCGCTCCACGTTAAGAGCACTCTGCTCCTCTGTGAGCTCAGAGAAAGAACTACATGGAGACATTTGCTACAGTACGATAGATCACTGATGAGCTGTCAGGAGGGTTGAGATCTGGATAATTTATCTGAGGAGGTCAGCTGAGGCTCCCTGTAGCAGATCCAGACTGTCTGTCATGCAGGAATGATGACTGTTAGGAAGCATTTTTAAACATCAGTTCTGTCCATAGCGTTCATAGAGACCCAACAGGTGGGTGTTCCTAAAATTAAATGTGAAAAAAATTCCAGGACAGCCTGCCCCTGAAATCTTCCTGAGCTGCTTGGGAAAAGTTGCTATTCTTTAAGTTATTTGGCTAGCTTGGCGCAAAACTGCAGTTTCTGAAGGCACATGTCTGAGCATTGGACATGAATCTTACATCCCTATCTTCATGTTTGACCTGGGATCAAGAAGACAGCACTTGCATGAAATTAAATTGTGTAGAATGTTTTTGCTGGCATGTGAATTCTTTGTATCACATTTCAGGACTTAGCATAACTTATTATTATTATGTCGACTGCAAAGAACAAATTGTCATTATAATCTATTTTTGATGATACTTTTGGAGAAGTATGTGTGCACAATCAAAGTTTGCAGACATATCCATCAGCGGTCCAAGCTAGGGTAGCTCAGATTAGCCTTTACCCGTGTTCTCTTCCTGGACAAGTCACATTTATTACAATGTGTTTGGTCTGGCTTTTCTAGCTGCATGGTCCAAAGATGCTGAATGTCTCAAGGTCTGCTGCACATGAACCAGCCAGTGTGTTTCTTTTTCTGACATTGATGAGAGTATTTCTGTCGCAGCTTGCAGACATGCACAGCCTGCTTTGGACTTGAGCCCTTGCCTGATTTAACCCTTGTTCTTTCTCTTTCCTTTTTTTTTGTTCAAAATATGCACGTCTATTTTTATTTTGTTGGCAAGATAAGCATGAAATACATCACTCCCTAGGGAGATCTTAACCCGTAGAGGTCATTGACATCCTTAAGTCTTGGGACAGTTCTCCTCAAGATGAAACAAAAGCACAAACACTGGAGCACTTACAAAGTTATTTTTCTTTCCTTTCTCACAGCACAAAGTCGTCTTTATCTAAGACATAAGGTCAGGAGTGGATTTCCCTTAAAACACACAGCTTCGATCTCTTGATGTGGGTCAGCTCATCTGCATTTCCCGCTCCTGCGTGTGCTTGCTGTGGGTCCCGGCCGCTGAGAGCTAACAGAGCGAGTGGGTGTGGGAGACTAATTGAGTGTCGAGGCTGTGTGAATAAAGCCACTCCGGTAATCGTCTAGCTCAGCAGCAAATGGGAGCGATAAGGAGCGCCGAGTTGATACGGTGTCAAAAAGAGGAGTTTCCCGGCCGTCCGTTGCCATCACTCTCTCCTTTCTGTGGCCGTCTGCAGAAGGGGAGGGAGCTGATTATATCTTCAGGAAGAGGAATGCACACTCAGCCCTCGGTGCTGATAACAACATCATCTTTTGCCACAGAATGGGCTGCAGGGGGGTGGGGGGGGGGGGGGCGAGGAGCACATTAACAGCCCAGTGGCAAACACCATCATGTCTGTGTTTCTCTGCACCGGAGAACCAGTTAAGCCAGAGGACAGAAACCAGACTATCTGATTACATGTTTACAGATTTAGTAAAGTAGCAAAAACAGGGAAAAAAATGCAGCTCAAAAGATTTCAGGCCATTAAATGCAAGGTTGTTTTTTTTAAAATTGCCTGATTTTGAAAGTAGCCTTCCCTCTGTGCTCCCTCAAAAGCCACGCCCCTCACTTACATGCACGAGCACTTCGCTTCAGAAGCGGACCTGAGCTCATCGCTTGCATTGTGTAGAAACTACGTTGTCTCATGTCTCATTCAGCAGTATAAATAAACACTAAACTTTATCATAATACATGTACATTTTTATAATTGACTATTTTACTACCAACAACGACAAAGCATAAGCTCACATGTCATCGGTGACGTGCTTTGAGTGTGGGCTAGTGCGCGCAAGGGGTAGAGAACGAGGGAGACGTGATGGTTCTCGACAATTTTATCCAAAATCTAAAAAAAATTATCTGGAGAAAATTATCAACTCTGTGTGTGTGTGTGTGTGTGTGTGTGTGTGTGCATGTCTGGCTGTGTGTATATGTGGAGCTGTGCTGTGCTTCTACAACGCCAACAAACAATGGGAATTCACGGACTGGGACACCAATATTACGCCATCGCAGAATCAATATGAATCGACAAAGACGTGATGACTGCTTAGCTGAGTTTAAAAAAAGCAGTCAGAAAAGGGGTATAGATTGTATATTATGTTTTTTCTTTTGTTTGAGTCATTATTAGAACGATGCTTTTTTCTGGAGGCTAATCCCGTTGATTGCCCACAATGGTTGACCCTGACTCCAGCTGAGCTTTGAGGATGAGAAGTCACACTTGTGTTTGTAATGCAACCGAAACTTACACGTGTAGGTGAGTTAAATTGTCATTTACAAGACTTGAAAAAATAGTCTACAAATAGAGTACAAATAGATCATGTTTTTAGACACTTAACTTCAGCTTATTGTGTCATTTTTATCACAGCAGAAGATAATCTACGTCTCAATGTGCCATCCACTGTGTGACTGATTAATGTTGGATACAGAAAAGGCTATTTTTGTGCATGTTTTCACATAGTTTAACATTTACATAATTTACATTTCCTTCAGGCCTCAATAAGAGGAGGTGATATTGTTAGTAGGAAACTGAAGCTCTGAGCCGTCGCCGGGAGGCTCAGTAACTAGGTCAGTGTATACAAAATCCAGTGACGTTATATTGACGTAACATTGGTGCATTCTTTTTTTTTTCCCCTCAAAAAACATCTATAATGTATCTGAGAGAGTGCAGGCAACTTTCAGGTATCTCAAAAATACAAGACACACAAGGCCACACAGTTGGAGATGGTTCTCCATGAGACCATATAATGTCAACCAGCAGCAGTTTGAATAAATGACAAAGATCACACATTATGAGGTTAAAATATCAGCATAAAATGTATATGCATGTTTTGCTTTGTCAGAACTGATCTCTCGTAAGGTCCCATATTGTGCAAAATACACTTCACCATGTATTTCTAACACTATTATGTGTCCCTAGTCCGTCTACAAACCCCCCCAATGATGAGAAAAGTCCATCCTCTCCGTCTTCTGCGTGCTCTACTTTTCAGAAAATGTGTGCTCAAACAGGCCGTTTGGAGATTTTCCCTTCACGACATCACAAAGGGCAGTAGCCCCTCCCCCAGGTGGGTGACACTCCCACAGCTAGTTGTTTGTTCTGTCCTCTGAGTCTGCCTTCTCACCGTAAACAATAGGACATGGAGCGAGAAAGACCGAGACACCCAAGCCCTTCCAGAGAGGGGGCGTGGTCGTACATTTACATATTTAAAGGTACAGACACAGAAACAGCCTGTTCTGAGCAGGGCTGAAATAGAGGGGTTTATAGGCATGATCAAATACAGGATCAGAGTGGATTTAGAACAAGAAACTTCACACACATGTTTTGAAGAGCTCAAACAGGTTGATAAGGAGGAGAATATGTGACCTTTAAAATATATCATTAGGTACATGTTTCCAATCAGCATTAGGACCATACTATATAAGAGGTACACATGGTCTCCTGGTGTGAAAATTAAATCAAATGCCATGTGCCTGCATTTGTTGTTTGATTAAGAAAAAAATCTAATTTCTCACTTTATTCCATTCATGCTTATTGAGAAGCTCTTTCTAATTTGTCTTCAACTGTTTCTCTGCCAGTTTGCTTTTTCAACCGTAACTCCCCCTGAGATTTCATCTGTTCGAGTGGACTTTTATTTTATTTGTCCTTGGATTTTAAATTCCCTGCAATTCATTTTAAGCTTTTTGTTTTTGGTCTTTTCATTAATTGAATTGCACTTTCAGTCTGCTGTTGGATCATGCTTACTTTGTGTTAAACCCTATTTTGATTGAAGAAAGGTCCCAAATGGACAAAGGTAATTTTAATTAACTTTTTGATCCTGATTTGTTTAGAAGAATCTTTGAGAAAACCTTCGTAGTACTGCTGCTCTGCTGACGGCGCGTACAGAGGAGAGTGACTTCATAATGAAAGCAGAGAACTTAACGACTAAACAAGGACAATACATCATGATTAATCTTGTTAGGGGTGATTCAGATTATTCAAATTAAATGCATTTACATTGTATATAAACACTGACACAAGTGACCCTTGTTGATTGTGAGTGGAAGGAGAGTCCCTCCCTCAGCTGTCAGGTGAAAAACTTCACATTAGTCGATGAAAATGAGTCGAGTTTTGTTTCTTGTGTTATTATTTCAGCCTTTGTTTTCTTGTTTCCTCTGATGTCTTTAGTTCACTCTGAAGTGAACAACTTCCTGGTTCATAATGGAGCTCTAATGAACACGCGCAAATGAATGCACCTTCCTCCACCAGGTGGGCAAAGTGGACTGTACCAAGTTGGACTTTGAAATGGGGGAAGATGCGATTGTTTTTCTTTCAGTATCGTATTTAAAACCAGCCGTTGTTGCGTTTTTCTCACTTGATTAATATATTACAGAGTTACTGGACTTTTGAAAACCTCAATGGAAAGTTTTCTGTTTCTAATTCGCTTTAATAATTTATTTAGTTCGAGTGACTTTACCCACAAATGGCTAGTTGCCATGTGGTTCTTACCAGGAAGTATTTAAAGCTAATGTTTGATCCCTGAGGCCTCTCAAATGAGGAGAACATATCAGATCTTAAATACAGAATAAAGTGTTTCAGGGATGGCAGACAGTGTGGAAAGGAGAAAGTGGATTTCCTCTTTCTTAAAGGCTGCTGGACTGGACACACAACTTTATTAAAATGTTAAATAAGGCAATGAAGGAACCTAAGGTTTCAGAAATGCAATCAAATGGATTCTACCTGCCGTAAACTCAAAAATGAAGAAGACGACATGCGGCCTCTTCCTATCAGCAGAGGATCACCTCTAAAGTGAGTTTTTATCTGTTTTTGTCACTTTCAGATCGATGGTAAAAAATGCCAGAGCACTTAGAAAACAAAGTTCCTGGAGTTTTGTTATGTTTGTTCTACAAATCTTCCAGAACTGCTGCTTTACATCCTGGGTTTGAAAATCTATATGCAAAATTAAGTCAGTCAACGTGAACAGAAAACGCACTTCATCGTAAATAAATCTCTGCCGTTAACCCAAGAGTCTGCTGAAGTCGACGTGGGGGAAATAGATGTATTGATTAAATGCTGCTGCCTGAACATGTTGAACACAGCCTTGATTTTTGGCGAGGTGTCAGCACCAATACTGCATTGTTTGTTTGTGGAAATGATCATAGTTTGGGGCTACATCTACTCATTTTACTCCAGACATGAGCAGGAGTTTGCTGAGTGGAAATAATTAGATGAGCTTTCTAGCAGGAAGGCTGAGAGGCTGCTGGCACAAATGCAGTTGAGGGTGGCACAAGATTTTGTGTTTTTGGCTTGTTGTCTACATTCCAAGTCCTGCAGTTTCATGATTTTAAGTGACAAACATTTTGGTGCTTCTACTGCATGTTGCTGTCAGGTTAAAGCACTAACGAAACAGGGATTCTTTGAGAAAAACATTCAGGTTTGGACAACAATGAGTCACCAAATACAAACACAGTGATTCCCTTTGTGAAAGAAAATCGGCCTTTTTGCAGAAAGGCTGGAAGGCTGCTGGCAGAAATGCAGCCGTGTTGGCTGAAGATAACCCTATAACCCAGGCACAAAATAAACTTTCAGCCATTACATTATATGTTTGAAATAAGTGCTTAATTATGAGTGTGATAATAAGAACTTGTGTATCAATGTACAAGGCGATGTGTTGTAGTTTTGTGACTGACTTGTTGTTGAAAATGTTTAGAATGATTAATGGAAAGCATTACATCTCCGCATTTGTCTTAGACTCTTCTTTCTTTGAGTATTTTCTTCTGGTCTTTGTTTGAGCGTAAGACCACTTTATCCTGTTATCAGTCCTGGAGTTACCTGACTTCCCTCAATTCCCTTTATTCTGTTTTTCACTTTGTGTTAGTTGCCCTGCATTTCTGCTGTCTACTTTGCGTCCTACCTTTGTTGGAGTTTTTGTCGCCTTACACCTGGACATACCTTCCTGCTTATTACCTGTATACCAGCCTTCCTACCTGCTTGTAAATGTTCTTTTGCACAATACCATTGAATTTAACCATCTGCTTTTTACCATCTGCATTTGTGTTCTTCCCCGGTTACCTGGCTTTGTAGCTCAGACATTCCCCGTCCCTGCTAACAAGTCTTTTCCCTCAAAATGCTTAAACTGAACTCAGCTGGGTGAAACTGCAGGTCGAAGGTTGTGCAGACTTTAACTTGAACATATCTGTGCTGGCTGGATTTGATGCCTTATCGCTCCAGGATGGAAAATTAAGATCGTAAGGAGACTCCCCAATTGAGTAAATAAAGGCCCAAAACGGCTTAAAAGTTTAGTTATCTTTTCCTGTTTTAATTTCTCATTCACCCTTCTATCGTGTGTGTGTAGCTGGAGCTTCCTGCCTTTGTGCTTTTTTTTCTTCCTGCTTTTGTGATTGTGTGCTCTGCCCTTATTGCTCCAGGATTTACATGTAAACGGTGATTGGAAGGAGATCCAACAATAGTGACAGTAAGCCCCACAAGACTTGGTTAATATATTCTCAACTTGCAACTAGGAAAAAAGTTATTGTACTGTTGGTTGGAGTGTTTTGAATCTTTAGGTGGAGGGAAATAAATAAGTACCAAATTCCCTTTTAGAAACAATACATTTTAAGGTCTGCTCACTTTTCATTTCGGCATGTCAAACACGTTTATATAAGCAAAACATCAACTAGGACAACTTGATTTAAAATTTAAATGAAGTGTTTTTTGTTGGATCTCTATTGTGCGCAAAATTGAAACAGGATTTGTTACGGCATCTTTACATTTTCTGCCAAGTCTCCCTTTTCTTTCCAAAAAGATGTTCTGAAATCCCCCACAATTCAAAGGGAATCCAGCTCACACTTCCCGCGCCTGTCAGGATGGATTCTGCACTGTTCCCCTGTTGGAAGATGAACTGTGTTGTGCGGTTAAGCGCCACCTAAATGCTGGTGTCATGTGGTTAACGGTGTCAGTCTAACGAGCGCTCCCCTCACGCTGGGTTAGACCCCGTATCGCCGTGTTGCGGCTGCGCGCTCTCGTCTGTGAGCAGCGGCTGCGCGCGGTCGGGTCGGTTACCCCCGTGCCAAAAGGACTTCACCTCACCTCCCCACGAGGAAATACCGGCATCTCTTTGCTCCGCTCGGCTGCTCTGAGGCAAAGGTTAACCCGCGGATGACGAGGGGCTTCAACTGAGGATACAAGTTTGAGTTGAAGATGTGCGGAGCAGCTGCGGGATGCGGGTAAGTTTCTCCACGCTGTCACGTCCGAATACTGCGGGTCACGCTTTACATTTTTCGACACATGTGTAAATAAGAAAAAGTTACGAGACATGGGATTAAGCTGCAGCATACCAGAGCTGTCAGGTGCGGAGCTCAGTCTCTGCGGGTGAAGTGGGTCAGGCAATGACGCGTGGCTGCTTTCATCCACGCGCCACACGGGTTTGTTTTGGTGCGTCTGGAGGGAAGAGGCAGAGCTCTGGACAAACAAACATCAAGATAACTTCTTTCCTAGCATGCTTAAATTTTTTTTTGTTGTTGATGCTGCTTTTGGAATACAAATGCGGAGAGTCATTGGACACAGTTTGGAAGATAATTCTAGTAATGGAGGAGGAGGTGTCGGTGAAGGTGATGGCACTTACCTGTTGCCAAAGTGACCAGTGTTACATTGTGCAACAGTCCAGCGCATGTACAGTGATGCATTTGGGACCATTTGTTACATACAGCTACACCCTCCCTGCACATTCACACATAATGTCACAGTTGCATGCAGGCATTGGAAATTATTCGAACATTTATCTGCAGATGTTTTTGCAAGTGCAGGTTTTCCTGTCAGTTTAAAAAAAAAAAAAGATTGATTTTCAAGAATGAGGAATTGGCATTAATTTAAGGATAATGCATTGATTCATATCCAGCAGCACTGACTTAACAGAAATCAGAATTGTTTGTTTTTACAAGGAAAATTTGCAACTTTATCCACAAATAGAGATTTCAAATAAAAAGACAATTGTTCGAGTTCTTCTTCCGCCTCTCCCTCCCTCCTCCTCCTCGTGCAGCCAGTGGGGTGTTTGTGAGGCTCAGACTGTACCTGGGAGTCAGAGCGAGGCTCCTCTTCTCCTGCAGGCTCCGGCTCAGCCTCTCCTCCCTTTTGAAAAGCTCATTTCCCATGCCTTTCATGCCTGCAGTTTAAACCCTTTGATGTTTTCTTGCGCTGAACCCTGCGCATTGAAACCACTCTCCAGTATGTTAATGTTCTCTGATTGACTTCTGAATCTTTTAATTAACCCACTTGTATGCACACCGCAGCATTGTCCTCTGTGAAATGCCATCAGGGGGAAACGGAGCCATGACAGAATGACACGCTGTCAGCGGGGATTTCAAAGTCAATGGCAGTTTGTGGTTTGATATTGTCTGCAACTTCTTACTGTGAGAAATCCTCTCCTCTTAGATAAAAAACTAATGCTTTATACACTAGTGGATGTGGTGATTAAGACTTCAGCTACACCATGCAATATTAATGACTTTGGAGGATATCAAAGGATGAACCTCAGAGATGCAATAGCCTGAAGAGAGCCTACATTAATAATGTGCTTAATTCCAACAGCGATTCCAGTGTTTCTTCAGCGCTTTCATGTTGAGCCTGCTGCCCCAAATCAAAGCTTTTTAATTATTCCATACATTTTCATTTTCTCTGGATTTACATTACTTACATGTGTGCAGGGATGTGTTCATTTTCCAGTTTTTTTTCCCTCGCTTATCCTCTGAAAAATATTGCCTGCTTACATCCCCAAATGTTTTTTCCCAAAACTTGCACTCCCCTGCATGCATGTGGAAGGTGCATGTATAGCTCTGATTGGTTATGTGATTCCCCTCAACAGTCAGTAGGTGGCAAAATGCTCTCAGGGATAAGAGGAGATCTATCACAGGCGGGCGGCTGTGTGACATTCAGAAGGGCAGCTCGCTGTAGTCCAAGCTGCTCAGCAGAGTTTCAAAGATATCGCTGTTGCTTCTCCGTCTCATCCCATTTAACTATTCTGAGGATGGAAAAAAAAAAAAAAAAACCCAGATTCAACCTTATTACTGTGCAGGAATTTTCCCTCCCTGCTTTGTCAGAGAGGGTCGGCTTCAAATGACTCTGTTTGAGGAAGAAGTGTTGAATCCTTATTCTGTGTGCCAGTGTGTCTTAGTGCACATTAAGGTTCCTCTGATGCTCCACTTTGTGCTCTCTGATGTTTAAAGGCTGGAGTTTTAAATGATTGAGTGTCATTTCATTACACGAGAGTTTCAGCAGCAAAGATAAATCGATTACTTGTAAACTATCCGAGGCAAAATTAAAATAAATAGTGTGATTTCACTGATTCCAGTTACTTAAATGTGCTATATCTGGTTTCTTTATTCACATGTGACAGAAACATGCAAATCTCAGGATTGTGGACAAAACAAGACTTTTGAAGACATCAAATCAAGTTTCAGGAAACGCTGATGCATTAAAAAAAACCCTTTTGTTAGCATGTGTCTTCAATAAACTCCAGTACACATCAACAGTAAGTTCAGGAAACTATGAAAGAAAGTGTTCAATGCGTGAATCATGCTTCAATATGTACAGTGACAATTCTAGAGTCTGGTGGGGCCTTTGTCAAAAATTCACAGGGGGTCCCTCCAACCAGCCATCATTACCACTGTGTTCTAAAGAATCTGACACCAACATTACGATCGGAAATGTGAACCTTTTCAGTTCAATTAGTTCCATTTCAAAATGATAAATATAAAGAACACTAAAAACCAGAAAAATAAATACTTAAATAATATGGCTGAGTGAAAAATAGTGATTCGTAAATGCATTGCAATATATATTTTTTCACAATTCAATATCCATTCAGAAAATCCTGAAATCGATTAGTGTTGTCAAAAACTAAGGCATGTCCCCCATAGTTACACTATTAAAAAAATCACAAACTAAGAGGAAGGATTTGTGTTTAACTTTACAGTACAGGTTCTTTACTCTATGTAATTACAGCACAGTTCTGTTTGTTACTTTTGTGCTGCAAGTTCAGCTCAGGTACAGATGTGCACTTTAGAGCATACTGAACTTTAATGTTTTATACTTTATTAAAGAATAATGCAATTCAGTAAAATAATTTTTTGGAGACAGTTTGTGTAAAAATAATGCTCAAATAATTATTTAACAAATGTCAGGAGGTAATGTATTAAATGATCTGGGTATTTCTGTCGTTTCTGTGTGTTATTGAATCAAACTGTGACCAGAATGGGTCGTCGATGGTCTGGTGGTTGGTGTGCGCAGCCTGTGTGTGGAGGCTGCGGTCCTCTAGGCGGGCAGCCCTGCTTCGAATCCGACCTGTGGTTCCTTTCCTGCTTGTTCTTTCCCCACTCTCTCTCTCCCCAATTTCTGACTCTATCTACCGTCCTGTGCCTACAACAAAGGCACAAAAGACCCAAAATAATCCATAAAAAAAAAAAAAAATTGGGACCAGAAGAATGAGAACCAAATGGAATTGTGAGGTTCATGACAATATCCAGCTCAGTCAAATAGTTGAATAACTTCAAGTCAAAATACCTTGAAAAATTGTGCTCCACTACAAAAAGATCCACAGAACAATATACAATGTTCGTCATAGCTACAAAAAAAAACAAAGCACAAAAGACCGTATTTATCTTAAAACTTAATATTATTCTTGGGGAATTAAAGCCAAGTTTTACTTTGGTTGACATTCATAGACAAAGTTTTCACAGGAATAATGTATGCTACGATGAACAGTGCAACAAGAGTGAGAGCTCTCAGGTGGAGCCCTGTTAGGAGGGTTTCTTACTGTCATTGCAAACTTTTTACAATTTAAGCCACTGCTGTGTTTAGTCCTCACACCCCCCCCCCCCCCACCCCCCCCACCCCCACCCCACCCCACCCCACCCCACCCCACACTCACCTGCACTCTCATTACTCCAGGAACAACCAGGCCTGAGCACGCTTACCTCTTGCACAAAAGTCTTCAAGACTTAATACTTTGATAGTCGCGGATTTCCCCAAAGACCTCAGAGTCCAGCTGATGAACAAATCAACCTCTGCTCTGGACCAACGTGAACACTTTGCTGCTTTTCATTAAAAGGATTGTCGAAAGAAACGGTCGCATCGATTAGGCATGGTCATGTCCACATCTCGTACCCGTTCATTGGCTCGTGCATAAGTAACCTTACCGTGCAGAAACTCGCCTCCTCCAACCGTGCCAGGGCCAAATGTACTGTATGCACTCCCACTAGTCAAACAGACTGGACTTTAGGGGTCAAACGTGCTTGGGCACGGTACGGATTGCCTGATTCTTCAGTGATGTCTTTAAAGACGGAGATCACAGAGGTGAAGGCTCTTTCATGACCTTGGCTTGAGTCATAAATCTGATGTGCTTGGACTCTCGAGTAATATCACCGGCTTGTTACATCATGTGGACTTGTTGCCTCTTAACTCAGGAAGACTTTATACTCCACCCCGAGCTTAACGATGAAATCTAACTGTTCATAGTCCCGACGGGCAGATCACTCTGAATAAACCACACTGCGGAAGATCACAGAAAGATGAACATGTTCATTTTTAACTCTGGTTGACAGAAACATGAAAAACATTTTGCACAAATCACAAGTTATCAGGGTTATTGGCTAGTTTAAGTTTATCTTCTTTAAATGTATAGATGAGAAATTAAAGGCGCAGTATTCCCTATATTGACTGTTTCTGTTGGGTCCTCAGAACAGGACGTTGTGTAAGTCTTATCAAACATCAATATAGAAACAAATGTTTTATATACTGTCATAAATATTAGAAATACATTTTTTCCTCTGTTTTTATCAAATAAAAACAGAAAGCATATTGACATAAAACAGTCCTAAATGTAGAAACATGATTAAAATGTTTCTCCATTCCCAAAGTTATTTAAACTGTATAATTATTGTTTTTGAGATAAGCTGCTTATGGTGCCTGCAGAGGTATTTTCTGTTTATTTTAAAATCCTTTCCTCATATTCCCCACAGCGCTAAAACTGGTACAGGCTAATAGCTGGGAACTATCATTTTATGAATTTATAGAAAACAATTAAAACAGGATTATGCAAAAAACTAAGTCCAACAGTCTTTTTACATTTTCTTTTCATTGAATAAAGACAGTACACTTTAATCAACATATCAGCAATACGCATTAATATCAAGCGGGTACCTCAGGTGTTGAAAAATGAGGCAAACACAACATGTGCAAAACACTGCAGTTCTTCAAGTGTCCACTAGAGGCTGGCTGCAAAAGCCCCAGAAGTCCCATACACCACCATGTTAAAATGTAAATGTTCACAGAAGAAATAAACATGTTTACAGCGTGGTTCAAAAAAACAAATTTGATCTGAATAGTTTTTTTTTCCATAGGCACATGCATGACTTTTTTTTTTAATACTTAGACGTTTGGATTTTATGAAGGATAAGAGTTAATTATAATAAGCGCCGTGGCTGATCTGAATGATGGACGGGTGAGTTGTAGCTTTTTGTCAGGAGGCTTAAGGCCCGCCTCAGCTCCAGCTCTTCCAATATGGTGACCATCAATGGGCTTCAGAAGTGGCTGACGACGCTGAGACTACATCCTTTGTTTATCCAGTCTAAAGTCGTATAGCCTAAATGCCGGAATTAGCACAATAGCTAAATTTAATCCATTGTCTGAAGGCAGTTACTTACAAAAACATAAAACAAATGTGACGACATGCATGATAAAGCCCTCATTTTCTACTTCAAAAAGAATAAAACTAGCTTTTACAGTGTTTTAAAAAAAAATCCAAATCAATTAAAAGAGGTCTGTGTCCATGGGGTATACAAAAATGTGGGTTAGCATCGCTCTGCTTAACGAGGTTTCATCTGTGCAGGGGCAAAAAGACCTTGGGTATTTGGTCCGTAAAAATAAAGGGAAATCCCCCTGCTAATGCATAATTCACTGTTCACTTAAGTTAACTCTGTTTTTGTCGACAGCTACATGACTAAAATAATTCTAGTGGTGGATACATTTGGAACACATACACATAGCAACACTCATTAAGCACAATGGCAGGTTGCAATATAAAGAAAGGAAAAACAAGATCATCCAAGAAGCTCCCGTTGAAAGGATTTATTGAGTGACTTTTCAAGGTAACATGCTCTGAGGAAAGGGAGTTTCTTGGTGTGCAGCTCTAGTTTTGCTTTCCTTACCCCGCGTCATGTTTTTTGGATCCAGCACCCATTGAGGGATTTGCGTGTCTTTTTGATTTTTCATCCAGGTTGCAATATAAACCCATCTATCTAAAAAGAGAGAACATGTTGGTTGACATTGTTATCCAGCTAGATTATCTGTCTGCATTTCGGCTCCTCTGTTAGCTGTAGCAGACATGTTAGCTTGCAGGGTTTGCACTGAGGCTGCATCGCCTCTGCTGCTTAAACTCCTCTGAGAACTCAACATGTCTCCCTCCTCCTCACATCCCGAGATGAAGGGGAGGAGCAGAGGTTTCATTAAGCCTGATAATGTGTCAAAGCGAGATTGACTACAATTGCTGCTAATGATGACCACATGTTGAAGGCTCTTTCTGACAGTAATGCAAAGGAATGGGATGAAGATGTTCTCTTTGCATACTGGGATGGACGCCCTGGCGATGCCTTGCTCTGGGGACTGGAACCCCACACTCCAGCAGCGTTAGCACCACCATGTTAGTCATGGACAGGCTGTCCAACAGAAGACTGCAGTCAAGTTTTCCCTTCTCAAGCAGAGAGCCAAACACTGCTCAGTGTGTTAGAACCAGGAGCTAAATGGCTAATTTGGCTTGTTGAGGTTCTGTAATGTAAAGGATCCAGATAAGGTATCCATTATGAGGTTTTTATGGAAGGCTTGGAGACCAGAAAGGGGAGTCAGTAAAAACCAGTTTATGGACATCTCAAAGAGCATTATCCTGCTTATACCATGGTTACTTGGTCTAACGGAGAAATACAAGACTCTGAAATAATGTTTTCACGTGTTTGGCAATCAAAATATAGAGTTAAAAATTGACAAGAATTCTGGGATAGCTTGCAGCACGGACCACGCTGTTCTTGGCGGTGCCACTTTTTAAAAAAATAAACCTTATGGAGTGCAGTTTATTTAAAAAAAAAAAAAAAAAAAAACTCTTCTCAACTCAGACAGACTTGTGAGCAGCAGACCTGGGTTGTGCATCTCTGCGCGTCTTGGATTTGGGCAGCATGTCGGCATTGTGAAGGAGAGAGGTGAACGGAGGATGGGATGTGAGATGATCGCTAATGTGATTCCTATATCAATAAGTTATAGGAGCAATGTACTTCCTGCAGCTTGATTGGTACAGGCATCCTGGGTTGTTCAGAGGAGGAGGTTCATCTGTCCCCACAGTATGTCTTGAAATGGGGAAATGGGGCTTTAGGTACGCTCCTCCTGCAGCTTGGAAACTACTGCAGGAGGATTTGTGTCTGGGGGAGCTGGTCTCTTGAAATCTTGAAAAAGTACATTGAAGGCATTTGAGGAAGTTTCATCAGAATGTATATGCTTTGACTATTGATTATTTCCTCTGTGACCCTGGATACGTTGACCTGTGTTTATAAATGTGACGTAGCTTTGTGAAAGTTTGCTGCTGCCCGTCTTGGCCATGACACTGTTGTAAAATAGTTTTCTCATCTCAGGTGGATTTTTGGGACGGTTGTGGTAGAGTCAGTTGTCTCAGATCCTGCTGATCTCAGATCATTAAAATGACTGTGTTGGTTGTTTTTAAACTCCTGGTGTTTTAAGAGTATCAAACTGTTCCGGTGCAAGACAATGGACACCAAAATTGCTCCTGAGGTTAATAGCCAGCGACATGTGAATGTGTATGATTCGGATTATTAAATAGTGATGGACACTTATGTGTAACATCCTGTCGTGAGTGTATTAATGAGCGTGTAAATGAGAGAATGTGACAAAGTGTAAAAGCGCTTCGAGTGGTCAGAAAGGTAGATACACAAGAACAGTTCCTGGTTAAATACATTTTAACTAACAATGACCACTAATCGGTCCAAAGAAGACACAAGTCCATACATTCACATGCACAGTTAGGTCAGGCTATGGTTGGATTAGGCCATTTCATTGGACTACTAATGTCCCAGTATACAAAGACAGAGGGAGAATCAATTTACCGACTAACGACTCATTCTGCTATGATATGTGGTGATATGCTGCCAATGTCGAATGCTGAAACATGGCCAACTTTACAGGTCCGTACATTTCATCTCCTCTGTCCAAACATGTGGTTCTTGCTCTCACATCCTTATGTTGATACCTTTGTCTTCTTTCCTTTGAGCTTTCTTCTAAGCTTTTACACCATTAGACTTCCAGGCCAAATCCCGGCACAGGCATTGTGGAGCACATGCAGAACGCCTACAGTCCAGTTTGGTACTAATTGAGTTGTAGACATGGAAGAGCAATTGGACTCCCTACATCTTTGTCCAACCTTGAGAAATTCAACTTTATACGACTTCAGTCGGACTAAAATGTTGACTTGTATTTTAAAAGTCCAGCTTTAGTGGGAATGTGATTTTTATTTTATTTTTTTCCATCATGTATACTGAGTGATCAGGTCATGGCAATTCATTTCAAGGTTTTCTTATATATTCTTATATATCTTATATATCTTATATATATTCTTTCATATCAACAGATATGAGATTTTTAGGATGTCAGGAGGAAATTCAGATATTGGTATTGGAACAATTCTTGCTGCATTAATACCTTGATGCAAGAAGAGTATGTGAGACTGCAGTGCCCAGGTTTGAAGAGGCAGACCCGAGTCCCACTCTGGCTGGTACATGGCCTTCCTTTTAGTGGTGAGGCTGCGATGTACACTAATTGGCACTGTACGTTAATGAAGTAATGCTGTGATGGAATAATGTAAAATATACAGAACAATTCATGTAAAATCAATGCTCTGCTACATGGAAATGAAGCTGTTAATAAGGATATCTCAAATAGCAGCCGCTGCACTGTTCATCCCTGCTATCACATTATCTACAACAAGTGATAGCATAATTAAACACGTATGGCGAGGGAAGCGGTAAATGAGTAAGATGGACCATGTAATGTGGAGAGTCAGGGAGTGGAGGGGTGGGAAAAGAGAAGACAAGATTATAGAGAAGCCTTTGATGCCGAGTCTGGCTCTGGGAATCCTAGTGTGCCTTCAGGGGAAAGCTGCTCTCACACAACATCAATAATGAATGAAAGATATCTTGTTCAGTGGAAGACTGAACTTAACTGGCATACTGATTTGTTACCATGAACCTTATGTAAAAATTGCATCAGTGTGTTTGCCATGCTTCATTAGACGGATAAAGAGCTGTCAGCCATGACAATAAAGAGGGAGAACTGGGTGGGGTGCGAAACAAAAGAGAGTGCGGGGGAAAAAAAGACTTGAAACACACATTTATCCCAAAATCTATTGTTTTGAATTAAACTGAAGCATTCGTTGTATATGGCAGAAAAACAGCAGTGTTCGAGATTGTTACAGGTCCTATCATCATCATTTATTTATTAAATCCCTCAGAAAACACATAGAGGGGGTAAATAGTATTTACAAAGGTGCAGAGGTAAAGACAACAATAGAGCAGATGCATCAGAGAAAGACTGTGGGGGGTAGCATAAAGAAGCATGGACAAGAGAAGGTAAATACATTATATAAATATGTAAAGTGGAAGAATTTACGATGCAACAGATGCAATAAACAAAACCACTCATCTTCATACAGGGCTTGAATTGGAATAATAAGTGTAAGACCTCCATGCCACAATTTATGCCATCAATCCTGCATCAAATTTACTATAACTTAGGGCTGGGCGACGTCGACCAAAACTCATATCTGGATGTTGTTTAGCTAAATGGTGATATTCGATGTATATTTATTGATATTTTTTTCTATAAAGAATGAATAAACTTCTAAGACAAACCCTCAAATGCTTTTTACTAATATTAGTCGGCTGCACAATGTCAACATGGACTTGAACAATGACATGAATATAAACAATAATAGGTGAACTGCTGTCTCTACCAAAGAAATTATTTTAATCCAACATAAACTATACCGATATAAATATCTATTTTCCCTACAAGCACTTTCCATTTCCTTTTTTTTTGGTTGCAATTATTGGATAGGGCAGCTGAAGAGAGACAGGAAATGTGGGGGATGACGTGTAGCAAAGTGCAAAGGTCTGAGTCAAACCCCACAGCTGCTGCATTGAGGAGTATTGCATCTGGACATTGGGCACACAACATAACCGCTAGGCTATTGGCTCTCTCCCATTTGCTTTGTCTTGATGATGTGAGCAACTTACGAAAAACAAGGTAGTTATGCACATCACATGATTTCTCCAAATGAAAAAAACATTTCAAAAGCTTTGACAGTGAATGTTTTCCAGATAGAATCAGAGTGAAAATCGTGCAACACAGTGGGCGTGATCATCGAAAACCCTTAATATGTTCAATAAGGAGTTAATTAAAAACACATTTATGGAGAATGAATGCTGGCAGAAATCTATGTTTTAAACCCAGTCAGCTTTTTTACTTCCTCTTACTGCTTTATATTAGAAAATAACAACTTTGCCTTGAGTCTTAACTCCATGTATATGACTGTGCTGAATCACGGTGCAGTATAGGAAACACATTCAGCATGCCAATCCTCCATACTCTTAATGCTGGCCTACCTTAAGCTCTGATCTGATTGAATGCATAAACTTCCTCTTACTTTCCTCTAATTATTCATCTCATGCATTAAAAACAGTCTGCAACATATACTGTACATATGTTTCACTAAGAGCCATGTGCTATAGGCTCGGTTTTTAACACTCTCTTCTCCATCACCATCAACTTCACCGACACTCTTCAAACCTCCTCACACGCAAACACAATACAGGCCCACTGCATCTCTGTGCATCTCCCTGTCAGGAGTGTCAACAGCACGCAGGTCGTCACCAGGGCTTATTGATTCTCTAAGCTATTTAACCAGCGGGAGGAACACGGAGTGATTTTAATGAATTAATCACATGTTGAATCCCCGTACAAAACTGTCCATGAAATGATTATGACACAGTCTGCCGTATCTCAGGGAGGAGGCCGAGCCGACGATAATTCAGTGTGATGGTGGTGAATCGCTGACTCTTTCATGTTCTGCACTTCCCACCTTATAACTATTTTATCAGGGAGGAGAAGTGGGATTTTTTTGGGCAGCAGAAGTTATTTGAAGGGCATGTTACTCTGCTTTAAATACTGTTTTAATTTGTAATGCAAATGACTCCTGGTCTCATCTGAATAATCCTCTCAGTTACCTAATACTGTGGCATATTCGGGCCCTGTAATGTGTCTGTCGCAGGCTCGCTACTGTGGTAAACCGCTTGTCCTCCCCGTCGGTCCCCGCTCGCCCTGTGCTGCTGTACTGCTAAGAGGTCAAACAGAATTTACACCAGCGTGGTGTTGGTTTTACACCACCTTACAGCTCTTTACAGGGTTTTGTAAATTAAAATATGCAGTTTCTTTGCACTGAAGCTCATAATTAAAGGTCACATATTGTGCAAAATAAACTTTACCATGTTGTTCTAAGACTAATATGTGACCCTAGTCATGTCTACAAACACTCCAATTATTAGAAAAGTCCATTCTCCAGCTTTTTCCTGCTCCACTTTTCAGAAAATGTGTGCTCAAACAGGCCGTTTGGAGATTTTCCCTTCATGACATCACAAAGGGCAGTAACCCCTCCCCCAGGTGGGTGACACTCCCACAGCTAAGTGTTTGTTCTACCCTGAGTCTGCCTTCTCAATATAAACATTGGGTATATTGCAAGAAAGCCCGAGCCAACCAAGTCCTTCCAGAGAGGAAGAGGCGTGGTCAGACACAGCTCATTTGCATTTAAAGCTACAGACACAGAAACAGCCTGATCTGAGCAGGACTGAAATAGAGGGGTTTATAGACATGATCAAATACAGTATCAGAGTGGACTGTTGGCTAGAAACTTCCCAGGCATGTTTTGAGGAGCTCTGAGACTTATTTAAACTTATTGAAAAGGAGGAGAATGTGACCTTTAATATCATACTGTCTATACCAATTAAATTATCATGAGTTTATTTGGTGTGTTATAATCCCTGGACATTCCCCTGGCTTGAACACACCTGCAAACAAGAAAACCAACATATTATGGAAGTGTGTGGCTTACACTTCATTATTGTTACCACATTTGTACATCGGGCGATGTTCAGTGAAGCAGAGTTTAAGACAATCTCTTGTGAAGTCAGTCTCTGTCTGTCAGGTGGTGAACTTTTTCCTGCTGTCTGCACATTGAAGAGAGAGAACAAGTGGTGCTTCTCCTTCCAGAGCAGCGCGGCTACTGTCAAACTTTCTTCACTGTGGTTTTATTGTTGACTTAATGGCTGAGAAAAGCGTCACACTTCTTCAAATGCTGACTGTAACAAGAGCTGAGAGAACCCCTACTTTCTCTCCCTTAATTTATTTTTTCTCTCATCTATTTAATGACCACCTTTCTGTCTAATTAAGGCTTTGTATTGGACAACAGTGTTAAAATACACTCCCCCACTCATCAGTTGCCTTTAAATCTGCAGAAGGGATGCATCTTAATGAAGTACTCTTTAGTAAGCCTAGTTAACAGCGGATTAAAACACTAATGCTGCTTGTGCTCTGTTCTTTCTCCTGCAGAGAGCTGAGTCAACTCAGTCGTTTTAGTGAGTCTCATTTTGTTCATCACAGTTTGATCGTGTGTTTTTAAAATCAGCCTGTGCAGCAGCTTCATCCCTGCAGACTTTTGAATATCTAACACACACTTTGAATTTTTACTCTTCCCATCTTTTAAAACACATTCATGTTTGCAGATGAGCTTGAGTTGGAGGGCTTTAGGAATCATGCAAAGCAACTACTTCGCCTCTGATATACTTTTAAATTAATGTTTACGCAACTGGTAGGGCTGCTCAAATATGTCAAAAATCTAAATCACCGTTATGTTGATAGATATTGAGATAACGAATATTAAACACAATTTCTCATTTGTAACATATGCATCAACACAGCACACACAGCCTCCTATGGACATGCACTAATGGAGAGATGTCAGAGTGAGGGGGCTGCCCACAGTGAGCGCTCCTGAGCTGGTGGGGAGGTTTGGTGCCTTGCTCAAGGGCACCTCAGCAGTGCTCAGGAAGTGAACTTGCACACTCTCCAGATACCAGACCAAATTCCACACTTGGTCCGTACCGGGACTTGAACCGGTGACTCTCCGGTTACCAACCCAAGTCCCTGAGCTACTGCCACCCCCAGCAATTTATAATGATAAATAGATGATTACAACTATGTTTCTGGGGTAGAACTCTCGCCAAAATATAATAAACACTTTGAAACAAACACGACAAAACCTTTGGACAAAACGAGGCCCAACATGGAATGTGGCACAGTTATCGTTTAATCTCGATTATCTTGTTTTCATGACCTTTTGGAAGCCAAAATTGAATTTGAAATTGGTTAATTGACAGCCCTAACAACTGGGTTAAATTCTGTTATTCAAAAGCTGAATTGTGCAGGAACTGTGGTTCAGGTCTACGTTGGGGGGGGGGGGGAAGGAGCTTGAACTCAAGAGATGGCCAGATTCAAAGTTTTAAATATTAAAACAAAATATGATTTTGTACTTCTCCCAGGTGTGTTAGTCAAAGTCAACCACAGACAACAGTTCAATCGGACCTTTTATGTACCAAAAATACCTCCCGCATCTTAATTTGTTTTTGGATAATTTTGATTATCAGCCGCTAACGCCTGCAGAGTGAACATGCAAGAGGATATTTCTACTTGTGACAAGACGTAACTTGAGCTTAGAAATGATCTTACTTGTAACCACTTGTGTTCTTCAGCTTCAGTTCAAAATGAAATGTTATCAATAACTGGCTCTTATAAATAAATGACATTATTCTGTTTGTTAATTCCCAGCTGATGATGTTGCCGTAGCAGCCTGTGGCGGTGTGTGTGTGTGTGTGTGTGTGTGTACAGTACAGCATGCAGTGTGTGCCTGTGTTTACTGTTAGTGAGTGATGATTCACCTCTCTCTGAACCTTCAGAGTTGCTTGTTGCCAGAGTGGCTGTTGGCATATTCGTTGCCTCTGCGTGCCAAGCGTTTGTACCCGTTCGCCGTGTCTGGTAAGGGGGGTGTCCCTGGCACCTCGCCGCCCCCCATCAACCCCCTCCCTGTTCCTGAAAGACAACAATGATAAGAGGGGAGGGGGGATGGACAGGGTGTGAAAATCCTCTTCAGATTCTGGGCTTGTGGAGCCAGAGCCTTTCAGTCCGTTCCTAAAAATCCTCCTGAATGAAGACGAGCGGAGGGAGCGGCGTATCAACACGCATCGCCCCCTGTATTTAACCGTCACTCAGGGTAATTTATGCCTCGCGCCGTTCCAGGGGTTATTTTTGGGAAGTAAGCAGAAACAGAGGCAGGTTCAAAGCGAGGACATGACTCTGCACTCCAGCCCGTCGAGTGTCTCCTTCCTGCATACCTTTCCGTCTTTCTTTCTGTGGGGACACAGCGGGCGGGGCCGTGGCCCCGTCCGTCAGTCAGGCCTGTGAAGCTGCGGTATCCTCCCTGACAGCTGACAGGACGCAGTCTGACTCCACGAGTGCAGGCGGAGGGGGGTTGTCCTTGTTTATATCACCCAAGTGCTTAAAATGGTGGTCAACATCATTGGTGACAACTCAACATGACAGTGTGTTGTTGCATTTGGTGTGAAACCAAATTCAGATAGCATGATCTTTATTTAACAGGGCGGCAGCTTCACTTTCAGACCTAACTGCTCCAGATTCAGAATCTGGTTATAGCCACTTGTAGATAAAGAACCTGTGAGCCATGCTGGAGTAAAAGAACAGATATCATGAGAAAATATGTTTGATAGAAGTGAAACTCGGCTGTTGTAATATTACTTGAGTTTTTAAGGATGTGGTCATGAGACTGTGTGATGATTGACTCACTTTTGGTACCAGCCTCATGTGGCCACCTGAGGAACTGCAGTTTTTGTGATTCCTGCATTCCTGTGTCTAGAAGTTGCTGCTTGAAAATGTAAAGTACCTTCTGAATTGTGATTAGTCTATGAAAGTCCTGCTGCTCTCTCTGATTACAGACATGGAAACCACTCTGCTAATTTTACTCAATACAACCATTTTTCCAAAATGTCGAACCATTCCTTTAATTTACAAACCGAGCGACGGAGCCAATTATTGTTCGCGGAGCTGAAATAATGTCTGTTTGCACATTCTGCTCATATTATTTTCATGAGTGTCATCTTAATCATGCTCTTACAATGTGATTACAGTGCAAAGTGATTCCACAGGAGCATCATTTAACGCCTTTTTTGAAATGCTACATTCAAAACGAGTTAGACACTCAGTCGAGGAGGAAGCGTGAACACTAACAGAGAGCTGGAATGATAATTAGGCTCGGCCATTTCACTCACTGTAAATACACATTTCTGGCCCTGAGGGAGACATTCCTGACATTCCTGCTCAATTTTAGAATAAACGGAAAGAGGAGAGTCCCTGTCTTTTGTCTCCTGAGAGTGTGCAGGGCGCTCAGTGCTCCGCAGAAGCAAAGTTTCTCATCCAAATCATGGAGAATTATTGTTTAAATGTAAAAAAAAACAACACTGTGTGTGGTCAATGATTTTATTGAAAAATAAAATCTGAAGCAGAAATTGTATAATTTTGGAGGAGATCACTTGTTGAAAGAGTGTTTGAGCAGACTTGAGCAGAATTTCAGCTTGATCGTGCGTCATTGGCTGTGCAGTGTATACAGAGGGGCACCAGGGCCAATCACGGCTGGATCATCTGCTCCAGACAGGTTTGATACATTTCTGGTATGATTGAAATATGGGTTGTCTGACAGCGTGCAATCATGTCCAGCTATGGATGAGAGAGGCAGGACATGATGTAAATATGTCATGTCCTGCCATAATGGCTGATGTTTGCAACCAGTCAGAGGCTGTGAGGAATGTTTGGCTAGTTTTCTATCATTGCTACATTTTAGTTCAGTAAGAGCGGAGAAGAACATGCTGGAAAACAGAATGAAGCAGCTTCATTACATACACAGAGATCAGATGCAGGTCACATGATGTAAACCTCATCTCTCCCTTATTCTTGCTCACAGGGAATTTTCTGGAATATTACCTGCTTCAACTCACATTATCTTCACATGGAAAATGTAGAAGGGGACTGGCAGGATTTTGGTGTGAAAATTTCACAGTTTGTGTTCACAACCCGCCTCGGCTCCAGCTCTCAGCTTGCCGTTAGTTTTACTGAAAGTTATAGAGACAGCATTGTGAGCATTACCCCCAACAGCTCTGGCGCGCCCCGCTGTGTAGCAGCCCCACTCTGACATCTCTCCATTAAAAAATGTCCACAGGTCCTGTTTGTGCATGTGTGTATTTCGGGCCTATGTGTGTAAGATGCATGTCTCAAAATAACAGAGTGTAACACCAGAATGACCCCTCTGGGATTAATAAAGTATGAATAAAAAAACAACAACAACAAGTGTGATTATATATAGCCTATATATATAAAAAATAACCCATTAGGGTTAGGCACTGTGATTGTTGTTGGTCATTTCAAGACTATTTGCACACAGTGTGTACTTGTGTAGTGTAAAATGTGGTGAGCTTCAGTGCAGCTTTCAGAGTTCAGGTTTGCATCAAACAGACGCTGAAAGTATTTTTCTTTTTTCCAAGACTGTGAAAGTACCCGGTGCAAACTGAGCTGTATCTTACATCATTCACCTGCAACACAGCGACAACTGTTTCAGGTGGAAACAGTGAAACTGTGGCACTTCTTCTGCATGATTTCACCTCTACACTGTGGCTCTGATTACACCTTCAATTATACCTCATGAGTTCCTCTTTCACGTTGTCACATCAGAGTCCGAAAATATTGATGATGGCCGCATTTGAATCGGACTGAAAGACGATTCACATGCTCAATTACAGCTGTGCCTTCTGCAAATTATGTTTCCATAAAGTAAATTCCACTTCAGTATATTCTTTTTGATTTTTATTGAAATGATGTAATCAGTGGGGGAAAAAAAAGCTGAGGGGCATTTCAGGAGTTTTGGGACTTTTTGACCGAACACCTAGTGTTAGTTTTGAAGGTCTTGACAGTCAAGAACAGTCCTTATTGAGTCAAAAGCTAGCTATCTTCACCCCAGGATTTGATCAACCCTGGGGGGCCTCCTTCAGGTGAGAGTGTCTGGGACACTGTGTGATCCAGAGGTGCTCTACTGATGATGTGTTCCCATGATTTACTCTCTGCTCATCTGACAGGACTCCGACTCTCGTCTTGTCTGCGGTTAAAATGTTGCTTGATTATTGAGGGTGTCAGAGTTTAGTCTTTTGAAAGTCTTGACAGTCATGAGTTGCCTTTTTTAAATCATAGTTAGCTTTCTTCACAGGTGTATTTACCTGAAATCCTGCAATAAAACGCCTTGACATAAAACGTCACTCTTCAAACCACGTTGAATCCTCTCTCCCCTGTGAACACTTCATTAGACACCCTGCACCCATCATCTCCTCACATGTCATCCCTCACCACCTCCAGGCTGATGGGGGATCCATCACCTCCTCTGAGGCCTGCGACCCGGTCCTGGCAGTCCGGTCACGTCCGCGGGCCCTTCAGATCCGTCTTAAACAGCGCACAGATCATCTGCTCTCGGCTGCTTTGATCTCTCAGAGGCTGCGCCGGCTTCTCACAGGCTGAATCCATACTAAAGCTTTTTCGGACTTCACAATGCCGAAGCAATCTAGCAAATGATGCCGGGATATGAGGAGCCTTTCAAACGCTGGTTTGATTTCCACCTCTTTAGTGAGATGGACTCCACTGAGGCATCCAAAGAAAGGAAGAAGAAAAAAAAAAAAAGGACACAGAGAGTATTGCAGGATGTGAGGCGGGCAGAATACAAATGGCTACTTTCATATTTGGCCCCAGAGAAATGTGTAACTGGTGCACCAAAGGCGGGATGATCTGCTGTGTGCTGTAGAGAGCAGCTTTGGACAGCAGTCGAGCGCTTTGTGTTCGTTTCTGCCAGCAGCTCCGGGTCTGTGTCCTGGGGAGGATCAGATATGATATGATTAATGATGAGCTAAAGCGTTATTGATCTCTGAGAGGAACTGAGGTTGTTGTTGCAAATTGAATTGTGATAGGACACAACGGAAGATAAATAAGCATAAAAAAAAAGGAACATATGGAACCGTTGACACGCAGGGAAAATGTGTTGAGCTCAGCATTACTGTAGCATGAAGGGGGGGGGAAATGAAAATGTTGCTACAAAGGAATAAAGAAATCAAATGACATGTTTTTTTTTTTGTTGGCATCATTTCCTCGCGTCTTGGAGAGATGTGAGAACAGAGGGCTTCATGTCACAGCGTCAGTCTGACACCACGTCAGGTACTGATGATTAGCTGCACATCTGATTCACCTGTCACACCCCGCTGTTCAAACGTATCGATATATTCGACCATCGCTTTGTGTCGACCTGTTATATATTTTGTGCAGATCTGAGCTGTGTGAAGAAGTAATGAACAGGAGGGAAGTGTAGCAGCCTCCAGACTAATCATGTCACGTCAAAGGGCTTTCTGGAGGTTACTCCTGTGTACCATCTTTAACCTAAACAGACGTGATGATGTTACTGTATAGGCATTCTGAGAGATTTCTTATAGCAGGCGGTTTAAAGAGGGCCTCTAAAGAATCTGTTTAAAGGGTCATGTAGCCCTGACACTTTACCCTATCCCCTCCGTTCCATCAAGAATCAGGACTCCTTAGCCCTCAACATGGACACCCATGGGGGGAAGAGGTACATTGGGACTAAGTAGACGGAGCCCATGAGGAGATGTTAATTTTCATATCCTGATAGCTCTGAACATTTGCCAACCCCACCTTTTAAGGCCCCGTGTCCACCTCACGTTTTTTTTTTCAGAGCGCCAGCGTCTTTTTTTTTTTCAATTGTTTTCAGTGTTTTTTCCGAGGGCTCCACCTTTTTTTTTTTTTATGCGGCCACTCAGAGGGCTCAAGTTGAAAATCTTTTTAAATGCTTTTAGAAAGGCGCTGTTGACGTCACTGGCACTCTTTTCCAAATGTATAATATTCCCTGTAGTTTTGCCACTTCTAGGCATGCCTCTTCAACCCACATCCTGTTTGCTCCGTGTCTGATCGGGAAATAAACAATGAATTTAAAACATGCAGTAAAAAGTAACGGGAAAAAAAACCGCTAGGTGGACACAGGGCCTAAAACTCTATGAACAGAATAACTTGCATTAAGAAACTGATTTTAAATTTTTGTCAGAAGATTTGTGTTATTGTGTGTTTTTCCTTCAAATATGATGGTTCAGGACCGCTGTGGGCTTCTGAGTGTACTGTCTCTGTAAAAGTTACTTCAAGGATCTTTTTATTTCATCTCAGCAGTGTGCAGAGTGTTTGTGTGTGTGTGTGTGTGTTATACTGTACACAGTGGTGTGTACTGTACGAGAGGAAGCTCTTCTGACCTTGCTGCTGTTTCTTCGATTTTCACTCCTCACACTGAGTCGGACAAATTCATTGTGGTGCATTGATCAAGTCAGGATTGAAATAAACCTCCGACATCACTCGATATAGTGCTCTCTCTCTCAAACACACACGGAAAAAAAACACACACGCACGCCGGAGCCAGACAAAAATGTGGATTAATTGCGTGTTGAAGCGGATGACGGATGGTGACCTCTGATTGGCCTCTGCTGTTGTCATTGTCCCACAGCGTGAGCGATGGACACCAGAACACAAACCAATGATCTTTTCCCCATCCAGCCCCGTGCCTGTGAGTCTGAATAATTCAATTTGTATCCACCAAAGCTGCATTTGTCATAGCTGCTGTGTGCTCTCAGGCTCTTTACCCAGGATGCTTTGCTCTCTACTCTTTGATTCACCACATTCAGTGCAGGTTTCAGAAGATCAATCCGCACGCGGGGAAGACGGGGTGATGATATTTTTTTTTTTTAACAGGGCTTGCCCAAAATATGTGTTACTTACTTCATATCTCACAGGAAAAGGCACCACATGTAATTCTTGCAGCACATCACAAAATGAACATTACCACTTAAAATTGAACACATTTGGACACATTTTCTGCTGATTTTGAAGTCTTCACTCTGGTTTTCTGTCAGCTTTTGGATTGAAGTTCTTTGTTAGCAAGGCACTGCAGCAGACTACCTCTCCAGATCTGTTCAGTTTATGCACCAGAAAGCGGCTTTAGATCGTCCGGTACTTCCTTTTTTAGCTGTTCAAACAAAGCAGAACAAAAAACATTTGTTGATGTAGCTCTCAGACATTTTGCTCAGAGAGCTGGAAACTCCTTCCAGGGGTTCTGAGAGGAGCAGAAAATATTGATTATTTTAAGCATTAACCAAAACCTATTTATATCAGTGGATGTTTGATGTTTTTTTTTTGGGTGCGTGGTTGTCTGCTATTCTCGGATTCAGGTTTCAAAAATACAACGGGGGTTTAAGGGTAATATCAAAGAAAAACAAATCTGTTCATTTTTTATGCATTTGACACTTTGTCATAAAAAATGTTAAGTGCAGCTTTATATGTTTACCTTTCACTTTTCCTCAAGCCAAAGATGATCATTATAGATGTTTCACTTTGTGACATTTTGAATTTTTGACCACACCTGCCATCATATCAGCCTATTGGCGTTGAAATGTGTATATATATGGGTGTGGCCCCCCGCCTTTGTTCCCAAGATTATCACCTGAAGAAGACCTCTGCTCAAAAGCCACAAAAAACGTTTTCGACCAAAGTGTGCGGGCCTATCATCTTCAACAGTGTGCTGATTTAGCACTGCCCTCCACATCTATGTGATGTGCGTATAACTACCTCCTTTTTCTAAGTGCAGCTTTATTGCCTTTAAAAGCTTTATCATGATCTTACACATGCACGCTATTTATCGTTTGACTCCATCAGTAAGTGAGAACCACACTCCCAGGTAGATGCTTTTACAGACATCCAACTTTTCTCCATACATCCCTCTCAGCACTTAACGTCCAGGCTCCTCTTTTCATTCGTCCCCGTGTGTTTACACAGCTGCTTTTTAACGACAGGAGGAGTCTATGAAAAGGGACAGGAGGCTGCAGAGCGGAGGTCCCACCTGCAGTCAAGCCAATGAACCTGTCACTTGGAAGACTTCAGGACGGAGCCCACAACTGCAGACGTACCCCACCCCCTCGCCCACACGCAGATCATGAAAAGTGTGGGTGACGAGTGGGAATGATTACTCCCCCATGCCTTCATAATGTCTGATGAAAGAGCGATGCAATAACCAAATCATCCTGAGCGTGCTGTATCAGACGCAGCAGCCTCTATTTACTGTTTAAAGCAATAGCAGCTCTTGTGTTGATGTGTCCTCGGGGTAATGCTTTTTATATCATTTGGTGCCTTAACAACAATTGTGAGTCTTATCTACCCAGAAATATTGACCCACCAACAACTGTTGCCGCTCGCTTTACAACCTTACTATGGATTATTTCTGTCACTCATTCATTTTTATAGCTCTGGCAATCAAAATAAAGCGGTATCAAAGTGTGTTTAGAAGAACAGATAGCTGAGAAGTGAGTGGGGCAGTTAATCCTAAAGCTCTACAAGGGGTAGTTGTCTTTTATTACCTCTGGAGTAGCTCTGTATAAAGCTCTGTTAATTGAGAAAACAGCTCAGTTGTGTAGTCGGGGTGATTAAGCACCACAGTAAGTCGATCCAGAGCCTCGGCATCGCTTCAGTCTTTGTCTGAGACAGACAAAAATGACTTTGGAGAAATGTTCAGATTGCTGACCTATATCCTGATCGGAATTGATTTTGTATTAACTCTACATACTGAACTAACAAGCTTGCATTTTAATCTAATCTAATCGTTTGATTTAATTTAATTTAATGAAATCAACATTGTCTTGTTTATATGAGCAGAATCAGACCGTTCAGTCTGAGAGTTATTTCTATGCATTGGAAGTTTTTGTTATATTTTTAATCGAGCTGTCGGCGTAGACGCGCCAGATGCGGATTAAGGTCTTAAATTATTGTATTAATTTTTTTCTAGCTGCATTAATTGCTTGCTTGAATTTCCTTTGCTGCACCTTGGGTGAGCTACCGCGGTATCTCCCTGTAGTCACAGTGATTGGAAAAAAATGACACCTGCTGCGACTCAATCACTCCCAGACTCTCAGTTGACGAGTAAAATGTAATTTCCACCTTGAGACATTTTGTTCTATTCCCTTTAGCTGTTTGATCTGCATGAGTTCATTTTTCCAGGGGAAAGTGAATTTTTTTTTAACCATCAATCTACCAGAAGCTCCTTATTAAATTTCAAAATAAAAGCATGTTTGTATACAAACAGGAAGTAAAGTACCCTTTGCTTAAGTTGATTTCAAAATGAAAGCATAACAAAAACTGCAAAATCATGAAATTTCCAACATGCGTTTAAAAATGAGATTGATAGGGATTTAGAAAATAAGTCAATAGACAGCCTTGATTTTTGACCATGGAAGCCCCTTTGAAGTGTTTTTAAGTGGTTATTGAACAAACTGAAATTCATAGTGATCCCTCAAAGGCAAACGAGATGTATTCTATATTATTCATAATAGTGTCAGTAAGCATTAGCATGGGGTAGGTGTCAGACAGGAGGCTTTACGGTGCGTCTTTTCTTTTCACTTTTTCCAAAGCAAATATTCACAACGTGGGATTCATTTGATATTTGATAGAGAACACATGTGTGAAGTTTAAGAACAGCTTCATTAACTGCAGAAGTGTTTCTTTTAGAAACTTTAAATTCTTATGATGTTGGTGACTGACGCCCAATCATTCTGCTCAACACTGCATTAGAAGCCGATTGTGTTTCAGTCAAGACGTATATCAGTTTGTTTTTGTTTTTTTTTAAAGGTTGAATGTATGGTAATCCATGTAAACATGCAAACATAGCCTACAGTATTTATAGTGCAGCTGTATGCCTCTGATATTCAGTTGAACATAAACAGATAAATCACTCCATCGAGCACATCTCCATATCAGTTTCCACACAGCTGCATGATGGAGATTTTTCTTCTGTGACGTCCTTGCTCCAGTTTGCCGCTGCTGCTGATGCTACTCTACGTCTGAGGAGCCCGCTTGTCTACGATGATGATTGCTGTCCCATTTAAATGAGTATTAAGGCGGGAGGTTTGCTCAGAGACACGGGTGGGAGATGGATGACACTCTGGAGGTGGCTGAGCGCTGCTCCGCCTGCATGTATTTGTCAACATGAGGGAACGTGTCAAACTGAATCAATAGAGGGAGGAAGGATTGGGCTCGCTGAGCAATTATAGCTCCATAATTGATAAATTTCCTATTTTTCACTCCAAATGTCAGCCATAGATTCATTTTGACATCACGGTCAATCTTTCATTTGGTATGTAAATGGATTACAAATTAAAGCCTCTCATTATTGTACAGAAATATAGATTTGTTTTATTTGAAACATTCTCTTTTGGAGGAGTATAAGCTATAATCTTAGTGCTTTTAGTGTGGACGTCTGGCTGACAAATATCCAAAGCCCTTTTCAGACTGCTTTTTTCGCCTTAACTAAGCTCGGCCTTCATCACGTCTTTGTGCATTCATATTGATTCAAGACGGCGAAATATTGGTGTCCCAGTCAGCATAAAAACAAATCTTAAGGAGCAATCTGTAGTGAGTGAAATGATAAAGTGACCTTCCTATATGATGAGACATTAAGGAAACATGCTATGTTGAAGTGCTGGCTTCTCTGACAACAATGCAGCAGCCAGTATGTCCTCCTTCTAACTTTAGATTCTGCTCCTGAATGCTCTGGATTTGTTTGGACCAGAGAAGGTAGGCGGTTTCAAGGCACCCCCACACGGCCGTTTTGGACGCCCCTCGGCTAGCCAGGCAAACGACAAACCAACAGGTGTTGCAGCGATGGAAGCGGTCAAGAGAACTGGTTCAGATAGAAGTGATTGTACCCGACCTAAAAAAGCCTCTGCATGTTTCTAATAAGCTCCACGAGCAGAAACGTGCTCAAACTAGGATCAATATTGGAGATGCTTTTTGAAAAGTTAGAACACAGAAAGGTTTACAGGCCGATGCAGAGCTGGCTAAACAATGACAAGTAATCCTGCATGAGCATCGACTCTGTGGTGGAGGCGGCGAGACAGCTCTGTACAATGTTTTGAATTTGGACCGCAGTACCAATTTTAAACACTAGATGTCAGAGTTACATATTGCTCCTTTAATTCCTGCTTAAGTTTTAATTAAAGAAATGTTTTTTGTTTGTTTAGTTACCTTGTTTTCAGTATGACACGTATGGGAATTTTACCATGTGACACTCTGTACCTGAAGCTATGTAAGTAGAAACACAACATAAATGAAGTCACACTGACATTGTTTTTTTTTTTTTTACAGAATACAAAATACCTCTCTCTCTCAAAAATGTTTCTAAATAGAAAATCCTCAGTAAACTAAGACCAATGTTAAAAGTTTTGTTTTGTATAAATCCAAGTTGCAACTCAGGGAACACAAAGTTAAACCCCTCAATTCATTTGGGCCGGAAAGAACGTGGAAAGACTTTGATCTCCGCTCGGCACATATGGGAACAATCTCTGACATTCCAGCTGGACTAAAGCATGTTTTCAGAGGCCGTTTAAATAGCCTCATTTCTGGCCACGGTGAATCGAGTTTCAAAGACTGTACAGATTCAGTTACTGTTAATACGGGTCTTCCACAGGAGTGAAACACAGGTCAGTGCAGGAAGAGAATGAGCCAGAGATATACTGTACAGAGAGAGAGGGAGAGATTTAGGAAAGCTGTGGAAAAAAACTCAGAGGATATTGTGTGTTTGTGCATGTCCGTGTGTGACGGAGATAAATCGCTGCTCTTTTACGGCTACATTAAAATCACCATACCAAAATGGGAAATACTGTAAGTGCTGTACCTAACCAGAAAAACTGTAATTCCAGCCTTGCACAGAGATGAATGGGCGCTTGTATTAGAAATACGATGCAGAATAAAAAAGTAAATAAGTGAGATGAAGTTCAACATGAGGTAAATAGAAGTTCATAGAAAAATCCCCGCTGTTCCACAACCGGGATTTCTTTTCTTCCGATCCCTCTGAGGAGTTCTTAGAAATGTATTCACTGTATTTATGAGCATCCTCACCCGGGCACAGCCTCTCACTTGACACATAGAGGACACAGAGGTTTAAAAAAGAGGGGGAGGGGGTTGGAGGAGGCTGAGAAATGAATAAAAAAATCAAAACAACAACGGTATAAACAAAGGGATTTATGAAACAGTTTGCCAGTTAGAAGTCGAATACAAAGCTCTCTGCAAAAAGTCACTCCAGTCTTACTTCTACTTGAATAATCTTCGTGAAATCTTTCTTGGCACGGTGCTGACGGAATGCTAAAACAGGTGAAAACATCAGGAAACACCCTGAAGCAGCGTAACTTGTGTTTGGATAAATTAATCAAGTCTTAATCTAAAATTATTTTAACAAGCTTAGATCTATATTTGAGATGCAAGAAGAAGAGAAGAGCAGAGAAACAGCCCTGTAATTTTATCAAAGCCTTCAGATCACTGCAGAAAACTCAACATCCGTCTGACCTGTTTTCATGTCCAAGTCTGCCAAGCGGGCTCGGACTAACGGTAGCCTGATTACTGAATGGTTCGGTTGCCGCACTGGTCATGATTGAATGGCCAGTCCTCTTGGCTGAAGTGCTCCCAGCAGGAGCTGTTGTTTAGCTCGAGTCAGAACTCCTAAAACACCCTGGGTTAGGATGGTGGTGGTGGTCCCTCATGATTTAGAGATGGCACCTCTGCTAGAGGAGCAGAGCCAACTGTGCAAGGTGTGCTGGCTGCCTGTGAGTCCAAAATGTATTTTTTTAACTATGCAATTTCTCGGACCAGAACGATGCTCTCTTCAGACACATCTCCTTCCTCCCTCAGTTGCCCCCCTCTTGTCTCCACACCGGAGTAGGGGCGGGTTCTGAAATCCAAACCAACACGTCCGATACCGGGCTGAATCACAACACAGGTGTCGGTGCTTCATTTCGGTACCACTCGAAGTCAGAGCCAAAGATGCTGACCCTTCTCTGCTCAGTGAGCTGTACCATAGGGTCTTCCAGCGTTCAAAAATGGCCATTACAGGCAACAGATGTATTATCATCTGGGCCATGACAAGAGGTCGTTTTGCTTTTTAAAAGTATTGATTCAGGCACCATTTAGGCACCTGCACCCTTTGAAAAATATCGTTTCAGCCCCGGTATCGGAAAAAACCCAAACGATAACCCTAACCTACAGCCGAAAGTGTCTGTGAGGCAGCAAGCAGTAAAGGCGTGCTATAGTAAACATCTAACCAAGATCCTGCAATCAATTTCATGATGATGATGATGGTGATAAGCATCTAAAAGTTGATTATGATTATCCGTCTGTCTATTAGGCTAAAGAAAATCTTGTCTCGTTTTTTTTGGGAAGTCTTTTTGTTGTTGTTGAATTGAACTCATGCTTTGAAACTCCCCCACTGAGTGGGAGGGGCTTATCTCTGCCCCCGCGTTGTGGCAGGCATGGCTCTCCCCTGTTGAAGACGGAGATATTGTTCCCGCCCTGGAGAACAATGCACCAGCCGCCACTGCTAACATGTGAGAGATGGCACCAATGAGAAATGGGAAAATTCATGTGGGAAATGCAATCCAGACATTTATACATTTCATAAAAGAAGTAGGTGGTTTTGTGTTTTCCTGAACATGAATAAAGAATTTCATGATAAAGACATGCAAAAAAAAGTACTCAGAATACAGGAAACAAAGTGTTTGATGCTGAAAATGTTTATTTTTGAAACCTAAATGTTGGCAGGTGACTCGACCAAATAGCAACAGATTGATATTGACTTGAATCTTCATGTTTCACAGGTAATGTACAGATGTGTACAGATGTGTACATGTGGCAGCTCGTTGCTTGCCATAAGTAGGAGTAATGTTTTTGATAATGTGCACTGTGGTTGATGTTTGATGGGAGGACCAAACAGCCCATGAGGCTGTTTTATGGAGGACTTGTTGCCCATTTAATTTTGATCTAATTGCATTTTTCGCTTGTTAACAGCACCTGGGGTTTCACAACATGCAAAGCTAATGAGATATTTTTTTAATGTTTATTTTTCTCATTTACTCCCACAGATTTGCAGATTTTGCTTTAATACGGTCAGATGTCACTGCATATTAAAACACCCCTCCCCCCCCCCCCCCCCTCCTCGTCTCTCCCTTGATGCCACGCCCACTCACAGCCCATCACGTCTCCTGACTGATCGCATCCCTCCGTCCGCGCTCGCCTGCGCCTCTCTTGCAAATGCGTTGACTCCGTGACACCTTAAATCTCACACTAATGACTAACGCCGTCATCAGCGGCGCGCTTAATGACTTCAGTCATCAGAGCCGAGGATTAGGCCACGCACTCGTACCCCGAATGAGTTGTGTATTTTGTGTCTAAATATACGCCGTGAGGAATATTAGCTGCTCGCAGCTCTGTCGGGCTGATTTCATGAAAAGGTAATGAATTGTTAATGGCATGATTACTCTGAAAATAGAATAACTGTGGAGAATGGCCCCAGCATTATGGCTCCCATTGCTTTCCTTCCCCTCATGAAATGAAAGGTTATTCATTATGTGTCAATACTTCCACAGTCCATTTGTCTAACCGTGATCGAATGAAGAATCTCATTACTGAATATGAGCGCCAATTACTCCGTCTTTGTGAGCCTCTCCGGTCAGTTATCATTGTTAACAAGTGTTTTTTCTTCCCTTTTGTCGCACATTGAGTTCACTTTGAACGTCTCAGCACAATGTGTGCCCACAGGCTAAAACAGAATATTGACTTTCATTCACTGCTTCCTTAATCAAGGCCTCACTGTTAAAGAGTTGCTTGTTTGATGCCTCTCACAAAGCGCTGCGTTGCCTCTCAGCACGTCTCTCTCATTTCAAATTCTTAAAGTTTTTGTGATATGATTACATGATAATGCTAAATTTGTTCTACATTTTTCATATGAGCAACAAATGCACATCTATGAAAGTAACTTTAACTCAAACAGAAACTTAAGAATTCAGAAGACGATCCTCTAAAACAGGATTAAACAACGCCTCTGCTCGGGAATATTATCAGCTGCAATTTGAAATGCCATCAATGAACAGACAGCTGAATTTTAGATCTCATAACCTTGTTTGAGGTTTATTTTGAGGCTTTTTAGGCCTTTATTTGGAGACAGGACAGTAGATAGAGTCCGAAATCAGGGGGAGAGAGAGTGAGGAAGGACATGCGGAAAAGGAGCCACAAGTTGAATTCAGACCCAGAGGACTACAGCTTCGGTACATGTGCATAACCACTTTGTTACCTGCGCCCCCTCGTAACTATTTTTTGAAATGATTGAAAAGGTATTCTATTGAAAACAGAATGCAGTTTCAAGCTTTGAATTGCAAAGATGACCAAAAAAGAAGCCTTTTTTCATACATGTAACATGATTTTACTAAATTTGCAGATTTATTTTTGGGCTTTAGCCTTCATTTGAACGGACAGTGGACAGAGTAGGAAAGCGGCGCGAGAGAGTGGCAGGAATGACGTGTGGGAGAGGAGCCATAGACTGGACTTGAACCCAGGCCGCCCAACTGGAGGACTATAGCATCCGTATTGCACATGGGGCACTACCTCGCCGCTAAGGAATCTGTGCCACGATTCTACAAAATATTTACTCTTTCCACTCGGCCAAGAAATTCAGGTGATCCTGTGACAAAAGGCCTTACAGCTTTGACTTCATCCTGATGTCCTAACATAGCAAGACAAATTGTGAGAGAGAGTATTTTAATGAAAACAGAATGCTATTTCAAGTTTTGAATTGCAAAAATGAAGCAATTTCTTCGAACATATAACATGATGATGTTTCTGGGCTTTTTGCCTTTATTTGATAGGACAGTGGATAGAGTAGGAAAGCAGGTCAAGAGAGAGAGAGTGGAATAACGTGCAGTAAAGGAGCCCCAGGTTGGACTTGAACCCAGTCAGAGGACTATAGCATCCCTATTGTACATCGGGCACTATCTGAGCGCTAAGCAATCTGTGCCCAGACTTTACAAAATCTGTCTCTCTTTCAATCTCTTTACCCTCGACCAAGAAATTCAGGTGATCCTGTGACAAAAGCTTTAACTTCATCCTGACCTCCAAACATCGAACTCTGCACAAAAAAAACGACAGATGAATTCAGACTTTTAAAACATCTCCATTGTGAAGTAGTTATTGGTTTGAAAGCAGAAATGACCTCCATAACAAAAAGTATGACTGAATTTTTGTTTGATGCATTTTTTCATTTCACTATTTATTTATTTACAATAGAAAAAAACTGCTTTGTATTTTTTTTTCCCAATATCGTGCAGTACTACTTTAGTTGGCTACATATTTACTGACTTCATAAAAATGTGAGAATCTGTGCAAGTGGGCCCAGAGTTCAATATGAGATGTGTTCTGGTTTCTATTTGTTGTTAGAGATGCAAAGATCCACTCCGATTCCGATACACATATAGCAATACCAATACAGATTCCGATATTTTGAGGACACTTCTCAAAGCTCAGTCTGAATGTCTAAGTCTGAAATGAGACTCTACGAGCTGAGAATGTTTAAAGTGCCCAACCAAATTTCTTGTTCAGTGACGTAGATCGGCGTCGTCAGTCCAATAACCGATACGTAAATTACGTCAATATCGGACCCCGATAACGATATAAGATCGGATCGGTCCCATCTGTATTTGTTGTCCACTAGTATTGACCAATTATGCATCAGCAGGATTTGGTGTCGGTAGAGCTCAAAAGAAGGCAGAATGCCTCTGTAGTGATGACATTCTTGTGTTATCACTTTACAGTTTTGTACCCTTTGACCCCCTTGAGAACTAGATGATTCATCTCAAGGGGCTATCCCTCAATTTACAAAATATAGACTTTAAGTCAGCCTATTAATGAAATATTTGTCAATTTTCTTCTGCATAAAACAAAAGTTACCATATAAATCTATGTGCCAAAGCATGTCTCTTTAAACCCTTCACCGGTCAAACCCAGTTGAGAGCCCTCCGGCCCCGCTCTCCAGCAGTAAGCCTTCTCAATGAGCCCTGATGGAAGTGAAGCTGAGAGGCTGACAGCAGAATGCTCACCTGAGCCTCCATTTGTCAGCAGCGTCTTAATATTTCAGAGGCTTCCTCAAACAGCCATCCCCAGCAGTTTCTGCAGGTTTCTCACTGCAGGCGGCTCCAGCAGGGGCTTACTTGGCTTTAATTAGAGAAGGAGGGCCCTTATCACAGGAGCAGCCGCAGCAGCAGCAGCAGCACTGGGCGCCAGGATCCTGCTCTGAATGTTTTATCAGACTGTGAGCTGCCGGGGAGCACTCGACTAGAGGTGTCAAACAGAATGTGGAAACGTCCCGAGGCGTTGTGTACATCAGCACTGGAAGATGTTTGTATTTGGGACTTTTTATTTGTGGGGGAGGGTTGGGAAATCCTTTTTTTTTTTTTTTGGCTAGCATACCTCCAATTGCACAGTTGAATTATTTATTAACATGTTTGAGTGTGAGTACATGTATCAGTGAAGAAGCACTCGCACCAGGGGGTTTTCGTTTTTTGGAGCTCTGGGGGAGATTGTTTTGACACAAAAAATATAATACCAGAAGAAAAAAACATCCACTTATTATTTCACTATAGAAAATGATCCTGGACTTCAAGGTCACATGTTTGTACTTCATGCATAACTCAGGAAAAAACTCTTTAGCCGTGACAAAAATAACCAAAACACTATAAGTATATTCATCAATCGTTACTGTGGTAGCTGAAATACACAACTCCACCTTGCTAGCAGCTGCATGCTAGCTGTAGCTAGTTAGCCAGCGGCACCTAACATTAGACCAGAGTCACTTGCTTTCAGCTAATATAGCTAACTTAAAATATAAATGCATCTTGTTTGGACAGTTCTTCTGTCTTTCTTATCCTCTTTAAAGGCTTTATATGCGATTTATTTTTTTTATTTTTTTTTATCCAGCAGATGTCGGCCTTGAGCACTAGCATGAAACCAAAACAACTCGCACTGCATTGTTGTGTTAGCATGCTAATGCTAGCGCTCTTTATATTGCTCGTATCTTCACACTGCATGTAAATTTACCTGAAATGATCGTGATCTAAAAACGCTTACGTGACTTTCAATTAAGCCGTGAGTACAGTATGTTATTCTTCTTTTCTCTAGTCCCTCAATTAAACAACTTTTATACGCGAGGGGATGAGCCGGCCGGCCGTCCAGGCGATGTAAACAAACTGAAGATAGGACTCAGAAAACTCGGAAAGCATCACAGACAGAAGTGGCAGCGAATGTTAATGATCATCACTCAACTTCATGCAAAACTAGAAAATATGATCTTTTACTCTGTCCACTCTATACTCTCTTTTTTTTTAATCCAAAATGTCTGGGGCTCGAGACCCTGCAGGTCTTCCCCTCCTGCCTCTGTTGCAGTTAAAAATTCTTCACCAAGCATGCTGCATTTTTAATTTTAGCCCCTCACTCCTCTAAAAAAAAAATCAATCTTTCCAAATAGAAATGAAAACTTGTTTGGCTGCATCCATGTCTGGATACTGTAGGAGGAGGAGTGTGTCTCCTTAAATATGATATGAAGAAGAACGCTTATTGCTCGTCTCATGAGTCTGCATTTGGTTTGAGACAACAGCCATTACACATTTATCCATTTTAATTTATAATGGTGCAAACTATGACTCTATCACTGGCTTCTATTTTACTGGGAAGATTACAGGCAAAGGAGGGTTGAATCAATTATTTAGGCTAAAATGAAAAGTACAAAGGAGCCATATCACTGCCTGCAGCGTGCTCGGGAAAATTAGGTCAGTTTCATAATATTCTAGTGGGATGTAAGCTCTGCAGCTGCTGCACTGAAGGAGGCTCAGAATCAGAGATGCCTGCATGGATGAGGATGATGCAAAATCCCCTCTTTAGACATACAAATCATTTAGCTTGATCAGATATGTGCACAGATGTTCTGTGTTTCCAGTTTAGTTTTTTACTCACCAAGGAAACGAGGGGTTGGCATTTAATTGTTTTATATTGTACTGTAGGTTTGTTTATCCATATGTACACACACAACATGTATGATGTATTTAAATTGTCTACACACATAAAGATATATCTGCAAACTAAGTTATGTATTTATTTTGACAATTGAGCGTTGACACTATGATTATGTCCAACACTCTATTTAATTAACTTTCTGTTAATCTACTGTATTTTGAGAATGTATATGTGTATGTATACACGCTGCCAACTCAATAAAAACTTTTTTTTTTTTTAATGCTGTGAATGATAAAAAACTTAGTGTCCCTCCCAGCAGATACAAATCTGGAGTAAAAAAATAGCTTCACCGCAAGTACATTTATTCAAACATTTTCTTTACATAATAATTTGAGTGCTCATTCAACATTAAAAGGCCTCATGGGCAGGCACATGGTATCAACGGGATAATGTATCAGACTTGAATGCTTCTCTGAAAAATTATTTTTAATGTTTCCTCTTTAAAAGTACTTAAAGAAATCCTGAGGGTTAATGATCACTCCAAAACTGAATCTAAAGGCACCAACGTGTGTCCTTTCTAAGCTGAAGGTCACTCAGCATCACAGAGAGGTGCTTTAAAAAAAAAAAAAAGCCCTAACCTCTGCTAGTTTCCCACCGTGTGCTGTCTGTGTGCACTGTGGCTGGATTTTCAGAAGGACATGATGTGCCTGCTCAGACTCTCTGCTGGGTTTTAATGAGAGCTCTCGGACTGGATCAAGGCCTGAGGCTGCAGGGCTCTATCAAAGAGGAGAGGGATTGGAGGATGATTATCCCCCCATCAAGAGTTGGATCTTCTCCTGACTTCAGTGCAGTTCTCTGCAGAATGGACCAAACTCTGCAGTTTAGGTTTACTGCTGAGTATTCTCAGTATCTGACCATATCTTGATATGTATACACTTATCCTGAAATGTGTCCTAAGCATGTTTATCATCTTTTCTACCCCATCAAGGACCCGTGTCCACCTAGAGTTTTTTCGGAGTGCCGCTGTTGAAAAGCGCTGTTGGCGTCACTGGCGCTCTTTTCCAAATGAATGATGTTCCCTGTAGTTTTGCCACCTACGGATCGTTTCTTGCCCCCACATCCTCTTTGCTCCGTGTCAGATCGGGAAATAAACGATCTAAAATAAAAAAAACATACAGTAAAGTAACGGCGCTGTGTCAGTCATACAACGGCCGTTGTCAACAGACTGTTTTCATAGCAACAGGACGCACGTGCAGCGCTTTTCTTCTCAGCGCACAAACGCTCAATGCAAGCACTACACCACTAAGTATTCCAAATAAATATTTAGTTCTAGTACTTAGTTATTCAGTATTTTGACTGAAAGTTTGTCCTAATTAGAGAAAAGGAACATTTGGCTTGTTGAGTTGAACAGAAGTTTGAAATAGTTTACTTTTGGATTTACGCTGGGATTGAATGACGGTCATGGAGCTTTACCAAAGCACAAACTGTACTGTAGGAGAGAACAGCTGGATCTATACACTGTGTACTGATGTCTTTTTAAATGCTCTTTGTTTAAAAGTAAACAATATAAAGATGTCATTTCCAGGTAATGATTGCTCAGTGTATCTCATCATAGTCTTATATGGAGAGGGAAATAAATGTTAGATTTATTAGTTAATCCCAAGAACAGGTTTGGTTTTCTCAGCACACTGCAGTATTAAACAGCGTATAAAAGTTTCAGGGCAGTCTAGACTTGCCAAGGCTGACCTGTAAAAAATGACTGAGCGCTCAAGGCCACAGGATCCCATGACTGAGCAGACGGCGGATTTTGTTGGGAGGAAGTTCACATCTTTGTTTTTTGTTTGCCTTTCCATTCGAACCTCACAAATCAGTCATGTGCTCCCAGAAGCTCCGTAAAAACATCAACACTGCGCACACAATCGTCTGCCTCCGCCCTGCAGGACAATGCCTGGCATTGTTTGGATGTTTTTCCAGTAGGACCTTGGTGGACAAAGAGACATCCATTTACAGGAGGGGAAATCATTAACAGATTACTCCTGTTATTGCTTTTTAATGAAGGATTGCACAATGGAGCCCCATCAGTGTTTGTGCTTATTTTTAAATAGCCAGTCTAAATTACACTGGGCAACCCCAACATGTTGGCTGCTGATTATGCAGAGTGTTGTGTGCATGGAGGCATCAACGGCATTACATTCTGCCAGTGCAGCATGCATGAACTGTATACAGCAGCTCTAACATCTCATTTTTTCAGGAGTTATGTTCAGCGTTTCTCCTCTTGGAACAGTTTATGGGAGTATTGATTTGTCTTGGAGTCCTGACACAGCCCATAATGAGTATCTGTGTCCAGTCTGATCCACATTGTGTGAACTGGTGCTGCTATACTAAACTATTGATGGTGTCTTCACAAACTCACAGGCCTTTCATGAGTTTTTCTGTCTTGGCATTTTATGGTTCAGTAACGGCAGTCAGCACTTTTGAAATGTTTGGAAGGAGTGTGTTTGTTGCTGCACGGAGAGCTGCCTTCATATTTGTTATGGAGTTGTTTTTTTTTGTCAGTGGAGCTCAAGTCAGGATTTTTTAGAAATACAGAGAAATTATTTTCCACCAAAACACATCCCTAAAGAGTTGCCATGATCAATATGTTGGAAATTCAGTTAAAGGCAGGGTTGGTAATTTCACACACACACACTGGAGCGACAGCCGGCGCGAACATTTTTACTGTGCAACAGCACAAAGTTCCATACGGCCCGAGTCGGGAACACACGTGATCCGGTCAAACGGTTCGACTTTACTCCGTTCACTCTCGCCGTGTCTGCAGCTAACTTAACAATAGCAACGCTTCCATCCACACTGTTGGAGCCACTGGTACACCTACAGGAAGTCCTGGTAGAGAGAAGAGGGTTTTTTATTGGGCAGAGGAAGTCAACTGTTGGACAAACTCTGATCTGTGGTCAAACTTTAGATATAATGTTTGCATTGTGGGAGTCTTACACCAAAAGAAGTCAGGAAAAAAAGGTATAGGCAATTGACTAAACATCGGTATCAAACCTAATTTTCACAATCGATGCATCGCAACATGACTTGAATGGTATAAATGTGTCTGGCTGCTGTGAAATAACAAATTAAATACATCTCATGGACACATTTGGCATCGTCGAGCGGAGCACAGTAAATGTTTCACTGACAGTTTTCGGCGGTTTTCTAAGTTCTTGCTGACTTACCATCCTGCAGCTGTTTTGACATCCATCCTCCACTCAATTCTCCACCCTTCCCCCTCACACCTGACAAAGCTGCCTCTACCCTCTGTGCACGTCAGGATGATTTCTTGTGTGTCTCCTGAACAGAACAGCGCCACTTCAGAAACCTACACTGTGAAGTATGAACCATGAGAGGGGACAGAGCTTTCTTTATTTAACATTTCTTTTCTCATTTCTTCTCTCTTCATCGCTTCCAACCTCCCGCTGCTTTTCTGTGAAAATGGGCAAAATCAATTGTTTCCAGTCAAGTTGGTTAAACGGGGTGTATCGTGCTAGAACAGAGTTTTGGCAGATGACACAAATTTAGCCTTGGCTCCCCCTGCATCATTTCCTTCCCCCTCCGTCCTGACACTGCAGCTGAATGACAATAGGACCCGAGGCATCTCTGCGCTCATTTCTGCCATGCCTGAATAACGACACAGAGGAAGATGGAACGCCTCTCGCGGCGTCTTGATGCGTTTTCATCCCGATGTCCCCCAAATACAATCAGCAAGGGCGTGGAGCAGCGAGGTTCCACGTGCCTCTGCTCCCCCCCCCCCCCCCCCCATTCCCTGGGATGCATGAATTTGCATGGAGATAATGTTGATCAGAGCAGGCATCCTCTCCTTTCTTTTAAATCATCAATTTAAAAGCAAGTTTGAGAGACTAGCACGGTTTTGAGAAGTCGGAGAAATGTGTGTGTGAAAGGCTTGAGAGCGAGCGTAGGAGAGGATGATGAGTGCTCTAACTGTTTCTGTGACGTGTCACTGCACGAGAGGTCACGAGCTGAAAAGCACTTGGTTTGATCAACGGTTGCTTTGTGAGAGAGAGGAGAGGTCTGTTTTCACTTTAGTTGCTTTGAGACTTGTGATTCTTTGAGTCTTTGGAAGGTACGTTATCCATTATCAGACTGTTTATTGAAAGATCCTTGATATTTTCATGCCTTATGTGTTGCTATCAGTGAGGTACTTCGTAGTGATGTATAACAACATATATATTTTGGACCAGTTTGAACGTATGTATTTCAGTTGACCAAGTTGACAAATATTAAGGGATTATGTTGCAGCCGTTACATCCCGGGGTGTGGCTGTTAGCTGAAGACATCTATTTGAGAAATTGGAAAACTTTTCAAAATTGTTTAAATCGCCGAATTTATAGGTCCCATATTATGCAAAATACACTTCACCATGTTTTTCTGACACTAGTTTGTGTCCTTAGCCTGTCTACAAACCCCCCAATGATGAGAAAAGTCCATCCTCTCCATCGTTTGCCTGCTCCACTTTTCAGAAAATGTGTGCTCAAACAGGCCATTTGGAGATTTTCCCTTTTATGACATCACAAAGGGCAGTAGCCCCTCCCCCAGAGGGGTGACACTCCCACAGCTAGGTGTTCGTTCTGCCCTCTGAGTCTGCCTTCTCACCGTAAACAATAGGACATGGAGCGAGAAAGCTCAAGCTACCCAAGCCCTTAGCTTATTAGCATCAATATGAGTATAAACACTCGGTCACATACACCATGAACTGGATCGATGCTGGTCACACTGTTGATGATACTCAGACTGTAAATTAGATCACACCATTAATGGAAGTCAAATATTGGCTGACTATATAATGGAACACATTTTCTTGTCTCCTTTAAATATACTTATGCCTAAACTATAATACTCTGATTTAAGATAAATGTTTATCCGTTTTAAAAGGCTGGACGTTAACTTCTCTTTGCAGCGTCTAATCAACATCTCAGATTCTTGTAGGTGCGAGACGAGATGAGATCAGATAAATATCTAAATTTGGACCGCTTGCTTCACCATCACTCTCCCTCTGAATACAGCTCTGATAAATGAGTCATTCACTGATATGCATCTCTCCTCAGACCTCAGACCGGTACAATCAGTTGACTGAAGCGAGGAGGGGAGAGGGAGAGAGTGTTGGAGTTAGTCAGGTGGATACAGCGGAGCCTGTAGGGCTCGCGGAATTCTGTATGCCGCATGTCAGTATGAAATTTTAATGATGGCGGCTGGTTGGGCATGAGTGCTGAAACGTCTGTATTAGGAGCTGCAGCGCTTGGCAGGCTGGGAGTCCTTGGAGAGACAGATGAGGAGCTCATCCAGGGGAGGAGAGCTTTGATCAGCTCCTCTTATTTCCATATCGCAATACGCCAACTGCTCTTCCTGCTAAATGAAAGACGACATGGATTATGAGTCACTGGGCTCAGGCGGCAGAGCTGCATGCGCCGGTTTCTTGGACGAAAATGAGAATGATGATCCATTTTGCTGTTTAGTTCATCCTGCAGCAGCATTTTCACCTACATTTTGCACACTCCACCTGCCTCAGACTTTGGATGCTGCAGAGCGGGCTTACTCATATATGTGCCATGTGCTAATAGTTTTAGGCTCTGAAAGTTATGAAAGCTGATTTTCTATGCAAGATGATGGATTAACATTTTTAATGCTCAGATAGGCGGATGAAATGTGTACTTGTACCTTGTAGAAATAAAGAGCTGATACAAAGGGTAGTACTTTTTAAACTCTGAACCCATTGTGATGTGTTTTCTTGTCTAAATAAATTATAGCTACCAACAGTTGTTGCATTTCTTTAGTACATTTCTGGTGTGTTATGGCTGCAAACTGATCCTTGCAGGCAAATTGGGCAGATTATTATTATTTTTGTGTGTGTGTCTCTGACAGGCTGAGATTTTTAATGTTCAACATTACAGAAAGGATCTCTTCAGAGAGAGTGTTTTGATCTCTTTGTATTTCCAGTAAACAGTGGCTACATTGCTCTCCTTAAAGCCACCAAACTCCATTGAAAAAACTAATATTTTTACTGGACAGAACACAGAAGTTGCTGGTCTGCCATTATCAATTAGATTGACATGACCACCTAATACAACAGACGATGTGTAGATAAAACATTAGATTAGGACAACACAGTTACATTTGCAAATGCTTACAGGTGGTATGTTGAAACACAGTAACAAAAAGCATGCATGTGTCTTAGTGCCCGTGCATCACGATAGACACTTCTTTTGTTTGCATCTCATGAGGTTTTTGAATCTTGCATAGTTGTGTTGAAAATGATCCTAAAGGTAATTTTGTCAACACAGAAGTAGCCATTTGTTTAATATGAGCCTATTCAAATGGTCTCGCAACCAGTTAACGAAATATATGAATAATTTGATGATGTGTTAGCTAACATTTTGCTTATTGGCATGTTTTTTTCATCCCCTAACTTGAAACTACCACGGTCACCAGAACAACTCGCGCTGCATTGTTGTGTTGTGCTAATATTAGCGATCTTTATTATGCTCGCATCTTCACACTGCATGTAAATTTACCCAAAATGCCCGTGATCTAGAAATGCTAACATGACATTTAAATAAGCAGTGAGTACAGTATGTTATTCTTCTTTTCTCTAGTCTTTCAATTAAACAACTTTTATACGCAAGGGGATGAGCTGGCCGGTCGTCCTGGCGTTGTAAACAAACTGAAGATAGGACTCTGAAAACTTGGAAAGCATCACAAACAGCTGTATTTTTAGTTGGAACCTTACACCTCTAGTATCTGTGCTAATCTAGCATAGTCATAATGCATGAGTGTTTTCAGCCATTCTTTTCCCAAGAGTCTCAAATCCCAATATAATTCAATTCAAACTATATTAATACTCAGGGTCAAGATTAAAGACAGGGCGATGGTGGCCTGTTGGTTGGCCTATATGAGGCTGTACAGTAGTCCACATACTAGCAAGCGAGCAATAGATTCTTATGATTACTTTCTCCTGGATTCATTAAAAGATATTTGAATCAGAATCAGCTTTGACACATTTAAGACATCTGACTCTGGTTTTTATGTCTCCAAGAACAAACAAAATTCACAATAAGGCAATAAGGCGGTGAAAATATAAGTACTTCAAATGATGATAAGATGTGACATTGCTTCATGTCCCGATTGCTGCTTGTTCAAAATATATCCAGCCTGAATAGGTTCAGAATTAAGTTCTTACACAGTGGTACTGTTTACGTATTAACAACATGCTGCTTTTAAACTGTGAGAGTAAGTGAAAGGGAGTGAGAAAAGTTTAAAGTCAAATGACTGGCACTTAAACTGTCCGTGACACTCTGGGCCGAGTGAACTGTTCACCAGAGTGACAGAGTGTCTACCTTTTTTAGTGTGACCACAAGTATGCACTTTATAGAGATGTCCAAACAGCTTTGGACGAGGGGGTTGTGCGTGTTGAGTTGACTTAACGGTTAAGTGTCATCACCCTCGCTTGTAGGCAACAGAATTACTAGCTTACTAACTACTTTAATTAATTATTAATATTTCATATCTTGGACCTTAGTGTTGGTCAAATGTTGTGATCAACCTTCCGAGCAGCAACCCTCCACCAGCCAGGTCCGCAGCCATAAACTTGCTGTGGCTCCTCTGAATGGGCCTGCTCTCTCGGCCCTTCTACCTGGATGTAAACAAGCACAGTAAACGGATTGCATCTCTAAGGAGCAGCACAGTTTGGCAGTATATTGATGTAAAAGATTAAGATGAAAATGTAAGCAGTCTGCACACTGGCATATTGAATAGAGTGACCCTAGCCACATTCAGAAAGGGCATGCGCATGTTGACCTGCTAATGCTAACATTAGCCACGCATTGTTGACCTGCTGATTATTTTCAACAAATTGTGCTCAATTTTGGGTGTTTTCTGAGTGTTTCTCACACCTTCAGACAAGCTGTTTAGTCTAATTTTCTGGTTGGGTCAACAAACATTTGAATTCAGACACCTTGGAACATCCCTACTTTGAACAGAGATGTCTACACTCCTTCTGTACACAGACTAATTCTGTTTGAAGAGTGTTTGATTGTGCAGACGTCCTGCGTTGTTGCCTGTAAATCCTCATCAACTGTCAGTTTTTTCTTTGATAACATGTCAAGGAGATTTCCCCCTTTTACAGACACCGAGGTTATAGTTGGACAATGTTAAGTCAGGATACTTTAGATGTTGTCCCCTTGAATTGACAGAAAAAGGCTCTTACTGAGATTATATTTGGTATCAGGTTTAACACCATGTAGTAGTAGTAGAGACGGCATGACTCAATTGCTGTTTAAAATCACGCCTCCTCGACCCCTGTGTGTATACGACTGTGCACGTTGTGTATATGTAGTTATACAGTGGGATCCCTCTGCTTGTACAGTCTCTGCGTCTGCTTCTTTAGTGCAGCAAACTCTGTATGTTTGATGAATGGAGCTCTTTTCTCTCCTGTGTTATATGTTAATCTCCTTCCCACCGCCTGCTTGTTGTTTTTTTGTTTTCTCGCTTTGGCGTCGAGCTGATGCACTATTCCTCAGGGCTCCAGCGCACATTGTGTGCTTCTGGCATTGGAGGATCTGGGGGAGAAAAAAAAAAAACCACATAAAAGAGGGGAACGAGGGGAGAAGAGGGGAGACAGAGGGGGAGCGGTGACAGCTGTACGACCCCCAGCTTTATGCAGGAGCTGCAGTTAAGTGGAGATGTTTCCAAACGCCCCATTTCTCCATCTTTGATCATGGTTATTACTCCTAGACGCGATGTTAATCTGCATCACTTAATGTTGCTTTTGTCTCCTAATAGAATCGGATGGGACGGAGTTGTCTTTTTTTTTTTTAAATTTGTCCACGCTCTGACGCCTTCAAAGGATTTTTTTCCACCACAGTTATGCCACATCCCTGCTCCCCCCCCCCCCTCCAACCTCCCTCCATCGCCCGCTCAAACACAAACTCCACCCGCTCCACTTGGCCCAGTTTTCGCTGCATATCTAATCCATTACACTGTGGCGTTTGTTTGTTTGGCCTGTAATGATGGCCAAGATGATCACCAAATGAAGTGTGCTGTCGAGTCAGTGTGAGTCACTCGCTGACAGAATGAGGGGATTTACAGCCGGCTTTACCGCCTGTTTGCAAATCATAAATGAAGCATGAAAACAACTCAATAAACCAGACTCGTAAAAAAAAAATGATATGGATTCATCATAAATGGGAAGATAATATTTTAATGAGTTTTGCAAACACTAGAAACCCAGCAGATATTTACTTGAGATGTTTGACATCTGTGTAGCTGTAGCAGGATGTGTTCATGTACTCGGAGAGATTAATCTGAAGCTCTCGCTTTGACTTGACTGACTGCTTGACAGCTCGTACTGTACATGCTTAGTCTGACAACAAACAAATCAGCGCCTAATAACATTTCTGTGTGACGTTCATGATCAGTAATCTTCCAGTAACCAAACAGCTTCTGCCGTCACTTTGATTTCATTCCATGAGCTGGGAAACTACAGTCGGTGTTGAGAGTGAATTTGAACTTGTGCTTTGTTGGTTTTGCTCAGCGGAGGTCTGTGTGAAGCTTCAACACATTTAAGCAGTGATGTTTTCCTGTATTGGAGTCGACCTTAACTTGACTTCACGTGATCATATAAATGTTTCAGTCCTCACTAAAGCTGATGTTATATCTGCTCTTTACTGATCAAACATCTGCACCAGGTACACTCATTGACAACTTCAGGTTTGATAAAATAAAGATATAAATCAGTAATTTTTAGTCATTAGCCTGTGTAAACTCCAACCATGTGATCATTTGTGATTTGATATATGTTACATGTGGATTGATGTTTGATTGTTATTCTTATTTATTAAACACAATGAGCAGGCAGCTAAATGTGTGCAGCACTTGAATGTAGGGCTGGGCGATATGGCCTAAAAATATTTTTTAAAGTAATTTTTCGTCCTTCAAATAAATCAACAACTCTTAGACATTTAGGGGTCCAGACTGAGTTAAGACCAAGACCAAAGCAGGGCGAGACTTAGACAACAACACCATAAATATCACAGAAAAATGTGTGCAGCAGGCGTGTCACTCACTTAGACCGTACACCGAGAAGGTTGCGGCAGTAACTTAGGGATAAAAATCAATTTATGGTTATTCGTCCTTTTTAGAAAGAGGCGTTTTTCTTCTTATCACAGTGATGACTTGGAAAAATAGCCTCTCAGTCATGGTCTTGAGGGTTTTTTTATTTAAAATCCAGAGTACCGCCCAGTCTGAGACCGAGACAAGACCGGGTAAAAAACGCTTTCGATTCCGAGACGAGACCGAGACCTTCAGAAAGTGGTCTCGAGACCGGTCTTGATACCAATAATCATCTAATGATGTAAAGAGGTCAGGCTGCAGACACAGAACCTAATTTTATTGTGATGGACAAACTGGAACAAAAATTTGAGAAGAGTAGCTGCTCCACAATGTCCTGAAAATGTTTGGGGGGGGGGGTTTGCTGCATTAGTGAATGCAAACAGATTCATTTTTCATCCTTTATCTGCACCTCTAAAAGTTTCTAAAGGCACAGAGTCAAAACTTTCCACTTCCTTCCACGTTACATCGCTCAGTAATGGAAGAAACATTAAGACGGGACGGAAAAAGAGGCTCCCTGCTTTTAAGCCAGAGTATGACAAAGCACTATTATTATACCATGACATTTCCTGACTCAATGTTTGTGTTGGATCTCGGCTTCAACACAGAAACTCTTCTCTCCTAACTCATCCTCTCTACTGCTGTTGTCACGTTGAGAATTTTATTTTGCAACCCTTCACTTCAAACTTCTCAAATGCATGTGTGTGGACATAAAATCTTCAGAATATGACAATCGGGGACCCCCTTTTTAAAAACATTCATGCAACTTGTAGTATTTCTCAGCAAGCCTTTTCTTCTTTTTGAAACCCAAGTCCACTGAATGAAGACTACTTACTATTGCAAACTTGCTCCTAAAACCATGCATGTACAGACTGACGCTTCTGACAATCCGTAACCTTAAAGGTCACATATCATCCTCCTTTTCAACCAGTGTAAATAAGTCTCAGAGCTCCACAAAACATGTCTGTGAAGTCTCTTGTTCTAAATCCACTCTGATCCTGTATTTGATCATGCCTATAAACCCCTCTATTTCAGCCCTGCTCAGAACAGGCTGTTTCTGTGTCTGTAGTTTTAAATGTAAATGAGCTGTGTCTGACCACGCCCCCTCTGTGGCTTGGGCTTGGAAAATGGGTTCTATAGAAAAGCTTCCATGAATGACACCAGAGGGAAACCTGCATGTCATATGTACCGTCTTACACCTGACCGAGATGTTGGGGGTGGAAACAGGCCGACACATCACACTGTGTATCTGTGGGTTAACGAGTTTATTGCCCCTTTAGCTCAACTTCTGCATCGTTTGGGGTTTAGCTCAATGAGTGAACCACTGGTTTACAGCCACAAATCGCATCCACTAATCCTGAGTGGGGCTATTTAATACCAGGCTGTATGCAGCTTATTGCCAAACACTGCGCTTGTTTCCCCCCTGCCACTCTTGTGACCATGATTTTGAGTGACTTTGAAGGCAACATAGTTTGCCTGGCTTCTTCCCTTATTTTCCAGCTGCCTGATGTCTGAGCGTCTGCTCCGTAATGAGCATCATCATGTCACAAAAAATGATATGACTGAGTTGAGGCATCCAAACAAGCTCCCCGACTGTCAAAAACACATTCATGTCAAACAGCAGTTGGAGTTTTTACAGCCATATTTCACAGTCCTGAGAAATGAACAAAGAAACACTCGTATGAATAGTGGGAGGTTTTGCAAAGTTGTTGTTTAAAGTCACTTTTTAGCTGTCGTAAACAGCCGTTAGACTTTTCATCAGACTGGATCCAAACATTCGGTGTGTCATTGTATTGACAAATGCTTCTCCACTGCAATTTAGTATTATGAACGCTTTAGCCTGCAGCATCTGTACAAACTTTAAACACTTTTCCTAAATTATTATCTAAAAATGCAGTTTCCATTCAGCAGTTTTTTTCACTCATCTTATTTGCATAAAAATACCAGTAAAGGAAGCTCACTGCTGTTAACCAGCCACAGGGACCGAGTGGAACAAAGAGCCTCACACTCAGACTGAAAGCATCCAAAAGAATAATCCATGAGGAAAGTGGAATAAACACGGATGGGTTTGTTTTTTTGTTGTGTTTTTTAGGTGTAGATCCTTCTGGGGATTGAGGAAAAAATGTGATTGCAGGTTTGGGTTTTTATGTGGTGGAAAATTAAGGGGAGGGGGACAAAAATGTTTTCATATTAATTCCTCTTGAGCCTCAAGCCGTTGCATGACTAACTCATTACAGTGGAAGTTTTAATGGAAATCAAAGTGCGTTTCTAAAAATCTTTTTGGATGATATTATCACACATCAATCTTTATTTGAATAGCACCGATTCATAACAAACGTTATCTCAAGACACTTTAGAAAAGAGCAGGTGAAATAGCTGCAAAGACTCAACGATAATTCATCATTAGCACAGCACTTAGCAACATTTAGCAAAGTTACAGTGGAAAGGAAAAACTTCCTTAAGAGGCAGAAACCTCGAGCAGATCCAGACTCGTGATGAGCAGCCGTCTGCAGAAACTGGTCTTGGAGAGTAAGCTAGAGTGGGATGCAGGAAGGAGGAGGATAGAGACAAACAGAGCAACAACAGCAACGATGAATAAGATGTATTCCTTGATCAATAGCATGCTAATGATCCACAGAGGCTTACATTTCTAGCTCCGTCCACCAGATAGTTTAGAACTGAATAAGCCTTTCAGAGGAGAGGTGAGACGTTTCCTAGATCTTCAACCAGTCTAGTTGCATTTGGATGAAGATTCAAATTTAACCTGACCTGGATGAATGAGACCCTACACAGACATTAAGATTCATAGCTAATATATGTCAGTCATAATGGTAAAAGTATGTGCAGTATTAGCAGTATAAGAGCTAAGTGTGAGATCAGTCTTAACGTTAGAAACTGTAATGATGAGGAACTGCACATGCATGCAGGTTTCAGGGAAATCTGTTCCTTTAAAGCCCGGGTTTCATTTTCACATATGATTAGGTCTAAAACTGATCGTTGCAAACATTTTGGAATTGCTCCTGAACATTTCTTCAGACTGCAGACAATAACACAAAAACATGTATTTTGTATTTTCATCAAAACATGTGAGTTACTGGTCCACCACTGCCTCCATCACGTAGTTTGTATGTGTTATTGAGCGACTTTAATGTTTTAAATGGAGGGTTTGGATCAAACAGAAACTTGTGTAACACCCAATAACACACAGAAAAGAGCCGAGGCAACAACTCCTTTGTTCACCAAGGTAAAGTCACTGTTGATGGAATTTGGTGGCTTGAAAGAGAGACTGACGTAAAAGCTTTCAACAGTAAAAAAAAAAAAAAAAAAAAAAAAAGCATCTCACTCCTTAATAAAAGATAAAAAATCTCTGTAGGAACCCTTTCTGTTGTCAGTTAGAATAACACTCCTGTGTGTAATTTGATTGGGCCAATTGATCCTGAAATGTCTCTTAAAACTATTTTACCCAGCAGCCCCCCTAAAGAAATCAAGCAGAGCACTTTCAGTTCCTGTACCTATTATTCATTTACACCTCGAAATTCTGATAAAACATGACCCAGTTTTGAAGAGATTATTGGATTTGCTCAGGGCTTTGTCATTAATATGTAAATTTAAAAGGAAATCCATCTATTGTAATATATGCAGATTATTGCACAGTATTTCAGTTATTGATCACTTTGGCTTTAGGCAGGAATTAATCATCTGAATAAGATTGAGTTCTATCTTCATTTTATTCTGTGGACAAAAAAACAAATTTGTTGGTTGCACGTCTTGCTTTATGAAAATACTTTATTAATTTTACCTTTTAATCCTTTTTCTGTTTGCTGACTCTTTTTATTCCCTCTTTGTACCAATAACAGTTTAATGACAATTCCTTCACCGACATATGTTACTCAAACGTATGGACAGTCACCCACGTACAGTGTGTGCCCATGATGACAATAACTAATCTGACCAATACCGATTTATTTTCAGGCTGTAAACATGTTTATTTATGCTGTAAAAACTGGCTTTTTGAATGTGGTGTGTAAGTGACTTCCGGGGCTCGTGGAGCCAGCCTCAAGAGGACACTCGACAGACTGCAGGATTTTGCACTTCCGCATTGGTTTCATTTTTCAACACCGGAGGTTGCAGCTTTGTTAGAAAGGAAGACAGCAGACTATCAACAGCTGCTAAAAGGCAACATGATAAAAGAAACTATATGAGAAGCTAAATAGAGGATGATCCAAAGCATATTTATCACAATCTGTGAGAAAATTCTTCACAACTGCTTGAATACTTCACATAGTGACTCACTCCAAGCTATTTAACATAGATATTCAAAGTGACCTGAAGCTGATTATTGCTCTCACTGGACTCGGATCAGATTTTTTTTTTATGAGAGTGTGAACAGAACAAGTCACAGGGAATCTGATCTTTTCAAGTCAGATGTGGGCCACTTTCATGCGAGGATTCCCAAATTAGGTACAGGTCAGATTTTAAGTGAAGCAAAATCAGTCTGAACAGCCAGGACAGAATGCATTGGGACTTTAGACATCACTCGCTGGCAGCATGATGGGCGGGAGAGGGAGCTTACAGGACAAACTGTGTTCGACAGACCCGGGCTTTCACGACCATAGACAAGTCTGCTGTCAGCAGATCAGCATTTATTAAAAATTCAGAGCAAACTGCAATTTAAAAAAAATATATGATTAAGTTTAACTCATGACCCAAAACCAAAAACAGCTGCAGCTAGGACTGCACACTTTGATTTTACACTTGCGTTGTGAATGCAGCCATAAATACAGATTTGTTAACATGAAGAGCCAATTAAAGACCAAAGCCTGAAGTTCGGCCTTCACTGTCACTGACCATATTTGGACCTCAGCGGGGTTACACATTGCTTCACCTATGACCTTGTAACAGTCAGAATATTGTTGTATTACCACAAAAGAGGTGCCTATGTTATGTTTTGAGTTTACGATGGAAAAAGTTGTTGATCTCTGACAGCCATCTTTTCTGTGTGTTAGACCGCGAGAGGACTTTCAACCTCGGTGATGAGTTGGTGCAGGTTATTTCTGTTTTTCTGTTTTAAGTATCATTGAATATAGCGCCGTAGAGACCTGGCTTTGTGTGGTCGATATTAAGTATTGCAGAATAAAAGTGCAGTGTGGAAATCCCCACTCTGTTGCCTGTCAACTGTCCAACGCTAACCAGCTATCCCGAGACTTCTGCTAATCGCTACCTGCCGCTATAGCATCTCCACCTGTACCCACCACGTTACAACCAGGATGTAGCCACACCCTATAGCTTACCCTGATTTTATGCCTATTTGACCCCAAAAAGGTCCATAACTTAAATGTTAAACATTCAAGTACCTGAAAATAGATATAGGACCATTAACTCATTTAGTAAAGGTATAAGTTAGCTGAGAGGATATCAATTTTTCTCAGATCAACACATCTTTTGGCAACCAGCGGGGTCGCCCCATCTGGCTACTAGAAATAACTTTTTTAGATTTAAAGCATTCCCACTTTAGCTTCACTTGAATAACCAAAGGCTGTGTCTATTCTTAATGCAGTCTAATTAGCCGATTAGATAAATGTTCTTCTTTTCTGAAGAGCTGATGCAGATTTATGTCTAGACTCTGCCTGTGTGAGGGTTTAAAAGAAAAATTACACATCATTCAAGCCTTAACGTCCCCTTGGCAGATGAAAAGAAAATCATTCTGACCTCTGACACACACACAGCACCTCTAGTAGTCAACCTGACATTTCCTCATCGCTCTTTCCGCAGAGCTTCCTGCTGTACCTCAGAGATTTTCACAGATTTTCTCGAGTCTGGAGGACCGGATTACCCTCAGGTTTATCACTGCTTCAGCTGGATCTATAATCTGCTTGTAATGCATCACCATGCTCCTCAAGGAAAGTGTTACCGAAACAGTTTCTCAGACTTGAGAACTTTTCGCCGGAGCTCATGAGCAGGCAGAGCTAATTGGACGGATAGAGCTTAATCAGGACAACGGCGCTATTGAGGACAAGGCTATTCCATGCAAAGCAGACAACAGGATGCTGAGGGGGGAAACAGGAAACAAAGACACAGCCACTGTTGCCAGTACAGCTCGTACTAAACAAGGTGATGAGCGGGGCGGGCTGAGCCCCTTAGGGTGTGAACGAGGCTCTCCTAACTTGAGCACTCGGTGGTGACAGAAAACAGGCGTGAAAAGCCAAACATGGAGCTGAAATATGTTGTTTTTTGTTTTTTTTTCCCTTTTTTGTTGCTGTTGTGTGTAAAGCTGCGATAAAGAGCTGAGTTTGTAGATCTGTGAGTGTGAGACAGGAGGAGAAAAGGCCTCTTTCCTCTGAAGCCTCGGTGAGAAATGAAACAATATTGTGCCTGGCTCAGATCCAGGCTCAGCGAGGGGACGGACAGCTCGGGGTGGCTGGGAGTTTATGAAAACAGCCGAGGATGTAGCTGTGATGGCTGGTCTTTAAGTGTTTCTCTTCAAATCTAAAAGGGGGCTTATGTCCCTCAGAGCTGGTGTTAACATGCTGCGCCTCCCCTCTTTATTGGCATCTTATCAGGCACTGTGCTTTCCTGAGCCTGTTTTTATAGCAAACCCCACTAATTACACCATTATGTAATGACCCCATCCCTCGCCCTGATGAAACGAGAAACATAATGCTCAGCATATTAGACGTCAGAGTCCTGATGGAAGCTCTGTTTGTCTGTCAGCTGCTAGTCGCTGAAGAATATTTGTCTAGTTGTGTTGACACTGATGATAACATCACACATTACATTAAGTATGTTTTCTTTAGAGCTAAAGCTGCAAATGTGTCACGATTAGCAGTTAGTGTATCTTCATGAATACAGTTTCCCTTCTGTGTCAAACGGGAGCGCTGATAGGGCTGACAGGCTGCATGGAGAAGCTCTAATCCACATTCGGTGCAGCAAATTTGAAATGGGACTGAGCTCCTCTTTCTTTAGATTTTACTGTAATTTACTGTAGCTTATTTTAACATCAAGGCACTGAAATGAGAAATGTTCTAAAGGACGCTTGGACGTCATGTAGCTTGCTCGGAATTTGGAGTCACTTGCAAATTTAAGAACGACTGCGTGGAAAAGGGAATTAAAAGACCTGAAGATGGGGGCGCCAACGGCCTAGCAGTTTTGTTACGCCCGCCCGATGTACAGACGCTATAGCAGTTCGAATCCTACCTCGGCCCTCGCCCACTCTCTCCTTCCAACATTTCCTGTCTCTCTTCATCTGTCCTATCAAACTAAAGGCAAAAAGGCCCCAAAAATAACTGGAACCTGAAAATGAGGTGCACCTCAGACAGTATGATTCCAAATATGAACTCGTAATTTATGTCAACCTGAATGAGGAAGGTAGTGCATACTGAAGTCACGTACATATGAAATTCAGAGAAAAAAATTGAGAAACTACAGAGACTCCCTTGAAACCTGATATTTCACCCTGATTGGCCTACGTTTGTAGCACACAGCAGTGCATGCTTCAGGTTTTTCTGAAGCATTTAGACTGCTAAATAAACTTTTTGATAGAGGAAAAGTTTTTTTACTGTCTTGAATTTTGTCCAAAAGCTTCTTTTATTGAATTATTTTCCTAATGTGATGTCATCTGCTTTTACTCTTTTTTTTTTTTTTATATGCCACAACAACAATCACAGAAACCATGTCCTGCACCGTGTTTGTGGCTTTCTGCAGCCTTCGTACTCTACCGCATCCATACTGTACCCGCTGCAGAAATACATGAACACATCACAGCAGCGACAAAGGCCTGAACCGGCTGCTTGTAACCGTGTTTCCTTCAGAAGTTATCATCACAGCCATACGTGTGTGTCCCGAGGAGACGGTGGCCAGGGTTGGTTAGTCACACTTAGCATGATTAGGAGCAGCTTTCAGACATTTTTCCCGGCATGCCTCTGTGTGGAGATAATAACAGCCAGAGGAAGAGTTCCCTGTTTGGACACCTCTCTGAGCTTGTCACTCTGCCAGACAGGTATCAGAGAGTTTGGGGAGGTGAGCTCTCTGCAAAATAAACCTACTCAGCATTTAAAGAGCAATACCACCCATATGTTTTATCATGTTAGCTATGGAACCATTTTCTCTGTGCTCACTGTATTAAGCTCTCAGAACATGACTTGATTTTAAATGATGAAACTTCAGCTGACTCTATTTACTGTTTACAATTTGGAGTCACGTCACACCAGTGTTAACCCTTCTGCATATAGTTAAAACTTGGGGTAGCTTGTTGGCTGGATTTGGTCTGATATATCAAGATTAAATAAATAGATTAAGAGGTAAATAATAATTCTGAAAGCAGCCACCCACCATCAGTATGACGCTTACTGTATGTGTTATTTTTCCCCCTAAAAAGTCAGTTTTTATTCTTTTACAAGTACTCCTGTTTTTATCAATTATTCATGAACTTATAATAAGCTATGTTCTTTATATGACAGTTGCTGATCTTAATAGCAACCTTACTTTTCTTTCTTTTTTTTTTGTTTAGGATAATTCTTCTCCAAGAAACCCGCCAGTACAGTCTGAGATAATGACTATATTTTCCGCAGTGCAGGCATGTGGGTGTGGAGTGTTTCATGTTGTTATGACCAGGGGTGCATGTGAATTAATGAAACCAGTTGTACTGTAACACCATGATACATAGAACGGGTCCCCAGACTCCCAGCTGGAGCAGCTCCACACTCCACATGAAACGGACGCTCCCTGCATGTCTACCACACTGAGGGGCTCCCTTCATGTAGCATAATGAATAATGCACAGGGAGAAGCCTGCATATCTCCTGTATGTATAATGAAGGTAATGTGTTTGTGCAGTTTGTCTGATTAGGTGAGAGCTGTCATACATCTCGCCCCTTAAGGGTGCAGAGGCGGCTCGCTTTGATTCCCCTGCAACTGGAAATGATGCAGGAATGATTTCACAATTGATCCCACACTGACTGATGTACAATCAATTGTTGTCATGCCGTTGTTCGAGCCCCTCCAGCCTCTGACGGATGACGTTGTCGATACCTGCATTGCCATTCAGGTCTGTTGACCTTTCTCTGAGGCATGTTAGCACCACTTGGCCCGGTCATTATGGCGGAGATCCAGATGCCAGGGGTCAAGATCGAGAGAGCTTCCATCTATCAGAGAGAGAGCTGCTGGAGGGAGAGGGGAGAGAGATACTAGAGGAACAGAGATAAACACAGAGCGGTGCTGCACACATACACATGTACAGTACAGTGGAGGATGTTGTATGGCTGATTTACAGTATATTGCATCGGGAAGAAAAACAGACCTAAAGAAGACATAGCATCATCTTATTCAAGTGATAGGTGGATGTCTTTATACAAAATATATTCTAAGGGTACTTTCCCACCTGTAGCTTGTTTGCTTTGTTCTGATTCAGATGGTAAAAGAATGCATTGTTGCATTTTTCGGCCCAAAGGACACAGCCTGGGCTGTCCTTACACTATTATGTGACAGCATCCTTTCCCCAGGATAGGATAACAAATGGCACGCATACGGTTTGCTGTTTGCATTTTTGGATGACTCCAAGACGCTTACTAACATTAGCTTGTTAACTTACAAAGAAAATGAGTCGTGGCTTGACTTGGAGCACAGAGGAGTTTGGGTAGACGAGCGTGTTTGTCAAATGCCGAACACCACTCAGAGAAATACAGAAGTTTACAAACTAGTGAGTCAGCGCATGAACAAGAGGGGCTTTTAATGCTCCTCCAAGTGGTGACGCATGTAGGCCAAGAGACGCTCTCTGCACTACATGAAGGTACAAGACCAGTTTGGCAAAAGTGGAGGTTCTAGTGATGAGAAGGTAAAACTCTCCTGGTAAGACGAGCTGGACTAGATTATCTAAATTAAACAAATTGTTGAAGGAGTAGATGTTGTTGAGTCCTGTGATCTTCTGCTGATGGAGATGGTGAGTAATCTTAGCCTATCGCTCTTTTTATGCTGATTATTAGTTGTATTTGCCTGGTAGCTGTATTACTGCATCTATTACTATTACTCAGTGTTTCCCCTAGGTTTACAGCATTGGGGGGGGGTGGGGACAAGGCGACACGGCGACACAAACACTTGAAGCAGCCTCTACCATCAGTGTGTGAATGTGGAGGTGTGACATGCGGTGTAAAAGCGCTTTGAGTAGTCAGAAGACTAGAAAATAAATATACAAGCTCAAGTCCATTTGTGTTCAATCTGCAAACTACTGTAACACCTCCAGGGGTCGATTAGAAGTGAGCTTGTTGTTGTTGCTGTTGGGTGGCCATGTTGCACGCACGCACCATGTACAGAGGCTATAGTCGTCGTCCCAGCAGCCATGGGTTGGACTCTGACATCAGCGAGTGCTGCATGTCATCCCCTACTCTCTCCTCCCCACATCTCGTCTCTCTTCAATACTAATGTTTATACAATAAGTTCAGAGATCATTTTCCAAGATGATGGTTTTTAATGATGACTCATATCTGAAAACAATTTCCAAGGATTGAGTCATTGTAAAGAAATGGATACGGGTAGCACGAGTTAATATATGGATACAAATAATTCTCAAAGAACCTTCATGGAGCTTCAAACAGAACACACGCACAGATGAAAGGAGTCAAATGCACAATTGAGAAACTGTACTGTTTTGTGCAGCATAATCATGCCAAAAATAAGATGTCCTTGATGAAAAGCCCAAAATATGTTCGGTGAATAATGCAAAGCTCTGCACGTCGTAGCTGCAATCCCCAGTACAATAGCGTACAAATGTTCTTAAGTAAGCAACTCTGTCAACTTTTATGCATGCTTCAGTGCATCATATCAGAGAAGGATTTTTCCTTTAATCCATTACACTCACATCACAATGCTCTGTTTAGAACTGTAACATTAGCTGTCAGCAGCTGCTGCAGGAGCTCATGTGAGCAGCTCCATCAAACTGTCACTCCTCTGTGTGCACTAACTTGTTGTTTTTAATGCCTTTCTATTTTTATTCCGCTCGTGCCCGGCGCCGCGCTGTTATCAGGTTTCTATCGGCTACAGCAGCACGAGCTACATTTCTAAATTAAGCCTCATGAATTATTCTCACACTGCACTGCTGCCTCCTGTTTCTCCCCACAACGAAGCACAGAAAGTTTTCTTAAAGGAGCGTGTTTAGAAGTCACAAGGCCCGAGATGCAGAGATGCTGCCGAGTCAATAACAGCAGAGAAGCTGCAGTATAAACATGTCGGGCAGTATTCTCAGGAGAATCTGTCTACCTCCATTCGCTTTAACATTTTTAAAGCAACTCCTATGATAAGTCCTCTGGTTACCCCTCAGTTGGATCATGTTGACCTGTTTGTTCCAGAATACTTCAAACTGAGAAGAGGAATAGATAATGACCCCTGTCGAAGAAGTTCATTCTTAAAAAAAGACACTCAAGGGGCGCTGGTGGTAAAGTGGTTGGTGTGCACGCCCCATGTATGGAAGCTGTGGCCAAGCGGGCGGCCCAGGTTTGAATCCAACCTGGGGCTCCTTTCCTGCATGTCATTCCCCCGCTCTCTCTCTCTCCCTGATTTCAGACTCTATCCACTGTCCTATCTCTAAAATAAAGGCACAAAAAGCCCCAAAAAATCTTTTTTAAAAAGACACACTACTTTCTTCAGTGGTTAAGGATGTTTCCCTTCACAGAGTCCACTTAGAAAAGAGTGCCCCTTAAAATAAAAACATAGAATGCATTTTTATTACTGGAAGGGAAGTATATGTGTGTACACTTCCCCTTGAACTGCTGAATCTTTGCATTTGTATCTAAACTTAAAGGGACACTAAAAACCTTTTGTTCACAGTGATTGCTGCCCTTCACAATATCCTCACTGAATGTCACCTAAAAGTAAGACTAATGTTGTAATTTAAGTTTAAATTGTGATGGAACCTGCTAGCTCTGGCTGCTAATCCTGCTAACATTTTGTCCACAAAAAAACTGCGCTCACAGGGGGCAGCTGTGACCATGATTCTTTTATCCTCATTTTCACCAGAAGAGTTTTAAAATCATAACCTGAATGGAGCAAAAGCAGTGTCTTTAGTGTTCCTGCTGGATACATGATCTTCACAAAAACATTGTGCATAATTCCTAAAATGCCTCTAGATGTGAGAGGAAGTCACAGGATTATCTTTGAAAAATCTTCTGATAGGCATTAAGCTAGCGGATGTATTATGCCTTTGAAAATGTCTTGTATGTATATTTGTATAAAGTCTCTTTTATAATATTACCTTCTTTGTTCAAGTGCATATGCTCAAGGACGGGGATTGATATGTGAAGAATCAACTGAGAGAATTTGTAGAAGGCACTGAGAGGAAACTAGGAGACAGGAAAAGACTTATCCACCAATAAAATTTGACCGTGCTACACTTTTATATCCAGTTTAATCCCATGAGTTTCTCATGATGTTGACTTTGATTGTACTTCCATTCATGCACAGTTTCAGTCATCACCTGCTGTTCAAAGAGCTACAGAGATAACGACTCGCATATTCCACGTGTCTGTGTTACAGTGTTGATGAAAGCAGCCTCTAAGTCGACCTGGGTGACGGTAAACCCCACCACCATGCATCTCTGGAGTGCTGAGGTGGTACCACACCCGCTCCAGACACACTAACCACAGCCAGGGTTCACCCGATGGCCTCCCAGCCACGCCAGACCTCAGCTCGCTCAGTGCTCAGTGCAGCCTCCGCCCGTCGCTGTGATGAAGACCGCCAGCCGCGCCCAGCCCCGCAGCAGTCCTCCGCTGGTCCAGATGAGGCGCTACACACCCGGAGTGTACCCCTTCCTGTTCCCCTCGATCATCAGCTCCCTGCCACAGCTCCCGCCGCCGTCTCCGCAGAGGCTGCAGATACAGCAGCCGTCCAGCAGCGGCAGCACTCCCTCGCCTGTTGGTAAGTACCAATGCTGCATCTGCATTCATTCTGAAAGCACATATCTATCCAAAAAAAAAAAAAAAAAACCTTTTTTGAAGGGAACAGATAAGAGGAAGCAGTGTTGGACAGATTTTTTGAGTTCTACCCTAATCCGCTCTTGAAGCATCATCCAACAGACAATGTCCCCCCGCTCCAAACATCTGGTCTGGTCTTTGTTTGTCTTCTGAATGTTTTGAACAACTTGTTTTTCTGTTCATTGTCAGAGCAGGAGAGGTAGTGTGATGTTATTTTTCTGCAAGTTTTGTGGAGGAGATTGAAAGTATTTTTCTGTGTGTGTGTTTCCTGTCAGCAGTCAGCACTGTTTCACTTTTCTTTGCCAAACCTTAAACAATACTATTCCTGAATCTTATTCAGGACTTCAAAAATACTGAAATGTTTATTCTACAAATGGAAGAACCTGATGAGGTAATCTTAAGAACCCCAAACCTCACATTGGACCTGATGATTTGTGTCCAGTGCCAGTAAAGGAAGCACTTTGCCCTGAATGAGACGAGTTAAAATGTTAGAGTTGGAAGGTTGTCGTGGTGAATTGGTGTTTAAGTAAAGTATTTTAAGTGTTTTTCATCAGCCTGGGTCTACTAGTGTTGTCTAATTCACCCAGCAAACCCAGTTTAGGAAATCATTTAGCTGTAGTCAGAGGAATATATATATATATATGTTGTGTCGCAGGTAGCTGCTTAATAAACTAATGCATTGAAACATTTCTCAATCTAGTGTATGTAGTGTCTACTTGCCCAGAAATAGCTTTTGAGGTTGTTTATTCTTCAAATTATCTAACTATGCAGAACAAATGACCCCAACTGCAGCAATCCACAGCAGGGTGTGAAGCTCCCCACCATTTTTCTTTCATTTTAGGGACCATGAAGATCAGCATCTCCTGTAGCTAATACAGCTATTGAAAAGTATCTCATACAACCTCACTTAGGACAAATAACTATTCTTTTCCATGGGACAGCCCTGATGAAACAGATTATAATTCTGGCCTAAAGAAGAACTGTCTAGTGACCATGTGTGTGTCTAAAATGGTGTGTTCTTTTCCTACCAGTGTGAATTCTTCTGGGGTTACCCATTTGGACCCAGTTAAAAGTGAACTCTAAGCACAGTTGAAGTCTACTTATCGCATGCAGACCCATGTAAGCCCCCCTTGAGTGTGTTGGCTGAGATACTGACTGAGAACTGGTTGAAGACATGTTCAGTTCAGCACACCGAACAAAACTTGTAGCCCTGGCCAATTGGAGTGAACTGAAGTGGCTAACCAACTGAGCCACAGCCGGCCACTAATTATATAATAATAACATCTCTGCAGCTTCATATCTTTAATAAAATCATATCTTTAATTTTGAGTCCATCTCTTTTAAGTCCCCATACTCACTGGATAATACAACATATCGCTGTCAAAACTGTAGAAAGATTTTTTCTAATTTGTCATACTTTATTAATCCCTGATGGGAAATACAGGTTTACACTCTGTTATTGAGAGACATGCTCCAGGGCTGTTGGGAGTTCGGTGCCTTGCCCAGCGGCACCTTGGCAGTACTCATGAAGTGACCTGGAACCTTCCCAGCAGCCACAACAACTCCTGTGCTTTTGGTCCGTACTGGGACTTGAACTGACGACCCTCTGGTTCCCAACCCGAGTCCTTACAGACTGAGCTTCTGCCGCTCAGTATTTTTATTTTTCAAAAATAATTTCTGAACTTTAAGAATCAAGTTGTTTTGAATAGTGCTACTTTCCACTCTAAATCCCTCTTGAGGTTTTTTTTTGGTGGTTATCAGACGGAACATGGTGATAAAAATCTCAGTCAGCATTGAGTGATGCAGATAGCAGCGTTATCTCCTCACTGTAACCGTCCCCCCTGGTGTCTCCTGCTGGTGTGGAAATATTCTGACACACTCTTGTTTGTGTTGCCTAAGCCTGAGCTCTGCGCTGTTTTCAACTTCCAGCTCCACATATACATCCCTCACACTCGTCTCCTCCCTCTCACATCTCTCCTCCGCCATCCTTTCCAAAAATCTGTTCTGACATGAAAACCAGCAGGCAGCTTCACCCATGGGGGACTCCTCTCCCGGTGTACAGCTCAGGTGTGAAGCTCTGTGTGCTGCTCCACTCTGAAATGTAAATACACAAAACACAGAGTGAGTGAGTGAGTGAGTAGAGCGAGTGTCAGATATTCCTGTCTGGATTGTGTCCAAGTTCTTATTTACTGTAGACTCCCAAGCCAAATGGAAAAATGTGAAATTTCAGGATCAAACTGGAAAATCCAAGACCCACTTATCTGTCTAACAATTATTAACACTATTATCAAATAGCTAGTTTCAAAATAGTAACACCTTACAAAAGGTCAAACACAGTTTTCCCTTCAAAATAACTTCACTATTGTGTCTTTTCCAGGTGCCATTTAGCCTCTGCTCGAAGTCCCATGTATAGATTCAGATAGACCCATCCTTTAATGTACCCTGGTGTATAAGTTTCATTTTTTCATCTGTTTCAAGGAAACCTGTTGGGTCTGTTTCCTGGTACCCTCTGGGTCTGTTTCAAGAACCTTCTCAGTACAAACAGTGATTGAGAACGGCCTGTTTTGTATCGACAGTCACTTCCCTCCCTCAAACTTGTTACAGTTTCTTCATGAAGTTTTAAAGCAACAATGTGTGACTTTTCCATCTAGCATATAAGTTTGAATACACATTGACATACTCCACATGCAAACAGTTTGCAAACAACAGAATCTTAAAAGTCACTTTACGGTCTCCGCTCACAACATCTTCGTCACCCTCTGTTTGTCTAACTCAGAACTTGTGCATAGGGTGTCAGCTCTGCTTCGATACGGCTCAGTGCTCCCTCGTCCATCAACTCCCACAGACCGCGTTCTCAGAGCGCAGCACGGAATAGCACCGCCGGACAGCTGGCGTACCGAGACCTAGGAGATCCCGCGGTTATTACAGTATAACACGCGACAGTTCAAAATAAAACGATGTATGTGGTATAAAACCCTTCCAAACATAACAACAAACACACATAAGGTCGTTGTTTTCCATCCGTCAAAACAGAGTGTTTTAAATAAAACCTGAAAATGTCTGAAAATAAACCAGATTTTTTCATGTTGTTCCGGTGTCTGACTTCCTGTCCCGCTCGATCTGCTCCGTGGTAAATTGATGCGCCGTGCACCGAATAGCATCAGGTGGAATTTAGCAGGAAGAGTGGGCGATGTAACTGCACTTTGTGTGTCTTATGACCTTTGGTGGGCGCCAAAGCGGACCAGACAAAGTTCCTACATATTGTTGTTTTAAGTCTCTTTAAAGAGTACTTTCCCTCCGCAAACCATCATTCCTCCAACTCAAGGAGACAAAAGTTTGACTTTTTATTGATTGTATATGCTGGAAGTAAAAACCATATTGTTTGTGTTTAAAAATACCATCAAATAAAGTCAGTTCCTGTAGTTGAAAGAGAGATGAAGAGATCATCAATACATTTATACGAGCGCAGCGTTTTGACTGGAGCAGGATATGGTGTCTGAAATATTCAGCGCTCTGTAAGAGGAAAACAACAAAAACAAAAAGTAGATGAAAAGAATACAGATGCTGTCTTCCCCTTGATCCTCCTTTTGGTGTGTGAAACATAAAACCAGAGACGGTTTTATTCACAACATTACAGACAAAAGAATGAAAATGCCAGGCTGCTTGAAACACAAATATCTGATCACGTCTGAACTTCAGACATCAGGGGAGATGCAGATGAAACAAACGGAAAGGTAATGAGCACTGCTGTTCAGTGTGATTTGTGGATTCACACACATGATCAGGGTTGTCGCTGCGCCCCCCCCCGGGGGACACACTCGCTGTTGTTGGGTCAGCGGTCGGGTCCGCCCTGCCTGCGCGCCCGCTGCCTCCGCTGGGGGGGGATCTCAAAGGAAGCCGAACTCCTCCGGAAACATCAGAAACCTCCGGGGAACGCCGGTGTCCCAGTCAACAACGATGTGTGTGTTTGAATGTGTGAGATAAAAAAGAAAAAAGACAAAGGAAATATTGTAATCAAACGCACAAATTAACACATTAATTTAGAGGATTCAATTCACACTGCAGCTGTTTCTCTTAAAGAACAACAGCCTGTGTTTGTTTGTAATTCTGTTTTTTATTATTATGGTATTACATTTTCTCTCTGAACAGTTTTTCCTCAAATTGTATTTTCCCTCAAAGTAGAAAAACAAAGAAACCTCTAAGGGCGTTTTCAGACCTAACCTGTGTGGTTCGGTGAAAACAAACTCGACTCTTTCCACCGTGTTAGTGAGGTTCATTTGCGCTGGTGTGAAAGCTGTCAATCAAACCCTGTTGTGGACGGAACAACCGTATCGAGACCGCTTGAAAAGGTGAGTCTAGTTAATCCAGCATGAGCACTAAGCAACATTTAGCAAAGTTACAGTGGCAGTAAAGAAAAAAAAAAAAACGTCCTTTTTAAGAGGGCACAAACCTCGAGCAGGACCAGACTCATTTACTGCTGTATTTATCAGCTCCACCTTTAGGGAGCTTAATTCAGCTGTCTCTGGGACGTCAGATGGAGTTCACTCAGTGTGGTCAGAAGCTGTTTGAGAAAGGGCCATATGATATGTTTCAGGTGAATATTTCCCACTCCCACTCTGCATTAAATGGCTCCATGTAGTGCGCTGAAAGTGTCGGGGATGATTAAACACCCCGATTCAACGAGATGGTGAAGAGAGTTTAAGGGATCTGTCGGATAACAAGTGAACTGAAGGGGTTTGAAACGGGGTGACGATGTCGCTTAAGGATGGGAGACAATTAGATTCGATTTGACAAATAAATAAATAAAAGTTTGGTTTTAGGGCTCACGAGAGCAACAGGGTTAAAGCAGAAGATGTTCCCAAAGTCAGGTGAATAAGCTGAGGGAGCGAGCTGCTGATTGGTATAGATCTGCTCTTAACTACTTTAACAAATACTGTACATACTGTATGTTGATATAAGTACATGCATGCACACATTCTTTGCTTAATGCTGACTTCCTGTAATATCAGACTGATACTGCATGTCTGCACAGGAACCCTTCCTAAAAGAGTCTGGTTCCCTCTCAAACTCAGGAAATGCACACTCACACACCTACACATTCATCTTTTTTTATCCTCCTCCTCCTCTCTCTCCCTCCTCCTCCTTTGTCTGCCTCGCTCATTTTGAGTCTGCGGACTGTCTGTCAGTGTTTCCCCCGTTGTTATTTTAGAATCCATCGCAGGGTATTTGGGTCACTCGTGGTTTCTAGCCCTGGCAAAGTATGAATAATGCAGACTTCTCTCATTACACCATGTGCTAACCCTCTGGATTGAAAATCAATGTGCACTCGAGTGGCTGCTGAATGAATGGAGCGAAGTCTCCGGCCCCGCTCCGCTAAGGAGACGAGGAGAGCGAGAGTTGCATCTCGTCCTGTACCCTGAAGGTTTTTATTTGAACAGGTTCCAAGCTTTAACCAAATACAATATGCGAGTGTGAGAGAGAGAGAGAGAGAGAGAGAGAGAGGTGGTGTGTCTTCATTCACCGAGGGCTGAGTGTGATGAGAACAAAAAAAAATAAAATAAGAAAAAAGATTATTGGCCATCGACAATGCAGAGGAATGTCTGCAAACGAGAGCATTGTCGGCCTGTATGACTGATTGAAGAAGGGGCTGGGAGTTTCTTTTACCCCCACTGTTTTCAACCTCTCTGTGCACTCCCTCCTGCAGTTCAACCATAGTTCACACTGCTAGGAGTCCTCCCCCCCCCCCCCCCCCCCACCACCACACACCCCCACCTCCCCCTATGTAGCGCTGGGAGAATCCTATACATACATGCTGCTGCACATTCCACACATACACTGAAATTGTGTTTATGACCTGATATACAGTTTGTCTCGGCTTTGGAAAGGTGCCCGAGCTGCTGCGAGCTACACCGCATACCCACTGCGATCACACTGGCCATGGGGGGTGAGGGGAGTGGGGGGGGGGGAGCTTTAATGGTTCCTTTTTTTTTTTTTTATGGGAGAGAACTCCAGACATCTGGCACACATCTGGAGCTGTTTAATGAGCAGCTCAGTCTGCCTGACTCTTTACCTCGAGCCCACCATCAATCCGCTTCATTTCTGGAGTTGTCGAGAGATTTCAGCCCTCATCTCCTCTCTGACGGGAGCCAAACGATGTCGATACATGACTGATAACAGCCTGTGCGGGGGGGAACATTTGGGAGTCTTCACTTTGGAAATGCATCTTATGCGTTTTTTTTACTTCCCTAAAGCAATAAGCAACATGCGATCTGAGCTGTGTTGATTGCGGAGCTTACTGTAGTTTATTGATATGGTTTCTGTGCCTTCCTCCTGTGGGCAGACCGGGGGGCTTTCTGTGTTTGTGTCGTGAGGATCTGCTCGATAACAGGGAAGAGGTTGTTGCTGGGACTGAATCCAAACTCATTTTTAGATTTCTCTCCTGGAACATGCTTGAACTTCTTAGGCAACAACACAAATTGGTTAGACTCTTAAAGCCTCTGGAAACTCAAATCCACACTAGCCTTCTAACGATGTTATTTATAATCTTGTTTGCATCACAGAAAGCATTTTAGAGTTCTTACAAAAAGTCCAAATCTAAATGTGATATATTTGGAAATTTAGTTTCAGTTAACTTTCTGGTATTGGGTCTGAAGGTCACAGAACGGGCACGATGCGATCAGTGTGACTGATTTAACTACAAAATAATGTACAGCTTATGCTTTGCTGTTGATGCTCAAAGCAGCCATGTTGGATTCTGGTCTCAGGTTACTGAAGTTCCTCTGAGTTTACGAGTCCCCCCCCACCCCCCCGCCCCTGACTCTACCTCAAAAAAAATTCCAGCAAGCCCCCTAAATAAAATTCATTGCAAGCAAGCAGGAGGGGGGTTGTGACGTTGCTGTCCTGCAGCCTGCGTGAGAGCAGTGTGATCTCTGTGCACGTAAAGGAATTATGATTTCTGCTCGCCTCAGGTCGCCCAAATGTTGGCTCCATCAGTTGTAACCGTGAAGCGTTTACACAAGGGCAAATATTGGCATCATAGCTTCGCACTCTGTTGCTTGGTCCCCCTTTTCAGCGTTGTCCTTTTTACATCATGTCCCGTCTTCGGTTACACCCCCCCCCCCCCCCCCCCCCCCCCCCCCGCCCCCTCCCCAGCCTCTTGCTGTGAGGTGCATATGTGAACACATAACTCTGAGAGACATTTTCAGGATATGTGAAAATGCTAAGCATGTGAAACTGTCGAGAAAAGGGACGACACCACTACAGGCTTTTCAGAAGTCTCAGAGAAAGGAGCCTATTTGATTTATTCCTTCTGTCAACGTTTTTCTAATAAGTTAATGATCGCATTCTCTTGTTTCAAGTCTTCTTTGAAACAGCAATATGTTGATTTAGTTAACCGTGGTCCCATAATGAGTAAAATAGACGGCAAAGTGGGGAATGTTTCAGGATGTGGATGCTTTGCGATTTCTTCTTGAACTGTCAACCAGTAAAGAGAACAAAATGTGAATCCAACCAAAGATCCAAAGTCGATTTTTTTTCTTCCAAAAATCTAGGACTAGTTTGCCGAGATACTGGAACTCGGTCTTCAAAGTCCACAGTGTGTGGGTTTTAAACAAAAACTAAAGTTGTTATTTTGATCAGTTTTAAATTTTTATTCATGAAAGTTTTATCGACACTCAGATTCTAGTGAGATTCTAAAGTCTTACACTGTATGCGTGTGTTACTGCAGAGACTTTAAAGCGATGCTGTTGTGTGTGTGTGTGTCCGAGAATATAGATTAAATTATCTCAATGCACCTCTTAACGTATGTCCTGCCCTGCCTGTGGTCACAGTGCATTCTCCATGGTAGCCGCCTATAAATCAAGAAAATGGCTCCTTTTGTATGTTCATTAATAGGCACAACATGCGTCCATACAAAAGCCCAACTATTCTTTGAATGGACTTTGATTGAAAGCCGGCCTTTTTAACAGCAGCATTCTTATTCTTGCCCTGTAGCAGCTTGTCTAGCTGTCCAGCCTCTTATTTATTACCCCTTGAAGATGAGACAATGAAAAAGCAGTTCTCAGAGCCGTGTTTGCATTGAGAGGCCCGCAGCACAAAGCAGCCGCAGAGCATCTCATTGTTCCGCAGCACCGGCAGAGATGCGGCTCGCTTCAAAGATGGTGGAGGTGGGTGGTACGGGAGTGGAGGAGGGGGGGGGGATCCCAAACTATCCATGTGGGGTTGATTTCATCACAGGAAGGGATGTGTGTGGTGTGGTGCCGGGGGGGGGGGGAGGAGGAGAGTGGGGGCGGAGCTAGAGAACCGGGAGTCAAACATGGGCCAATGTGAACTTCCCAGGGCTAAATTTGGTTCCCATCTATAGGAAGCTTTACTGAGCTCAGGTTTGTGCCCTGCAGAGGATGCAAACACTTTGAAATGTGGCCGAGGCTCAAGATTTAGATCACATGAAGTATATCCTGCAACTGAGGTTTTTATAAGAGTCTTATGCAGCGATGCAAATAGAGCTCCGATAGATGCAGCAAAAGTGGCGAGCAAAGTCCAGTTTTCACACTGTTTCCCTCCATTTGATCTGGACCCTGAAAGGCGGAGGAAAAATGAGTGGTGTTCCTAAGCTACACACAAAGAATCCATTTACTGTGGGTGTGTGAGAGATGTGTGAATGAACCTGCAATTATAAGGCATGGAGCCCAAGTCTGCAGTCAGAGATAAGTTGGACGGGTGTTTGCTCTCATTCATGGAGAGCCAATGAGCTTCACTCAGCTAAATGTGCGACAGATACTCCACAACATGCAGCACTGCTCTGAAATACACACAGAGGAAATAGTCACACAGTCACAACATGTTTTTAATTTGAAGGTAGGGCTCTCTTACATTCTTAGAAAGGATGCAGGTTGAATATGAATCAGGTGAGGAGAAGTTTCAGATCATCCCAACTCCTCTTCATGGTTGTAGCCATTCCCCCCCCCCAATAGCTATAATAAAATGGATTTCTCCAATTTATTCCAGAGATGTGTGAACATGGCACCACTGCTGAAGAAGAAACAACTCCCAGACATTGATTCAATTGAGAAATATGATTGTTTATTATTTTAATCGTGTTTAAAGCAGTCTTTGACCACGGAAAAAGGAGGTTTTAACATTTTTTCTTTCTTTGAAAAATGTAGAAAAAATGCACTGATGGGTCTTAGAGTTAATTAATATCTCTTCTCTGACGATAACAAAGTGCGCTGATAAACTGGAACCCTTGATCCAATAGTTTTTTAAAATTACATTCTGCTTGTTGATACAACAAAATAAAAAGGCAGATTACTTCGGCTTTGTTAAAATTGTTTTCAGAGTCCATGTTCGAATGACTTTGAGGGCGCAGACGGCCTATAGCTGTTAGGTTGCGCCCCATGTACGCTGGCTATAGTCCTCCTAAAGTACAGTATAGTCCTTCCAAGCAGGCGACCCTGATTCAAGTCTGTCCCTATGGCTCCTTTCCCGCATGTCATTCCCCTGTTTCTTACTCGATCCCCTGTTTCCTACTCGATCCATTGTCTTATCGAATAAAAGCAAAAGACACAAAAAAGGCATTTCTGTAGGATGATCCACTTTGATCATTCTACCGTTTTGCATTTCAGAGTTAATCCCCTTGATATAATTACAGTCCAAGACGCCACAAATAGATTCCATAAGTACCATGACATTCTCATGGATAGAGATTATGTCAAAACGTATGAAATTTCATCCAAGTTGTGACATACCATTTTGCAAATCCAGATTTTCATTTGAACATTGATTCCATTTATGCTTTTATCTGCCAACAAAAAAAAAGAGTCTTTAATACATTAAACATGCAAATAAATGCATTATGAACATAAATGAAGACTAACTGATTTTGAAAAATGAACATTTCATAGCTAGTGCATCTCAACTCCCTCCTAAATAGCAACTCAATTTTTTTATTTCTCTTAATTTTGTGGCAATGCTCGGGCCTCTTGCTGAACTGTAAAAATGTTTCTCTATGTATTTTTTGTAATTTACTCTCAATGAGAGAGGGAATATGTTGTAAACCAACCAAACCAATCCTGCATGATTTTAGAATTTTTTGTAAATCCAGGTTTAGATTGATTTAATTTCTAAGAATTTAATTTCTATGCAAAAACATCAACCCTCTGTATGCTAACTTTGGGAATGATTGTTGATATTGTACCTCATCATATGGTCAGGTCACACTTGGTTCCCACAGACACCGTGAGTCCTGCTATCAGTGCCGTGATCCGTCACGCTGTGGTGTACACACTGAGCGGTTGTGTTTGTTGTGTGTCTGCCTCTGTCCAGGCCTCTGTGTAGCCACAGGGCTAAATTTAGCCTCCGGTCACAACGTAGCAGCTAGCTCATCAATTACATTAGCCTGAGCACACTCAGCTTGTGGTTGGATGCTGGTTGGTATGTTGGATTCTTGCAGAGATAAGTTATAGCATTATCAGAGCGAAAGAGGCGTCACATGGAAGCAGCTGTCTTCAATGTCTCCATTTGGTTCTTGGCTTTAGGTTCCCGGGCTCCACCAGCACACACAGCCGTGAACAGATCCCTCTAATCGAGTGAGTTTGTCTTGGGGGAAGGCCAGCAGACTGTGGAGCCTTTCTGTTTCTGGTGGAGAGCGTGAACAAAAGGTTGTTTATGTGTGAAGGCTGTTCTCTCATACAGGGAGCCGGGTTGGCTGTGTGTGTTTGTGCCGATGCAGGCAGGCTGGCTTTGAAAGGCGCTAAGCCACATACTCCTGAGGTTCTGCGGAGCGGCTGTTGCGGCGGCGGCTGCAGCGCTGTAGAGCTCCACGACTGATTAACAACCGCTGGATGTATGGAGTGGAAAACAGACAAAAGACAGACAGAGAACAAACGGCTCAGAGACAGATGGATGCTTTCACTCACAGAATCATTGTTCCACACTGGTTCAGCATCATTTAGAAAAAAAAAAAAAAAAAAAGGCATGAATACATTTCAATGAGTAACGGCATGCAAGGAAACAGAACACCAAGGGATGATATGGTGCACGTGGATTTTTCATAGTTTTTAAACATCAGTATGATCTCACAAAGGGAGAACCTTCCCCGAACAGTCAAGCTATTTTCTATCTGTAGAGATAATAAGTCCCTTCATCCCCTCTCTGAAGGACTCCTGATGCCTCAGGCAGAAGACTTGACCCTGTGCCCTGAGCCCGCTCATGAAGGAGAGACCTCTAACAGAGAATCTATGAGGCTGTCCCTAGATGTTTGGAAGGAGCCACAACAACCAGATTTAGTTTCCCTGTTTTCATAGCGAGAAAATTTGGATTAGAAATGTGGCCGTAACAACACGACCATTAATCCTTAGGTTTGGTTTCATCTCGCTTGTGGATACCCAGGACATGAAGCTTTTTGGGCTGGATGGAAACCTCTAAATTTAAAACTTTCATGTTAAGATGTTTACGAGGTGAAAATAATACATCAGACTCAATAACAGTTTGAATGTGGCGTTTTTCCCAGAGCTTTTTGTGGCGAGAGCGGTCTGCGAAGAACTGTAGTGATTGAGGTTGAAAGAATGGAAAGAAAACTAAACAGCAGATTCCACAGCGTCTGTGAGCGCAGCGTTCCTTCTCCAGCGGCGCACACACTTACTGCGCTGGAGACGGACTGTGGTACATGTTTCGGAAAAAACGAGCAATGCCTAGAGAGGGTGCGATCAGCTTGAGAGAGTGTGGCGTGAATGAAACGCGGTGCAAACAGATTCTGTGAAATCTGTCGTAAGTATGCCAGAAACAAAAGTAGTCTGTGTATAGACACTAAAGAAAAGAAGTAGACGTAGCCACCATGACATCTCCCATTGGTTTGTGGACTTTCATTTGATTGATTGAATATGACATATTGGATGAAATCTTAGTTTTCAGAAAAAGATGTGATGATAAGTACTGGACATTCATGAGGTCAAGTTCTGTGTCTGAATTTGCTTTGGATGGACAGCAGACAGCTAATAGCAGCTACCTGTCATCCGAAACAGAACTCTAAAGCTAGGTATACTGCGGGCCGACTGTCGGTAGTATGTGATGGTCAAGGCTGTCAGAGAGAGTCGGTGGTTTTGGTCGGAGTGGTGTGAGTATTTGGCAGATTCAACATGTTTGAACTTCTATTGGAAGCTTTTCCATTCTTCCTAACTCCGATATTTCCAGCATTTTTCTTCTTCTGGGAAACAACCAAAGTACTGTTCACTCTGCCATCAAAGTGGAAACGTTCTTTGAGAGAGAATCAGAAAAAAAAAAAAAAGAAGGAAAATAAAGATGTACATAGCTGACAACAGAGATTCCAATTTGACCTTTCTATCACTCAACCCTCCCTCAGTACATTTTCATTGCACTTGAAAATGAAGTAAGCTGTTCGGTAGAGTAGAAAATGTTCATTGCAGCTTGTAAACACAACGTTCAAACTGGGCCCCTCCTCCTGGGCTCAATAAGCACACGGCCACTGCAGGACTTAGCGTGTATGTTTACTGCTCGTACCTACACTGCAAGCTACCTGATGATATTACATTTATTTTAATGGAAAAGCTGATCATTTAGCACGCTATAGCACAAACTAAACGCTGCTGTTTGGCCCGTGCCTGTCTTGCGTCTGCTAAGTGAATTGTAGAATTGTATAAACTCCGAGTTCGCTGGTAAAAGCCAACCTAAGGTCCACCCTCGTTTTGGAGCAAGCTTTGTTCGCTCTGAGTTCTGCCTCACTATGATTACATTTTCTCTTCTTTGCTTTACGTTTGCATCGGTCATTCTTGTCGGATTAAGTGCCATCCAATCACTGAATTGTATCCACTCCCAAACCCACTTGTGCACACCAGAGTCCCCACCCAGAAATGCCCAGAGTCAAACAAAAAAAAAAAAAAAAACATGAAAATCCAGGAAGAGGACAGGGTCTCTGCAGACACAGTCCCCACCACACATGTATGGAGGCCCATAAGTGATGATCGAGCGATGATGAAAGCGCTTTGGCAGCCTGGATTCACAGTTTGATATCAGGTCAAATACACAGTTCTAGTTTAGCCTGTTGGATGAGACATTTGTTTGTTTAAATGTTTAAAACTCTACACCCAAAATGTTATTTTGATCAGAAGCATTAACATTAACCAGTACCTTAAAGGAACTGAGGATTTGTAGGTAAGACACTGAGCCTGAGAGGAGCAGAAGGAGCAGAGGGAAAGGTTCAGAGTAGAGGTGGGGGTTTGGGGATGTTAGCCATCCTCTGGGCAGGCTCTAGTCCGGGTCACTGTTGGCCCTCAGGAAGGCCCTTCTGCATTCTTGTCCTCTGGGTGACCCTTCCTCTGGGGCCGCGAGACGTATTGGAGTAATCAGCTCCTGTCAGCACCTTGGTTATGCTGCATGGACTCAATCCAATAGATGAGAATGGGACGTGTAATAGCACCTGATGAAAAGTAAGTTTGTTTGCACAGAAAATAGTCCCTCCGACTTTTTTCCTTTTTGTCCAGGTTTCCGTTCCTGCTCTGGGTTTTTCTTTTCTCCCCATATCGCTCTGTTTGTATCACAAACGAGCGTCTGTCCAGGGGAGGGAGGAGGGAGGAAACCCAAACTAGTTATCAGTGCAAAACAAGCCTTTATATGCTGTTGTTAAATATTGATATCAAATTAAAAAATAATAAAGCAATATGATGAGGGTTTAGACAGATGAATATTCTTATAAAGAGAAATGTTAATGGAGCTAGAAAACAGAACTACAGTGTTTTTTGGGTAACGTACTGGAGACATATCGTCCCTGGTGCTGGCATATTGAGAAGAATATTACCCAACTGCTTAAAACATCAATTATATATAAGAGGTGGACAAAGCTATCACCCATTGGTTGGGCAAACAAATCTTCCCTGGTGCCACCATCAGACCAACCTTTCACATTTGAATATCTTAAAATGGTTTATTTAAATATATGCAAACGGCACATATGACGTTGTCATTTTGACGCACAGGTTTAGCTGCGTGCAAGCCGTGCAATCTTTTTGTGAATCAGGCCCCTAATCTTCAGTTTTCAACTATTGGATTCCCCCCCTGCTGGCCATTACTAAGAATGCAGGTTTAAGGGTCTTCTTTGTTGCTTCTCTTTTGAAAACGTCAACCACTTTCACACAGGGCGGGCCCGGTTCTGCGAGGGTGCAAAAGAATGCATTGCACCCTCATTTTAAATTTCTGCCCTCGTCCAATGAATGGATGCAAAAAAAAAAAGAAAGATTTTTATAATGGGTGTAATCAGGGTTTTCAAATCAGTGTCATGGTTAACAGTGACTCATATTATCACATCCATGATCTGATGGTCATGACAAGTGCACGTGACCTCTCCGTTCACCAGTGACAACATGCGGGACCATTAACACCTACACTACTTTTCACTGAAGCTGTACCCCCTTTAATCTTAGATTGCTCCCTAAATCATTCACAGGGCCCGACCCAGTGTGTGGCTTGAGTTCCTGTAAGGGTTAACTGTACACCATTGCATGGGCCTACAAAGCGCTGTGGGTCTTGAGCACATGACTCTGTTACCCCCTTGGTTGAGGATTAATGAATTCTGTTACTAAATTTAGCAAAACAGCGAAGACATTTAAGTCGTGTTTTAGTACACTGAATTGTTTTTGATTGACTAATCGACAAGAGATGCTCACATTTGGTTTAACAATGTTCATGTAAAGAATGATGTATAAAGATAAGAAGAAGAAGCTGAGACAGACTTGGCTTTGTGTTCATGGTGTGTGTTGCTATTGTGCTGTTTGGAGTCCTCCTCATCAGACTCATGGGGAGAAAACAGCAGAAAAACGGCGCATGGATGAAATGTATTGATTTTTCTGGCACCGCCCTGCTTAGATTAAGAAATGCCAATACGAGGATTCCACCCCGACTCTCTGGTTCATGTCGAGTTCACTTGTCATTTTCTATAATTCTGATAAAATCAAGATGCTTAGCTGGTGATGTAGTTAGCCATGCTGGGCCGCCCTGGGGCTTTCTGATTGAATTAGACGTCTGTGTTCCGCCATTTGGTACCAGTCTGAAGTATTCCCAACACTTAATGGGGGCAGAAGTTATTTACTGTTTTCAGAGACGGGATTAAAAAGAAAGACAATGCAGCTGTTCATAAATTTAGCAATTAGGTGTCTGTCAGCCTTCTTACAGCTAATGTAAGTGTTTACATTTTCCTAACAAGCCTGGCTGCCTGTGTGTGTACTCTGTGCACACATACATCCGCAGATTTCAGATGGGATTTAGAGTCTTAAGCAATTGCATTCCTGTTTACTTACATTGCTGCTCCAACCATTACTGTTTTGGTCTGTTGTTGTTTGTCTGATACACTGATGTCAGGGGAAATGGCTTTTTGATCCTCTGTGTGTCCTGCACATCTGGCAGACTTTTCATTAAGGTTACTTATCTCTCTCAACCAGTACTGGGAATATGTCACTTAAAGGTGCATTGTGGTCATTTTCAAAGAAAACTTTCAAAAAGGAATTTTAAATACTCAATGGTGAGCAAAAATGTTCTTTTCTATTGAACTTAATCATATTATCTACCTACTTAAATAGTTTTAAATAGACAGCGTGGGTCCATTAGTGTGAGACCGCACTGAAAATCTCTGATATTTTACATAAACATGTTAATAATATGAGAGCATTGGAAGTATTAACACCAGAAGGGATGTCGTGAAAAATATAAAAGAAATGTTTTAAGGCAGGCTTGGTAATTTTCTCCAGATTCACTTTTTAAGATTTTGGTTGAAATTGTCTTTAGGTCCTGACAGACGTTAATAACTCATGTTCTCTGAAATAAGGAACAAAGAAAATCTGTCATCTGTAGCAGTTTGTAAGTCTGTAAAAACTTTGACCAATGTCTGCCACGAGGTACCAATCTGATGAACCAATCAGGCGCCTCCCTGTCTCCCTGCTCGCTCTCTACCCCTTTGCCTGCTCTAGCTCTCACTCAAAGCACGTCAACGATGACGGAGTTCATACTGTGAGTTTACTTACCGCTGAATGAGACACGAGACGACGTAGTTTCTACACAATGCAAGCGATGAGCTGAGGTCCGCGCCTGGACCAATGACGCACGAGCATGTAAGTGAGAGGCGTGACTTTTGAGGGCACACAGAGGGGAGAGGGTGGGTGCAGACCGACCCTACCTTTTAAGATACTGCACTATTTGTAGGTCAGCAATCAGTAAGCAAATAAGTTTAAATAAAAATAAAAATAAACTCTTGTAAAAAAGATTTAAATGTCTTTAAGCTGTATCTTTTCTTCACTGAAGCATCGTTTCAACGTCCTTTTTAGATGACAAAATGATGATCAGGTGGATATAATGCACTTGACAGGTTCATTAATCTCTATTCACTGATTCTGCATAAAAATATAAAACCAGGCTAACCATGTCCTAACTCAATCATTGTACCTAATGCAAAGACTTGGGATTGTTTTCAGTCTTATCTCATGCTCACTAAGGGAGTAAATTAGCCTCATTATCTGAAATGTGGAAATCTTTCATGCAGCTATCTGCAGAAAACTGAATTAGCTGAAATTAAAACCATGAACTGGGAAGTTCCCAGGCAAACGATGAATATTACAAGTGCTTCATTTGAAGCACAAGCAAGTTACTTGATCATATTGTCCTTGCATTACACCATGGGGTTCTATATGTGTGTGTGTGAGTGTGTGCAGATGTGTGTGTGTCCATGTTTGTGATGGCCATCAATAGAAAGAGAGTGGAGGGAGAGATTAGGCAACTTTGTGCGTTAATCCCTGTGAAATCACGGGCCCCGGGGTGAGGTGGGGAGATAGGCGAGTGCCTCTCTGATCAGACGGGCTGTGGCTCACCATGTGAAGCCGCGTGAATGCCCGGTAATCCCTCCCAGAGCCACAGAGAAGCCCGGCTGACTGATGGGCAGCAAACACCGAGCTGCTGCCTCTGAAACTCTTCATCGCGGCGGGGGAAGGGGGAGACTGGGGGGCGGGTTAAGGAGGTGAGGGCCGAGGTGATGTTTAGTGGGGAGAGCTGAGGAGAAAGTTGATTCCACTGTCAGATAAGCAGCGCGTTCACAGCGGTGAGTCTTTGGTCAAAGGATTGAGGATAAAGTATAATTAGATTTAAAAAGAGGTAAGGATTGGTTTCACTTCTTGAGTTATCATTAACTCTGTTTTTAATGTGTCCACTAGTTGCACTGACAGAAATAACCATGCGACAAAGAAGCCTTGATATCTGTTTTTTAAACTACACTAGCGTCACAAGATGCCCCCCAAATGATGGTTATCACCCAAAGAAACGTAATATTCTTCAGACTGAATGTGATATAGGGCTTTTTTTGTAGTATCATATCACTGTTAGACTGTTTGATAAGAGATGGTTGGTCGTCTCTCAACCGGAAGGTTGGGGGTTCGATCCCCAGTTCCTGCAGCTACATGTACGATGTGTCCGTACACATCCCCCAAAAATGCTCCTGCTGCTTCGTCGGCGGCGTATGAATGGGATTAGTTTATACTGATGGTCACTTTACACAGCGGCCTCTACCATCAGTGTGTGAATGTGTAGGTGTGACCTGCGGTGTAAAAGCGCTTTGAGTAGTCGGAAGACCAGAAAAGAAATATACAAGCTCAAGTCCATTTACCATTTGACAAAATAAAAGATTCTACATACTTAAAAAAAAAAAAAAAACCTCTGCAGAGTGAAAACAACAAAATTGTCTAATACTGATAAAATCTTTATACTACAGTAATTACCCTGGTACAATATAGAGAATAAAAACACACACACACACTTCTGTACATGCATGGTGTGACACACACACAAACACCCACAGGTTTGATTGGAAATGAAAAAGATTCGTCAGTCAGTGTTTTCCAAGAGACGGAAAAGTAAACAATGGAGGCAGTCACATTAAGACACTTAGACAGAAGTGTAATTACTGCTCCTCCATCGACCCAAATCTCCAGCAGGGGACCCATCTCTGAGGGTGCTCAGGCTGTTAGCGCCAAATGAGCTCACTTTATTGCCTTCTAGTTTGTAATGGGTCTCTCTTCCATACCTCTGGCCAGCGGTGTTCGTCTCTAACCAATCACAATCAGCGCTCACAGTCAATGTTTATTAGCTTTTGTCTTGTACAGAGCAGACAATAATGCACGATTGACTTGCGGTGCCTCGTCATGACAGTGGGAGGCTGTAGGTTATAACTTATAACTGCATAGTTCAGTCTCCAGCTGTGCAGCTAAGAGGTGGAGGAAGTTTATTACATCTGTCGATCCAAACAGTTGTTTGTTGTTGCTTTGTAGCTGTTTCATTTTCTGGTCAAACGTCTAAAAACTGCAGGTCATCAATGTTTAAGACAGTAAAAAGGAGTTTACTCTGAGAGTTAAAAATTAAAGTATGTCCCACACTGAAGTGATTTCAATAAAGAAAGTTCACTTCACAGATTTAGATGAAGTAGTTCATGTTCATAGTTCATGATTTTCCCAAGAGGGAGAAGATAGAAGAAGATATTTTTATTAATCCCCGAGGTGAAATTATTTTTTTTCACTCTGTTGTTAGGACATGCTGCACACACAGGCTGAAATACACAGGAATACCCAAACATGATCTTTTGGACATGCACTACTGGAGAGATGCCAGAGTGAGGGGCTTCACATGAAAAAAGTCGAGGGTTTGGTGTCTTGCTCAAGGGCACCTTGGCAGTGCCCAGGAAGTGAGCTGGCACCTCTTCAGCTACCAGACCAATTTACAAACTTGTTCCGCAGCGGGGCTAAAACCCTCTGTCTGTACAGATTGAGCTTCTGCCACCCGTATATTTTAAATCAAGTTCATGGTCCCAAAAAGTGAACTAGTTCACTTACTTATTTTTTGTTCCTGCTGCAACATTTAAGCTGGCAAGCAAGTGGTGGCGCTTGATGACATACAACAGCGCGCAATGCAAGCGAGCTACAACATCTGCTCGATTCCATTATTTCCTGTTAGAGTATCCTAAAAGCCTGCGAGCGACAGAGCGTAAAGCAACTCAGTCGTCAGTACATGCTTGTGTCACCTTTAGCAGAAAAAAGATGAGTGACAGCGCCGAGACACATGGTTACCTACTGTACTGTAAACAACATTTTGGAGCTTTGGGGACCGACCGGCTGACCAAACTGACTTCCTGACGAGTTTGTGGTGTAAACAGGCAGCTGTTTCAGGTTTAGTCAAACTAGATATATATATATATTTTTAATAGAGAGCTGCAGAGTCCAAAAAGCAAGAAGAAGTTGATTGTTGACCGAGGATGTGTGGTACAAACATACATTGATTTCACGTTGAACATGCTGTCTAGTAATCAAGTAAGAGTGCTTCCGACTATGTAGGAATTCCATACAGTACTGCATTTTATATATTTATGAAGACACAATGATGCATCACCAACACCAAGACTGTATTTACAGCATGTTGCATCAGTCCATTTCTGCCTAGTGTACATGCTGCAAGTACTAAAACCCTCCAGATCAGATGTGTGCATCAAATCATGTCTCACAATATCTACCATGAGCCGACATTGTGTTCGTCAGGATTCTTGTTCTGACGCTATGAAAACAGTTTATGTTTGAAAAAGAGGTTTACAAAACCACCTTTCAACCCCCGAGAGCTTCAGCGTGCTTCGGTCAGTCAACGTTTACGCCACTTGACAATGATGAAGTCGATGAGGGGAAACAGCTGTCAATAACAGATCCAGCGAAAGCATTGAGTGTGTGTTTTATTATTGTTGAAATGCAGTATTGTCTCTGAGCGCTGTGCTGAGCGAGAAGGAAGGGGACACCGAGAGCCGGTCTCAGGGGTCAGGAGGTCACGGGGAGCGGGTGACCTACAGGAGCACAGCCGACTTCCTGTGTTGTTATCAGAAGCAGACTTAACCAAACACCGACACACAATCAGTGGAAAGAGCTCACAGAGCAGTGTGCTGACACTCTGAACCACTTCGCTACAAACTGTTTCATAAAATCACGAGAGTGTTGCTGAAGACGACGCATGCTCCACGTGATCGAACTATTTGGAGGTATTAGTCAGACTCAAGCTAACAGGGAAGTTTGATGATGTGAACATAGTCAACACCCAATAGGAGCCCTCTCTCTCCAGCACGAGCAAGGAGGGACTCATGGGATGGCTTACGTCACTGTGTCCTATCTGAATGTGATTCCATAATTAGATGCCGATCTCAATCCTGACAATGATATAGCCTCATGGAGAAATGGTGAACTTTTCAGGGCTTCTAATGTAGCCAGCAGTTAGCTACAAAGGACTGCCAACCAAGACTTCCTTTGCCGTGCATTAGCCTTCTTTTTGCCTTTGTTTACAGTTTGACTTTGAATTTGAAATAAACACAAGACACTTGTGCTCTAATGACATGATCAGTGCTCATTGATGACCCCCCCCCCCCCCCCCCCGATACCCTGGCTATTAATGGCCACCGCAACCAAAGCAGCATTTCCACCTTCAACAGACCCAGGTTCCATTTATGCGAGGTAGCCAGCTTGTGACAATGCCCCTCATTGGATCAGGCTGATGACTATTGCAGCTTGAGAAGTGAGCGGGTAGCTGGCATGAAAAACAACATCTAAGACGTTTAGTCTCTCTTGCATGCGGTTGTCTTTTTAAATACAACAATTAAAGCGAAATCATCATTAGATGGGATTGCATGAAAGTTACTTGGGTTCCATCCTTTTCCGATTTACACACAAACTGTTTTCCCGTACACGGCCAATGTGCATGAAACAAAAAAGCGGGTGATGCTACCGAGACTACAAAGAGAGGCAAGAACGCCGCAGATACAAAAACTGAAAGTTCAAAGCTCATACCAGCAAACACATGAACGAGCACTGCCTCACATGCGGTGCAGGGTGAGTCGACAAGAGAGAGTTTGGAGACAGCTGTAGTGTAGCCAGAGCATCACTGTTCCTTTCACACTTTAAACAATGAAGAGGTCACAGATTATGTAACGTATGTGCTGCTAAGTGTCAACAGAGGGTACTGTTACCTCCAGGGTGTTCTTTGGATTAGACAACACTCTAGTGAGATCATGTCCCTCTTTAGTTCTGGTTTTTGCCCTTTTTCATGATTGCAAAGGTTTTCTGAAAGTTGAAGTCATTCTGTATTTTCAGGAAACTTAGTCACAGTTAGTTGTGAAGCCTCCCATACACACCCGACTTGAACCGCACATTCTCACTGTCCTCATACCTCAATGTCAAACTACTTCCTGATTGTGTGTATCCTTCCCGTTCTCTTTCCCTGATGGGAACACTGACTTTTCTTACTCTGTATGCAGATGCATAGTTTTTAAAAATGTGTTCATTTCACAAACATTCTGCAGACTTTTCTTTGTCGAACTGAGGATATGTTTAGTTCTGCGGCAACAGATGCTGTATATATTTCATGAAAAACAAAATACAGGTAGGGGAGGGATGCATCTTTTTCATCCTTTTGGGTTTGTTTGGTTTGTGATTTTTTTTTTTTTTTTTTAGTATAAAGCATCCCGGTGTTTTTGAGCCTTTTCAGACTCACTGCCTTGTTCTGGCTGCAGCTTTGTTCAGTCAGCCTCCATAGGAGGAGACGCTCTTTGAACGGTGGAGCCAGACCAGAATAAAACAACACTTTAGAAAACATTTTTTTCTTTCTTGTTCACTTTTTCGTTGACAGTTTTAGGGGTTAATATTGCACAGCTGCTCTTAACAAGCACTCCACCTATGGCAGATGAGTTCTTAATTTTTTGTTGTTGACAAGTTTTGATTTTGTTGCTGCATAAAGGAGTGACTGCTTGTAGTGACAATATGAATCAATGTTTTAATCCAACCTGATAGGAACAGGCTGTTAATCCTCCTGCCTGCTCACACCTCTGCATTCGCTCTACATGAATGGAAAATAAACATTTTAAAACCCCTCAAATCTGCAAAAAAAATATCCCCTGGCAATACATTTGTTATAAGATAAACTATTTCTGTAAAGCAAAGGTATCTAAATCCATAAATTCTCGCTTACTGTTTGAATAGGAAGATTTTATACTAATGATGCGGTGGGAAATTAATCCTAATCTTCAATTTCACTCTGCGTATCATGTTGCTACACAAAGGCATGATACACAACCCAAGTGGAAAATATATTTCTTTCTGCCATGCAGCTTCAATTAAATTACCAATAGGCTAAGTGCAAGTGTAACTAAATATAGCTGTTTGAACGTTGTTTGACCCACAGAGGAATTGTGAGCACCAAATTCAGCTGGGCTCATAAATATAAAATGAAATAAAAGGATTCTAGTGGAGAAGAAATGGAATTTCAAGTGTACCTGAAAGCTGCAGATTTTGGTAAGTTATCCACTTTCAGCTCATTTTGCAGCTCAGTTACAGACGGAGTGAAAATAGCAGCCGCTGCATGTGTGTCGTCCTCGAAGCTGTCAGGCTTTACCCGGCCTTATTAAATGATCAGCTACGCTGTGTATTGTCACAGCCTGGTGAGTTTTGGCAGCAGCGACCATGAGCTGCGGAGCACTGATGCCAAAAAGCGGCTTATCTTGATGGATGGGTTCATTATCACCTTCTAATTACAGGTGGATTTTCAGGTGTATTCATTACCTGCGCTGACCGGGGTTGTTTGGTTGTGTGTGTGTGTGTGTGTGTTAAGAGAGTACAGGGGTTACTGTTACACCGGCTGAACTGTAGGGGGTCAGCTGGTGTGTGTTAGGGGGAGGGAGGGGGGGGGGGTCCTGGGGTTCCTGTTTCAGCTCTGCTGTAGACTCGCTGCAATATTCATGAGCTCCGTGGGGATCGGTGTGCCGTGCAGCGCTCAGGCCGCCTCTCACTCTCAAACTGCCGTCTTTACCCCGTCATACACCATCACAGGAGTGAGTGTGCATCCGGCTCTGAGCATACTGATCAGCTGTGACTGCTCTATATCAAAACTATACTCACTATATGAGGCCCAAACTGTCTCTAAACGTTTTACATACAGCTTTCATTAGCCTTTTTTACACATGAACTTCTGAAAATTGGGCTTTTATTTTAGGGCAGATAGATAGAGATATGACAGTGGATAGAGTCAGAACTAGGGAGAGAGAGAGTGGTGAATGACATGTGGGACAGGAGCGACAGGTCGAATTCAGACCTGGGCCGCTAGTCTGCATGCGCACACCACCACTAACCAGCGCCCCAAGTTTAAGATCATTTTAAGCAAAACATGTTTAAAGATCATCAGGCTGAAACGGCACAGAAATGGCTATAGTAACTCATTTCACTTGTCCTCTTCAACAGCTTACACGATGCGTATTTTGATAAAGTAAACATATCGTTCAGACCACTGGTTGTGTCATTTAGCAATAAAAATCAGTGCGAGCTGAGAGCTTACTTTTTGGAGACTAATTTCCATCAGGCTTTTGCTCGTGCAAATAAACCCAGTTAGTGTATTTTTTTTTTTTTTTAAACTGATGAACAAGTTAAAGCTTCATCAGCTTCAAATATGGCGTTGTGGCTGTCACCATCCTCATTTTTTGGTGCCAGAAAATACTATATTTAAACTGAAGGTTGGATATGAGGAGGAGGGAGGGGTTAGCAATTCATGCTAACATGTGAAGTAGCTTAGAAAGCAAAGTGCAATGAATGTAACTATGGTAATAATTAGGAGATTTATCTTTAACAAGCGAACAAAAACTGCCTTAAACAACCTGTGAGTTGCAGGTAAAAAGTGAAAGTGGTAGCCACACCCCAAAACAATAAACTTTAACTAAAAACTAAGAGAGATTTTGTAAATACAGAACAAAAAGTTGTGCATATTTTATGTTTAGTTTTTTTTCATTCTTTGATAAAGTGTCTTTTAAATCAAACTCTCATGCGGACTCGAATTACTGTTATACCATCAGTCAGCTGAAAAAATAATGTACCAAACTTTTAACCTGTATTCAAAAGGTAAGAAGATTAAATCCTGTATTACTTCGTGATAGTTAGCGTTATGACAACATGATGTCATAATAATGAAGTGCAGTCTGTGTTGGAGGTTTCATGTTAACAGAGCAGCTGTTGACTTTATTATATCATTGATGTAATCTGTGATTAATGCCTCTTACTGTAAGTGAATTATTTGATTGTGAATCAGCCTGTATTGCAAACAAACAAAAAGAGGAACTGATATAATGGACAGGACTGTATGTGACTTTCAGTTCATGGAGTTTAAACTCCAAAATAATGAGTCATTAGAAACTCCTGCTGTTGCAACACCAGCGTGCAGCACAAACAGCACGATGAGCCAGGAGGTTTCACAACACTATCATCGCTTTGTCCTGCTACATCAGCGAAGGGAGCTGCCAAGTTTCACACTTGAGATATTACAGCTGAATGCAAACCTTCATACAAAAGCTTGATTATCTATACTTTACTATGGCAGGAGTGTTCCCAGTCTTTTTCTGGCCTTTTTGCCGTTATTAGATAGGACAGCTGAAGCGAGACAGGAAATGTCAGGAGGAGAGAGAGTGGGGGATGACATGCAGAAAAGGGCCGAGGTCCGACTCGAACCCACAGCCGCAGCGACGGGGGCTATAGCCTCTGTACATGGGGAACGCAACCCAACCGCTAGGCCATTGGCGCTCCATTAAAGGCGTGTTTAAAGCGATGAAATCCTTCTAATGGCAGTTATCGCCTGTAGCTCTGAAGAGGTAGGTTAGGTGTCTGAATTTTCAAATAATGAAAATACAACAGTGAATATGTTTGTGGATGTAACAGGATGTTAATATAACCATTCAACCTTTATTTAACTCTCAAGCAATCATTTAGGGCATTCCCTGATTCTCAAGGATGCCGAGAGGGCACCAAAAGAAGAGATGCGCACAGAGAGAAAAAATGACAATAAGATATAATATGAAGAAGACGTGTACTTCATTTTCTGTCGACATTTGAAAAAGACCAAAAAACATAAAGCCCACAAATGCTTTTAAAAAGTTCAATGAACAAACTCAAATCAGTGCATTTCATTTGTTTTCATGTCTATAATTGATTTTCTAACAACTTGGAACGGAATAAAGCGACCCTTTACGTTACAGTTCAAGCTTTAGGAGGAGAAACTGTCGTCTTTATCTGATCGTAGCAGAGGAAGAGCAGCAACTCCCATGCTGTGCGAGGTTGAATGACTTCCTTTATTTGTCTGATTATTTAAATGTTACACTGTAACAGCTGTTTCTGATAAAAAATAAAAAATAATTTATATATATATATATATATATATATATAAACTTTAATAATCCCAGAAGGGAAATTCAGGTTTTAATTTAGTTTTTGAGGGACACACACAGGCCTGAAATACACACATGTACATACTGGACCTTTGGACATACATTAATGGTGAGATGTCAGAGACACAGTGAGCGCACCAGGGCTGTTCGGGGTTCTTGCCTTTGCCCAAGGGCAGTGAAGTGGACTGACATCTCTCCAGCAACCATTCCATACTTTGGAAGACTTGAACCGGCGACCCTGCAGTTCCCAACCCAAGTCCCAACAGACTGAGCTCCTGCTGCTGCATTTACCCTGAAAGATTTCTTTGCCTTCTTTACAGTCTGTGTCCCCGCTGCCAACTCATAATATCTTGCCATATGGTGGAGTGATTCCAAAACATTTGGCACCTTTTTGTCATTTCGACACAAAACATGTCACCATGTCTTTAAATTTAACAACACAGAATTTACCCTGCAACGTGTTTCCATCCACTATCTTTTGGGGCGTGAATTTCATTGAAGGAAAACAGATTGTTCCTTCAGGTCAGCTGCCGGCTCTGCAGGGTAACGTTATGCAACTTATTGTCTCCTGATTTTGCACCCTGGACTCTCCCGTGCACTATTTGTCTTCACTTCAGGCTTTTTAACTGTTTGTGAAGGCGGGTGTTGTCATGCTTTACTCAGTTTTTATCACACTTAGTGCCAGAAGCAGCAGCATATTCACGCTCCATTCTCGTCAGGAGAATATCAGTCACACGTCTTTTTAAAAAGTAGCAAAAGTTCAAGAAAAAAGTAGAAAGTCCTCACCTTAAGTGGAAGAGTAAACATCAAACTGTAGCCTTCATTGCAGCCTAAGTCAGAGTTTGATATCTTATTGTTTCTGATGCATAAGCAGCTTCTCTGTTTTTGAGATGAAGTCAGACATTTTGCTGCTTTTATGTTGTTGGTAGTTTAATTTGTTACTAAGCATCATATTTTGTGTCATAGACATTTTTTTTATCTGTTATGCAACGACAGCTGTCAATCAGACGTAGCTCATGTTGTTGTATAAACACAGTGATCAATTACTTAATCAGCTTTTATTTTGTTTTGACATTAAGGACTCTGTTCTTTCCTCCTCCCTGGTGTGTATGACCTTATGTAACAATGATATAACAAAGTTTGAGTGTGTTTGAAAAAAACATTATGTGTCAAATTAAATTCACACCGATCTTTTCACCTGACATTTCAGTCTTATGAAGACATATTTCACTTTGCACTCATAATTCAAAGGGAAAAAATTGCATTGAGTCACATTTAGAAAACATGTGACTGATATTGATCGTTGCATAAACGCTGTCTGGTAAGTCTTGTTTTTACAAACAAACCAGGAACCAAAACATGATCCAACTACGGAGTCGTAACCCAACAGAATGACCTCAGTATTAAAAAAAAAAAAACACGGATCCAAACCAGGAATAGAGACTAATAACTACAAAATGTTCCTTTCAAATATTCAAAAAAAAAGATCACAGCAGGGTAAGGACATTTTTACAGTAGTCTCACCTCATCGTCTATATTCAAGTCAGATTTTGTGAAGTTCTGATGTGTCCAGGATGGCTGGGATTGCTTTCATTACTTTAACTCTTCAAAGCATCATTCAGGGGCGCTGGTTGGCGTGGGTTCAAATCCGACCTGTAGCTCCTTTCCTGCACGTCATTCCCCACACTCTCCTCTCCCTGATTACAGACTCATGTCCGCTGTCCTATCTCTAAATAAAGGTTTTTAAAAAGTCCCAAAATAAACCTAAAAAAAACCTAAACGCCCATTCAGATATTAAGACTCTTTATACATCACGTGAAGATGAGTTTCTGCCCCATGATTATGTAATGAAAAGTACAGCTTAAACCACAAATACTGTGTTTTAAAGAGCCTGTTTTAAAATGTCTGAAATCTTCCATTGACTCCTGATCGATCTTCAGCTCGTTTTTAAACTTCTTCAATTATTCAGAACTTGTGCTTGAACCAATCGCAGACAGATAATATTATACGCTTTAAATTCTTCCACTACTGTCCATCCTGAATGCAAAGGTTTGTTAAAAAAACAAACCAAAAAAAAAAAGAGAATCTTTATGGAAAGCTGAGGTTAGGATGGTTTACAGTGTAAAAAGTGAGATTCTAAAAGTCTGCGAACACCAGGAAAACAAATAAACAGGAAACATTTTTCTTGTGAGTTGTTCAATGTGATTACAACACCTTTCTGTTTTTCCTTTAGTCACTGTTTTGACATTCAAAACAAAGCAGGACTTTGAAAAGAAAGTTAAGCAACCCCCCCCCCCCCCCCCCCCCACATTAAAAGAAAACTCAACAACCTCGTTGTAAATCTTTATTTTCTGTTTCCATGTTCAGCAAGTTTTTTTCCGGTATTTATTCCAAAAAAAAATCCAAACAGAAAGCTGACAAATGTCATAAAAAGAAGTTTTAATCAGCAAAGATTCATAAATCATTTAAGACGAAACTTCTGTCCCGATGATTGATCACACAGAGCAGATAAAGACATGTGAGCCATCAATCATTGCCTCGGTTTGTCAACAAAAAGTCTGCTAAAAGAGATAAGACACAGACTTGTCTTTCTGTCTGCACTGTAAGTTAAATATCGCTCTTTCATAAATACATAAATCAGCTCCATGCTGCTTTACACGCTCATTAATCTGTGGAGGAATGGAGCGTTTACTGTCTCTGCGCGTAAAAACAAACATCCCTCAGAGCGCGAACAGTTTCGGCTCTCGTCTCAAAATGAAATAAACTCGTTTCAAATGTCATCGTTTATATAACATGTTCTCGTATTAAAAATGAAAAAGATCTTGATTTTCTTTCCCTGTCCTGCGTTTCTTCCCTCCGCCTTGTTCCGCGCTGCGGAGCTGCAGTGATGTCAGCCCGCCTGGGTCATTTGAAGGTCAGCAGCCTCGAAAGGGTTCATACAAAGTTCACTCGCATATATTAGGCAATTCAATCTTTCATTCTCTGTGGCAAAACTAGTTGGAAATGAGCTGCACAGGGGGACGGAGAGGCCATTCGTCATCGGAGAGGAGAACGTGAGCTTCTAAACGCTGTCCGTGTTATTTTTGATCCGAGGAAAGAAAGAAAGAAAGATTCTCCGGTTCAGGCTGCTTCAGCGCTGCTGTCTTTGCTGTCGGTAACCGGGACGGGCTGACTCACCGAAAGCACGTCGGGATATTATTGTTGTTAATATGGAGGAATCCCGTTCAATGTCAGCGGTGACGCGCTGAGTGCACACGCTGCGAGAATAAAATGGACAATAAGCGTTTGGAGGAGCATTTTGTTCCCAATTAATTCATGATTCCGGTGCGGGACGAAGGAGAAGACGAGGAGCGAAATCTGCCTTGCCAAGAAGAAGAAGAAGAAGAAGAAGAGGAGGAGGAGGAGGCAGAGGAGGAAGAAGGGGAGGAGGGGGGAAACAGTGGAGTTTGATGGAGTTGTGTGCGCTTATGCCGCCGATTTTTATCCATAACGCACAAGACTAGCGGAACGACGCGCCGTCATCATGTTTGACTGCATGGACGTGCTGGCCGTGAGTCCCGGGCAGATGCTGGATTTCTACACGTCCAGCCCGTCCTCGTGCATGCTGCAGGAGAAGGCTCTGAAAGCCTGCATCAGCGGACTGGCGCACAGAGAGTGGCAGCACCGGCGGAGCGCACACTGTAGGTCCAACTTCTCATCATGTCTGTTTGTTGTTGTTGTTGTTGTTGTTGTTGCTGCTGCTGCTGTTGTTGTTGTTGCCTCAGTCTGAATGCTGAAGGACTGGAGCAGGATGATTCACAACAAGTTGCCATAAAGGGCCTCCAGGTCTCATAATTATTGCACAAGTGATTATCTGATAATGATCATTTGTATCGCTCAAATTAGGGAAGTTTCCTCTGAGATTTTAAAGGGAAGTTCTTGGAAAATCAGAGCGCATGAACGCATCATGAAATATCAGGAGGGCTGATCACAGAGAATAATTGTAAAAGTAGCTCACTGACATGATGGAGTGTCATTTAAATCTGGCGCTTTACTTAAAACAACTTTATTTTTGTAACACTCAGTGGAACTGAGTAGAACGTAATTTTTCTCTCTCGCCCTCATAAATCCTGATCGGTGGAAGCAGCCGGGGACATGCTGATGTATGGCTGCTCTCAGACCAGTTTGTGCTCAAGAGAGCTGCAGGTTCTGCAGGAATGCACAGAGTAAACAGAGGCGGCCGCGTCCAGCCGCCTCCTCCCGGCCGCGCATGACAGGAGGGCCGGCCTGGCGAGCCGCGACCTGCATGCGCTCCCTGACACTCATTTAGACAAATGACCCCGCGAGCTTTTCAACAAGATTAGCGCGCGGCTATCGGAACATGTCAACCTCTTGCGTTTAGCAAGATAGATGGACTGCTGCTTAGTATTTGTCCCGAAGATTAAGAGGATGTTTTCAGAGCTGCAGCTGCATTCCGAGTGTGTTTTAAACCCTTTCCTCCCTTGCATGTCGAAAAGTACAGAAAAAATGAATAATCCAATAAAAATAATAACTTAATGACAAGTTAAGACATGGTGTTAAATTTAGGATATTCCTGCAAAGACACCCCCCCACCCCATAAAACTTCTTCTATATCATTTAAAATGTATGGAAATAAGTCTACGTCATCGTCAGATATCAGTCTTCTTGCAGCTCCTGAGCCACTTGTCTCTGTTTGTTTTTCCTCTGTCTCCCGCCGCTGCTCCGTGATTTATCCTCCTCCATGTGATAACGAGCAGCCTGAAGCTGTCATTCCTCAGGAAGAGTTTGCTAAAGGGCACTCAGTCAGGACAGGACAGGAGAGGCTCTCCTTATCAGCACAGGGGGAAAGTGACAGCTAACACCTTTCACCTGAGCTGCATGCATGACACTCAGTGACTCTGCAGGTCAGGCTTTGATGTTATAATAGGTCCCTGAAGGCAACATTTAAGAGATGACAGAAAACGGCAAGAAATGACTCAATTCATTCAGGTTCTTTGTCATAGAAGTGTGACTTAAAAGTGAAAACTATGAGGTCAGAGTAAAAGTAAAGCTGAGCAATAACTCTAAAACCTAACTTTGTTCTCTAATCGTCCAGAGAGTCTAACATTTTCTGTGTTTCAGAAGCTTAAAAGTAGCAGATTCTGGCATTTCTGTTTTAATTGTTATTAAAACTATTATTAAATCAAAACCACTGCCTTTAAGTTTTCAACCAGTCCTCGTAATGTTTCAAACTAATCGCTCCAGAATCACAAATCAACAGAAATAATAAAGTTATTTCTGACTCAACATAAATACTGATGCTGAACATGGTGATATTTGTGCACAAAAAACAAAGACATGAAAAAGGGATTTATTGTTCTTAAAGTTTTTCTTCGTCTTATTATCTAAATGTAACAAAAAAAACATGTTTTAAACTAATCTGACATAGTGTTTTAATTCTTAAACAAAACAAAATGGGATTTCATCCCTGCAAAGAGAAAACAAACAAACTAGTTTTGCTTATATTCTAGTTCGATATTAATAATTATCTTTATATTATATTATCCAGCTTCCTCTTTAAAGGAACTGAAGGCTCTGTCATTACTCATAAAATGTGACATTTTTTGTGTAATTTGTGAATTTTAAAAAGTTTTCCTGAAATCAACTCTAGGGTGTAAATGTGGTCCAAATCTATTTCATGTTTTCTATAGTATGAATGACTTATTGCTCCTCACATCTTTAAATATTTAATCAAACAGAAACAAAACTCAAAGAAACGCTTGTAGATTTTTCTGTATTTTAATGTCAACACTTTAAAGGATCAGCTTGCTTTAATTAAAGCTTCAATCAAAACTATTTAAACTATAAAACATGACGTGTGTGTTGGCAGACTGAGAAATTTCACCTTTAGAGGCAAATTTTTCTCCTTTAGAAATAAAATCGGTTGATTTTCATTTTGAAAAAAACCCAACTTATTGTAGAATGTTTTTTTTTCCGTAAATGAGCTCTGACCACTTCAGATTAATCTGCTTTCAGTGTCCGGCTGTTCTTTCAAAAGGACCGCGGCCAACATTTAAACAATACTGAGGTCAAGATCAAGTCCCTCCCTGCACAGCTCAACCCCCTTTTGAAGAATTCGGCCTGAAAACAAAATGAAACCGTCTCCAAATTGTTATCATTTGTGTTTAAATCAAGGTTATAAGGTTGTTGGTTGGTCTGACCAGAAGAAAAGAGCTGGACGAACACTTTACCTCCATAAACAAAGAAAACATTTACCTCAAAGACACTCTTAACTGAGGCTCTAATACGCCCTCCATCTTTGATTTTTCACTTTTAGGATGAGCTCCATATTGGCAGCCGCTCTCGTTAATACTGAAGAAAATTTCAATTTATGTTGCCACAGAATTTAAAAAAAAATGAAAATGTGAATTCTATTATTTATCAGGGAATTTAAATTTGATTAGATTTTTTCTATGCACTGGTTAGAAATTAAATCATTATATTTGAAGTCATCTTTATTGTTAATCTTTTGCCAAACATACTGGACATACAGAAAAATAAAAAATTCTCTCCGAACCAAGGTGCAAACTTTAGAAGTATAAAAAGATTTGGAAAAAAAAAAAACAATACAAAAATATAGAGTAAGAATAAAATATAGATTTACAAAAGTACAGAGATAATGTGCAAAAAGGTGTCCAAAAAACAACAACAACAAGAAATCTTCATGGACTTGTAATTTAAATATAGATAAATATAAGGTCTTAACTCAGTGAAAAAAGAAGCTCCAGTATATTTGAAAGTCCTTTTGTCTTTGAAGTAGGGCTGCAGAGAGCCTCTGAAACCAGAATTTAATTAACCAAAATATTTGAAATCGTGAAATTTGACTTTCTCATTTTTATGGAGGCTTTCTGTTTAGTATTCAAGTCATTTTGGGGATTTTCAGCCTTTGTTATTAATAAGGACTGGATATAATTCAGCGTTTACAATGAAAGCTAAGTGTTGTGTTTCTCTGCACCCACACCTCTGACCGACCCGGCCTTGAGCCGCACAGACAATATTTTTATTCACCTCATTAACCCTTTGACTTTACTCTCGTTAAGCACTTACCAAAAATATTCTTCTAATTTTCCCCTCAATTTTCTCACGCTGAATTCGCCCTCGACCCCTCAAAGCTCCACGCTGGCCTTTGTGCCGTCATACAGGACACCCTTACCCTCGTCCTGTTTGAATAGGCGCTGTTTAAATCAGACTTTGATTTGTAGAAAGCCCTCTCCCAGGGTCACTGAAATGTTGCTTTATTAATTTATTTGCTCGGGATAATGGAAACCTCCTGGGTGTTAATTAGCCGCATTGACAACGAGCCGACCATTAATGCACTTCCTCTTCCAGTTTGGATGTTAATTAGGAACGATCAAGGAGCCGCTTCACACGTTTTCGAGGCCGAGGAGGATGTAGAGCCGCACATGATCGCCTGGAAAGACTGGAATGAATTCAAAAGCATCCAAACAAATCCAGAAGCCATCAGACAAACACGTGTAAATGTGATTGTGCGTTATTGTGACTCAGAAAGGCAGGGTGTGATGCGGCCGTGTGATGCGTACACAGCTGATGTGTGTTGTGGGATAATTGGGGCACTTTTTGTCTTGAAGGCTGCAGCGCCTCTGATATGGACATGAAAGGCCATTAGCACAGCTTGCACAGCGAGCTAATTTAGTGGGCGTGTGAAATGAAAGGCGGACGGGGGGAAATAAAAAGCGATGTACAACAGTGGAATGAAAGGGGGTGGGGGGGGGGGTGGGGGTGGAGGGGGGTCGCTCTGATGCCAGCCATGTTTAATGGACATGATTAGTGCAGTGTTAGGGTCCCAACAGGGTCACACTGATAATGTGTGTCTGCCACTTTAAGAAATCATAAATACCTCGACGGCTGTGGGATCCAGAGCTGCACACAATAAACCACACTTACATATTTCAAAAGCTCCTCCGCGCCGTCAAATCGGGGCGGCCCAGGTTCAAATCTGACCTGTGGCTCTTTTCCTGCATGTCATTCTCTCTCTCTCTCTCTCTCTCTCTCTCTCTCTCTCTCTAAACACAACAGGAGAAAATAAAAACACAACAGGAGAAAATAAAAACACAACAATCGTAAATAAACAACAGTCGTAAATAAAATCGTAGTAAATAAAAACAACCATAAAACACAACTGTGGTAAAATGAAAATGCAAAAGTTGTTAATAAAAACACAATAAAAACAAAACAGTCATTAATAAATCGTAAATAAAAACACAGTCATTAATAAAATCACAACAGTCGTTAATAAAAACAAAACAATAAAAACACAAAGCCGTCGTAAATAAAAACAATGCTCTTATATATCCTTACTTTTAAGTGTTATAGTTACTTTAAAGTTGAAACAGAAAAGTTTTAGGACTCGATTGAACTTCCTGCTTCCCGACTTTTGTTCGGGATGAAGACAGAAAGCAAACACGGGACAGAGCAGCTGAAAAGGTCAGGATGCAGCAGACAAACTATTCAGTTCTTTAAGAAGCAACAGTTTCAGGTCTTTGACAGACAGGAAGCCCTGTGCACAGTCTCAAACAACTGGACCATCAGTCATCTGAGAGACGGCCTTACAGTGGTCGGCTCTGATAAAGATGAAAGCTCGGACCAGTTAGGACAGGACTCTCTCCCGCTTGTTCTCTGATACTCACTCTTTGTCTACATCACACAAATCTGCTTTTGCAGGAATCGACTAGTGGTTATGTCATGCACCCCATGCACAGATGCTTTGAACCCAGGTCCTCTTAGCGGCAGACGTGGGTTCGAATCTGACCTCTGACCCAGCCCCATCCGGGCTGCCCGCCTGGAGGACGATGGCCTCTGTTCCTGCTTTTATGCCTTTATGTGGAGAGAGAGAGAGAGAGAGATGCAGGAAAGAAGCCACAGGTCAGACTGCATATAGGATGCACAAACTGACCACTAGACCAACAAATTATGAAGCATTAAGCATTTTTTAAATCAAAATTGTAGATTAAAATGGAACAATATGAGCTTCCAAATCAGACATTAAAATGTAGAAGGCAGACTTTTCCTGCTGATCTTAAATAGTAGTTTTCAAAGACAATCTTCCTAACGCCTGATAATGATATCTTCTGATATTTAATTGTTTTTTTTTTTATATCTCGGTTTAGTGATGTGTCCCTCGGCCTGAACATTTTCATAGTTGATTTAAACGTTTCCTTTCCTTTGCCACACCCGTCTCCCGTCTCCCAGCTTCACCTCGTCTCTCTCTGTTTCCTAACCGACACCAGAGTCTAGTTTCATGTTCGACTTCTGGCAGGAGAAGAATAAAATCATCCTGGGCAAGCACTGTGCTTTTTAAGGCCACAAATTCCTGCGGATTAAAGAGAAACCTCTCGCGTTTCAACCACCTTATTTCTCTCCACTCGTTCCTGAGCTCTCTCTCTCTCTCTGTCTCTCTCTCTCCTCTCTTCTGCTTTTATGGCGCTCAGAGTTCCTCCTTCACTTTTTATGAACGCTTTGAAGCAAACTGCACCTGTTGTGTTCGGCGCTGCTGCTGCTAACGCTGCTGCTAACGCTGCTGCTAACGCTGCTGCTGCTAATGCTGCTTCCCGTCAATGTGCAGTTTGACCCCTGTGCTGCTTCGCTCCGGGGTCAAAGAGAGGTCACGGAGGGGGGGCTAAGGGAAGGGTATTGTATGTGGCTCCCTAAAACCAAACACTAGTGGTATAATCTGGAAATCTAAAAAGTGAAGGCAGAGTTTTGGGTCCGTTCTGTCAAATGTTTTGTATGTTTCCTGATGAAAAGCAGATCTTCACCTCTCTCCTCTACTTTCCCGGAACCAGACATGAAGTCAAATGACTCTTCCTCTTTGTTATTTTCTTCCCCTCAAGTGTTTAAAGCTCCTCTGAGTATATCCCTCTCCGTAAACCGCGCCAGAGAGCGGCGCAAAGCTGCTTCTAATTTGGTGTACTTTGGGTGAACTTTGACCATTTCCTCTGACTGGGGCCTGTTGTATGTGAGCAATGCACCCGGTGCTCCTGCAGAGAAAAACCTGCAGGAAGAAAAAAAACACTTCCAGACTGGATGGAGCGTCAGCTGAGAGCAGGAGGAGGAGGAAGAAGAAGAAGAAGAAGAAGTGGAGGAGGTGGAGGAGGTTCAATCCACAGACTGGGAGTAATATTCCTTTAATCCTCACAGGCTATGCCCACCACTCCACACCCAAATCACCACAGCTTTCTCCTTAACACAAACCAAACACACAAATACCCAGAGGAGCTTCAGGAAATGCCTCTCCTGCTCCCTCTCCCCCCCCCCCTCCTCTTCCTCTTTCTGCTCTTTTCTTCTCCCCGTCCCTGCTTCTGAGGGGATCTGTTATAATTTGTCCGCTTTAATTCAATCCCTAAGATTAATGGGGTCTTGCTTTCAATTGATTTTTTATTTAAATGAAAACTAAGCCTTAGATTTTACCTTTCCCTTCCCATTTATCTGCAGCAGTAAAAGCAGCTTTGTCCTCATTTGGAGTGCGGGCGTCGTTGTGTTAAATGGCCTGTGTGTGCAGAGACAGACTTCGCTGCAGGTTCTTTGCCATCTGTTGGTCGTGTGCACCATGTGGGCAGAGTTTTACATGTCACTGGTTCTCAGACTCGGGGAACTGGATATAAGGACGTGGAGGGCACGGAGAGAGAGGGGGATGACACTGCAGCTCTGCAGATTATCTCCACATTAAGTGACTTCACATCCTGCTGCACGCTCTCTCATTAAGAGCCGAAAGCAGGGTCAGTGTGTCGGCTTCTTTAAACTGACTCCGACACCTTTTCTTTTCTTTCCCCCCCCCCCCCCCCCCCCCTTAGACAATTTACAGTAATGACTGCTTTTTATGGCTTTCTGTCTCAGTCCTGAGCATGTGGCAGACTTTGCAAACAGCTTTTCCCCCCCCCAACTAATTATCATAATATTTTCTTGTAACATAGTAAGGTACGGAAGCCCTAAGAGGACATGCATCCGTACATTTGATTTTACTCTCTTTTCTTTTCTGCTGAAAGCGAGTTTATTTAAGTTGTTTTCTCCTTATCATGTGAAAACCATTTTTACTATCCCTGAGATAAAGAGAAAGATACTTTCAGATATTAAGAAAACAACATAAATGTACTCGTTATCACAGAAGTAAAGTGTATAGATTTATGTCCACTTAGGGCTTCCGTAGCAGGGAAATGAATATCACAGAGTAATTTATTCAGTAATTGTGTGATTGCTGGTGTTTACACTACATAAACAAAAACGTCTGTGGAAGAAAATCCTTTTACAACAAGTTGGAACTGATGGCTTTGGCTGTTAATACTATTTATTATTATTTATTGTACCAGGTTCAATGCTGACATGTAGTTACCCTCCAAGTTGGCATGAGCTAAATTCAACTGTCACAAAGCTTATAAAAACACAGGAAGTAAGACTTACGTTGTGATGACTCAAAGTCAAATGCACCTTTTTGTTGAACAGCAATTTTCAATTACAATTCATAGTGGTGATGGTGACACGGTGCGATGGAGGACGTAGAGATGAAATGATCAAAACCATTAAAAGGTTAAAAACAAACACATTTTCGAAGTAGTTGAGAGGACGTTTTCTGGCCGCAGACATTAAGCAGGTTTAGTGTTTGTCAAAGACAGGCTCAGATTGTTATTCTTCAGAGTGTGACAGCAAAAAGGAAATACATTTAACCAGATAAATATATGTTTTAAAGAATGCTGATTTAAAAAAGGATCAGTCGTAGTTGTCTTTAAAGGAGATGTGAATAAACTACATGAAACAGGAGTTGCTGATTTGGCCCTTTTTTTAAATTTTCTCTGATAACGTGATTTGTTTTCGATATTTAAAGAGGTTTTGTTTCCGTTTTTCAACAGAGTCATTTTCGAACACGCAGTAACACAAGCAGGAGGACAGGAGGAGACAGTCAACTCCTGCCCGATAAAATGACTCGTTTCTATCAATGAATATGTATTCTTATATCAGCAACAAATACGATCAATATTATGATTAACATATGAAACAGGAAGGTTGTGTTATTGGTTGATTATTGATACTGTGGGGATTGTCCACGGTAATCCTTCACGATTAACTTGATGTGATAAAGTCTTAGCGGTGTCTTTATCGGATCAGGACCTGATGAGATTATCACATCACGTCTTAATGTTGTCTGCTAAAACAAACTCTAATTTAAAGCAACGTTTTCCAATTCAAATGTTGTTTACATTGAGCTCGTCTCTGACACCGACCGACCGGCTGATCTGAAACCAGTATCAGCTCTCTCTCTCTGTGTGTGTGTGTGTGTGTGTGTGTGTGGTTCAGTCTCGTTGTTCGGGGGCCAATCAGAGGCCCTGTATTCTCTCGTCTTTTCCCTTTTTGGGCCTGCAGCCTCCAGCAGGGAGTGTGTGCTTTCCTGTTTGACCCCGGCAGCAGGTTCAGCCAGAGGCTAAGGGTTCAGCCACAGATTTCTCCCTGCCCGCTCTTCAGGCCAGTCTGGCCCGTGCGCGCTTGTCTGTCACCAGTCTTTATTCCTCTAATGGAGCTTTCTGTGTATGTTAACATGCAGGGAAGTCGACTCAAAGTTTAATCACGCAGAAAATGTGAAAAAAAAAAAAAAAAGCCTCTCCTGCACCTGATAGGGCCTATACAGAACCACACAGGTACCCATTGACCACCGCCTCCTTCCACTTCCTCCTCCCCCACACACACACACACACTGAGGGGTGTAATGAATCCAGGTTTATGCGTCCCATCTGTCTGCAGGTGGTCACGCCGCCTCTCAGATGCAGCCATGAGTTTCAAATAGGCTGAATGTTGGCGCTGCGTCTGCTCAGTGTGTGGGACTACCCAGCCGTCACAAATGCTCCCGCAGAATATCAGCAGCAAAAAGTATTTTTCCTCTAGATGTATGTTAAAGTGTGCCGCACCGCCCGCATACTGCTAATATACAGTACATTGTTTCTGTGCTTCAGTGGTCATACATCCTATTCACCATCTGAGCTCAACACTTACATGTTTGATACACGACGGAGTGTGATGTGATGGTGTGCTTTATGTGTAGAGAGGAGAGGGAGAGATATATGGAGCTTTTCGGAACAAAATTAGCCCTTTTCATACATAAATATCCACATACACACACAGTGCTTTGTGAGATCAGACTGGTGGGAATTGAAGATTTTCCTAAATCTCATGCGCAAACCAAGCCAAGATAAAAATGTGAATTATTTCAGGAATAGTGTTGAGGTTAAAGCAAAAGGTTAAAAATGAACATATAATGATGTGGTATTTTAACACAAAACTAGAAAGCTTTAGATTAAAGTCTAACTCTGTTATTTTTTTAAACCTTGTCCCAATCTTTACATATCTGAAAGTTCATGTTTTTTTTCTCTTAAAGAAGAAAAGATTAAGATGTTTTGTTTGACCATAGACATTCCTTACATCACTCTCTTCAATGCCACCAAACTCCATTGACAAAGCTTCACCTCCTCCTGCACTACCGGTTGTTCGTCATTTGTCTCGCTTCATAACTCAAACTTCAAACGTTTCTATTCCGTCATAATCACAACGTTTTCTTCAGGTAGGGTCACACCCATATATATGTAGATTTCAACAGAGGCACTATGATGTCAGGTGTCGTCAAACGTTCAAAATGCGACTTGTTAAGAAAGTGTGTAGCTATATCTTCTGCCTCATGCTGCTGTTTTTGCTCTGCCTTGCACCTATGCGATGTGCGTTTAACTATCCCCTGTTTTCTAATATTTGCTCAATGCCATGTCTTTTTATGCTCTAATTGTTATAAATGTTTTGTTTTGAACTCCGTGCAGCTCTTTGATTTGATTTATGTATGAATGGTGCTCTTTTCATAAACATTTATTGCCTTGTCAGTGGCAAAAACAACTTTTTTATTGGACTTATTTTTATTCAATGTATTCTCCCCAAAAAATACTTTTCAGCTTTAACAGCCTGAAGCTTTTTATTGGATTAATATCTCACCGTTTGTCCCTTTTTTTTTTGTCATTTAGAGTAACTTAAATATATAAAATCTTGGGCCACGTGCAAAAAAAAGTATTTGAATTCGTGTCTGGATTTTAGTCATCCCGAGACTTTGGTTAATTTGTTTGTTTGGTACAGAACGCTCCAGTCCATTTGAAACCAAGCATTACATCTGTTATATTTGTTCATAGATGCACCGAAATGTAGAAAAAGCTGCACTTTTCCCCTCTCTCCTCTATCAGACAGCTTGGTGTGTCAGAAGTCTGGCTCCCCTCCAGTACTGTCTCTCACCATACATCTGCTTTATGTGCAAGCTGCTCTGACTGCTCTCTGCCAGCAACAGAGGGAAGCCATTTGGAGCATTTGAGGCAATGAGATGACCCGACTTCAATGAGAACAAACGTCTGTCTGTCTGCCGCCATCAATGAAACCAGGTCGCACTGCAGAACGGAGGAAAATATCACGGCTGACTCCCTCTGCTGAAGTTGTTTACTCTCAGATGAATAGCACTTGAAACTCAGACCAGAAAACTTTTTTTTTTTTTTTTTTTTAAATCCAAACGCAGCACCATTATGTCAGCTTTATGCAAGTCTACTTAAAGATTCTGCAGAACTTTTTTTTTAAGCAGACGACGCCCAAGGAGTCGCAGCGACTTCTCCTTGAAGCTCTTCAAACTCCGATAAGAGCCAGAATCGATACATTTATGAATCATCTCTTTCTAATTAACCTCCGTGGCCATCTCACTTTCTCATCCCTTATTACAGTGGTAACATTTTACCCTCGCATTCAGGCCTGCGCGTGCCGCAGACAGGTTAAGTCTTCCCTCGAGCCACAGAAGTTGCCGGATGCAGAGCTGCAAATTCGACATGCACAAAAAGTCACACGGGGTGAATGAAGAGGAAGATTAGATTAAAGCGCGAGGGAATTCCACAGAGGGACGCGGGTCCAGTAATTATAAGAGCTCGTCCCATACCATCAGTAACTGAGTTTACCGTGACAAAGTACGGAAGGGAGTAATCTAATCAGCAGAGAAGCCGCAGAAACTGATCTCCATTTTCTATGCAGATAGATGCGTGCAATGTCAGGACAGCACTTTGATTTCTGTGTTGTTTTTTTTTAAGTCTGGCACATTTTCACTCTGATGTGCTAAGTGTGCTAAAATGACCATCGTCCGCCCGGAAGAACTGCTGGTACTCTACCATCCGCTCACAGCCACATATGAAGGATATGTTGCATTGGCAGAAAGAGGCTCTCCGAACATTCATTCAACTTCATTTGTTTACCTCATTACAGAGTCGAGTATTAGAAACACATAAACAGGACTTCTATGACTTAAATGTTAAATATGGGGACTTTGAAGCTTTGTGCTGATTCTAAAGCACTTTGAGATTTGCTTTAAAGTTGAACTTCTGTGTAAGTTAACGGGTTTGAGTCTCTTGGTTTGAGCTAAAATGCTGTCTCGTGTGAGTATGGAAATTAAAAGTTGACCTTTTATACTGATCACCATTTTAAAACTCACCCATGGTGTTGCAGTGCTGGATGCCCATACAAAACATGGGCAAAGTTTCAGATCACGATGTAAACGTATGTTGGGGTAATCCCAGGATAAGCCTGCAGGGGGCGCTAGGCAGCTTGTTCTGCAAATCATGCGCTCGCTCCCCGTTATGAAACAAAGAATTTCACAAGACGGCTTCAAGCCTCAATGTTAGACATTAAATCCGTTATACAACTCTTCTTCCTGCACTCAAGAGCAGCCCTGCCCTGGCAGCGTTCTGCACCCACCCCCCCAGAAGTCTCCCAGAGAGCTGGCCAATCAGAAGAAAGTGGGCACATGGGAAGGGGACCTTTAAAGAAACATAAGCTGAAATTAGCATTTTTATGGTTGGCAGTATGAGATAAATAAAGAGTTTCTTGAGCTGCAAATCATACAAAGCTGCTCTATAGGTTGCACAGACTGACAACATGAACTAATTTTACTGCTGTGCATTGAGCTACGTTGTCAACAGCATGCTAACACCAATTCACTGCCAGAGCTAACATGCTGAAGCTTAGCAGGTGTGTTTTTGCACATGATCGCTAAGCGTGTTAGCATGCTAATGTTTCCTAATCTGCAAAAGATGTCATTAACTTTGCAGGTATTTGGACATTAACCAAAGTATTAGACAAATAAAAATAATAACAATTCAGGAGGAAAACAGTTTTCTTTGGGAACATGAGGATTGTCAAATGTCAATGGCATGGTATTATCCCTCTTTGACATTTAGAGCAGGTTTTTTTTTTCCAGCAGAAGCTATAAAAAGCTGAGAAAACAATTGTCCTAAGCTGCTTACGTAGACTCATATTCTTGTTTTCTTGTCCCGTCTAAAATATGAATGTCTTTTTCTAAGTTCCAGCTGTCTAAATGAATCTTTATGTCACATGTCAAAAACATGCCTTTTTTAAAAATCTTTTCCTCTCGTTTGCATTCCCTGCAGCCATTGAAACACAGAGCACCAGTTCTGAGGAGCTCGTCCCCAGCCCACCGTCCCCGCCGCCCCCTCCGAGAGTCTACAAGCCCTGCTTCGTCTGCCAGGACAAGTCCTCCGGATACCACTATGGCGTCAGTGCTTGTGAAGGCTGCAAGGTAGGATTTCATCACCTCCTCAGTCTACATGATACACTGGGCTTTCTCTCTGTGAAGGGCAGTTCAGACGGAGTTCTCCTGACAGCCTTTGTGAAGTTAATTCAAACAATGAAGGTTATTCTCTTTTTAGAGTATAAATAAGGACATGTAAATAGACTTCCTAAGATTAGACAAAACAGTCTTCAAGTAAAAGCAGAAGTTTAACACTCTGAAAGTTGCATTCAAATCCATGATTGTTCCTTTCCTGGCCTTTAGAGTCCTTGGTTTGTTTTGGCATGGTGGCTCAGTAGTTTTTCCCCTTTTCCTCAAAAAATGATGGGTGATTTCCATTTCCGTTTTATTTTTAGCTTTCAGCAGCATCAAACAGTCAACGTCAGCGGATACAGTTTGATACAATTTATAACTCTGGGTAAAGTATGTACATTTACCTTAAATATTACTAATAAAAATTACCCTCAATATCTCAGAAAAACATTGAGGGAAAAGCTTCAGAACTGGCACAAAAGTTCACATGTACGCAGGGTAGAAGTGATCAGATTTTGGTGTTTAAAGGTCAAAGGTTAAGGTTTCAGTTGTATCTCAAAAATAGATTCCTCCTGTAAATGATTGTGGTGAACTTAGGTTAGGCCTAGTTTTGCTGTTTTTTTTAACTTTCTCACCACATTTTTGAAAATGATTTCAGTATAGAAATATCTAACTCGTGTATCTCCATACCTGCCCATAGCTTCTCGGTTACTCTGTGGGAAACTCTAAATGATGTAAACACAAAATGGACTGTGGGTTGGCATCCATCCTATAATTTAAATGGCATATGTTTGTATTTTTTTTTCTGACTGTATTAAGTGATACGGTGAAGTTTTATTAGCTCTTTCAGTTACTTACATGTATAGCTCTCCCAGTTCATCCCTGCAGCATTAAAATAAGGGAAGCGTGATGATGCTTGGTTTTATTTGTGCAGGTTTTTAAGCACATTAAACTCATGTTTCATGTACCTCCGCTGTATCTGGGTACCCGCAGACATCCGATTTTTTTTTTCTGATTCGTTTGTCTGAGCTGTTTCTTTAAGACCCGACAGTCTCAGTCTGACGCTCTCAGATGTTCTACTTTTAGAAATTCCTCCCAACATCTGCCCTGCCAGCAGTCTTGTCTGTCTCTTCCCACTTACAGCAGCTGTTGCTAGGCAACAGTGCACACACCCACCATGCACGTGGATACATGAAAAGTATTCAATAGGGCTTGTCACGGCTGCTATATATTGTATAGTGTACCTTAAAGCAGCATTAATTGGTTCTTAAATGTCAAAGATGTGGAATATTAAAGTAAAAACTCTGTTATCCTTGTTATTAAATTACAGTTTTCCTCTCTGGATTTCCGCCCATATATTTCCGCAGAGTGTGTTATTTCTTCACAGGCGGTGCAGTTTTTCTGTTCTTCCCCATGCAGGCAGTCTGCGGTGTGTGTCCGCTCTCCTCCTCCGCCTCTGTAATTGAAGCGGTGGTATGTGAGGAATCCTTTGGAGTTTTTGGCCCAGAGGGAGGTGGTGATCAGCTCACTCACCGGGCTCTGGGTCAAACCAAGTTCTCCTTTATGTGTGCCAATATAAACCTCTGACCTCTGCTCTGACTTTCACTTAAAGGGGAATCACACCATTTTTTTTAAAAGTCTGGGCCCTCTTATTCACATATTTGTTTAATCTGCACACATACAGGATAGAGAAAGAAAATGTGTTGTTCAGTACATTTAAAAAGTAAGGTGAAAAACAAATAGATATCTTTTTTTAGAAGATGGGGACTTACAGCTGTGTCTGGTTTTGCTTCTTTGTCGTTTAGTTACTTAGAAGTTTAAGAAGTTTTCACAACAATTTTAAGAGGATGTTTGGGCCTGAATATCATTGGCGCTTTGTGAATTAGACCTTCAGAACAAGAAGACAGAGTCAGTGAGAAACTGTTAATGCTGATCTGAATACAACTACTACAACCACTACTACATAAACATATTATACATATTCATAGATTTAAGTGTACAAAATAGTTTAGATTTCTTAAACTGATTGCTTCAGCCTACAGTTGCAATACATGCAGGCGGTAAGTATTGGTTGGTGGTTGGTTCAGATCTACTGTAACACAATAACGCACACAAATCACAGATCAAACACGCTGCAGAAAGCATCTTCCACGCTCTGTAGGGTAAAATGACTGTCTTTATCAATGCAGTCTGGTTTGCTGGCTTGAGAGAGAGCGATGTTGCGGCTGTTTCTGGTTTAAGAAATACGGAATATAAGGAAAATAAGGCAAGATTTTAGGACATAACTCATCAACAGGATGTTTTCTTTTTTTCCCGCAGGGGTCCTAACTGTAACTTTGCCAAACCGATCTGAGACACAGCTGATAATTGAAGCTGTCTATTGGAGCAGTTTGAGCGAATGAGTCAAAAAAAAAAAAAATGTAAGCAAAGGGCCCAGGTTAAAAAAAATAACAGAACTCCCCTTTAAGGGAAACCCCCCTACAAAGAAAACAGATGGAATTGATCTGTGCTGAACATGAAATGAATAGTGTAGAGTGTGTACAATAGCTTACTTTACTCTCATTCACACTGACAGAGAATTGAAGACTCATCACATGGCTGTGGGACTGAGCACCCTGAGTGCTTCCCTAATGACCGAGTCAGACGCTGCCGAAAACGAAATCACTGTCAGAGGGGCTTCGCAGAAAACCGACAATTTCACAGAGTTTCCTCCCTTCCATCTGCTCCGTCTGCACAGCGCTGATGTAAAAATAGTTCAACGCATGGCAGAATGGCCTTGATTTTTGTAACATCCTGACTCAAGAGGATTATGCAGCGGATTATAGCTTTTTTCCCCCCCGTGTTGTATTCCTGTCTCCATGGCAGAGGCATTGTTGTCTGCAGTGCGAGGGGCAAGCCCCTTCTATTGGACGGATGCAACCAAGCATGCCGTACAGCTGTAGGCTTTAAGCCAGCAAGGAGAGCCTTTTACTGCCCAGTGAATGTGCCAATTAGAGCCACAAATAGACTCAAACACACACCACTGGAGTGTTTGTGTGCGTGTGTTTGTATTTGTGTTATGCAGGCTAAGTTGTTTTCATTTGGAGCACTTGTTACAGTCAACTGATGCTTATTCATATGCATGCACATACGCAGCACTGTAATCGACTCCCACTGCACAGAAGGCCGGCGCCGGCTCTACATAAATAAAACTGTTACACTAATAAGTGTCCACAGTTTGTTTTTGTTTTTTTAATCCTCACAGAAACATAAAGACATTCATCTGGTATTTCTAAATCAAGGCCTAATATTTTATTTTGGTTCTTTTAATGAACTAATATGACTTTGAATTTCTACACAAGATAGCTTAGGTCGAGAGCTTTAAACAGGAAGTAATGGTTACATGGTCATCCTTTGAAGAAGGTGGAAAAGGTGACAGTATTTACTTAATGCGAATATGACCTTTTATGTTGAGTTTATTGGGACAAAGGGGACAAGAAAACGCGCTCATGGCCTCTACGCTCTGCCAATGAAAAGTGTCTGATCCAACCGTCACAACAGGGTCCTAAGACGCTAACTAGACTCTTCTCCTCTGTCGCCCCCCCGGTGGTGGAACGGACATCCAAACTCCATTTGATCCGCAGTCCCTCTGCACCTTTCAATAAAAGCTAAAGACCCAGCTCTTTATGAATACTTACGCACTTAATGATATCGGTGATGACTGGTTTTGTTTGATAGTGACGATTTTAGGAGGTTTTTGATTCCGATTAGAGCTCTCAAGAACAGCTGTGGATGTTGTGCTTTTCCTCTGGTCACTTCCTGTCAGCGCCTGTGTTTCCGATCGGACTTAAAGCTGTATGTTTGCACTTACTGACGTCGTTTCCTCCTCTCTCGGTCGTTGCAGTTGTACTTACTCTCTGATGTACGTCGCTTTGGATAAAAGCGTCTGCTAAGTGAATTGTAGAGTTGAAGAACAGCATCATTTAGTAATGTTGTGTTGTAATGCTTCCTTTGAAACAGCTGTGCCTCTTCCCAGTTCATTGTCAGATTTGAAGCATTGCAAAGGGCTTTAAAGGTTATATTACGTCTGTTATTAGTTACAGATTAAAGGGTATAAACCAGTAGAGTAGATACAGTCAGAGGTAGATGTACAGTAGGAAACGTGCCGTCTGGACGATATAACCAACACGTGTAAATATCTCTGAGTCATGACTATCTGTGAGTGAGACGCACAGGTCTCGCTGTCTGACCTGTCTCTACACCGTATTTACATGGACGGGACGTCTCACTGAGGGCCGTGGGTTCGAATCCAGTCTCATCCCTTTGCAGCGTGTTATTCCCCATCTGCTCCCGGCATTGCCTGTCTCTATTCAGCTGTCATATGTCATAATGGAGGCAAAACTGGCCCCCAAAAAAAGATCTATTTAAAAAAAAAAAAAAAGACTAATGTACAAAATCCACATGAAACAGAATGTATACAGTATGATTAAGTGCTACCCTTAGCGGTGATTGATTGTTGCATGTCTGAGTTGGTGCGTCGCCCGGCCTCTGCAGACCTGCTGTGTGGACAGAGCTGATTTGAATTGTTAAAACAGGGAGCAGGCATATGGGCGTCCAGAAGCACATGCATATGCAACAAGATGACAGTTTCATCTGTGTCGACCCAAAGTCAAGGAATCCTCCAAAGTCAGGGCAGCCTTCACATCCAGTCACCCCCACACTTCCTGATCGTTTGACATCTCTCACTGTGTCCTTCTGAAAAGTCCAAATACAAAAAGTTCACTACGTGCCCCAGATGCCATTTTAAACTGTCAGAAGGAATCCGATTAGAGTTCCTGTAACTTTGTCCGTACTGTTTCGCTTTAAGTGACCATCTGTTTTCATTCAAGTGACAAAGTGGGAACCGAAATGTGAAATGTGAGTATTTTTCTAGACTTCATTTTGTGGCTGGTTTTTATTGGTTGTGATTGGCTGGTTGTGGCCTCTTGTATTTTTTGCATTTAACCATAACAAGCATGTACGCAAGGCACACCTACTTTTGAAGAAAAAGTCCAAACAGAAAATTAATTTTCATGTCTGCAAAGCGTCTCACTTTAATGCTGCAGGAATGTAACTTTCCCCTCAGTTGTATAGTAGTAAAGGCAGAGAAACCTGAAGAATCGGTCGTACTAGATATCACCGAGGTAGGGTTGGGGCAGAAAAAGCGTGCAGAGCAGTTGACATCTTAACATTGTTTTGCATAAGCCCTGAAATGTCCATAAAAGAGAGACGGCTAGAATGTGAACGCGTGTCGTCAGCGCTGACAGGCCTTTCGGGATGAAGACAAAACTCTGAGCCGTGAACACTCCTCCCCCTCTCTTTTTCACTTGTTGGGTCCTGAGGCGTTGACACAGCGGGATTAGTTTGATGGAACTGGTTTGACAAGCGGGAGACCATAACCTCTTTGAATAAAACACAATTCAGAATGCTCACACTGGAAAAAGAAACACTCCTCTATCTGAACCCTCAGCCCTCGCTGCACACATTTTTTTCCACTTTAAACCCACAGGAAGGGGTCAGGGATAGATGAATAAACTCACCTTCACTTCTGATTTTTTAACAAAACCACTTTTTTGTCATAATTCTCGGGAGAGAATCCCTGACACTATGTGGACTCACATAAAAGCAAAGTGCATTTATGAGAAGAAAGAATGCTTCACCTTCCACTTATACATATAACTACATATAACTTAGGATACTTTTTGTGTTGTTGATTATTTTTGGGCTTTTTGCCTTTATTGTTGAGACAGGACAGTGGATAGAGTCAGAAATCAGGGAGAGAGAGAGAGTGGGGAATGACATGCAGGAAAGGAGCCACAGGTCGGATTGAAACAGACAGTCACAGTTGAGTTTTGCAGGTTTTTCTGTATGAACAAAACTAAAACTGATATTTAAAGTAAAGAGGTCTAAAACATTTGTATCCTTCTTTAAAGCCAGGATAAAAAACATTCCAACTTGTTGTTGTGGAGTTAATTTAGGTCTTATAGAAGTACTGCACACAGCATGCCCCCCCCCCCCCCCCCCCCCCCCCCTCTCTGGATGTTGAGATATCGTGCTGACTAACAGACAAATACAATCAAGAATGCAGTCTCTCAGTCTCCGGTGTAACGATGCATTATGCAGGAGTTTATAAATCTGGTAACAAGATTGAATATTCATTTTTCTTTTTCCTTTGAATAATAAAAGACTGATTTTGGGAATCTGCACAAACACTTGTTTTGCGTTCTTTGTATGTGTCCCTGGGTAGTTGTAAAATGCACATTCATCTGTCATTTACATAGCAAAAAAAGTTGTTGTTTCTTTCTGTTGTTTGCCATAATTATCATTACTGTTCCCCTGCTTGTGTACACATCACCCACCCCTCATGTCATAAGCCTCCTCCTACAGAGTGTCTTTTCTTTATTTACCTCCAGCTGCTGCAGCAGGACGGCGCTGATGTCGAGCTGACAGAATGCAGAGATAGAGAGTGAAAATAGGACATGCATCTCCTGGTTCTCTGCCTGCGTTCAGCCTGTCATCATAATCTATACAGCCCCCCCCCCCCGAGGCTGACGCACACTCCATAACGTGATCCGTCAACGTTGTGTAACATAAAAGAAGCACGAGCGCTAATAGAGAGAGAAAATCAAACGGAGAGGGTCACGCTGCAGAGGTGTGACATTAAATAGATATGATTGTTGTTCCTCGACGACTCTCTCCTCCCTGCAGAGCAACCTGCTGCTCGGCTGCTCATACTGACTCAGAGATGGAGGTTTTGATTGAAAGCGTGCGTTTCCTGGAGTGTGCGCATACTTTGAACTCAGGTTGTCGGGTGTGTGTGAAGTAACGGTATGCGAAATGCTCCTTCACATCCTGCAGTGGAGGCCGATTGGTTGTTTGAGGAACCGATGCTTTCTTTTAACCGTCAGGAGAATTAGCACTCGTCTGCTAAAACAGCTTTCCCGACTGTGAATGATGCTCTGTAAGTTATATTGCGAGAGTTTGTCATTAAAGGAGCCCTGAGTTTTTATTATGAACAGATGTTTTGATCTAGTGGACATCATTTACAGAGAAAGTACTAAGACCATAAATCAAATTATTTTGTCTTTATTATAGTTCAAATTTAAAGACGACATTGTGAGTTTTTAATGGATTCTTTTGAGGCAGCAACATTTTTTTTTTTTAATTTGAAATGCCAACATTTGTTCTTGTGTAAGCTGTAATTTCTATACTTTCAACGCTTCGTCCTGCTGTCGGTTAGCGTTGTCCTTTTAAGCACGACACACATTTTTCATGTGTGCTGCAAGGCGAGGAATACAGAGCAACAGTTATGGCAACAACAATTGCACGCAAAGGCAGACATTTGTGTTTGGCCTGCGTGTGCAAAAATGTGCCAAACAGAAGGAAATACATTCAAACAAAAAAGAGAACATTCAAAAAATGTAAAACACACTTAAAAACACAACATGATCCTGGATATTTTACAAATCTGCCTCACAACATCGTCATAGTGCTAGTTTGCCACATTGCTGCTGGATTATGCATGAAACTAGAACAGTGACAATAATAAATAAATAAATAAATAGTTCATGTCTATCCTGGATATCTGGTACAGAGGCGAGCTGAGCCTGAACGAGCCAACAGGTCTTCACACTCGACGCACTGGTCATCCTCGAGTTGTACGCAGTCTCGTTCAGCATCCATGTCCGCCTCCAGTTAGAATATGATGTTGAAGTGACTCATATGAACACTAAGATCTGTTCAATAAATGCTTTGCGGGGACAGAAAAGTTTTCAACACAGCTTCTCACTTTTTATTGCTCTTGAAATGTCAGCTCATCGATGAGGGGAAGGGAAAAAAATACATTTTAATGGAATCACAAAAGTTTTAGTAAAAGTAACAAACCAAAGTTTTTGTTTGTTTAGTTTGTTAAAGGTTATTTTTGAAGTGGGGTGCTCTTGTTGATAGTAAGTGTATTAGCCACAGGAGATGTGGGTCAGCTCAGCCACTGAAGCTAGGCTACACATTGTAAAAGACGGGTTTGTTTTACACCCTGTAAGTAAATCAAATCAGTGTCATAGTCGCCGTAAAAGCCAACCATGTGTTCGTTGTCTCTTTCAATGCCCGCAGAACCAAACAGCTGATCAGTGCACTGCCGGCGGAAGAACATGTGGTGCGCTTGCTAGTGGAAAAGTAAAGTGCTGCGATTCTTTTCATTAGCACATTTTTGCTTTGTAGCTCAGTTTGTCTGGAAATTAGCAAAGTTACATGGAGCGAACGATGGTTTACCTTTCTGCTGCAATGGAAGCCTGCTTTCAGTGCCTGCACTCCTGCCGCTATCTTAATGGAGGGGCTTAGCTAACCAACATCGCCTGAAGCTAATATACTCGCTACTGACAAGTACCTCATACAACCCCCCTTCAGCAAACCCAAACTATCCAGTTAAAGAGCTTCAAATGTAAAGTGGGTGAATCAGGACGTCATAAATGTCGTGTGCAGTAGAATATTTAGAGTCAACTAGAACAGTAAAGCTGGTACGTTAGCTTCATGTTTAGCTAACTCTGTGCTCGGTGAGAAAATAAACTTAAATGGAGGTTGTCTTAACTGCTGGTTGAGCTATAGTGACATTATATTCAAAGCTTTAACCTAACTAAATCCTAAACATAACCCTCTGAAGAAGTTTGCCGGGGCAACACAGTGGTGTGACTGTGACAGGTCAGCAGCAGGTCTAACTCTGTGTGCTGTGTTAGTGTGTAAGTGAGCAGAAAGGGAGGGGAGGGGAGGGGGGGGGGGGGGCGCCTCCCATCGGAGAGCAAGAGAGCTTAAAGATGGCTTCTGATCGCTCCGGGGGCCCCCGGCAGGTCCCGCGGCCGAAAGATGAGCGCTGAATGGAGAGCAGCGACCTGAAGAATAGGGCCACAGTGGGGCGTCTGTTGAGGACCGGGTGATCTGAAACCTCCTCCGTTGTCTTTCTCTGCCTCTCGCTCGGCTCCGGCTCTCTGTCTCTCTCTGCAGCTATTCAGAGCAGGACGGTGAGTCACACAGCTCCTCTGTTCCCCACTCTCACTTGCTATCTCTCCTTTTTTCTTCCTCCTCTTTTTTTTTGGCCTTCTCCTTTCTACTCTCCCCTTATTCGCCTTTCAATCTCTCCTGTATCTGCTGCTCCATCTGTGCACTTCAGGTGCTCGGATGGACAGATAAGCACTGATTGGGTTACTGAGGTGGGGGAGAACAGGAGGAACAGAGAGGAGAAGGAGTGGGGGTCTGAGAGAGCTCTCTCTGGTTTTCCGTGTTGTAGCTGTTGACTGCCGCTCTGTTTGTGCCTTATCTGTCCAGGTTTCACATTTGCGACAGTAACAATGCAGCTCTTTGTGCAGTCCAGGGTTCCTTTCTGTCCAATTGTTTTGTTTCTTCAGTTGATACAGCCAGCAGGTTGAACAGCAGCGTCACCGCTCTGTCCCCATACGATGTCTCCAAAATGTCAACTTTTAGCTTAAACAAAAACCTGCATGGCACAAAGTCAGTCCCTGACGTGTTCACCTTGAGAAAGGGTTTTGTGTGACATGCCTCGTAAAAGAAACAACTCAGTGTTCCTGGGATGAGCCGGTTCAAAAAGTCTTTGTTTCCGTCAGTCAATCCATCTCTGTCTTTTATCTTTTGTGGAATTTCTACAAATGGCTTTGTTGGTCAGTGTAAAGAGCTGCATTAAGCTCACAATGACTCAAACAGTTGTAGTTATGAGTGATATTGCTTTACGCCCAAACTCTTTGATGGCAGATTTTCTGTAGTACCTCACGCTCTGATTTAACACAAACACTGCAGGGTTCTTCCTTTCAGTTAAGTTTCAGTGAAGTAAATATTAAAGGAGCAAAATGTAAAGACCCTGACACACCCAAGCAGACGGCAAAGAACTAGTGGCGACGAAGGCTGACTGTGGCGCCGTATTATAGGTAGCCATACTAACGGAGAATAATGTCTGATTTAAAAGTTGAAAATGGCGCTGGCGTTGGCAGCCTTTGGTCTTTTAGTGGAAAAAGAAGAGGCGGAGGCGACAAATAAGGAGAAACCGCTCAAACGGGCGAAAGCATGGAGACTACAGCGGCATGCTCAAGGGGCTTTCCTGAACCTGCGTCGAGAGCTGGAGAGAAATGAGACCTCCGAACAGCCAATCGGAGAGATTCCTCTCGCCGACCGTCGACGCAGATTCTACATGTCAAATCGGCCAAAAAAAGGCAGACGGGAGCCGACGGGTAGCGACAGAGCCAGACGCACCACATAAACTAACTAAAGTCCAACTAGGACAGACGGCCGACGATCTCCTTGGTGTGTCAGGACCTGAACTTAAAAGTTTTCATGTGACAGCTATCGGTGACTTCTTTCCATTTAATTTACTAAAACCGGACCGGATCATTTGCTTATCTGGTCTCTTTCTGCCAGCAGAGTCCCCGTCCTGAACTCTGCCATGTCTTTCCAGTGAACTGCAGGTGTAAGTAATAGCCTGGACTGGATAAACTGGATAAATATCACCCTCCCTCCCTCCCTCCCTCCCTCCCTACTCTCCTCTTTACTTCTCCTCCTCATTTTTCTGGAACCCCCCAGGGTCTCCAGTGTCCTCTCCACTTTCCACGGCAGTGATAAGATGTCGACACGATTAAGAGCGAAAGCTAATCCGGCGCTCTCTCTCTCTCTCTCTCTCTCTCTCTCTCTCTCTCTCTCTCTCTCTCTCTCTCTCTCTCTCTCTCTCTCTCTCTCTCTCTCTCTCTCCTGGCTGTACTGAATGCTCAGGCAACACAAAACGCCACGGCCGAGTCGAGAGAGCCGGACAGCCAGTGGATGGTAGGAACACAGAGAGAAGGGAGGGGGAGAGAGAGAGAGAAAGGGGAGGAGGCCAGGTGGACAAGGGGTTGGATTGTAACTAAATAATTAATGGGCGGCACTTTCGTTTTTTAATCTGTAAATGAGAAGGCCTAAGATGGCGGGGCCGCTGCTCTGACACCCGATCCCCGGCCCATTAAGATAACAAGATGTTGGATAATGATCTCGGTTAAGGTGCAGTTTATCAGTCCGGGGGGAAGTGGCCTCGTCTCCCAGGTGGCTGGGCTCGTGTCCCCTGATGCCCCGACATCTACGAGGCCTTATCTGCAGTACAACATGGACAGATCTGGTATGAAGAGCGAGTGTAAACATATTCACAATTAACTCTGCCATAAGCATTGATCGTAGCTGGGAGGTGAAACACTGATATAATACACTGTGCAGCACATCAGTTTGATAGTTCATGTCCTTGATTTTTTAACTGATGCATTTACTTACTTGTATACAAAATATTTCACCACATAAGATGATTTTAAAGATGAAGTATACTTACTGATCCTGAGGGGAAAATTGCCAATTGGCATTTCAGTAACCTGACCTGCACGGAGGCTGGAGGGAACAGCTGTCTTTAGTTTAAAAAAAAATTGTAACTAGTTAAAAAGAGGGGGTGACTGAGCAGGTAACTTTGTCACAGCATGCAGCAGTAGGAAGCCTTTTTTGGGGCCTTTTAATGGAGAGATATGACAGTGGATAGAGTTGGAAGTCAGGGAGAGAGAGAGAGAGTAGGGAATGACATGCGGGAGAGGAGCCACAGGTGGGATTTGAACCTGGGCCGCCCTCTTGGAGGACCATGGCCTCCATACATGGGGGCATGCGCACTAACCACTGAGCCACCAGCGTGCCAGGAACCATTTTTTCTTGCCCGCCAAGTGTGTGTCTACGGAGTCTACTGCTTGCAGGAAAGAAGTCCCCCTATTAGGTCACAGGCATATCGAACAAAGCCAGAGTTGTAAAAAAAAAAGTTGCATTGTGGTTAGGTTTAGGGGAAAAAAAAGGTGTTGGATATAAGTTTGCTAATGGGAGTTAATCGTGTACGACATGACTTACCTGTCTCCTGTGTTTGTTTGACCCACTTGAGGCTCCAACCTCACCTAAAACTTGCATCTCCTGACGTCTGCTAGCTCTGAATGGTTTGTAATAAGATGCTGTATTGCAGTAGGAAATTAATTCCTATTAAAGATTTCCATAAACCAAAAGACTGACTGAGGAATGTTTGATCCACACAGAAACCATGTAGCAGCTTTAATAGAAACATATGGAACTTTGAAGATCTGGTAGATGAACTGCTGCATCGTGCACAAACGAACTATGTGATGCATTAAGCAGCTGCGTCGTCTTCTGCATCCTTGTGTTGGACTTGTGAATCCTTCTCAGCGCGTCCCCACAGCTCAAACCTCTGATCCTATCATTTATTTAGCCCGGCAGCACCCGCTCCTCCCCCCTCCCCCCTCCCCGCTGCACTTCCACCAAGGTAAACAGCTCTGTACAACTCTCGGCTCGAGGGTGTCCTTTGGTTGCACATTTATAAGCTTCAAATGAGTAAACCCCGCAGGACATGCGGCGGAGAATATCAGAGCAGTCTGCAGTCTCAGGTCAACAGCCGTGTCCTGTGGCGGAGGAGAGGAAGATGTAAAAAAAAAAAAAAAAAAAAAGACAGAAAGGAAGAATACAGATGAGTGTAGAAAAAGAGGTGTGTATAAAAAAAAAAATGGAGTCAAAGGAGCAGATGTGATGATAGTACGAGTGTCGGTGTCACACTGCTGTTTCCCCCGAGGCTTGTTCAGATGGAGTGATCTGAGTCGCTGCATCTGTTCACGACTGCGGCTGAGATACACAATGTAACACAAACAGCCCCCTCGATGCACACACTATACGCACAATGACAACCTCCATACAGTAAACACGCTTCACCTATGTGCAGAAACAGATTGCTTCGTTACGTGACAGTCACGGGTTCAAAAGAGTTGCAGCCGTGGTTGTCATGGTGAATGATTATTAGAAACAAAAAGCTTTCGCAATTCCTTCGGTGCACTGTTCAGATGCCGCAAAAATAAATGTTTTTAAGTGGCTGCAATGGAATGCTTAAATACACCTGATCAACGTGCGTCCACAAAAAAGTTCTTCTTTTCGCAACTGACGGGATCAAGTTGTTTATAAGTCTATTTGGCAAGGATCGCTATGGAGACGGACCTTTTTGTTGAAGAGTAAGATACTGGTTTAACCATTACACCGCCGTCTTCAAAGCCACCAGACTCCATTTACGCCCCCGCCTCGATCTCTTTGTGGTTTTTGTTTTTGCTTGTTAAAGAATTGTGTGAGATCCAAACTAGCACTGACGATATGAAAACCATCTCAAACCGTCACATAAGCAAGACTTACCAATGGAGGCGGAGGCACACCAGCAGCTCTTGTTTACTACAAGGTCAATTCACGCTGTCTGTAAAGGGAGTCTGGTGGCTTTGAAGAGAGTGATGTAAAGGTTTTTTCAGCTTTACAAGAACTATTTCTCTGCTTGTTTATGTTTCTCTCACAGGCTCAAACATGTCATTTCAGACATTTTTTTTTCTTTTCAAGTTTACCCCTAACCTGTCCAAACGTTAACTCTGCCAGCACGTGGTGGAAGAGAGATGGCCTTGTTCACAAAGGGAAGCTGGAAGGCATCAAAACAAGAGAATGACTGACGGAGAACCAACAAACTTTCCAAACCCAAACGGAAGACTTACTGTGGCGTAAATAGACCAACAGATAACAACCGGATCATCTTAGAGATGCGTTTCATGACTTGACCACATATCTTGTTTACAGATGTTTATAGGCACTCGTCCGCTGGTGTCTCTGCTGAACAGGACGGGAGGGGTGGGGGAAGTGTGGAGGGAGAAGGGGAGGGCGGGGATGAGCTTGGAAGAGATTCTTTGTTTTGGTCTGAAAATCCGCTCTGAAAGTGGCATATAGTAAGTTAGTACTTTGGTCCCTTTTTGATAGAGGAAAGAAACTTGATGAAGGGGAATAATGCCAAAACAAGCCAATAGGTGAGTCACAGAGGTGTTAGTGCACTTCTCATTATCCGGCTGTGATACAGACAGTGCAAGATGCGAGCTGTCACAATAGTGACCTTTATTTTGGACTTCCCAATGCAGCAAAGTTTGAATAAAGAACCCTGGCGCTCGGGCGATGAACCAGCGACAAACCTTCACTAAATCGCTTTAGCTCACGAAATGCAAATCTGTCTTTGGGAAGTGATTTGCCGAAAGGGCACAACACACAAACTGTAGCAGCTCTAGCTCCAGCATAACCCCTAACACACTGTACCACACTTATCACACACACACACACACACACACACACAGATTTCCAAGGCTAAGTGACCTGAATGCTCTCAGCTTTGAATGACATAAGTACCTGAGGGTCCTTGAGTTCTGCACCCAACCTGAACGCACTCATATGGCGACTGATGGCGATGCAGGACGCTCCTCCGTCCATCCATCAGAGCCTGCAGGTAATGTCTGCGAGCTCACGTAGCTTACATCAGCCAGGATAAAGGCCTCTATTAAGAAAATGAATAATACCAACTGAGGGGAGGTGACCTCGCACCGGTCACGTGACGTCAAGGCTGAGACACGATTGGCTGCTTTTGGCTAGTATGTTCTACCAGGGGGGGGTGGGGGTGGGGGGGGCGGTCTGGAGGTTGACGGATGCCCGAGGCCGAGTGGAGATGGGCTACAGAGTCAGCCGTTTCAGTCCTGTGATCTAATCTGTTACCCATCATGCATCCTGCTTCACTAATGAAAAGGCAAGGTCCCATTTGTCACAGGCAGGGTAAATGGAATTTTAACCCCCCCCCCCAACCCCCTTCTCTTTTCACTGAACGCAGCGCCTCAAACATGTGCAAACAGGCCGTCGCGATGGGCGGTCATTGCAAAAAAAAGAGTTCAGAGGAATTAATATCAAGAAGAAGAAATCTAGACTCCTTCAACGTCCTTTAAATGCTTCTCTGCCTTCTTCTACTTTGACTAGAAGCAAACCGGTTGAAAGCCTCTGTCTGCGTGTATCAGGACCTTTTAAGGAGGATCTGTGTTGTCTTGGTCATCGCTCTCCGTTATGTAGGCAGCCCGGCGTCACCTCATGAAGTGTCACAGCACTCGGTTGCAAGTGGTAGCAGCTGAAAACGGCTCTTAAAGGGTCGATCCTGACATCACACGAGCAAACGTAACGGCTGCAGCATGAATTGTGTGCGAAGTTGTGCGCGAGCATACCGCGTTGGCCTTGTGTTGGTTTCTTGACGGGGAGGCATCATGCTGATTGAGAGGTTTTCAAAAAAAGTGGGAATGACCTCCATCAGTCAGATGAATGAATGTTGTAAAGGCACAGAAGGCACCTGAGCTGAGCTCGTTGAGACAGAAAGAATACTACCACGGCACAGGCTTTCGTATATATGCTTTAAAAAAAAAACACGGTGAACAGGTCAAAACTCGTCAGGTTTTGTGTGTTTAATTGATGCTTTTGATCGAGTTAATCATAGAAAGTTGTTTGTCAAGATGATGGAAAGACGAGTACCCAAATATATTGAGAGATCCATGAGACGTTGCAAGGTAAAGAGAGGCCGTAGTCCCCGTTTGAAGTAAGTAATGGTAAACAGACTTAAGCTTGTACAGCGCTTTTCTAGTCTTCTGACTACTCTTAGCTTTTATAAAATCAAAATGTGCGAGTTATAAACAAATTCACCCCCAGTAGAGTGTATGCCTGTAAAGAAATCACCTATTTATACCAAATTCTTTTCTAAACCAGGCTGTAAACATGTTGTTTTTTTTTGCTGTAAAAAAAAAAAGTCATTCTTGAATGGTTGTTAAAGTGATTCCCAGGATGTTTACAGCCAGCCTCAAGTGGATACTCAAGGAACTGCAGGTTTTTTTTTTTTTTTGCACTTCGCCACTGGCTTCATTTATCTTCTCCGGATGTCCCTTGATTAAACCAAATGTTCTTGTATTCATCTCTTTTTTTTCTCTCTCTTATTAAGCACCCAAACATTCAGTAAGGCCAATAAGGATCCATTATTTCACTGCTGGATTACAAAGGACTGAATGCTTTGAAAAGAAAAATGTCTTTGGCCTTCCTCAGAAGCTCAATGTCACCTTGCTGAAACAAAGTCCCCCGGTTATTCATCCATATTTTAACCAGCAGCGTCTCTGTTTGATACCCGGAGGTTCTTTTCTCTCTGTTCCCTCTCGTCGTCTTTCTCTGAGCTTAAATCCAGCACTTGAAGCTCCTCAGAGCTCCCAGCAGGAACACAGCGACCCTCTTTTCTCTCCGCCTTAACGGCAAAGACGAGACAAAACGCGCAGCTCGTTGTTCCACAGGCTGCCTCGGTGTTGTGAAACCGAGCGGCAGGATTTTCAAGGAGCTGTGAGGATGTTTTAGAAAAATATGGCTGCTACAGAAGATTAGAAACAAAATGAGGTTAACGTCGTCTCCCTTTTCATAAACCCCCACTCTCTCTCTCTCTCTCTCTCTGTCTCTGTCTGTGCGTCTGTCTGTCTCCTCAGGGTTTTTTCCGCAGAAGCATCCAGAAGAACATGGTGTACACGTGTCATCGGGACAAGAACTGCATTATCAACAAGGTGACGAGGAACCGCTGTCAGTACTGCCGCCTGCAGAAGTGCTTCGGAGTGGGAATGTCCAAAGAGTGTGAGTTTGAGACCCAGTTTGCAAAATGTGACGTGTAGAAACATTTCGTCATGGGATTAAAAGGAGTGGTTTAGTAACACGTGGGCTCTGCTGTTTGAAAAGCTCTCTAACAAAACAACGATTGACAACAATGGAATGAATGGTCAAAATGTCAATCATGGTTTTTGCTGGAAAGAAGTGAATAACCTTTTGATGCTGATATACCACTGTGATGCACTTTTACACAACTGTGACAAAGTTAAGTTTGTTAAAACATATAATGTAATAGTTTTCTTGTTGAAATGTACGTTGCAGCTTGTAAACGCAACATTTAAACTGGACCCCTCCTTCTGGGCCTGAAAGGCACACACTCACTGCAGGACGTAGTGTGTGTACCTGCAAGCTGCCGCACGCTAACACAAGCTACGTGCCGGTGTTTGGCACCTTCCTGTCCAACAGGAAGCAGACCAACTCAGTATAAACTCAGATTAAAGTTATGAACAGCTTTAGTGTATTATTACAACTTTATGGAACTGTTCTTGAAACTGAAAACAAGAGGTTAAAAATCTACCCAAATCATTTCATTTTCTTACATAAAAATACAATGAATGCATTTATTGTGATCCAGCCAGGTCCAGTTTAAAAATGCTAAATGACTCTGAAAGCTCAGTGCAGTTATCAACGTTTGCACACCGAAGAGGCTCTCGATGCTTCAAACCAATCAGAAGAACAAAACATCAAGCAGCAGTTGTTTTATTGGCTGGATAGCTCGTTCAAACGTCCACGTCGAATGGCTTCTTCTTCAATATAACACGCAGATGCCTGACATGACAGGATTTAGTAACTAAATATTTTTTTTGTCTCATCCAGAGATATGCTCCAGATTTATTTTGGGGACCAAATATGTCATTTTGAACAATGCCCACTTTTGGAGTTTTTTTTTGTAATGCACTACAGTCCAGACCCATAACCTCTCACATTATATTCTAAACTTTTAGCGATGACATTGTTGAACCCTCAAATGTGACGTTAATGTTATTGAGTACTTTACATGAGGGAGGTCACGGCCTCCTCACAGATCCGATCTTTTCATGCGCTGTCGTCTTTGTGTCTTCAGCAGGAGCTTCAGAGATGTTTGCATCACGCACGTTATGCTCGTCATTCTTAATTCACTAAATCTGTTTTCGTTGCACTTTGCTGCATTCTGCTTTTATCAATACATCACTTTTTAACCTCGGCTAAGCATAAAAGCTGACACACACGACCTTTATTTGGACGCAGTGTTGTAATGAGGGTGTGCTAAAGGTCTGCAGGGCTTTTAAGGGAGTGATTCAGCCATATTTAATTCAATTTCCTGCCTGCCTGCAGCTTGAAGACGCAGTTCAGCGTTGTTTGCTGTACATGTAAAAAACAAAGGATTTCCAGTAATAGACTGTGAGGAGAAAATGAGATATTATATGCAAATTAACTGCAAATGCAAATGATTGTGAAGTGTGGTGGAGCAAAGCTGCAGTAACAAACAAGCCGCTGTGATTGGATTTTGACCTAGAGGTTTGTCTGGTTTTAAAAAACTATTTGGCGTTGTCAACAAAGTCCATCTCTGTAGGAATCCTTTCTGAGACTAAGAACAACAATCTCACAGTCTGTCAGTGACCAAAACAAAAACTTTGAATATCCACACATGGATTACATTTCAGCCCTGACAGTTGTTCTTACCAAAGCGTATTGTATTCACATGAGAAAATAGAAATCTGCTCTTTTTTTTCTGAATTAACAAGATAATTATCTCGGAATGACAAGTTACTTTTTCATGAAAAAAAATTGCTCTGTTCTTATAATTAACAAGATTTTTAATTAAAAATGTTCTGAATTAACGAGACACCAGTGGGCTTCCTCAAAATCCTAACAGAAGCTCTCATTTAGACCACTAAAAGAGGAAAACCTTCAAAGACTGCTCAGAAGTTATTTTGGTCTCGTTTTGGAAACATGGAGAGACACGCACGTCTTCAGGTTACAAAGATGGTGCTGTTATTAGTTCATCAACTTTGCGCAGGTAACTTGGATCTTTGCAATCCATACGCAAACCCCTCTCTGATCTGTCAGGATCATCTGATCTCATAAGTCATGTTTCACTGACAAAACGTAACGCATTCGAGCTGGCTGCGCGGAGACTCGAGAGACATTCAGGTAACTGCTGAACACTGGATCCCCACGCAGTGCAACTGAGGCCCCGATGTTGTGCAGAGAAAAGCAGGCGCCGCGTAATCTTTAATTCTGAGATAATTATCTTGTTAATTCCGAAAATCAGAGCAGATTTTATTTTTTAATCACTATATTGCAACGCTCATGCACCATCGTCATTCCAACCAGTTAGATGTTATTCTCATGTGAGTGCAATACGCTTCTTTAGTTTCTGCTGAGATGGTTAATGCAGTCTGGTGGATTCATTCAAACACAGTTTTTAACCCGTTCTTCATTTATATAAAAAATATATTTGAAAAATTGTTTCGCCCAGGTATGAAAATACCAGTTCCCTTCCTTAATATGATTCCCACTATCACATGCAGTCTTATTCTGAGATTATTCATTCAGGCCTGCAGTCTCCCAGTAAAGATGCACAGGTTTGCATATTATCTAGAGGAATTTAGAGGCGAGGAACGGTGTGCAAAGAGTTCTATTAGTTTTGTTCCCTGAATAAATTATCACCCACTTAAACCTTTCTAACAGCTGCAATTAAATAGAATTAAGTGGGATTTTATGTAAAGGGGGCTGCACAGTGGTTAGCTCTGTTGCCTCACAGCGAGGAGTTGGAGCTGGTTCAAATCCCCGTCTGACAGGAGCCTCTCTGTGTGGAGTTTACATGTTCAACCCCGTGCATTTGTGGGTTCTCTCCGGGTTCTCCGGCTTCCTCCCACAGTCCACAAGACATGCTCGTTAGGTTAATTTGTGACTCTAAAATTTGCAGTAGGTGCGAGTGTGGCTGGTTGTCTGTCTCTATATGTCAGCCCTGTGATTGACTGGCGTACAGCCCAGAGTGTACCACGCCTCTCGCCCAATGACAGGCTGGGATCGTCTCCAGAACCCTGCCACCCCGAACAGGAGAAGCAGTATAGATAATGGATGGTATGTCTGTAATGGACCACCATAAAATGATCTAGACTTGTAAAAAAGGAGGGGGGATATCAAATATTAACAAACAAAAGTATGAATTAAACGTTTAAGTGCTTTTTTTTTTTAAACTCTGAACAAATTGAGCTGCAACCACTTCCTGTTAACTTGTTTATCCAACCTGCTGTTTGGACTTTGTGTCCAAACAACAGAGAGTCCTAACAGGATCCACGGCCTGACACCAATTAAAATAGGCTGCTTCATGTCTTCAGACTCCCTTTATAAAAGGAACTCGGTCACCTTCTGCGCTCAGAGCCCTCATGTCCCCTCTGCTCCATTGTCATCTATAGGAACCGTTTGCATTTCACAGGTTATTGGCATCCTTTGATTGCATCAGCATTTATGGCTCAGGTCCACTTCATGCTCCATTAGCTTCAGCAGAGGAGTCATGGAAAAGATGATGACTTGATATCCTGAGGCTAAACCCCCCACAGAGTCCCTGATGAGAAAAGGGGGACTATTCCCCTGCTACTATGGGTGGAGGTGAGGAGGGGGGGCGGGGGGGTAGCATCCTCACCTTGCTCTGAACACCTGAGGGTCTATGCTGAGACGATTCTGCTTTTGGGACTACAGGGTTGGTACATTTATTTTTTTTTAACTATAACCGATACATACACTGTATATAGAGCTCAATGGTGTGGTTCAGGAAGTAAAAATCCAGTTCATTTTCTCCATAGCGGATTTGAATATTAGCCGTGACATCATAACCATCCAAGGTAGACTTACCACGAGCTCCCTGAGTGTCAGTGTGAGACGAAGGTGTATGCTCCAGAAGACATGCGTTCCTATGACAATAACATTGTTTAAAGAAAAACATGGTTTATTCAGGATCACGGGGAAAGGAACCACACTACCCACAATCCTAGAGTATCACAGGGACGTCTCTGATTGGTGAAGCCCGCAGTTACCATGGAAATGTAGATGGAAAGAAGGTTGGTGTACGATTTGAAAGAAGCGCTCTAAACTATTGTTTGTTGGGTCTCGTTGGAATTGCAATGGATTGTGGGATGCGTAGTTCCTCCACACCCAGAAAAAAATATGCATACCCTCTCGTTCCTTTGACTTTTTCTCCATTTTACAATTGTTGTTTTGTACCAAATCAAATGATTTAAAGTCATAAGTATTCAGGTATGTGGTTGGCTAGGTTCAAGGATTAAAAATATTGTTACAAGGATTTACTGAAAAGTCAAAGGAGGACTTAAATGGTGACTTAACGTCATTATTGTGTCTACTTTTTAAATTACAAATTTCACTAAAGACACGACAGCTAACTCATCCGTATAGCTCGTCACATTATGGAACAGCTAAGATCATTCCCATTTGGTTAGTCTACAAAAACAGCTTATATTGACCCAAGGGAAGAAACTAAAAATGGCGACCACAGGCTATAAATGACCTGAAAGCTTGTGTGTTGTGTTTGTGGTTATTTCATAATGAGAGAGTTGAGAGCTCGGTCTGAGGCCTGAGCCAGAAATGAACATCTGCTCCTGGACACTGGACTCGTGCTATCATGTGCCTCTGCAGATAACTGAACGGATACTTAGAGTGGAGCACAAAGGGGGCATTATTATGAATGTGTGTGTGTGTGTGTGTGTACATGTGATTGTGTCTACGAGTGTGTGCTAATGCTGCAGCTCCAGCAGGTATGGGGTTGTATGCGTCATTACACAAGTTGTGTCTTTGTACTTTTTATTTTTTAGTGGTTGTGCGATCATGAGTCTCACACAATCATGAGTGGTGATGTGATGTTTTATTAATCTGGTGAATCTGCAGCGGGAGAGAGGGAGGAAGACTGTTAGACTGCTGTGTGTGTGTGTGTGTGTGTGTGTGTGTGTGTGTGTGTGTGTGTGTGTGTGTGTGTGTGTGTGTGTGTGTGTGTGTGTGTGTGTGTGTGTGTGTGTGTGTGTGTGTGTGTGTGTGTGTGTGTGTGTGTGTGTGTGTGTGTGTGTGTGTGTGTGTGTGTGTGTGTGTGTGTTCGGTTGCATGGGCCTTGAGTATTAATAGAAGTCATGTGAAAATACGGAGAATAGAAGAGCTTGAGTTTTTGAGTTTGACAACTTGTTTAATGTCTTGTGTGAGATTATACTTACAAAAAGTTGCTCATGTTTTTTAAATGTATTTATAAAGAACAGGCCGAACGCTTTAGAGTTGTGTTTGCATTCTTGACCTTTGACCCGTGTGTCTGTAATCTCTTCCAGGAATTTAAAATCCTTTATTCAGCAGTTACAGCCGTTAGCTACGTTGCTCTTTTCAAAAAAACACCTGACACTTTTAGATCACGGGAGTTGCTGGTCTACTGCTCACTTTACCAAAGTCTCACAACATACAGAAAAATAACTGGCCGAGGGAGAGGTACAGTACTTAAAGGGATACTTCACCTGTTGAAACATGAATCTGTATTGACATTGGGTCATATATGTAGAAATGTGAAATACATTTTGAAGTTGGTGCCCTCTTGGCCGAGAAAAGGCAGAAAGTGTCTTTTTGGCTCATGTGGATGAAAGACTCCAAATCCCAGAATGCACAGCACCGCAGGCCACTCCCACATCAACACATACGGCCATTTCCTCAACTGATTCCGAGATTTCTTCCTGAAGGAATTAGCATCTTGGAAATTCCTGTCAGAAAACAGACTCTATGTCTGTGTCCATAGGCAAACAGTGAGAGCACCGACACTACCAGGCCGCCCCAGCTCGAGCCGGCCCGGGCTCCTCGTCCTCACTGCTGCCGACAGGCCTTATGTCCCGGCTGTTAAGCTGGCAGCGGCCGGCGGCGGCCAGCAATATAGCTGTGAGACGGCTACTGCCGACAGGCCGGTTTTGTATCTCGGCTGCTACGGCCAGCGGCGGCTAGTGGTAAGTAGCAGCCAGCGCCGGCCAGCAGCCAACGGCAGCCGCAGCAGCCTAGAAACAAGACCGGCCTGTCAGCAGCAGCCTTCTCGCCGCTGTATTTAGATTTTTTCGCCATTATCAGCTTTCTCCATAGAGCCTGTTAGCATAGCTTCCAAGCAATATGGCGGACGTTAAGTTTCGATTCTGGGAGTGAGTTCCCACCCACTGATCTGTGATAGGTCTGTAGCTTCAGTGGTCGAAAATATGAGGAACTAGCGTTGTAGTTTCACCCCGCTAACCGCAACAGCTTCCGATGACTTAAAATGCGTCATCGGAAGCTCCTTGTCAGACCTAAAAATACAAAGATTTCCCATCTCAGGGGAAAATGAAGGCGGGATGCACGACCATTCAAAAATACTAGCAGGTTTCTAATGATACAAAGCTCAATGCAAATGGGTGAAGTATCCCTTTAAGAAAAATCTAGTTTTGGGCTAGCCACTGTTTTTAAAAATGGAATCTGGTAGTTTTAAGGGAGAGGTGGTTCAGAAAAAGCAACATATCATTTAACCATAAGGTCAGTCTATGTTGGGATACTCTCTGTGATGTTGTCACACACTTAGAATAACAATCTGATCCTGTCATTTGCAAGAAAATGTGTTGAAACTCAAAATTCACACATCATGAAAAATACACTTTACCATGTTTTTAGAGTGTGTGTTCCTAGTCTGTCTACAAACCCCCCCCCCCCCAATGATGAGAAAAGTCCATCCTCTCCGTCTTCTGCCTGCTTCACTTTTCAGAAAATGTGTGCTCAAACAGGCCGTTTGGAGATTTTCCTCCTGTTCTGTTTGTTAGTCATACCGGTGTGGGAAAGCCTCGGAACTGGCCGGGAAACCATCACGAGACAAACTTGATTCACCTCTGTTCTGTGCCCCAAGGTCAAATCTTAACAAAGCAGGTTTCCCCATCTGACAACCCCACCCCCACCCCCCTCCCATCCCATCAAGACCATTAGCTTAAACTCAACATTTAGGTGGCAGCGATAAATAATTACGGTTGCTCGACACCCACCTGGTTAGTGTTAAGTGCCGTGGCAGGCGGCCCGGGCTGCACCACGCGGGCTGCAGATAGATGGTGTTTATTTACTGCTGCATCTGTTTGCTCAAAGAGACGCTGGGAGAGCCCGGCGGTCTGCAGATGGCTCGTCTGAAGCTTCTCTTAACCGTCCTCGACTCCATCGCCGCCTTGACTTAAAAAGAGGACAAAAGATGGAGGGTGGAGACATTGCTCATTAACTAAAGGAGAGGGGGGGGGGGGGGGGATGAGTGTCTTGGATAGCAGAGGGATTTTAGCAGCGCTGTGAAGAGTGTATTTAACAGCTCCACTCAATGACCCTTCATCCCCTGCTCGAACACTCAGGAGAGCTCTTCAGAAACACTCGACTCGCTCGTTCACAGCAGCTCAAGCAGAGCCTGACAGAGAGGCAGGGTGCAGGCTCTTAGTGAGAGCCGAACACACACACACGCGCACACACACAAGCGCTTTCAGTATTTGAAAACAGTTTGTTCTCTGGTTTGTAAAAGTCAGAGAGACATTTCAGAAAGCATTGTTTCAAATCTTTGGTCCAAGTGGTATGGAGTCTGGCTGCAGCTTTCTGGACAAGTTGTATAGAAGCCTGGTTGATACCAAAGTAAAGATATCACGTCTGGACCGTGACTTTTATGTTTAGGTCTAAGTGCGTTATGCCTGTTCTGATTTTTAGAAATGATCCTGAGTTGAATGCAGAGCGTGAGAAGTTATGAAGCTGAACATGCACTGATTTACCAGTGACGATAAAAGATGCAGAGGCTTTGAATGTGACAGTCGGGAGCAGTGATCACAGGAACAACATCCAAGACGAGTCTGTGTGCTGCATGGTTCCCTCGGCCCCCTCTGTGGGTATTAAAAAGCTGTATATTTTCACGGCCTCTTGTCCGATGCATCATTTGGGTGTATCTGCTCATGCTTGCAGTAATTTGCTCAGGGTGCAGAGGTAATTGATTGCCCAGTGTGGGTGGGTGGGGGTGGGGGGGGGTTGAGGGGGTGCACTTGCCATGTTGCTGTCTTCCTAAATCACGTCTCGTGGCTCTCCAGCCTCTGTGTGGACCACAACCCCCTCGCCAGACACTCTTTGTCACCTCACAATGACAAATGACACACATGGACAGATTATTTACCATCCCCCCCTTTCTATACCATTATCTTCACCAACCCCCCCCCATCTCCCCCCCCCCCCCATCCATGGGGCAGAGTGTTTGTTTTTTTTACTGTCCGTCCTCTGTTGTTGAAGTTACATTTACAGGATTATCCAGAACTTTGGCACACCATGTGTGTCCTCTGGATGTCTCTTTACTGCAGATGTTTTTGTTGTGATCAGGATCAAAATATCATTTTTTGCTTATACATGATAGTAAGAAAATCCTTTATCATTCACCGGGAAAAGAGACAGACATTTTGAAGGAGAGGGAACATCTCTCCTGGAAGACATTGAGTTGCATCTAAAATTTAAAAAAAAGCACGGTTGTTATGTGAAAATGGAAACAGTTGCAAGAGGTATGCAGAATCTGTTGGCCAGGGAGGACATTTTGCTGTCTGAACATCTGGTTTGTGTTTGTAGTCCAAATTATCCAATCACATCTGGGCGTGCATGTTTACAGTCTGATGAGAGCGAAAGAGACCCAACCCAGCGGCTCAAATGCGTCAACTAAGTCTCAGAACAGTTTAGCTTCCAATTATGGGTTGTCACCATGTCAGAGTTTTAATCTTTCTTATAATTGCAGTAAAAATCAAACAATATTGATTCATATTTCGTTACCATGGCAACACCGTTAAAAGTCCTATAGGCACCCAATAAGGGATAGTTTCTTGTTTTGAATCACTTAAACGTGCATGCAAACTCCTGCATGCTGTCTAAATTGCTCAAATTACTTAAATGTTGCCAGCGTATTCGTGCATTTTAGACAGAGCTTTAAGCGGATGTTAAATGACTTGGAGGGAAGACACATCTGGCTGTAGATATTCTGCCTGATATATTTATTATTGTTAGCGATCTTGACAAAGATTTTCTGTTTTACTTGTTATTTCATGTCTTCAGTGTGTTCATGTGTCTCATGTCATATTTGTAAGTATGGCTGCGAGTTATTTGTTGCAGACTTTGTTACCTGTGCTGCCGCCTGTCTTAACCAGGATACTTAAATATAATTTTTTTACGGTTTGGTTGGAGTTCATTGCAGCGATTTGTAGAACGTCTCTAATCTGAGGTAGCTGTGTGTTTATTTTGATCTGGACTGAGTCGCATATCGACCCACTCCTCTGTTGGTGTAGCCCCTCCCCCTGCCCCCACACTGACTCTATAAACCACAGTGAGCGACAAGGTGACAAGGATCAATTCTATGCTTTTCATTTTACTTTTCTGAAGATTACTTTTAGGACATGTGCAGCAGAAAATACCCTTTAAATCTGGTCTAGTCTGTGCCCAGACTCGACTTGTTTAGGATAATGTAGCCAGGCTGAGTGTTTAAGCATTTCTTCCTTTTTTAATGAATTATAATAAACCTTTCCACTGTCCTAATGTGCTTCACTCTCAATCCAATCATAGTTAATGTAGCTCAAAGTATACATTTCTATATGCACTGTGTACATATTTAATGGATATGTAGGTCACAGATGTAGGTCAGTATGTATGGAGTGATTAATGTCAGCACTTTGCTGCTACCTCTCGTAGTGACAGACATCTGAACGAGGCTGCAGCTGACCAAAACAGTCAGACTAATTCTGTGAAACAGGAAATTATTTTGACTCTTCTTTCATTTCAATGCATTAAGATGATCCGACGACGATGAAGAGAGCACTGGAGATTTGAGATGAGGGTGTAAGATGTAATATGTATATCAATATGAAACATACATAAACAGCATATGGACACTCTCGGGTACTTACATATTTGTCTGATAGGACTCCAGCTGTGTGTTGAAGGATGTCGATGTAATGAATGTGCGTAATTTCTCTCAGACGCCTTCGGCTTAAGAGAAGGATTAGACTCCTATTAGAAAGATAGGTCCAGTCCACACACAGCAGCTGTAGGCTACACGCTCCCCGTTTGCTTTCTTTATGACATACAGAATATTGGACCCCCAAAGTAAAAGAAAGTTGAAGCGTAAGCAGGAAAAATGGACACGGACTGAATGCCATCACCCATTGGTTGGGCTTTGAAAACCCATTGATTGTGGTTGCCATGCTGGAAATGTTGTCTCAACCTAACTATCAGTAATCTTAACCCAAGGCTTAGAGCTGCAGCTGGGTGGGTTTTTAACCTCCTGACATACAGCTATAGTGTGCCTGCTCAACCACACACTTTATTAAGAATAACTCTTATCATTCATAAAATCAAAACTGAGGAGTGATGTAAAATGTGACCTCCTGTTCAGTGTGTGGCTGTAAAGATATGATATTTAAACATGTTTATTTCTACTGTAAAAATGGGCATTTTAATATGGGTGTGTATGTGACTTCTGGGGCTTCTGCAGCCAGCCTCAAGTGGACACCCAAGGAACTGCAGGTTTTTGCATTTCCGCATCAACACCAGAGGGTTGATGCTTTGTTGTTGCACAATAAAATCCTAAAGCAGAGAAGACGAGAGTGCAGGGAAGCAGCTTGAGTGGTGATTGGCTGAAGCTGGATTTTAGGATATTAGCAAGCGACAAAATATCAGACTGCAAGCATACATCCAGATGACTAGCAGAGCAAATTTAAGTGCAACAGGGTATATTTGAGTGCAAGGGCAGGATTTTGAGGGAACTTCTTTCAAATTCTGAAATCAACCATTCATACTCTCTAACTGGAAGACTCTGCTCTTACGTAAAGATTGGAAAATAATCCCAATATTTAAGGGCATAAAACATTGTTGAAATCTCAGATTAGATATTTGAGGTTAAACACAGTGGGGTTAATACCTGATTACGGAAATAAACGTAATCTGTCAGTATCATAACCCTTCTGGCCATCAACACTCTGAGCTGATGGCGTTGTCGGTGTGGGGTAGAAAAAACTGCCAGATGTTGACGTTGGTGTCAGGAGCTCTACGATAAAGTTATGCCAACACATGGAGGCTGATCCCTAATCACACATCAGTGCGCGATGCTCAAGAGATTAGAGTTTCTAGATTGCATCAAGCTAAAAATAGTCACCCACCACTTATCAGGCCAGTGGAGTGACGAATGTGTTTTGTACAGGAGTGGATGTAACGCTCTGAAGCCGTGATGTTTAGCTGTTACATCTGTTGTGGTGATCTACAGATGGCGCACTGTGGGTTTATCAGAGGTTTTTTTTTTCACTGCTTATAAGGAGCCTACAAGATGACCAGAATCTCCAGTTCATTTTCTATTTGACGCCGAAAACTGTCATTTTAATGAAGTTCAGTAAATAATAACTTAAAGCATGTGTGAGGACTTTTTTTTAACTGGTTAAAGGACAGATTTAACTCTGACCCCTAGTGTTTCAAATGGGTACTGCAGTCCAAATTCAAAACATTGCAGAGAGCCGTCGCCCCCTCCTCTCTAGAGTGGATGCTCATGCAGGTTGCCATGTGGTGGACACTGAAGCTTCAGTGTTTAGTCAGCTCTGCATCGGTCTGTAAACCTTTCTGTGTTCTAACCTCTCTCCATTTTTCAAAAGCATCTCCAACATTGATCCTAGTTTGAGCACGTTTCTGCTCGTGGAGCTTATTAGAGTGTGTGACTGTCGTGTTGCCAGCCAATGAAAAGTCCCTCTGCACCGACGATGAGCCCGTCTCCCCTCCTTGTTATTTTAAAGTTGTGCGTGCAGCTGATTACAGATGTGTGATGTTGGAGATTGAATAAAAACTGGCCTGTTTGTTTGAGTCTCCTGCTGTGATGGACTTCAAAGATCTGCTCCAAATGCAGCACGGGACTCTGTGGACTCGGTCTCTCAGGGTGCACTTCACGCACAACAACCTGAGCTGCTGCTAATGAAGCGTGTTTGGTACTGTGAGTCTCTCTCCTGAGCGTTTCTGCACACAACTGAAAATACAATGATCGGTTAGAAAGGGCATTTCAATCTATAAAAATATAAGACATAAGAAGCTGATGACATTGGTAAACAGTCACTCTGTTGGTGGTTAAAGAAATAACTGTATGTTGTCATAAGTCTTATTTAAAATAAATAAATAAAAGAAAAGAGGGGTGGAGGAGGTGGGGAGAGGAGTGTTTAGTTAAGGTATATGTTTATCCATTTACATGATCACATCATGTATGAGGATGTTTCTACAACAGAAATACAAAGTGATATACTGAGAGCTAAGACGAGCAGTGAAGTCAAGGCATCACTGGTCACGTCTTGTGTGAGATTTTTATCATCCACCATCACTGTCACATCGTTTTCTTTAAACAGATGATTATGGCACACTGAGTGAGAATAACTGTTACAAAGTAACACCACCGCCCTGGTCTGCGTGTCTGCAAGTTTGTGTGCATGTGTAAAAACAGCTTCTGATTGGTTTTAAGTGAATAGCATTTGTATGCGTCTGCTCGAGCCACAGCCACGGCCAGTGCATGATGTTTACAGGTTATTCATTCATTATTCTTTGAATGTGATTACTAAGGAACACCTGGAGGGAATATCCTTGAATGTGGCACAAACATCCCCGCAGACTGAAGAATGGACTGCATGGGTTTTTTTTGGCCAGCAAACTCTCAAAAGATTTAATTTAGGCCAAACACAAGAATGTATCCACTTATAATGATATCATTTATCACAAATCTTATTAACATAAATATGAAATTATTTAACTTTAATCTTAAATTGGTTAAATTGGCTCAGTTGGTGGAGTCGGTCGTTTCTCAATTGGAAGGTCGGGGGTTCCATCCCCAGCTCCTGTAGCAACATAGTCCGATGTGTCCTTGGGAAAGACGCTTCACCTCAACTTGCTCCCACTGCTTCGTCGGCGGCATGTGAAAGTGATTAGTTCCTTCTGATGTTCTCTTTACACAGCAGCCTCTACCATCAGTGTGTGAATGTGTAGGTGTGACCTGCGGTGTAAAAGCACTTTGAGTAGTCTAGAAAATAAATCTACAAGCTCAAGACCATTATAAAGGTTAAGTGAATGAATGAATTTACAATTCTTCCCCTAGCTGCACAAAAATACAAAAATCGCTGTAAAATGAAATTGATCGAGACAATTAGTCTGCAAAAAAAAATTCAAAATGGATTTATGAAGTGCTTGAGTTTTCACCGACACTTTAGTTTTCTGTCTTTTTGAGACTTTTCCAGCAGCACTAAGCTGACAGAGTCTGAGCTGACAGAGCAGACTGCAGAGAAACTTTCTCTCTTTACAACGCCCTGCATGCCTTAGAAGTCAGAAGAAAAGGCTTAAAGCAGCAAAGTTGTTCCAAGAATTGTCTTTTATTTGCCTTCAGTCCATCCACATCCAAAATTTGCTTCTGACCATCAAGTCATCAGTTTTCAAGTCATTGTTGACGTTAATCCAAATCCTTTGTTTCTCCTTCAGCTGTTCGGAATGACCGGAATAAGAAGAAGAAGGAGAGCCCAAAGCTGGAGCTGGCAGAGAGCTACGAGCTGACAGCCGAGCTGGAGACCATCATTGAAAAGATTCGTAAGGCCCATCAAGAAACCTTCCCCTCCCTCTGCCAGCTTGGCAAATACACCACGGTGAGTTCACTGTCCGGCTGTGTAATTCGTAGTAAACAGCAGATCAATTAAAGCTTTGGGTGCATTTCATTTTGAATATTTAACAGGAGCTCCAGTTTAGTCATTTTTTTAATTTTATATTTCTTTATATTCAGGTCTAATTACAGATTTTTTCCTCAACTGTTTATAGGTTCTTGTTTAAATCTCACATCTTTTTTTATCCCTGCACGGGTTATGTACATTTCTCGTATAAATCTATTTTTAATTGCACAGTTTAAGTTTGATTCATCTAGGGGTATTCTTTAAATCTTTTTTCGGGTTAATATATATGTATGGGAGGGAGGGGCGTCGGTTTTGTGGTTTAATTTGTAACAAATGTTTCATGTCATGGACGTCCTGTAACCTGCTACTATCTATCTATCTATCATCTATTACTCTAATGACTCAGACACCAGGCAATTCAAAGTGCTTTACATAGGCACAAAAAGCATTTCACAAGATAGTAAAAATACAATAAACAAAATCTAAGAAGGCAATACAAGTTGAGGTAAAAACAGTGGGTAAAAATAAGATTTGGATACAAATAAGTTGAATAAAAAGTAATTGACAGTAAAAACGTATTGTAAATACACACATATACATATCTGTGAGTAAAACAAAGCAAAGCAGGTAAATGTCTCTAATAACCGACATGATGGCTTACTCAAATGCCACATAGAACAGAAATGTTTTGAGCCCTGATTTAGATGTGTCAACTGTTTTAGCACACCTCAGACTCTCTAGCAGTTTGTTCCAGAGGTGTGTGGGGGGGGGGGGGGGGGGGGGGGGCATAAAAACCAAAAGCTGCCTCATACTTATCCGGGGCACAGTGAGGAGGCCTGCCCCAGACGACCTGAGTGGTCCTTGTGCGTCATACGGTGTCATACGGTGTGAGTAGGTACAAAACATATAGAATACTTCGGTCCCACAAGCATCCCGTGAAAGATCTCTGCTCATCCCAAACATATTTTCTGACGTCCCCAAACCACCAGAACACTTTCGGTTTTTATAGGGTTGATTATGAACTTATAAGCAGAGCTGCAGTTTGCATCTTTGGCTCCATAAGTCCGGGTTGCTTACGGCTCCATTATGCTCCTTTGATCCACTCTTACACAGTAGCTGTGAGTGCCGAGCTCATAATGATAATCAATCTCTTGTACTGTACTCTAAATCCCTCTCTAATGCAGCTGACTGTCCAGGCGAATCCTCGCCGACACTTCGTCTTCTTCTGCTCACAAGAGCCATTGATTGGACATTAAGCGTGATGGGGAGACAATAGAAATCATGCATTATGCCAGCTACCGTGCAGCTAACACATCATGACTTCCAGCGGCCCCTGGTGAGACAGATTCAAGATGGTAGCATTGTTTGTTTACCCCAGTTTTTATATACGCCATGCAATGGTGAGAGGGGAAATTAAGGGAGAGCTGTCAGGACTGAGAGATGCTGTATGGCTGCAAACATCAAACTCTCATCGGGGGGAATGTTTGCAGCTAGGCAGCTGCCCATCAGTCTGCTGGAGGCGGGCGTCAAAAGAGCCACCAGGTTTTGACATGTCTGAAAAGTGGAATAAATTCAGCTGATCCAACTTGTGTCATTATCTGCTGCCATGAATCAAAAATGTGCGCGGAAGCAGTGGATCCGTCCCCTGGTGTGCGACAGCGCTAAGCTGGGCGTCGTGAGGCTTGTCGGGGGTTTGTGAGAGCTTTATTCCTCCCGTCACCTCCCAGCAGACGTCAAGGTCTGCGGCGTCCCTGAACCTCCCCCCAAACCCTCAAACCCCAGGCTAAACTAACAACTCACGAAAGGCCAGATATGGAGGGGAACGTAATCCTCGCAGGTCCTTGAAGAAGAGACTCGTCAGTTGGACACATCTGGCCCTCACTTGTCCGCTTCGCTAAGCCCGTCGACCCTGTAAAAGGACACATTCTGAGCGACAGATAGCGTTTCTCCCCCCCCCCCCCCCCCCCCCGAGGGACACGTCTGCACTTGTCATGACTCAGTGCAAAAGTTGTAGGTCAGACTAGTGTCGAGAAAAGCTCCAGAGCGAGCACATGACTCTGTAAAAGCCATTGTTTTGTTTCCACTGAGTTTCATGAGGCTTTGACAGGCGAGCTGTTCGAGCTGCAGGACCGGGTGCAGGTTTGATAGCTAGCAGAGATAGCGGTGTTTGATTGACATGTCGGCGTGGCAGCATTATGCAGGGAGCTGACAGCGTCTAATGTGTTTGTTTTGAGAGATGACTTACATATAGATTCCAATGAGAGATGACTGACACTTAGGGGGTGTTTGGAGCAGGAAGGGGGGGGCGGGGCATGTTTAAAGACTCTGCGAATGCTAGTTTGGAAATCTCATGACAACTGTCACTCATGTCAAATACAGTCTCTAGTAAGAAAAACAAACCTGCTGAGCTGCCATAATGTGCAGTAATGTCTCTCTTGTTGCAGTGATGAAAGCCATTCAGTCACTGACAATAAACCCTCCGAGCACAGATGTGTACGAGATGCTTAAGTGGAGCAAATTGTCACACAGTGCAGCGATGAGCTCTCCACTGTGTGCAGCTGCTGCTGTCGCTTCAATGTACAGTAAGCCTCCGTCTCCATAACTCTTTTATTTTCCCCTTTTCAAACCCAACACAAAGCTCCTAATCGCTGTAACCCCTCCCCACTCCACCCTCATCCCATTCCCTGATTTTTACAAAATAAACAGTCTGCTTTCAGGCAGCTGAAAATAGGAGGACAAAATAGCAAAAAGCTTGCTCCCTGGTTGTGATATAAGCCAGTGTTTGCTGTTTGTTGGAGTGGCAGTCGGGCCTCAGATAAAGCCTTAATCTGGATCAGTGGTAATTATGCTTGCTCACAGACTGTGAGAAGTTCCTCATTATTACAAGCGATTGGATCCTGATGCGCCTTTTGAGTCCTCCTCGTCGGAAACAGAAGAGGAGCTCCCGCGCCCCTAGATTAGGTTAAAGCTCCAATTATGTGGTGAAATATTCAAATCCTAGTCTGCAGTGATTTAGGAGTTCATTGCCGGGTTAGTTGAGATAGCTGCGCGAGTGAGAGGGCTTAGCTCCACAATGAATAACGCTTCATTGACAGTGATGGTGATGAAAAACGAGCCCGGCACTTTCAAAGACAAAATAAAACATTAGCGATCAGGCGGCTGCAGGCAGCTGCTGTACAGTAGCTCAGCCCTGTCTGGCGATATTAGCCACATTACAGTTTTTCTGCCATTGCTATCCGTCACAGGTGCTGCCTGCTTTTACTGCCCTGTGCCTCCTGCGTCTGTACACACAAGCCTGCGCTGCCTGCGTTTACCGCCTCCCTCTGTACACACAACATGCAGAGCCCTCACTTCTGCTCCACCAGCTTGTTTTTTTCCAACATCGTAACTTGTCTAATTTGTTTTTATAAATGTTCTTCAATGAAATTAGGAATCCCGTGCAACCTCCTTGTTTCACTCTATTGAATTATGGGACTTGTGTAATTGACTGAGATTGCAGGAGGGTTGAAACAGCAAATTATCCTCCTCAGCTCCCCTTTTCTCTTCCCTCTCTTTCTCTCCACCCAGAGGGAAGAGAAAGATAAGTTGCTTTAATATCAGAAACCTCCTCCCCCCCAACATATATGTGCACTGTGCAAACTCTCTCTCTCTCTCTCTCTCTCTCTCTCTCTCTCTCATGTCTCTGCACCTCCTCCCTCCCCATCAAACTGGACGTCAATCAGTGGAATGTGCGTCCGTAGTGCTGTTGTGTCGACTGTAGCTCGTTGTGTGTGATTTAAGCACGGCCCTAATGTGCCTCTCACTTAACCCCAGATCATGTTTAATGATCTCTCCCTCTCCGACTCTCTCTCTCTCCCTCTCTGCTGTCTCCCTTTATCTCCACTCCCTCCCTCCCTCTCTCTCTCTCTCTCTCTCTCTCTTGGGTGGCCACACAATAGATTTTATTTGCTGGTGACAGTGTCCAGCAGCAGGCGCGGTGCTAACTGCCTCACTGTAACGACCTGGGGGGGGATTGATGTGCTGAGGAGCAGAGGGACGCTCCAGCTGTCTGCGCTGGTCGTGGGCTGCAGGCGGCTGCTGTGTTAAAGCCATCTCACACTGAACGAGCTCCCCAGGCTGGGCTTAGACTGATGTTAACGTGAGAGTACCAACATATTGAGTACATATTGGATTTCCAGTAAAGGATGTCATATTAGTTGGTCACTTTTTTTTTCCACCTGCTGATCTTTCTTCAGCAGCTTCAGGGCTGGAGAACCTTTCTCACCTTCCTGCACATCATCATCAGTTCTTTGTCCCGTGTTATATTCTCTTCAGTCCTTCTTTGTAACCGGTCGATTATGATAGGATACAATACAAGACAATATGGTACGATGGGATAGTATATGACACAGTAAGACACAATACGATACGGTATGATAGGATAGAAATTATACGATCTGAAATGACACAACAAACGATACGACCCAGTAGAGTGAGTTTGGGTGTCTCATGATTCGATTTCGATTCTTGGGGTCACAATTCGATTCAGAACGATTTTGGATTCATGATTCAAAGTCTATGTATGAATCAGTACATACTTCAGGATCTACTCCAGTCATCTGTGAGACTGGCTGAATGTCTTGCTGAGTTAAAGAGCTAGCCTTAGCACTTAGCAGGGAGTGACTGATTAGCCCATTTTTTTTTTTTAGATTTTTGGAATTAATTAAGAGAAGAATCTCGATTTTTACATGAATCCATTTTTTTTCCCCACCTCTACGACACAGTATGGTATGATAGGATAGCAAAGTATAGGATAGGGTACGGTATGAAATAATACCACACAATACGATACGGTTGTGGAAGATAATATTACTGTTTCTGCCAATGAAGTCTGGTGTCTTTAAAGAGAGTAACTTATCAGTTGTTTCTGATTTGATTGAAATTGGGTCTTACTCTTTAAGGAAGAGATCCAAGCACGGCGCTACACCAGGGCGCTATAGCCCCATCATAGATCTCGGTTAAGCCCCCTCACGTATTTTGGTAGTTTTTAAATAAACTGTAATAATAGCAACCCAACATAAACGTCAAACTCCCCCTCAGCACCGAGAAAAAAAAAAATCCTGGCGCCGTCCCTGAAGAGGTCGACCACCGAAGGGATCTTTTCCGTAATTCAGACACTTTGCATAACCATGGACGCCTGTCAGTGTCAATTACAAGAAAAGTTTTTGTGCCTACGTATTTGTCATTTTGTGCCAAAGGATGTAGAATCCCCGATATATATTCCCCTTATAGCTCGCACATATAGAAGAACGTGTTAACGAATGTAATGGTTTCAGTTTGGCCTTTTCTGAGTTTGGAATAAAAACACAGAAAGATGAATTCTGTCGTATTTGGAATGAGTTTAAGGATTATATAACACCCCTGGGACGGGGGTTAACAAAACTCCTACAGTCTGTCTTTTCTCTCGCTGCATCCCTCTGAAGACTGCAGAGTAGACATGTGTTCCCCTCTGGTTCCACTTTAAAAGTTAAAATATGAGAATTAAAATTTAAGATTGACTCATCAGACTGATATTCTTATTTCTCTCTAACTTTAATATTCTCTTTGTCTGGGTTTTGATGTGCTTAAGTTATTTAAAGCTCCGTTTTCCTGGAGTTCATCGCTTGCCTGCAGTTTATAATTTATGTGTTTGTACAATACTCGGTTTGACATGGCAAACGCTACAACTGAGTTATATTGTTGTTTTAAAGGCAGAATGTGCAAGATTTTACACATAAATACGGCAGAAATGAAGTACATCCTGTATAAACGTCTCTGAGTCATGACGGTCTACGATGAGTGAGAAGCTCGGGTCCTGCTGGCTCTACTATTGTTGGGCCGTGTTTACAAAATGTTTACACAGAGGGGACGGCCTTGTGTATTAAAGCTGTTTTAGAAAAGAAGAAGAACATGCTCATTGCTTATTTGGATGTCATGTAAGTGTCTTTAGATCTCGGTCATTCTGTGTCATGTGCAATATGAAGCTATGAGTTAACCAAAGTGTGCTAACATTAGCATGCTAACACAACAGTGTAGACCACAGGTGATTGCAGCTCGAGCACAGGACAATTTTTTTCCGCCCCTTGCGCTAAATGGAGTTTAATTATGGTGCGTTCTAATTCATAACTCCTTCGTGTGAACGCGTGGAGAGGGGGTTGGCAGGTGTGCCGCGGGAGGAGAGCGGAGGCTTCAGAATAGCGGAGGTGTGGCCAAACAGCAGTTTGTTTTGGTTTCATGCTGGTGCTCGAGGGCGACATCTACTGGATCAAAAAGTCGCACATACTTCCTTTAAACTAAATGTGACAAATTACAAAGTACTGTTGGAGGAAACTCTTGAACTTCAGCCGCTCTTCAAATGGAGGTTGGTGCTCTCAGAGAAGGACCTTTGACATTCATGTTATAATTCAATGGACTCCTTCAATGGGGGAAACCAAAGGAAGAATCGGAGCACACAAGTCACTTAAGACAAAATGATTTTGGTTGTAAAGGACTAACGTTTCGATACAGTTTCTGAGGAAGGAAGTCCTTAGCCTTAAGTGACTCGTGTGCTCCAGACAGTACTTTCTTTGAGAGAGTCTGAGAGAGAATGAGTCCTTTGAAATATAATTTGAAAAACAAATTACAAGTCATGACCAAAGCTGTAACTTAAGGCAGGCAAAAAGCGCACTGTCCACTCCACTCTGATCCTCCTGTTTGTGAGAAAATCCCGTTTGATTAGAGGTCATTTCCTTTGTGCAGCTGGCTTCATTACAGCTTTGAATGCCGGATAAACATCTGAAATGTCTAAAGAGTGTGTTCAGAGACACAATTCACTGTTTGTCAGCGTCTCTTTGCAGATGTATTTATGAACTGAGAATAAAAGGCTATACTTCAGTCATTCACAGCAGCACAAAGTCTTTTTCCTAAGGCCTGTGAATCATTCTGTTTACGCTCACAACATCGCTCAGTGTTACTGCAGGCCCCGAGACGTTGCTGTAAATGCACCTTTTTTTTATCCGTGTTTATTGTTTGTTAAAATGCACAAGCTTTAACTCTGGTACATAATTTGAGAAACACTCTAAAGAGGGAGAGTGGACTCCAAAAAGGAAACAGTCACTTAAAAATCATGTTTACTACACAAGACCAAAACGGATATCCAATGAAAAGGATGAAGCACAAGTCGGTATAAACTTAGAAGATGCCTACCATACAATGCAAACTGCTTTTAAACACATTTTATTAATCTCAAGATGTCTACAGAGACACAGACTTTTTTTTTTTTTTTTTGCAAAGACTGGGGATCTTGCAGTGTTGTTCACAAGATTTAAACTAGCTTCCAATTGAGATATTTACCATTCATCCATCAGGTGGAAATTAAGAAGGAGATAAAATGAACAATGAAGCAAAAAAAGACGCAGATTTTTGTTACAGCTGTGTGCAGTAGTTTATATTATATTACTATATTCGCTAGGTTCGCAATACAAGTTAAGCAAGGCATTTCTTCCTTCCTCCAACAAATGAACTGGAGCAAGCAGCTAGTCCCTCAATGCTTACCATCCACCTGTTTTGCTGCTTCCTGTTTTTTGTTGTTGAGGAACTATTCATTGTTAAATGAAAAGAAACCTTGTTTTTTAAAGCAAACCTGAAGCAACCTTTAAAAAACCCAAAACTGAGAGAGGCCGCTGTAGACCAGCAACTACTGTTTTCTTCAAGGTCCAATTAGAACTTTTTGTCAAAGGAGTCTGGTGGATTTAAAGAAAAATGACTTAAAAACAGTATGTGGCTCTTTCTGTAATGTTGACAGACACTGGGAATAAAAATCTGACCCAGTTTGTGCTACATGAAAACACTTACGTTGACTTACTCTGATGCTTCATGTTGCAGATGTTACAGCCTCTCTCCCACTGCTGTCTTCTGTTGCAAAACCAAAACTGTTTGTTTCTTTTGGTCATTAAGATCCAAAATATCAATAAAAAAATTATCAAATGCATTCACCTTGGGGCGTGAGCTGATACCAGCTGTCATTGGGCGAGAGGCGGGGTTACACCCTGGACTGTTAATCAGCCAATCACAGGCCTGACATATAGAGAAAACTAGACACACTCACATTCACACCTATGGACAATTTTAGTCACCAGTTAACGTAACAAGCATGTCTTTGGACCGTGGGAGGAAGCCGGAGTACCCGGAGAGAACCCACACATGCACGGGGAGAACATGCAAACTCCACACAGAGAGGCTCCTGTCCGTGGGGATTCGAACCAGGAACTTCCTCGCTTACCACTGCACCCCCGTGCAGCCCAAGTTATATAGTTTCCACAGAAAATGGCCTCCTTATCAATATAGAACAGTATCTTCATCAGAGATCTAGAAACCAGAAATGTTGGGAAACTCAAGTTTATGAAAACTTTATTCCATTAATTCAGTTCTGACCATTAACGGTTTTGGTAATACTTACACGCTACTCGCTGGCTAAGTTCATAAACACAGTGACATGGCTGAAAAGAAGTCCAATTAGAGCCGAAACATGTTCAGTCTGCAGATCACACAGAGACCTGAACCCTGCCTGCACTCATGAAGACCAGAGCCAGCTCAAGACCTGAGGCCAGATTCTTATTCTCACTTCTTCAAAGACTTGTCGTTGCATTAGACCAATATTAAGGCTGTTATTTTAATATTCCAAAAATGTTCAGAGCAGCTGCTGTGTTTATTCCAAGCTGCACACAGCAGGTAAACACAGACTGTTTATTTCTCATCTGAGCTGAACGGCTTAACGTTCATAAACCCTGCGTTAGCTTCGTAAACTCACATGATGACTTCAAACGCCTCAACTGACAGACTAGTGCAAAACATTCACACTGTGAACTGATCGTTCTTTCATTTATAACCATTATTATAATGCACTTTATGCTCTAATGTCTTTTAGAATTGATATTAAGATTATTTTATTGTTTTTTTAAATATCTTAATGGTCTTGCTCCCACCTATTTATCCCACTTGCTTTTATCTTATGAGCCCACCAGAGCCCTCAGGTCTTCTGGAAGTGGTCTTTTAGTTGTTCCAAGTGTCCAAACTAAAACCTACGGTGAGGCATCTTCTTATTACCACGGCCCCCGTCAGTGGAACAATTTACCTGGAGACGTGAGGGCAGAACACAATGTAAACATTTTTAAAAGCAAGCTCAAGACCTACCTTTTTAGTCTAGCTTTTAACTGAATCAGATTTTATCTAGTTTTATTACATTTTTACCCTCCTGTGTTTCCTCATTAAGAATTAATAATAGTGTTTCCTCAGTCTGTCAGTACCTGTTTTTATAGTAGTAGTAGTTATTTTACCTTAGTTTTTGGAGGGAGTCATGTTGTTGCTGTTTGATTTATGTTGTTGTAAAAGCACTTTGTTATACATTGTTGTATGAAAAGTGCTATACAAATAGATTTTGATTGATTGATAATGCCTTGTGCGTTTGAATTCAGTGTATACATGTTTTTTTCTTCACAGACTGAATCATTTTAGTAATAGGGAACAATAAGAAAGTGTCAAAGAGACCTACAAACAACCCTAAATTTAAGAAAACAAGAGAATGAGGTTGGTTAAAGCAACAATATGTTACTTTTCCCCGGTCAGCCGCTTTCAGCACTTTGTTACTTTGACAGCGAAATGAGCGATGTAGTCTCGAGTAAGGAAAAGTGCGTACAGCTTTACATCAGTGGTTCACACACACACCAGCCTTCAGCTATAACAAAGCCAGTCTGTCTGATACAATGGCTGAGGCTAAGAGGACGGTGACGGATACAGCTTAAAATAGAAAGAGAGAGAGTGACCGAGCGAGAGCAGAGTGTACATCCCTGTATCGTGCATTGTTTCCAATTCAGTTAGCAACTTCAGAAGCTATGGTGTGTTAAGATAAAAAGCGTACTGAAATTCTCTCATCCAGACATGTCAGGAAAATAAAAGCTGCCTCTTCATTATTTCATTTCATCCTTCAGAGTAGCTACAGATTCATCTGTTTCTGGTGAGTCTCAGTTTAACTGTAAATAGTAAGTTACACAGAGGCTTCACTCTGGCTTACTTAAGCAGTATGAAACTGATTTCTTGTGATTTACTTCAATAAGCAGGGCTTAAGCTTGCTGAAATAACATCATGATGCAGATTTGTAAAAGGTTTGGCGACTGGAGATCGGATTGGATGGATCCATCATTGATGATGCCTTACAGGACGTCAGGAAAAATTAACTCTGCTTGTATTTTTGATGAAACATCATCAAACAGATGTGGTGTGCTCAATCTAAAATGTTTGATGTCACTATGGTAGACGTCCTTCTTTCTTCTTTTGCTCTCCATACAGACTTCTCATACTAAAAGCCAGACCTCCAGAAACAGATTCTGCATTTCATTTACAGATTTTTTTGGATTCTAACAGGATTACACCTGGCAGAGATATCTATACACATTGTTTTGTCTGCAGCTAATGATAGAAGTAGATCATGCATGAGCCCTGTTTGTCCCTCCTCGTCTCTGATTAGATTTGCAGTAGAGATTAGGTTTTTGATCTAGAGGCAATGATGTTACAAAAGTCAACGGATTTATTATGAATCACTGCAGCTATGAGCATGCAGTCAAAATATCATGCTTATTTGTCATGTAGCATGAAAGATAGGTTGCAGCAGACATACATGCACAGACGTGAAATTCTACTTTAAAACTGGTATTCAAAGTTGAAAACGAGAGCACGCAGAAGCTATTGCAGGATTCGGAATCAAAGGCCTTAAAATCAACAAACTGATGATTCATTCTCACCTGAGCTCACACATCACCTCCCTGGAGAAAAAAATCCTCCCTTAATCCCTCTCTGCTCTCAAATACTTAACTTTCCTCCCTTTCATCTGCCATTTCATCTCCTCCTTTCCTCTCTCTGGTGCCTTACGGTACTTTTACCTCCACTTTTCCCCCATTCCTTTTCCTAAGTCTTCATTCCTCCCATCCCTATAGCTCCCTCTCCAGTCTGAGTGTGTGTCGGGTTATGGACCATATATCTGTATCAATGGCACCTCTGGCTTCAAACCACTCAGTGCTACCTGTCACAGCTCTGTTTCTGCATCCCGTCATTGCCAAAGCATCCCACTGACACTGTTAGGCTCATTATCTCAGGGCCCGGCTCGGCTCGGCTCGGCTCAGCACAGCTCAGCGTATTCACAACAACAATCCTGCCAGTGTGTCTGCGAGCTCCGGTTTATGGAGCCTATTTACTGTGTAAGTGTGACACATATAGAGCAGAGTGAGGAGATCATTAGCAGCCGTCTGTGCAAAGTAGCTGCCTCGTCATCCCCTGGCGTCTTACCCTTTATTTCCTTGTGTGTGTGTGTGTGTGTGTGTGCTGCAGAACTCGAGTGCAGACCACCGCGTGAGGCTGGACCTGGGCCTGTGGGACAAGTTCAGTGAGCTGGCCACTAAGTGCATTATCAAGATCGTGGAATTTGCCAAACGAGTGCCTGGCTTCACGGCGCTGACCATCGCGGACCAGATCACGCTCCTGAAAGCTGCCTGCCTGGACATTCTGGTGGGTGCTTGTGCTTTTCTTTTTACAAAACGGAACCAACTTCCTGTTTAGGAGATTAGACGTGTCTCTCCGTTGCCGAAGTTTGCAGCATTTTGATGCTTTTTTGTTTTGCAAAGTTGGTAGAAAACTCAGAGCTACAGTTTCTGACATGCTTGGTTAAAAATTCATACAATTACCACCTCATGAAACATCTAGACTGCTTATGTAAAACAGTGTTTTTTTTAAATTTTGACAGGGAAACCAGAGACTCAGATAGGCTCTAGATTATTGTTGTTTTTACTGACTGGAAAAAAGGACGAACATTGAAATATTTACTGAACAACTTGAACACAATCCGTAGTACAGCCCTACGGCACAATAGGAGAAACACCTGTTTGACTGGATGGGAACTTTAAAGAGAAGTAACGGGAACACCAGAAAGTAAGGGACATTTAACAACAATCTAACGGTTCCAAAGTTCAAGAAGATATTTCCATGTTTACTTTATTCTTTCTTCATTAATTTCCTTTGAGCGATGAATAAATATGAATATCTATAGTCATCGCCCAACTTGGCATTCATAATATTTTAAGTGGAAATGTGTAAATATGTGCCGGTGTTACCTGTATAGCTGCAGACTTTATGACGAGTGGATGAATCCTCTTGTTTCAACAGTGAAGCCAATGAGGAAGTGCCTTAAACTAGCATCTTTGCTAGTGACCTATTACTGCAGTTTCGAGAAACTGGTCTGACTTCTCGGTTGATTTATTACCCCGGTGAACATATTCGTCATGAGTTTATGATACCATACCATATGATGCTGTTAAATACACGTTTCTGTTCTCTTGGGGATATTTGTCATTGACTCCAGCGCTGCACACAAGCAGCTGCCTCTACAGTTGAATCAATAATAAATCAAAACAACGTAAACAAAGATCAGCATGTAAACAGAGAAGCGCAGCAACATCATGTTTTCACATTCACACACATTGAACAAGATCAGCATAGAAAACAAAACATATAAGAAAAATGTTAAAGTCTCAATCTTAAATTTCAAGCCTTCTTCGGCGCATCGTGATGTCCATTCTGTAAACTTGAATTCAACACAGTCACATCGAGTATGCTTTAGGGCGGGACTTCCTCGTGATTGATTGATAAGTAAGTGAGTAAGTAAGACTTTGTTTATATAGCACTTTTAAAACACTTAGTTACAAAGTGCTTCACAGATAAAAGCAATCAAACCATTTATACAGTGAGAATTTTTTTTTACATAAATGAATCACAAAGTCGAACAAGCCAAGGTTAAGAAGAAGGAAACACACACAAAAGAGTACAAAAGAGGCACAAGAAAGGGTTTAGGGGTTACATGAAGGCTCGTCTGTACAGGTGAGTTCTTAGATGCTTCTTGAAACAGTCCAAAGATTCTGCTGATCTGAAGGTGTGTGGGAGTTGATTCCAAAGAGTGGGGGCTAAAACAGCGAAGGCACGACCACCTTTTGTTTCATAATTAGAGCGGGGGAGGGAAAGAAGCCCAGGATTGGACGATCTGAGTAGACGAGGGGTGGAATATGGTACGAGGGGGTCCGAAATGTAGCCGGACAACTCTTGTCCACATATAGTCACTTTTGGTGCCAAATAACCACGGGGGTATAGCACCGAACATGCCAACACAGATAGTTTAGCAATGTCTACTTTTGTACAGTTAAAGTCCACAGCTGATGTCCCAAATCCAAAATGTTTGAATACTTTGGAGTTCAGACTGCGGCCAAAGGAATCTCCAAAAAAAAAACGTTGGGGTCTTGGTATACTTTCATTTCACGTTTGAGTCACACAGAGTCCCAGTCTCTTTCCTGCTTTTTTATGTACATTCGTCATCAGACTGTGAACTAGTTTACAAGAGTTAGTCTAAGATACACAGTTTAGATGCTTCTTCAGTGGAGTCTGAACTCTAAAATATTCAGTGATGAGCTAAAAACCTTCCCTGAACTGTTCACAGCGGTGTCGGTTATATAAACACACCTCTTTTACACATCAGGAAGTTTCCTTCTTGATAGTGTTTATTTTCTTATTTCACTCTTGTTGTTCTGTAAGAATCCATCGACTGTGTTGGTGAATCGATAGCCTTAGATCTACAAGGTTTAACCTCAAGCTCAGCTCCCATTAGAGCAATCCTCAAACCTCATTGGTTGACCTACTCGGCTGGCCAATAAAAATCAAGAAAATCCGTTGAATTGATCACGCCAGTCAATTAGATTCTTCATGAGGAGTAGCCGTCTGAAGCAGAGATTAGATTGCACACGCATTTTTCACATGGGTCAGTCTGTCGCTCTGTGTTTGTTAATGTCGCCGAGTGTTTTTTTTTTTAATGGAGATCAGATGTGGAAACATCTGTGGAGCCGGCCGGCTGGATGTTTGTTTGTTTATTATGTGGGAGTTGTTAAGTGGAGCAATGTCCTGTACTAATGCAGCCTCTGTAATGAGATGGAAAAAAAAAAGGTGAATGGCTGCGTCTCTTCCTCTCTTGTCTCGCTGTTGTCGACCAATTAAATTATGCTTCATGGCTCAGAGACAGAGGAAGGAAGAGAAAGTGGGAAGATAGGCTTGTTATGCCTCATCAAGACCATTTTTGAACTGATGAACAAATCAGTTTGACTCTGAGGAGGAGTATACTAGTAATATAACCAACCAGATATTCACTATCTCATGCTGCATTTAACTTCTGGAAGTTCAAATTAAATACAGGCTGTGTTGTCATGTTAGTGTAAACTTGCCTGGCCTGAGACTTGAGAGGCGTGTAAAGAGCTGAGCTATGAGTACAATAACAAAGTGAGCCGTATTGACATTTATCGTAATATATTATTTAAAATCAATTCCAAATATGGGGGGCCATATAGCCTAGCGGTTATGTCACGCGTCTCATGTACAGAGGCTATAGTCGTCTTTGCAGCCACGTTGGGTTCGACACCGACGGCGACCGGCGCCCTTTGCTGCATGTCACCCCCAACTCTCTCCTCCCAACAGTGCTGCTCCTGGATTCAGAAGGAGCTGAGAGCTGATCTGCTACTTTGGTCAGCTCCGCTAGCGCCTGATAACTTAAGATCGAGCACTCGGCTGAATAAAACATTTTTTTATAGAATAATACTTTATTGATCCCCAGAGGGGAAATTGGGGATGTTATGTTGTTAAAGCCAATAAAATTGGTGTGATGATGTTGTGAAATGAAAGAGAAAATAGTTGGCTATTTTAAATCTATGACGATTGGACTGATGAGCAGTAATATTTATTTATCAGGCTAAACAATGTTTTGTTGCTTTGTGTGCTCTTCATCTTTGTTGTTGGAAAATGTAGCTAGTGTTTGTTGACCCTGTACCGCACTACTTGGTCAATAAAGCGTCTAAGCTGCTGAAAAGTGGGGCGCTGGTGGTGCAGTGCTTTGTGTGCACAACCCATGTACGGAGGATATAATAATAATAATGATAATAAATTAGATTTATATAGCGCTTTTCTAAATACTCAAAGACGCTTTGACAGGAAACAACAAAAAAAACAAAGCAAAAACTAAGAGAACAATACAAAATAGAAATAGTGTCAAGGGAAGAGGATGAGAGTCAGTGGTTGTAGGCGGTGATGAAAAGATGGGTTTTTAGGGATTTCTTGTAGGAAGTGAGTGTGGGGGAGTCTCTGATGTTTTTAGGGAGAGAGTTCCAGAGGGTGGGAGCTGCAATGGAGAAGGCCCTGTCCCCCCAGGACCGAAGGTTGGTCCTGCAGGGGGGGGACAGGAGGTCTGCGGTATCCACAGACCTGAGAGTGCGGGTGGGAGTGTGTCGGTGGAGGAGCTCAGACAGGTAGGGGGGGGAGCCAGGTTGTGGAGGGCTTTGTAGGTGATGATGAGGAGTTAGAAGTGGATACGCTGGGGGATGGGGAGCCAGTGGAGGTCATGAAGGACCGATGTCATGGTGATGAAGAGGTCATGAAGAATGATGTGATCTCGGGTGCGGGAGTGTGTGAGTCCAATGTAGTCCTCCTTTTTGCCTTCATTAGATAGGACAGCTGAGGACAGACAGGAAATGTTGGGAGAAGAGAGTGGGGGATGACATGCGGCAAAGGCCTTAGGTTGGATTTGAACCCAAGGCCGCAACGAGGACCACATCTTCTGCACATGGGACGCCCAACATAACCGCTAGGCTATCCCGCACCCCACACTTTCAGTTTTTTAACATAAATAAACAAGATGAGAAAAATAATCTCATCCCCTCCAACTTTCCCCCACAAATATCTGACCCCATTGGACTACTCACTACGCAAGGGACTATAACCTCTGTACATGTGGCGCACAATATAACCACTTGGCTACCGACGCCCTACTAGCGCTGCTTTTTGAAACACTGCTGACAGCCAGTGCTTCTTTTAAAAAGAATATACAGAATATGAGATTGTATCTTTTTTAATTAAACATTCTTCAGCATAAACTCTTAATTCACAGCTCACAAAAACTTTATAAAGATTGCCCTAATTCATATCAAACCTGCCAAGTCTGCATCAAAGTTTGAAATAAATTTAAATTTTCAACCCACTTCGGCAAACAAGCGTTTCTCAGACAGAAGTTTCGCTCCTGACGGAGTGAGCAGCAGCCAACCACTAAAAGAAGCTTGCAGATAGCTGTCTCACATTGTTGTAATATCCGGCAGACCGCTAAAGTTTCCTTTGCTCTAGTTCTCGTCACCCCTTCATGTGGAGCAGAAACACTTTTGAGGAAAAAAAAAAAAAGTCTGAGTCAAAGAGAGTTTGCACATGAAGGCAGCGCTCCTCCGGTGTCTGGGCTGACGTCAGCGCCACGTTGTCGGGCTTTAAACACGGAGCAGACACGTCGTGAGACCTCTTTGATTCTGCTCCATTTCCAGACGTTCGGCTGCATCAACCCAAATCTACCATTATGTAACCGACAAAAATAGAAGCATGGCTTATTTTCACTGTGATGATTATGCAAGTCTCAAGTCTGCAGCAGTTGGTTTCATACTTCAGGAAAAGGAGATGAAATGATGTCTGCTGAGAAGTTTGGAAACACATTCAGAAGAGTGACACACTAAAGTTAACTTTCTCAAACAGTCTGCTGTAATGTTACTTAAGGTAATGTGTGCTATGTAGCTAATCGGCTACATTTAATGCTAATGCACCTGCTTGTTATTACTCTTAGTGAAAGTGCTTTTAATGTACTTTATAAGGCAGCATTTAGAAAGAGAGAATAAGAGTTCCCAGCTATACAGGCCCTCAGTATGACTGACTTTGTTAAGGTTAAATATATTTTATTAATTTAAATTTATGAGTTTTATTTTTTGAATTTTATATACTTTATTGATCCCGTAGGAAGTTCTGGTTTACTCTCTGTTATTGAGACATGCTTCTCACACACAAAGGCCTGAAACACACACATGCACAAACAGGATCTGTGGACATGTATTAGTGGAGAGATGTCAGAGTGGGGCTTCACACTGCTAAACACAGGGAGCACATCAGAGTGATTTGGGGTTTGGTGCCTTGCTCAAGGGCACCTCGGCAGTACTCAGGAAGTGACCCGGCACCTCTCCAGCTACCAGACTAACTGGTACCATATTATGGTCTGCATCAGGACTTGACTAGGCGAGCCTCTGTTTCCCAACCCAAGTCCCTACAGACTGAGCTACTTTCTTAACAAACCGTTACATGGCGCCCGCCTGTCAATCAGGTCAGCTACGCGCCTAACTATGGATAACACGTATCGTTCATAAAATCAATGATGACACTAATCAGACCTTTTCCGTTTTTTCTACCAGGCTGTAAACATGTTTATTTATGCTGTAAAAACTGCTTTTTTGCCAGTCATGTGACTTCCTGGGTTCCTGGAGCCAGCCAAGTGGACACTCGACGTACTGCAGGATTTTGTACTTCCGCATTGGCTTCATTTTAAAAGATTTGAGGTTGCCATTTGTATTTAACCAGCGCTGTGGGCCTAAAACAACAAAAATATTAACAATTAGTTTAACCGACTAGTAATACTGGTGCCAACTACCAGGGGTGGTGAGATTGTTCCTATAATTGTTCAATTTTTAAATGGTAATGGGAAAATGGTTCCAGGTGTTAAAATGCCAGAATGATCCTTTACCAATCACAGCTGCAGACATGGTTTAACATCTCATAACTGCACATTTATAAATGTACAACCTGGCAACATTTTCCTATTCCTCTTGTTACTGGCTTATAACTGATATCTGTATGATGTGACTAATTGTATACTCACTGATAACGCACGACTTCATAGAGGGTGTCCTTTTAGGGAATAAACACTCTGAGAAGGTTGTGTTATTTGCTCTTAAAGGACAAACGAGAGACAATTGAAAATTGAGAGAGGAGCTGGCACAGGGTACAAGATGATCTGCATGTGGGTGAGGGAATACAAATGAATGATTAATGCATGAAGATGCATATTTATGTGAGGTGTAAATGTAAAATAGCTTCATCAGATCAACCTGGTTAAATGAATGCTGATGTAAATGAGGATCAGTGTGCGCTGCATACAGTGTCAGTGATAATGCATGGGCTGTGGAGTTTGTGTTGACTCAGTCATACTTGTCAGATGTGACAGAGCAGTGAACTGAACTCCCAGAGACTCAGAGGTGAGAAGTTGAAGGCCGGCTGTGATGACTTTCTGGCTCTCGCTCAGCCATCAACATCCGCTCACCAGCACAATTCTGTGGTGAAGGGCGTACGTATTGTGCACGAGGGCTGGGTGAGGGAGTGTCAGAGTGAAAGATCAAACACTGTGTGTGTGTGTGTGTGTGTGTGTGTTTGTGTGTGTGTGTGTGTGTGCGTGTGTGAGAGCGAGCGCAGGCCTGGCCAGCCGGTGCGAGTCACCGCCAGTAGCCATGTTTTATTCTGTTTCATGTTGCAGACACGCCTGCCACTCACTGTCAGAGCCAGCCCACTCAAATAGCTTCAAAGAGCTTCACATCAGCATCAGTGGCTTCATTAGGTGTACACACACACACACATGCAGTGCAGCAGGGTACACAGAGGTTATTCTCTATGAGTGAGTGGAAGGTCATTGTTTTTTTTTTTTTGCATGCTGGTTTTTATTGCTCTATATGGAAACTTGTCAGACTTGGTTCAGATTTGGGACACAGACTCTCACACTTGAGTCTGACTTCCCCAAATTAGCGGTCAGTCATGTTCTGTATGTTTGGGGGCTAATACTCTGAAAATGAAAGCTTATAAGACTTTAAAGTTGTAAAGAAATTATCAGATGTTTAAGGTCTTTTTAAAACAGAAAAACCTTCCATTCATTGTCAAGCATTGGCAACTTTTAAAGGATCACTCATGAGGTCATTTTATGGAAAACATAAAAAATGTTGATGGCTCATCCTGCACATTGAAGTAATACTTTTTTCTATCTATTTTTTTACACTTTATCAAATGGATATGTGCCTTCCACTCTCATCCAGGCAGGTTGCCCCATGAACCATGGAGTTGCTTTTCCTCTGACTCAATTGTTAGTTTGGTGTTTTTGGTGGGGAAGCAGCAGAATATAGTTTGTGTCCTCATCACTGCATGCAGATTTATTTTACATGCCGACATTTGAGGAGTGATGAGATAATATCGTTAACCCTCTAGTCGGAGCCTGCAGGTGCATGTCGGGGAGGGGGTGGTGGGTCTGGCAGTATAAGCACAGTAGTGGTATGTCAAAAGGCACTGACAGAGCAGAGGGAGAGACGGGACATTTTTCAGCTTTAATAGACGGCCGAATTGGGACTACTGTATGTGTTTGTCAGGTGATTGTGAGAACAGTGCAGCAGGGGTCGCCTGCCTGAACTGTCTTGTATCACTCTATGTTTGTTAAGCACAGTGACACAAAATAACAAATTCTTTCAGGTAAACTACCCCTGAAATCCTCCTGAGTTGCTTGTCACAGCCGATCATCCACCACATGCATGTCACAGCGGGAGACTATCCAGGCTGTGTCCAACACAATGACAAGTTTTGCCTTTATGTCAATGTGGTGTGCACGTCAAGAAAGTCACAATTCAGAACATGCTGGTGGAATGAAAACATAATGACGCATTTTCACAACGTGCATGGAGATCGTGGCGGTCGACTGCATGCTGTCAATAATAGTCGTGTGCCAGTCGCAGCATATACACGTCACCGCCCCCCTCCCGCTCGCTCACAGTGAGTTTTTTTTGGGGAGATTTGTGAGAGTGTTGAAGAACCATGAAAGAGCAACTCAAGGAGTGCCTGTTAGCCTAGCGGTTATGCTGTACATGCGCTCCCAATGTACACAGCTTCACAGCTGACGTGGTTTCAAATCCGACCTCAACCCTTTCCTGCATGTCACCCCCCCCCCCCCCCCCCCCCCCCCCCCCCCCCACCCCCCTCTCCCTCCATCATCTCCTGTCTCTCTTCAGCTGTTCTAAACAATAAATGCAAAAAGCGCCCAAAAATAAATTTAACAAAAGAGCAACTCAAAAGTCTTTGAGCAAGTCATTTACCGCTAAAATTAGTAAAAAAAAAAAATTAGATTCAGGATTAGAAATTGCAGAATTCATTTGGCTTGTATCAGAACCTTTTCCACTTTTACAGAAATGATCATCATCAGGACAGGCTGTGAATGGCGTTCACACCCATGCAGCACTCCAATGCATCTGATTTTGCATTACACTAAAAGGAGCTCAAAGCTAACATGCTCTTTGTCAGATCAAAACTCTGAATGTCACAAAGTTTTCTGTCCGCTCATTTCTGCTGACTTATCGTTCCTTCCACAGATCCTGCGCATCTGTACGAGATACACCCCAGACCAGGACACCATGACCTTCTCCGACGGGCTCACCCTCAACCGAACGCAGATGCACAACGCTGGCTTCGGCCCGCTCACCGACTTGGTGTTCACGTTTGCCAACCAGCTGCTGCCCATAGAGATGGACGACACAGAGACAGGCCTCCTCAGCGCCATCTGTCTCATCTCTGGAGGTGGGCGAGCCGGGGCATTTAGTGAGGGGAGGGGTGGGAGGACAGCAGGGCAGAAGGATGTGAACTCAGATGGAAAGAAAAGGACATAGATATTAAGGAGAAGCAAGTTTTCTTTTTCTTTAGACCGGTCATCACTTGTTGAAAATGTGAGGAAGTGGACTTGCCTTATCGTACTCTTGCAGTTCAAACTTTAAAATTCAAACTTTTTACAAAATAAGAAGTTGAAAAAGTGACATTTGTCACCGTAATAAATCTTAAAAGAGCAGAAGAAGGCATTAGCTTCAAATGATCCCTTTACTAGTTTAGAAACACTGTGTATGAGAAGTACTGCTGGCTATATTTAAGATGTATGTTGCTATTTCACTGATACTACTAAAAGCCGTTTTCACACATGCACTCCTAAACATTTCTTGGCATTGGTAGGGGATGGGTTTGGGGGTGAAAAAAAAAAAAAGCCCCAGGTCCATATTATTAACAACTTAACCAAGATGGCATACAAAGCAACGGAGTCCAACACTGTGGCAGTTAAAGCCTTCATACCGATGCTCTTAGTAATTAGACGTATTCACAGTATCGTATAAAGAGGGGGAAAGAACATGCTGGCAAGCAGAACACAGTCGGAAGCAGTTTTATTACGTGCACCAAATTTTGGCCGCTCAGCAGTTGCAGAATAGAAATGTCATCCCCCTCACCCCCTCACTCAGTCACCCCCTCACTCGCTCGCTCGCTCGCTCACTCACCCCCAACTGTTTGATAACTATTTCATAGATTTATAATTTATATATATATTAACAGTAAAACCAGTAGGAGACATGTTTTCCCCCTCACTCACTCACTCACCCACCCACTCGCTTGCTCACTCCCCCCATCACTCACTCACTCACCCACCCACTCGCTTGCTCACTCCCCCCATCACTCACTCACTCACTCACTCAGTCACCCCTTCACTCACTCCCTCACTCACTCACTCACTCACTCACTCACTCACTCACTCACTCACTCACTCACTCACTCCCTCACTCACTCACTCACCCGCCTGCTCGCTCGCTCACTCACTCACTCACTCACTCACTCACTCACTCACTCACTCACTCACCCCCTCACTCACTCCCTCACCCCATCACTCACTCCCTCACTCAGTCACCCCTTCACTCACTTGCTCGCTCGCTCACTCACTCACTCAGTCACCCCATCACTCACTCCCTCACTCACCGGCTGAATCGCTCACCACATTACTCACTCACTCACTCACTCACACCCTCACTCACTCACTCACTTACACCCTCACTCACACCCTCACTCACTCACTCACTCCGTCACCCCCTCACTCACTCACTCACTCACTCACTCCGTCACCCCCTCACTCACTCACTCACTCACTCACTCACTCCGTCACCCCCTCACTCACTCACTCACTCACTCACTCACTCAGTCACCCCCTCACTCACTTGCTCACTCATTCACTCACTCCCTCACTCACTCACTTTTTCCTGTGTTATCCCATTCACCTCGGTCCATCAGCACTCTTCATTATAATGTCCTTAACGGGAGATTTTGCATATTTTCAGCAGAAACTTTTACCCTGATTTAGGTCAATAGTTTCATATGTTCTTTGTATATCTCAGCATATGTGCAAAATGTATTGTTAGTCTAACAAAAGCATGTTCCTTTGAGTTAGAGGATGTCCTTGAAGACTTACAGAGTGGTTCAGCTTCTGGTCTTACCTTTGCTTAAATTCCACACTAAAAAAAAAAAAAACTACACTTCAAACAGAGAAAATGACAATGACTGAAAAATGAGGGCAGAGGATGTTATGGATGGAGAGACATTCTGCAAGTTTTGGTCGACTGGGCATTCAGCTGACTTGTTATGTGCCTTGGTGTGGCTGGGAAAATTGCAGCAGAGCGAAGAAGATGCTGCAGCCGCTTTTGCAAAGTTTCAATTTGTCCTTGCACTGCTGGTGAGGCTGCAGCACACACGGAGAAATAACTTGCAACATTTGACTCCAGTTGCCATCTTCACTGATTTTGGATTGCGCATAAAAGATGGTGAAAATAAAGCAACTGACTTCTGCAAATCTTGGGAAAGAAAGGCAAACTCAGGGGGCTATTGTCCTGCAAAGATTAAAATAGCACAGCTAAGTGCTAAGTTTTGGGGTTTTTGAAAAACATCCTGACAATTATATTGTGTCGAGTCTCAGACAACTCGAGCCAGAGTCGATTAGATCAGCGTCTGTCTGCAAAGTCGTGTAACACTCGCCTTGTTTCTACATTGGACACATCAAATTAAAATGATTTTGCAGCGTGTTTGCATCATATATTTAGCATAAACTCAGATTTAGAGATATAGACTGATATGAAAGATAATCAAGTGGAATGAACGAACGAATCCGCTCCACATTAAGCCGTCCCTGACTGCTCTCTGTTCTACATCTTCAGTCTGTATTGATTCCTCTTGTTAAATATTGAGCGGGGCTGCAGCTCAGTTTGGCAGGAGAGTAAGCCAGGCTCCACAGGAGTCTGAAACCAGGTCAAACACAGGTTGATATCAGTGAGGCAGCACAATCCTGACTGACAAACCATAGGGAGGGGGGGGGTGGAGAGGTGGAGAGGTGAGGTGAGGTGAGGTGCATGCAGGTGTGTCACTGCAGCATCAGTTAGCTGAAATCCAGGATACAAAATCTCTTATGTCAGGATACACACACACATATTTGTATTGTGCCTACAGACAGTCCCATACTGTACTGTCAGTATGTCAGTACTGATCCAGCCCTCCGACATCTTCATCTCTGCTGGGTTTTATTCTCCAGTATATATTAAAATTCTGAAACCTCTGAGCCTCAGCAGATATTACCGGCTCTTGCATAATCCAGGGACAGTGTGAGACGCTTCTGATTGCATCTGCACTCGCACACCTCCACCTGCTGATTCCAGAGCACACACTGCCACCCTATGGCCGAGTCAGGAAGTGTGGGTGCGTGTTTAAGATCAGATCCAAATTGTAAAAGTTCTCATCAGTGTTTTAAGTCTTTTTTTTTAAGCACTTTTCATTTTATTTTTAAAACAACTTCCTTACTTACATGAGGAATATAAATATCTTAAACATGTCAAGGCTACTCTCAGACATATTTAGAGATTGTTATTTGGAAAACGACTATAAAACCCAGTTTGATGTTTTTTTTAAATCATAGCCCTTGTTCTTTAAAGTAGACTTGCAGTTTCATTAATGATTTATGAATATACTTTTTGATTATTTATTTACTCTACATGTCAAAAACAATTCCCACCACAACATGGGACTCTGGAAAAAAAAGCAGTTCATCTTCTTTCTAGTTTAAGAATTGTCTTTTAGGATAAATCAGATCATTTCTTTCCTTTTTTTGCATTCCAACCCCATAAACTGAACTAAACCACTCCTGGGTCTTTCATTTCAAATGTTGTGTAACACATCCTCCAAACATTGATGATTTCATTCATCAGTCAAGTCGACACTGAGCAGCGTCGCACTCTGTCCGTCAAACTTCTACTGAATTCCCGGTATGGTTTGACCCTGAAACGTAGAACAGTCGAGATTGAAGGCGGGGTTAGTGGCTTAATATGGATTTGATTTGATATGGGGCAAATGTAGGGGGGTCCGACTCTGTTACTCCTGTAAACTTAAAAGAGGAATGAATGGTGTTTCTTTAAACTTAATGTGACACTATGTAGGTGTGGTAGGGCAGAAAATTAGCCACTAAAATGTCTTTAACCGGAAAATAATTAAAGGTTTTATCCAAAAATCGAAACCAAAAGTGAGTTACCTGATGTGTCCCGATTTCAGGATCCTTTATTTGCTTTCCTCATAACTTATTCTGATCTTGATCTGATCCTGTCAGAGAGCTGAAATCCCATCAGATCACACCCGATGAGGGCCGGTCTTTCCAGTGCAGCTCCTTAATATGGTGTTTAATACACTCTGCGTTGAAGGGAGGTTCAGAGGACAGGTGCTGTGTTGGTCCTCAGTGTGCAGAATCCTGGTCTCTGCATGGCTGCAGAACTTTGAATGAGACATCTGCGGAGTTCAGTTGTTACTTCCTGCTGTTTGAGACTTTAAAACCCTCCATTATCAGAGCTCAAACGAAAGGATTCAAATTGCTTTTCTGCTCAACTTATCTAATTGTCAGAATCTCCCCTGCAGTAAATGAGTTGACATAACGAGATAAACTCCGCTTCTTAATCAAACGGGCTCCATGCTGCGTTACACGCGTCCGCCTGCAGCTCGTCTCAATCAGATAAAGCCCCAGAAATGAATTTGTCACCGTCGAGCCACAAGTCTGACTTTGTGTGTGTGTGTGTGTGTGTGTGTGTGTGTGTGTGTGTGTGTGTGTGTGTGTGTGTGTGTGTGTGTGTGTGTGTGTGTGTGTGTGTGTGTGTGTGTGTGTGTGTGTGTGTGTGTGTGTGTGTGTGTGTGTGTGTGTGTGTGTGTGTGTGTGTGTGTGTGTGTGTGTGTGTGTGTGTGTGTGTGTGTGTGTGTGTGTGTGTGTGTGTGTGTGTGTGTGTGTGTAGACCGTCAGGACCTGGAGGAGCCCTCGAAGGTGGACCAGCTCCAGGAGCCCCTCCTGGAGGCTCTGAAGATCTACGTGAGGAAGCGTCGGCCCAGCAAACCCCACATGTTCCCCAAAACCCTGATGAAGATCACAGACCTGCGCAGCATCAGCGCTAAAGGTACAGGAAGGACATCACTTATTAAGCATGTGTCATTTTAGAGTTATTCCTAGCAGTCCTGTCGGGTGAGAACACTCTACTGTACTTTTGCAATGTTGACACAATGATGGAACAAAATCATGTTTTAGCCAGAGTATGAAATGCACTTCCACATCCATACACATTTAGCAAATCTCTGTTGCATCGTCGGAGACATTTCCAGTCGCAGCCTCCTTTGTAGAATAATTGTTATCCACCCACTAAAGTTTTACAGTAACTGGGGTCTTGAGGTCCATTTTACCAATTTGTACAAAAAACGTTTGGTATTGCTCCAGTAGATCGTTTCAGCCAGCCGCAGTGAAACCGGCTGTGACAGCTTAATGTGCCTCATTAAAGTAGATCAACTTGTTTCTCCATGGCAGACTAAAAGTGTCCGTCAATATTACATAAAGGATCCATGCAGAGGTAGACCTGTTTGAGGTCGTTTTTAGCTGGTTTATGAAAAAGACTGAAATGAATATTGATGCCTCTATGTGACCAACAAAAGCAAACACGGCTCCAGCATTTTAGGGCCTCTGTCCCATAACGCTGGTGTTTGTGCTGGTAGCGCCCATTTTCAATACATGACCAATCAGAACCAAGAAGGGGCGGGGCAAAGTGATAAACTGCATGCTGCAGAATCAGCTTTAGTTCCATTGGCAATGGCAAAAATTCTTGATGGGTGATGAACTCACAAAAAATAGATCTTTAAAGAGAGAGTCTTTATTATAAACCAATAACATCAGAGACCTACATTACTTTCTTCTAAGCCCCCAGACTCAATTCGCAGAACCAGTGATTTTATGAGAAGAATACCAAAGTTTTTTGTCCACAGACTGCTGCCTCGATCTGTTTGTGTTATTGAGTTGTGTTGTATCTGAGCTGATCTTTAAAAACACAAAAGCCACGTTAGAAACCTGAACAAACCAGCAAATCAACGCCATGTTGGAGAGTTAAATGTTTTCTGCTAGTAAAGTCTGGTGGCTTTCACGTGATCAATGTAACGGCTGTTTAAAGATCATCTTACTCTGTCTCTGTAGCGATCCTTTCTGTAATGTTTTAGAAAAACACACTAAACAGTCTAATAAAATATAGAGGATAGCAGCTAATAGATGAAACACCTAGCAGCTATAGGCTTAATTGTTTTTATTTATGGGTTGTGGAGACATGGGACCCTCCCAGGATATGATTTAAATCAGTGGTTCTCAACTGGTGGGTTGGGACCCAGAGGTGGGTCGTGGAGCCATTATAAGTGGGTGAATGTGTGCCTTAAAAAAAACGTTTGTAAAAAAGTCTGTGCAGCCCTTTTGTTTTTTAAAATCAGTTTCTTAATTCTGTCGCATGTTTTATAGGTCCACAATGCACAATTTTCAGTAAATAAATTTAAAAAATCAGATATTTGGTCGCATTTTTTCAGTACAGTATTCCTAAGAGCCTTCGTTTTCTTCAAATAAACTACAGCTTTAGTTGCTAAAACAACGTCATGATAGCGTTTTATTGTAAAGGTAGTGTTTGAGAATGGTTGAGTTCCCCTGTAGCTAATAACACTTCCTTCATGGTGGCGTAAAACAAACGTTCACATATGAAGATTGTATTTCATTCCCAGCAGAACGCCTCAGTTACAGTAAGAACGTGACCTCACATTAACTTCTCTGCACTGGCTGCCTGATGCTGATTTGAACTCTCCAACTTTTAATGCACATTCTGGACCGGCTCATAGTGCTGAGCCTTTAACTCTGTATGAGCCTGAGTACACTTAAGATCCTCCTGCCCCTCTGCAGACCCCCCCACCGCCCCCGCCCCCCTGACTTTGGGATGACCTGCCTGAAGACGTTACTGTAGACGACCCTGTACTTGATCCCCTCTGTGTCTCGCTCTATACCCTGTCTTTTACACTCTCCTTTTTGTGCGGTTGCATAGGTTTATCTTGCTGCTTTAGCAGCTTATGTTCTTACTGATACTTTTTTCTGTTTATTTGTCTCATAATCCTTTGTGTGTTGTTTTTTTTTTAAGAAACACTTATTCTGGGTATCGCTCTTTGGTTTTATTTCTACTTTTCATTTGACTTCCTCTAAAAGCAGCTTAACTTTTGCCTTTGAAGTTTACTTTACAAGTTAAATTATAGATGTTGTTTAATTTAGACGTTCCTCCAACTAATCACGTAATGCCAGAGGAAGCATGAAAAACAAGCCTATCAGACGGCCTTATTTTACATAAGACACACAAAAATCTGAAACTAGAAAAAAAAAAACGCAGACTCTGTGTTCAGTAACTTTAATTTTTTGAAAGTTTTGACCTTGGCTCAGGGTCTTTATCAGTGGATGGAGCTTGCTTTGTTGTCATGGAGACAGGTCAATAATGACTAAATGCAATAAGAATGGAGACTAGGAGATTTGGTTGAGGTGTATTCTGCACTTTGGGGAACTTTAACTATTTGTGATCCAGGAGTGAGTTAATTTGTGGGGTGTAAATGACTAATGGGTAGAAAAAGTTTGCATCAGCCAGCAGCTTTGAAACGGGCTGTAATGGCTACAATGAAATCCATCCAATAAGAGTTCTTGTTTTGTTTTTTGTCACTGACAGGCTCAGATTGTTATTTTAAGTGTCTGAACAACTCTCTCAGACCTAGACATGATGTTGAGGTGTAAGCTGCATTTATGAAACAAGAAACACTTTTTGCACAACTCTTCTGAAAGTAGCCACACTGCAGTGACAAATAACAGTTATTGTATTTTAACCTTGAGGCCTTGTGACCTATTGGTTTATCACTGCCTTGATCAATCAGATTGTTTGTATCTTTTTGTTGCTTTGCTTCTTGAAAAGGTAAGCTTACATCCAGCTCCAGCTCCAGCTAGAGGATGAAAAGCCACCCCTTCATTCTGGGACGTGAAAATCACGGTTTTCATCAATTACGTTTGGCGGCTTTGAAGATGGAGATGTACATGTTTCTTCTTTTTAAAGAAAGGGCATCTTACTCTTTAACAAGAGGGTCTATTTCTGCAGGGATCATTTCTGTAACTTTGTAAGACACTTACAATAACAATATGAGCCTGTGTGAAACAACAGGAACTCTTAGTGGACGTACTTCGATCAAGTGCAATCCAAGGATGTTGTTGCGGCCATTACAGCCTGTTTGCAGCTACCAGCTGAGTCCAATACTTTTTGTTCCTATTAGCACTGAAATTAGCGTTTGTTTCAGTATAAATTATTACTAGTTACTGGACGTGCTTTGACCAGTCCAAGGATAATGTTGCAGCTATTACAGCCTGCTTCACACCTGCAGGCTAATGCTATTTTCAGTATCAAGAATGAGCATTGAACTTCATACTAATCACCCTAATTTTCTGTCTTGCAGGAGCTGAGCGGGTCATTTCTTTAAAGATGGAGATCCCTGGTTCCATGCCCCCACTCATCCAGGAGATGCTGGAAAACTCGGAGGGGCAAGACGGTCAGAGCAGCAGCAGCAGCAGCAGCAGTGGTAGCAGCAGCAACGGCAGTGGTAGCCGCAGCAGCAGCAGCAGCAGCAGCAGCACCAGCAGCAGCAGCAGCAGCAGCAGCACTTCAGCGGAGGCGGCGGCCAGTCCCAGCAGTAAGGACAGCAGCGCCGAGGACGTCCCTGCTGCTGAGTCACCAGAGTCGCCCGATGACACAGAGGGGGCTACAGCCACACCTCCCAGCGATGAGCCCTAGGAGGTACCCACGGGTGACTCCAAAACTCTCTCTGACATTCCTTTGCACAAAAAAAAAAAAAAAAAAGGAACAGCCGGGCAAGGCTCCGAACCTCCTATAATCCCCTTGACCTTTCTTCTTTGCTTGGTATTACGTTATCTTTATATCCTATTTTTCTCCCCAAATATTTCCTCCTTGAAAAGAAAATGTTGACACGGAGGCGTCAGAGGATCAGTGCTTTGTGTATAATTCTGAATTAATCTCTTATTTGGTGTGGCGTCTCTGGGACCGGGACAGTGACAGGAGGGCATGGCCCCCCCGAAATCCGCCAGAGTTGATACTCCTCAGGTCTCCTGTGTAAATTCTTATCTGCATGACGGGAGTGATAAGTGGTTTTACTCCTCTCTCTCTCTCTCTCTCTCTCTCTATCTCTCTCTCTCTCTGTCCTCATCTCTTCATCTCTCGTATTGTTGGCATACATACACTGTACATACCATTGTATGGTTAGATCTCTGTTTCTATGATGAATTTTGTGGTGCTTTTTTCATTGTCTTAAATATTCTCTTTGAGGCGATACGTTAAGGTTTAAAGCGGGACTAATTGTAAGTCCCTCGAAAAGTTATCTAGAATGTTATTGCATATAGACATTATGGAAGTCTAATATTTTATATTTGTTCCTATATTTAAAACTGTTTTTTGTCTTTTATAACACTTCATGTCTCTACATGAGTGAGTGTACATCCACACCGCCAGAATGCAAAGCTTCTCTCCATATCGACAGCTGAGTCTGTTCAACTGTTTCCTCAAAGGAGGGAAGCACAACAGCAGAAGCCTTTGATACACACCCATCAGACCGACCGCGTCTGTTTAACTCGCAGTCTCGACGCGAACCGCCGAGACCCGTCGCACAAGATTAGATTTAGAATAAGTCCGTCTATGAGATCAACTCATTTAGTGTCTGTATCCCCTCACTAAATCAGTTTACCTCACTGTCTAAACAAATCTGTTCAATTAGGTTGCTGAAAGATGCCGGAGATATTTCCGCAGCAGGCTGTGATCACAGAGGACGTTTCTTTCTGTTACACTTTAACCGTGATTCAACTCATACGATGACGCACTTTATTATCATCATCTGGGCGGATTACGAGTCTGAAAAAGCGGATGTTGGGCCACAATTTGTTGACCCACAAGCTAAGACATCTTGAGTATTAGGCGTCCACATGTGCATTGTGGAATAAGGCTGGCTTCTCAACGGTCTACTTACTATTTATGAACCCCATTTCCACCAAAATGATTGAGTTGTTCTTTTTTTGACTTAAAAGTCTGCAGGGCGGCAAGACATGATGTAAAAAAAGAATGCAGAATCTTAGATGGAGGTCGAGGCGACAGAGTCCGACACTATGATGACATATCTTTTTTTTTTTTAGCCTTTAAAGGCAGGGTTAATTGTCGAAAACTAGCATGATTTTGAAAGTAGCATTCCCTCAGTGCCCCGTCTGCACCCAACCCCGCCCCTCTGTGCTCCCTCTAAAGCCACGCCCCCTCACTTACATACACAAGCGCCGCTAGTCCAGATCCGGACCTCAGCTCATGCTTTGAGTGTGGGCTCGTGCACGCAAGGGGTAGAGAGCGAGCAGGGAGACAGGGAGGCGTGTGATTGGTTCATCAGATTGGTACCTCGTGGCAGACATTGGTTGAAGTTTTTACAGCCTTACAACTGATACAGATGACAGATTCTCTTTGTTCCTTTTTCAGAGAACATGAGTTATTCATTTCTGTCAGGACCTAAAGACAATTTCAACCAAAATCTTAAAAAGTACAAATTACCAACCCTGCCTTTAAGCATTAACAACACCAACCAAACTGACCTGCTGTAATACTTTTAAAAAACGTCAAAAATGATGGCTATACAGTCAAAGTGTAGGTGTTAAACGGAGCCTGTTTCTGTTTCGACTAGCTAACATGTAACCCTTAATGCTAAACAGAAGGCAATGATAGCCTAGCTTTAGCCTTTCCTAAAACCCTGAATCCAGGTCAGGTTTTGTCTTTGCAGATGGGAATCTAAAAGAAATCCCAATCTATAACCCCCTTTCACAACATTTTACTTTGTCCTAATACGTCAGTGAAGACAAAATAACGAGCCAAAATTATGGCCAAAACTAGAAAAAAGATTTCTGGAATAAACTCTTCGTCTTAAGCACTTTTGTTGCTGACACGTCTACCGCCCTTTAAATTCTTGCTGTCTTTGTGACAGTTTTGCATTTGGGCTTTCGATCTGATCACAGCCTTGTGGAAACTTTGATTTTCAAACAGACGTCGGTCGACTGAGTGTGTATCCACAGCTAACAGCTTGTACTACCAACTGAACGCACGTTGGCTCTGTTATGGCCTTATAAACAGAGTTCCTGAACCCACTCTCCCTTTTCAGAAGTGTCTTGATTGAACTGGTGAAACACGTTGGGGTGGGGGGCAATGCAATCCTCAAAACACACTGATGACCGGACCATGTGGGTCGGGACGATTGTACACTAATGTAGAAAGCACACGGTGGAGCGGGATCCACAGATCCCTCTCTAAATGCTCGCCTTGCTCTTCAGACTTGACAGTGTAAGCTACATTTAACGATGCAAAAGGAGATTCCAGATGACTTTTGAACCCCCTGAGAAGTGCAGTCGAGTAAAGCCTCTCTTTGGACAGCCGATCCAACTGAGCTCTTAATCTCATTGGCAGGGAAACAGGCGGTGTGTTTTACATCAGAGGAGGTGAAATTAAAAGATCCTAGAAAGCTGCTTTTCTCCACACAGCTGAGGTCACACATGACACTCAACAATAAGAAATAACCTCCATTTTCTCCACTAATAGGACCCAGATCCCTCACTGCCCATCAGCTCTCCCTGCAGGATAATAATTGGGTTTTTTAACAGCATAAGGGTACAAAACTAACTGAAGCACTTAAACATATTGAACCCTTGAGAAGTAGCTGTAGCTCTGAAGCTCCTGCAACCAGACGAGGAGGCTGGAAAGTTTAGGTTTAAAGAAATGAAGCACAAAAGTTACATGTGATTAATAATAATGATAATTGATCTGTTGGACTTGGTCAAGAGCACAACAGATGTCTCAATCTAACTCAAATGAAGACATTTGTGCCAGCAGGTGTTGTATTTGTTTAGTCTGAATTTTCTCTTTTGTCCATCAACTATATTTAGTGAAAGGACGCATTGGTTTCTGGACCTCTTTTGAAGCCTGGGTTTAGCATTTTGGACATGCACTTTTCTTTTTGAGGGCCAGAAGTGATCACATTTGGACTAGAGGTTGGACACATGTAATGCTGTTAAATTAATCTGCACTATTATTGAGTGGATGTCTTTGCAGTGAGACAGTTTTTGCTGAGAGCAAAAGAGACAGAATGCAACCCCATAACCCATCAGAGATTGTGTGATGCCGATTTAGCTTTAAACAAATTCCTTTGAGGAGATATTTGGTCGTTGAAAGTGTCTCTAAAAATCAAGAAAAAGTGTCTTGTCCAACATTAAACAATCGCAATTGTATGCAGATTTTGTTTGCTACACCAGAAGCCCCAGAATAGTTGCAGACGCCTCGTTGGGATAAATCTTCATCCTACGTCCGCTAATGACACCAAATTGAAAAACCTGATTTAAAGGCAAAATCCAGTTGGACACCTGATTTTTGGCACAAATGTCTTTCCATACCTGCGGTCCTGAAAGCTCAGAGTTTTACGGAGGTATAGACTGTATATGTGAAACAGTTCCAGTGACTAAATAAGTCGCTCTGCCTCGTGCAGATGATTTCAAAAAAGAAAGTCAGACAACCCTTCAGGGCAGTGACGGGTTCTGGGTCTCAGCAGCACATAATAATAACAAAAATCATCTGCATCCCATCCCTGCTCAGAAATACATATCATAAGGGAAACCAGAGCTGTTTCAGTTTTTTTTTTTTTTTTTAACGTGTTTGAATGTGAATAATGTCATGGAGTCTGTCAGAAGAATGATATGCAGTGTTAAGGAATACTTACTTCTATCTCAATGTAACATAAGAAATGCTCTCCCTCGGTTCTCTCTCTGTCTTGCTCTCCTGGTGAGAGATGAAGGGAGGCATCTTGGTGTTTTTTTCTTTTTTCTTTTCTTTTTTTATTCTTGAAGATGGAAAACCTTCACAGCCGAAGAATGTCCACACCCACCCCTGAAGCATTAGGCTCCGCCCTCAGGCGCCTGACCGCAGCAGGGACTGTTATCTGTTCCTTTCGGGAAACAGCGTCACAATGCTGAATTACTCTCGTTCGTTTCTGTTGAATGTTGTACCGACGTAACTGTAATACTCTACTATCTAGCTCACTGCAGAGATGTTATATAAATGGTGTGTGCTTTGCATTCCAATTGGCAGCTCTGTGGAAAAGACGCTCTGTTATTTGTCCTTGGTAACATCGACACATCCAAGAGAGGGGGGGGGGGGAGAGAAAAGGAGGAGGAGCTGGAACTGCGTGGGCTGATCCGAGCTCCACACGACACAAACGTTTGACTGAGGACAAACAGAAGCCCGCAAGTAGAAGAAATGGACGAACCAAGCCACCTCAGCAGATATCGTTGATATGTTCTGTTCCTGTTTCATGTCGAACAACAGAGCTGCCCCCCCCCCCCCCTCTCCTCTCTCCTCAGCCAGGACGCCAATCAGCTGTTGTCAATCAATCAAACCCAATCAATCGACAGCTGTTTGGTTAAAAGGTCAACTAATGGACTAGGGTGTGATCGACATGGGGCTTTGAAAATGGACATTTAATCAGGTATAGTTGATGATGAAGGGAATAATCGATCAGATGCTCATAAACCGTTTGAGGTGTTTAGTTCAATCCTTTGACCCAAGGCCTTCAGGTTCTTCCAGACAACCCCCAAACACTGGTTATAGGTGGACAAATCAATACGTAATATCACTGAATCAAATTACTACAGAAATGTGTAATTTAGCATAAACCCAGAGAGCTAGGTCAGCATCCTCTGCAGCCTCTTAAGTGATTTGTTTTGGTTTTCTATCCCATAATTAACTTTGGTAAAAAAAAGCTTAAAATCAGTCCAACTTCCAGAAGTTACTTTACAGTACCTTTCCTGGCATTATTAAGTAGTTCAAGTATAGACTATTGGCATCTATATCCCCCAACATTGTAGCTCCAACCTAGCCCTACTGCTCTGTGATTGGCTGGCACTTGTTGCTTTATTTCTTGCCTTCAGGGTCCCAATTCGAGGGCTGCTTCTATCAGAGGACGCATTTAAAGACCGACTGCGTCACAGAACTGTGTTGAAGGCCGTCCCATTTCTAAGGCTCATTTGAATACAGCCGACATATTCGTCCACCTCCCACCTAACAAAGGATCCATTCAGCGCATCCTTCACGGCAAAACATACCCCAAGGTTTATTGTGCACCTATTCAAACAAGCTGGCTCACTTTAAAAACTAAAGGGGCCCTAATTCTTCAAATTATCTCTAAAAGAATAGGTCAAGTTACCTGATGTTAGTTATGTTGGCTAGTTCTGTTGCAGCTGCTGGGGTTGCTAGGCGACAGAGGTCTACACAGACTGGATCCTTCTGAGGATGCTAAGTTTTTTCGATCCAAGACTTCGGGAGAAAACTGTGCGTGTCGAAAAGTCCACTTTGATTAATCCTGTGACCTGTAGGTGCCTAAAACTTACCAAGTTTTGAACATTTCCCAGAGTTAACCATGCATGTGGTTCAGTCCAGGCACAAACATTACCATGCCAACTTTTGAGGAACTTTAATTAGTTAAACATTTGGTTTATCGGGTCATGAACAGCGGTCTCCTAGGTGACCTATTGGCTCTTCTAACTAATGACAGCGGATGAACAGGGTGGTGGTCAATTGAAAAAGAAAATGCTGAATATTGAACTTTTCATTCTGTCAGAAACGACACTGAATTAAATGGATCTATAATTATATTAAAACGCAATGACGTTGTGCTCATAGGATGTTCTGTCTCCCCCAAGTGGACAAGTTAGGTGTTGCAACTTCTTAGTAATATTTGGCCAAAAAAAACTACTTGAATAAGGAAAAAATACTTAATACTTTTCTTTAATTTTGGCTGTAGAAATACTTGTTTTGTCTTCTAAATTCTCAAAAAGGGAAAGATTACTAAGAGAGTATTTACACTTGGGAATGTCAGCGGATGAATAACCCTTGTGATGTAACATTTTGTGGCTTTCAAGTAAAATCCTTTTATGTCCCAAGAGTCACATTTTAAAAAATTGTTTTAAGGACATGTTATCAAATGAAACAAAAGAACAGTGAATCATTTTCATGTGAATCAACTGAGGTGTATAGAAGTGTAAATATTGGCAGCTCTGGAGACAATTTGCCGCATGTATTAGTTTACATTTTAAGTAGGAAGCTGATGTCGATTACTTCCCGCTTGCTGAGTAGCATTACGCTAACAGAAAACGCAAAGAATAGCAGACTGAAAGGTCACTATGAACCCCACATGTCGGTCTAACCCTAGTTCAAAGGAGCCAGAAAACATGACTGTGAACCTCCAAATCAATCATTAGCAGCAGTTCTGTTGTCGTCCGTCCTGAAGGTGTTCTTGGTAAAAATCACAAACTGTCCACAGTCGCCTTTTTTTCCTCTGAAAAACCCCACCACCAATCACATGCAGTGTTGTATAGTCGTGTTAATATGAGACGAGAGGGTGGAGCAGGCAAGGGGGTGTTAAATGTTTTTTTCCCATCAGCCCTTGCTGCCGGCCCGTAAGGTGAATTGGACCTCAGGAGATGCTCCGAGGTCTGAGCTTCGATCTGAATCAGCTCTCCATTTAAATATTGTCTTTGTTTGTACATTAACATATGCTTTTTATGTTCATATACTGTTTAACTTTACCATGAACTGTCCTGGCAAAGTAATAAAATATATTTATTTTAAAATATGTGTTTGTGCATCGATTAAAGAAAACAAACTCAACTGTACGGGTGAGTTGACAGCAGAACAGATTCTTGTCTGTTTGGCACATTTCTATCACTTTCCGCTCTCATAAAAATGAACTCTAAGAACTGACTAATGACAGAAACCATGTTTGAGAAAATGTTTTGTGCATTTTCATTTTATAGATTGAACCCGGTCCCAGCTGTTTACATGGAGGAGGCGGGGCTTACGACCTACGCTGCAGGCAGTCATAAGAAGGACCGCAAAATGTTTTGGCTTCACTTTCTAAAGATGTCATGTTGTCCATCTTTTTATACAGTCTGTCAGCAATGTGTTGCTAACTTACAAGCTAGTTTTATTACTTTCATCAACAGCTACAAATTGCATCTTTTTCTTAGATCTGTTTGGGGTGTTACTCCTTAACTTGGATAGGACTGTAGAGAGAGCAGGAAACAGGGAGAGAGAGTGGGTTAGGGAAAGGAGCCACAGGTCAGATCCAAACCCAGGCTGCCCGCCTTAAGGACCAGCCTCCATACATGCGGAGCAACCCAACTGCCCCAGCATTTCACACTATTGGTTTACATGGACCCCTCCTTCTTTTTGTCAACAGGAAGTATGATATCCACCGAGTGTGACAGCATTAGTAAAAGAAGTTCTTTATGTTATCCTACAGTAGGTGAGTCATGAAAGAATCAGGCCGGAAACAAAACAGTCATTTCATTGTTTACTTTCAACTTCATGTTCAAAAAGTTTCGCATTATTTTAACAATTAAAATGTGCTAAAGCACAGCGTTCTAAACTTCTAAAAGCCGCTTTCGGACAAATACAGAACATTTCAATGAGCATAAAAAAAGAAACCTGTATATGTATAATAAAAAGTGTAAAACACCTACACATTAGAAATCATTGACGACACCATTAATGCAAATAAAAGGAAACAGGAAATGTACAAAAGTCTGAGGGAAAACAGAGGGAGAAGGAGTGTGTTGGGAGTGTGATCAAAGGTTGCTTTAATCGAACATGTCGTCATCGTCGATGTTGGCATGCTCGTGGTCGGACTCCACAAAGTATTTCACCTCCTTCTTGGCTCGGCCGGCACGGGACGAAGTGTTCATCACACTCAGGCTGTCGTCGTCTTCAAAATCGGAGGGAGCTTTCTGCGGTTTCTACACAGAAACAAAATAAAACACTTTAGTAAAGATACCATGTAGCTCATTAATGTAGTTGCCTGAGATCTGTAAAGCTGCATTTAACACATACAGACACATACATTTTGACAGAGTCAGAGGAAGATGTCAGACACTAATATAAATAAATACTTCAACACTGATACACTAAAGGCGCACTCACACTAGCAAAGATGTCCCGTACCATACTTAAACAGGACTGCCTGCACTCACACTGCTCCAGGACTAACCGGGCCTGAGCACGGTTACCTCTTGTACATTACGTCATAATACAGCACATGCATGACTTTACGTAATTATGAAGCGTGCTTAGTTTACAAAACAGGCGGACTTGAGAGAGAGGGGGTCACACATCAGAGAAAAACAGACCATGACATCTACTTTGTGGCTTATTTTGAGTCATGTTAGTCAGATACAGCCAGAACACTCCGGATTTCTTGATACTGAAGGCTGTCAACGCTCTGTACCCTGTGCTTGTGCTAGTGCATGAACTATACCGTGCCGAAGCACATCTCTTAAAAGCGTGCCAAGGACCAAGGAAGTGCACCGAGCTTGTGCATGGATCGGAGCGCTCACACTAGTCAAATGCCTAGTTTGAGTGCGCCCCTATTTACAATCTATATCTCCGCATGAAACAAAGAGGCTTGGACTGAGCCACACAATAATAGACTGAGGATGTTAGATTTATTTCATTGTTTTTTTTAAGATATGATGATGATGTTGTGATGTTAGTTTTAGTTTGCACATCGCTGCCGGAACGGATACGCTGGCTCTTGAAGGACTTTTCCTTATTTCTGCATGTTAGGGTTGCAGCAGCAACGGTATCAGTAAGTTGTAACTCACAACATTATTAATGTCTTTGAGCTTCTAGTGACTTTAAGTAGTAACTGTGATGCTTTAAGCCGGCCTTTTACAAAACTGAGAAAGCTACATCCCACTTTGAAATGTGGTTCACTGAACACTAGGGGTGTAAAGGTACACGTACTCGGACTGGACCGTTTTGGTACAGGGCTTTCGGTCAGGCGGACCGATCCGAGTACAGGCGGAACAGAAGGGCTTTAATCTGTGTTCCCACACGGACCACAAAGCGGAAGCACACCTCAGGGTGGAGGAAGGCTGCGTCCCGCTGGTATGGGACACAGCTTTTACTTAGTGACTTGTAAAAAAAAAAAGTTCAAACATAAACTGTGCAAACTGTGCAGATTACTAGTTCCTCGAGCCCTGTCGGGAAAATGTACCGAACCGAAGCTTCAAAACTGAGAACCGTACCGAACCGAAATTTTTGTGAACCATTACACCCCTACTGAACACAAATACTCTTAGTCAGACGGACCTTGATCTAAGAAACAGTCCTTTGAAATGCTGGTCTTCTTCTGGCTGTGTTTAGTCTTATTCCTTCCCGAGGTTGTACGGCTCCTTTACAGACCCTTTTGTGTAAGAGAGGGTTTCTTTTCAGTACGAGATATAACAGCTTTCTTTCAGCTCCTTTTCTCAAAAAAACTAGGCAATGGAACATGTGCTTCAAAGGATTTGTTCCTACAGACGTACTGCACACTACAGCTTGTTTCATTAAGGTGCAAAGCAGAAGATGTAACTTAACATTGATTATATGCACCGATGCTCCTGTAAATGTTTACTTTTCTGACCAGATTCTGGAAAATACGCATTTCATGGACACCATCTAAAGTTTTTAATCGGTTCTCAACGTTGCTGGCATAATATCAAAACTTTTTTCCCCTCCAGGAAGTTTTGGGAGACCTTCACAATTGGACTGCGACTTATATACTGGTGTGTCTTCTAATCCAGATTTGATGGTTAGTTCCTGTTAAACGTCTTCCCCATCACTGTTTCAGTAGCATCTTTTATACATTCTACACGTCACACAGCAGCGCTTCATCCTCACAACTCACTCTGGCCGCTGATCTTGGAGTTTTCTTCATTGGACTGAATTCCTCTTCAGAACCGGAGCCCTTCCTCTTCCTCCCCCGACCTTTACCTGCACAAAGACCACCAGAACAAACTTGACCAAACCCGTCACCACCAGGAGGAATGTGAATGTGCTTTATTTCATCGTTTTTTGTTGCATACCTTTAAGAGCTGGTGATGGCTTCTTGGACCCGGTGTCAGAGTCGGAGTCCCAGATGGACTTATCTGGTTTCTTCGCTTTTGGTGCTGGTGATTTCTTGGGTTTGGGGGTTGTAACAGAGGTTTTCTTAGCTGATGCTGTTCACACAAAAACACACAAACATTATAAACAACACGTAAACCTCAGCACTTTGCTGCATGTCAATCTCTCACTCTCTCCACCCAACATCTCCTGTCTCTCTTCAGCTGTCTTTCCAATAAAGACAAAAATAGCCCCAAAAATATTTTCTAAAAAAAACCATCTTATATCACAACTGAAAGGTCTATCTCTGTCGGAGGTCCTTTCTGTAATTGTGTCACACAAATAATTAAAGTTAAAGTCTACCTGTGGCAAGAACTAGCACTTACAGCACTTGCATCACTTTAAGCATTTCCCTCAGCGGGTTAAGTAACAGACATTACAGCTTGTTAGCAACTGCCAGCTGCAGGAGCAATTCCAACACAAGTGCTTTGTAGTGTTAGCTATGATCTCCTATTAGGGCTCCCTCTGGTGAACACTGGGAGTCATTACCTTTCATTTCTGGCGTTAGTTTGCTGAAAGAGGAATAAGTGGAAAAGATGCCCCGGTCCTCCTCGCTCTCTGACTTCGATCCATCTGTAAGTCAAGCACAGGTCAAAGTTCAGCTGCAGCACGTCCTGAGCATGTAGAGTAGATACATATCTGACTGTTACGGTAAAGCAAATCATTCCCTGTGTGTTTAGTTCTCACCCTGCTGGCTCACTTTAAGAATCAAGCATTTCTATTGTGCAGAAAAGACATACAGGTGCATTCTCTTTCTCCACATTTTGACTTTGTTTGGTGCTTACTTTTTTTTTGCATGAATGTGTCAAACAAACTGATGGAGCTAATTAAGCTTAGCTAGCTCCAAAATACACCTCTAGTCTGCAGTGCAAGATGAGGAGAGGACAATAGCACACCACTGTTTTTATGATAGTTATTTGTAGCTGTTATTTATATTATCCTAATAATAGAAAAACTCTGTGTTGTTCTTAGCTCCATGCTAAAGCTAAATAGCATCACAGTGACATCTTATCGAGGCTGCTTCGAGTGATATTACACGTTCTGTGATTTTGAGATCAGTTTTCTTCCATTATGAGCCACATTGAAACAATAGTTTCTTTTAATAGACTTCTGTGCAGATCTTTGTAGACATCTTTGTTGTTATTCCACATATTTACAATACTGTCTAAATACTACATTACAGCATTCATGTCTTATTTTTTGACACATCTGCTGTTAAGACTATGCTACCTCCCGCAATCTAATGGTTCATGGTACAATTTTGAAGATGTTGTGATTACTTTCCCACCCCATATCCCACACCTTTATTCAATGTTCTTCAACTTCAATTTTCAATTAATATTCATTTACAGCTCCAGCAAACAGGAAATGTGTGATTCTACTTATTATTTTTGCGTTGTGTGTGACTTTGTGTACGGTCAGGCTTTTAAAAAAAAAAAATGTAAATAGATCTCAGGGTGCATTCCCACCTAAGCTGTTTGGCACGTTTGAAATGAACTCTGGTGCCCTCTGTCGGATAGTTCGTTTGGTTTGGGATGTTGTGAACGCTCAAATGAACCCTGGTGCGGACCGAAGAACAGTTATCAAAGCCAGAGAAATCCGTAATTTTATAGTTGTAAAGTTGTGTTGTTGTGGCGGTCTCCATGACAGATACAAATGTTTATGGTTGCTATGGAAACACACAATGTTACGTCAAAAACCGCTGCATAAGGAAGCGTGAGCTGCTGCTGAAAGCTGCCGTACTGTTGCTGTATGTGCTGCTGTGATAAAAACGTCATGTAGATCATACTTTGATACATTAGCTTGTCGGTAAACATGTTCTCTTCCTCAGGTCGGTTTCGCCCCGGTCGTCATGACTACGGTTATCTTGGACTTGGTTTTATTGCACGTTCATGTCTCTTATGAAGACAAAGAGAGCAGAGGATGTGACACTGTTATTTGCGACGTTTGTGCAATGACAGTTTGCAGGAAAAACAAGAAATCACCCAAAATTAAGTGCCTAAGGCTTTTATCTTTGTTGCCGTGGTATCAAAGCAGGTATCAGTAGTGTTTGATACAACACAAGTAGAATTCAAAGTGTACATTTTGGAATCGTGACGACCCTATATAATATTAAGGTTAATATATATCGGTCTAGGACTGGACAGCCGTACAGAAATAACTTGTATTTCACAATTTTCTGGTAAAAACAACAAATGTAGTTCAGTGTCGCCCTGAAAATGACAGAAAACTTCTAAAGTTTAAGAATTTGAATCATTACGCAGACAAGATGATCACATCACCGAACTCTACACTACAGGTTAGAAACCATGGACGGGTGTGACGACCACCAACACTGATCTGTACTCACCGCTGTCATTGCTCTTTTCAGAGAAGGTCGATTTGGTCGAGAAGAAGCTGGTTGTCTCTTTCTTTTGAGCTGCAGGTGTGGACCTTCAGAGAAGCAGAAACAACTTATGTTCATCGTCATTTTCTTTTTATTCCGGGGCGTTTTTTTTGCCTTTATTTGACTTCAAACAGGTGAGAGGTGACATGAAATGACGGGGACAGAGACGAGGCATGCAACAAAGGATGACATGGTGGTATCATGGTGAGTTTGTTAGACTCGGTGCACAAAGACGCTGCAGAGTGTCAGTAAATTTAGCTTTAATCTAACACAAACAAACATTGTATCTCCACAGGGTCAGATGAGCTCCTGCTGTTTGAATCTTACGTGGTCTTTTGTTTGGAGGGAGAGAAGCAGTCTTCATCATCGTCGTCGTCGTCGTTGTTGAAGCTCTCCTTCGTCGCAGAGGAAGTGAAGTCGTCTTTGAAAGACCTCACAGGAGAAGAAGGCACATAGTCCTCCCCGTTCTCCTCTTCGTCTGCCTCCTCCTCCGAGAAGTCAAACGTGTATTTGGGTTTGGAAGCTGACAGAGAAGAGCAGACTGTGTCAAACCACATTATTCTGATTGCTGTGGATTTCTCTTGTACAATAATTATGAGTGTTGCGGCTGGGTTGCATCAGCCTGCGCCCTCAGACGCCTGAAGCCGACAGAGAATAATCAGACCGGGGAAACGCAGACACAGTTCACAAGTTATTTTTGGCCTCGGGCTGCTTCGAGTGGAGTGAAATGAAATGCTACAAGTCGATGTGTAACCAGCTGCCTGGCGCTCGCCGTGCTGCATAATCAAAGAATTTGTACGCGTCGAAACTGAGACTGAAAGATACATAAATGATGTTGTAACAGTTTAACGAGATACAACAAGAGAATTATAATATCAAATGAGTGCTTTATTAAAACTTCAAACTCTTTGTGGGCTCAGCTCTTGATTAGTTTCAGTGAATGTATCCCAGCCGACTCCTCAAAGGGAAGAGTTTTCTTTTTTTTTAAATTACATATCCAAATGTAAATTGGAGTCATGATCGCTGAGGCAACCTTTATTAGAAAAGAAATGTTTTTGGTGGTGCCGGATAGCCTGGTGGTTATGTTGCACGCCCCCTGTATAGAGGCTATAGTCCTCATCATGGCGACCGTGGGTTCAAATCTGACCTCAGCCCTTTGCTGCATGTCGTCCCCCCACTCTCTCCTCCCTGCATTTCCTGTCTTTCTTCAGTTGTTAAATGGTTATTAGACATTATTAGCAGACACCGCTTCCTTAATGTTTCTGCACAAAAGTTATCTAAAAAACTTTTCTAACTAAATCCTTACTTTCTAAAACCATTTTCACAAAATATTTAAATCATTAATTCATCATTTCAGGAGGACTGCTCCGGAGACTCTCCTGGCTTTGCCGCTCCTCAAAGCGGGAGACCAAGTTTAGCCTTCATTGTGCTTGACATATCCTTCCTTCTCTATAAATATCAAAATATGCAGTGTGCTTAAAAAAAACAAGCAGACTTTACTTTTTAATCAAACAAGGCGGAAATAGTGTGGAGGACGTGTTGGCTACAACTGCAGCGATTTCAAGTGAGGGTGAGATTGATGTGTTTTCATGTTCATTAGATTACTCTTCACCCCGTGTACACACAATACTTGTTTGTATTCTCTGTTAAATGAGGCTTTTATGACAGGAGGAAAAATACCAGATCTCATTACCCTACAAGATTTAGACGTTTCTAAAGGTTTTTTTTTTTTGGTTTTTTTTTTACCCGATTGCCTCTTGGAGATGATCTCTCGGGGGATGACGACGGGATCAGCCTCCTCCAGCTCGCTGTCTGACTTGGACTCGTCTTCAGACCAGGGGTTTCTCTTCTTCACCTTCTTTGCAGAAGAAGAACCTTTGGGTCCTGGAGGTTTTCTGACTCTGGGAGTTCCTGCAACACAGTAAACAAGATTACCAAGATTTTCCTTTTTTTTGTAGACGGTCGGTTTTCTCACTAAACTCGGAGGAGCTCAGGGTTGTTCAATAATGGATTACAGTTTTCTCACAGTGCTGCAAAGCTTCAAAGAGACCCGTGGATAAAACTGCTTTCAAATCAGTCCAGCACAGTTTTCCTCGCAGAGAGAACGCTGTGTCATCTCTTGACAGTGATTGTTGACAAATATCCGTCTGTGCTGATAAATCATTTATCATCTGATACGGAACAGTTCTATCAAATCTTCAACACTGCCTTCAAACTTCTGTCTCAAAAAGTTTGCAACTGGAAGACATTTGACTTTTTGTCCTTTCTGGATTTTTAAAGGGGGATTCTGTGGCATTCGCCTGTTTGGACTCGAGTATCTGATCTGACAACATTACAGTGTGTAAGTATTTTACACAGGTCTGCCATTAGTATTGTAACAAAGAAAGTCCTTTTTATATGTAAAACTGTTTGTGTGCTGTCTTGTGAAGTGCTCTTTCATGTGTCCTGTCGTTGTAACATTTGTTTTATGTTTTTTGTAATCACATATTATCACCCGTTTCTATTTCAGTCCTGCTCAGAACAGGCTGTTTCTGTGTCTGTAGCTTTAAATGTAAATGAGCTGTGTTAGACCACTCCCCCTCTCCTGAAGGGCTTGGGTGACTTGGACTTTCTTGCACCATGCCCTATTGTTTACGGTGAGAAGGCAGACTAAACACCTAGCTGTGGGAGTCAACCCCCTGGGGCTTGTAGCCAAGCTAGGGACACGTAGTCGTGTTAAGGAAACATGGTGAAGTGTATTTTGCATGATATGTGACCTTAAAAACTAAAGATGAAATAGCTATTGTGCTAACTGCGGCATACTAACAGAGACCGATATCCCTTGTATGATGGTTGATATGCATTATTCTAACTAAATTATTCACTACACATTTAACTCCTTAGATAGAGAGACTTTCGTTGGTTGAAGAGAAAGACTTTGCCTTTTAGGTTCCACTAATGAAACAAGAACTCGACATTGCAGGAGTCGCTGGTCGACTGCAGTCTCGATTAGTTTGTTGCTATTGCTGACAGATCCTGACATTTTAAAATCAACATTTTCAGGTAGCAGATATGCATATACACACTATTCAATGAGAGTTTTAAATACAGCAATATGGCGGTGGAAAAGAAAGGTCAACCGCAAAGTTAAAATGCAAGTCAAATGGTTAAAGCCCTGGCTGAAGCTGTCTGCTTGAGCAATTCAAACCGCTTGATACCAAAATGTAAACGTAGCATTGACTGTAAAAAAAATAACAGAATTCTTAAAATGTCTACTTTTACTTACTTTACTACATTTGGACAGAAATGCTAGCTGCTTAATCTTTTAAAACTTCCAGGTAAAAAAGGAAATGAATATTAGTTCGAGTTGAGTACTGACCAGGTTCTTTCTTCTCCTTCCTCACACGTGTAGCTTTTGGCTTGACCACAGGGATTTCTGCCGGCGCTCCTTCACCGCCCAAACCAATGACATCATCATCGAACTCTAACTTCACTGCAGCGTCTGCAGCGTCGCTCTGATACAAAAACACAACTTTTAATAACCCTGGATTTTCTGGCGTCTGTCTTCTTCAACAAACATTACACGGATAGTTCTCACCTTTTTCTTTCTTGACAGTTTCTTAGCTGCGTCAGATTTGATCGCCTGAGTCGGGGGCTCCACCCTGCGACCAAACGGTGAGGGCTGGGTCTCCTCCAGGTTCAGCTTCTTCGCTTTAGGTTTGCCCACCTTCCCTTTCACCAGTTTGACGGCCTTTCCTAAAACCTGGTCCTCTCGCTCCTGGGCCTCCAGTTTCTAAAAAACATGGCAAATGTTAAGAAGCTATTTTTTAAGACCATAAATATACAAAACTCTCTTAACTATAAGAAGATCTGAAATAGAGGCGGAGGGACAAACAGAGTTAAAAATCTTGAAATAACCTTCACACTTATAGCTCACAGCACAGATCAGTCACACGCGGCAGTACTCTCAGCATCTCTTTAGATCAAAAAATATGTTTTCATTGAAGAATCTGGTTCAATCATTTCAACATTTTTCTGAAGACATTTCAAGTTTTATTCAGGCAGAGTGAGATCATCGCCTGTTTGCACCTTGAAACCTTGTACTATGAAACATTGAAGCAGTGATTGTTGCATCAGACGACAGTATATACTGTACCTAAATAAATAAATATTTAATTTCAGAGACAGGCTTTTTCGCTTTGAGATGAAGAGTTTAATACCACTACAGGTTACAACCTCATGCCGTTCCTTTAACATTTTTAAACCCTTAAGTACTTGTAACAATTTAACGGGTTAGATAAAACACCTGTTTTGTTTAGGACATGTTTATGTGCTTGAAGTTCTATGTTAAGATGATGAAGTACTTATAAGATTGAAACCAACCTCCACCAGAAAATTGATGAACTTTTACAAGAATAAAAATTTACTCTTTTGTAAATTAGCACAGAAGTAATTGAACACTGTTCAGTGAATGAAAAACCTTTCTCAGCAGGGAGTGGTGAATATGACATTTGTTGCTCCAATGCTTCAAAAACCACACTGTCAGGTGTTCTGAACTTTCTACATCATCTTCAGTACTGATTAACTTTCACAGTGCACGAAGGAAAAAAAAAAAAAAAAAGAGTGAACAACTTACCTCCAGCTCCTCGACGAACACTGCCAAGTCTTCCTTCCACAGATCCTCTGGACTTTTTCTTTGCAGCTCTTGAAGCTCTCCTCTCTGCACACAAACACACATTCACTTTGTTAATCAACTTGTTGGCTTCACAAGGTCAGACAATGTATTTGAACTCTGGTCCTGAGATCACACTCCACTGAGTTTGAGTGTGATCATTAATAAATGTAATCACTTCAATAAAAAGTCCTGGCGTGACAGATTATGTCTAACATCAGGTGACCTTGAGAGTTAATTGATTAATTGGAATTCATCCCCCCCCAAATGTATGTGTTTATGTCCTGGTTTAAAAGAAGCTACTCCTCGACGTCACATACAGAAAATGACCGGTACTTCTTTGAAAGTCTTGATTGTCTTTGATTGGACCCCCTGTTTGTCTCTATCCTTCTTCCTGAATCTCCCTCTATCCCATTCTTCAAGCCCAGTGCAGATTCAGCAGACGGCTGTTAATCATGAGTCTGGTTTTGCTCAAGGTTTCTGCCTCTTAAACGGACGTTTTTCCTCTCCTCTGTAACTTTGCTAAATGTTGCTAAGTGCTCATGATGGATTAACGTTGGGTCTTTGTAATATAGCAAAGAGTAAGGTCTTTTACCTGCTTTTTGTGAAGTGTCTTGAGGTAACATTTTTTATGATTTGGCGCTATATAAAGATTGATTGATTGCTGTGAGAAACAAACTAAGTGTTTCTTTTTCTGAATAACAGCTTTTGCATGGAGAGAAAGGCGTATTACTCTCACTGTGTTTGATCACAGACTTTATCGAACAGTGAGCACTTAAAGGCTACATGCACTCCTCAGAACTCCAGGGTTGCTTTTGTGTCTGCTTCTTTTTGTCATGTTGTTGAGACTTCCCTGTGTTCAAGGGGTCCAGTATTTCTTAACTTTAAAGTTTATTTTACACACACAGAGATCGCATAGAACTACTTTAAACTGTGTTTTTATGAAGTGTCACTTTATGTCTGTGAAAAAAAAGTTTCACCTTATGACTTTTTTTACCCTGACTATCCCCAGAAATTAAATCGCAAATGTCTTTTTTTTTTTAAAAACAAACTACATGATAAACAGCAGAATAGTCCAGTTCTCTTTTCATAAAAACACAAGCTTACCTGCTTCATCGAGGTGTAATTAGTGAGATTGAAAGAAATAAAAATGTATGATCAATAATACCTTTCCGTCCCTCTGTTTGAGCAGTTCGTCCACCCTCTCTTTAGTCAGGCACCACAGAGGCATGTTGAGGATGTAGTTGAAGTTGGGTCCTGATGAGGAGCCGGAGTCGATCGAGCTGTCACTGTCATCAGCGTCGCGGAAATCTTCTTCCTGAGACTGTCAGAGATAAACAGGAAACACTGCAATGATTAATGTGTAATGTATTAATGTACATCTACTCTATGATGTAAGTCGCTTTGGATAAAAGCGTCTGTTAAGTGAATTGTAACATTGTAATGTGTAAGAACAGCACCCTCTAGTGTTTGATATTAATATGACTAAGGGAAAAGCTTTTCTTTGGGAAAAGCATTATCTAATGTTTTCATCTGGTTGTGTCATTGTTGCATAAATGTGTGTGTGCAGATGTATTCCAAAGCCGTTGTACCAGTACCTTCTCCTGAGACTTGGACCAGGCAGCAACTGGATCAGACTCGAAACCCTTTGTGACCAGCATACGGATCAGCTCACGCTTGGATTTGTTTTCTGTAAGCACAAAGAAATATGGTTTACAAATGGAAACATAATAAATTAATCACATTAAATTGACATTTTCCTTGTTTTTACCGATTGAGATTTTCCCTTCGATCTTCTCCAGTACAAAGCGGGCCTGGTTGGACAGTTTGGAGGCCTCGGCTCCCAGGCTGCCCAGCGACCAGTCCTTCCTCAGTTTGTAGTAGTGCAGACGGAGCTCGAAGAACTCCTTGAGGATGTCCTGGACTGAATCGTACCTCTTCAGACAACCCATGTGGTCAAACAGCACCTGAGGAGTACGTGGTTTAAAATCAGTTAATCGCAAACTAAAAAAAACTTATTCAGGAATTCATTTAAAAACATGGCCAATTTTTTGTATAAATTTTAAAGTCTAAATGAGTAACAGGTTCAGAAAAGTTTTAGGATTTAATACGTTGACCGCTTCAAGCAGGCAGCAGCAAAATGGGCTGCAGTGGCTGCAGAGTTACGCTTGGCAGGCTCAGATTAGAAAAAAAAATATAGAAACACAGGCTAACTTTTAAAGAAGATTAGGTAAACTCCTGGGGCACTGGTGGACTAGAGGCGAATATCCTTGAAGATTCAAGTTTGACCTGCAGCTTTTTAATGAGAGAAACCCATGAAATCAGTGTTTACCATGGAGTTGCAGGTCAGGCTGGACTGCAGCTTGAAGACTTTGTGGAGTCCAGCTGCCTCGGCCTGCACCAGTTTCTCTTCAGACATGCGCACCACAAACTTGACTGTGGTGTCGGTGTGGTACTCCTTATAATCGTTGATTAGAGCTGGTGTTTTGTCAGTGCCCTGCAGCATGGGCTCCAGCACAGACTCTTTATAAGACTGAAAAAAAAAACCAGGGAAGAAACATGGATTATTTACAATGATAGAAAGACAATTAGGAGAAAATAATTGACTGGATACTTCAAATAAATAGGCCGAGTCTTACCTGTGTCCATGTCCGAACAGGAAGCTCTGTGATCTCGATGGTGTTCCTGTCGATGACTGACACCTCTCCACTCACCAGAAACTGGTTCTGACCCAGTTCATGGAGCAACCCTTTGAAGCCTTTGTAGCTAGGAAGCTGTTTCAAACGAAAATACACACAAGATGGATCTCAGAGAACAGTCAAAATTTCTACCAAAAAGGGAAAAAAATCTAATCTAAATAATTTGTCTACATGTTCAGTCAAAGCAACATGCCATGAAGTGAACCAATCAGGAAAGCTAATCTGTGATTTTACACAAGTTTTAACACAGTATGTCAACTCTGTCCGCCAGGGGTCTCTCAATCTCAAAGTTTATTTTTCCTGCTCTTAAGACTCAGGCTGTTTACCATTGGCAGGGGGTCCTGGTGGTTAAGCAGGCGGTTGATGTTGTTGACGATCTCTCGGGTGTCGTAGTTGGGGATCTTACACGCCCATCCTGTGCCGATGCCCTCGGCTCCGTTCACCAGCACCATTGGGATGATGGGAATGTACCACTCGGGCTCCACCTTCTGGTTGTCGTCAAACAGGAACTTGAGCAGGTTTGAATCCACCGCAGGGAACAAGAGCTTGGCGAGAGGACTGTGGGAAATGAGACCAATATTATTAAACTTTTGTAATCAAAAGATATCTCTTAATATAATACTTCTGTTTCTGTTAATGGGTGTTTTACCTGAGCATAGTGAAGATGTAACGAGGGCTGGCAGCGTCTTTGCCACCGTTGATGCGAGTACCAAACTGACCCAGAGGCTGCAGGACGTTCACGTTGTTACTGCCCACAAAGTTCTGAGCCAAGTTCACGATGGTTTGCATGAGAGCTGTCTGCAAGACAAATGGGAAATTGCTGCTTATTTATAGTGTGGATGATGCATAGAAATCTCAACCAATCTTTGAAGTCAGTGATCCAACTCTACCTCTCCGTGATGGTATGCAGACATCTCTGCCACTGAACCGGCCAGCTGTGCTACCTTCACTTCCCTCTTGTCATTCCTCTTCATGCAGGTGAAAATCACCTTCCTCTGGCCCGGCTTCAAACCTGCAGAAGAAACACAGCACATGGTTTTGAATATTCTTCTGCACTTCGACTTAAGGTAAGGAATAACACCCAGAAATCATTACACACACACACACACACACACACACACACACACACACACACACACCAAATAAATACATAAAAAAATCACAAAGAGAAGGTGAGATGTGAAAAATCTTGGCATTCTGGTAAACATAATTTAAGTTTGGAGCAGCACATCTTATTGAGGATTTTAATTCATACTAACCGTCAACCAGGGAGGGGATGGATCGCTCGTTGTCAGAGTTGGAGAACAGAATCAGCTCTTTGTTAATGAAGTCGTTGTAGGACAGATGCCTGGCCTGAGTCCCGTACAGATATTGCTGGAAAAAAAACACAATAAAAAAAATGATGCACAGACTTTAATCAGTGCTAAAATGTGTCATCAGAGAGGTTAAAGATGAGTTTCAGGAAAGGATTAATCCTCCTAAAAGATCAACAAACTGGTATAGAATATACAACAATTCGTCATTTAGGTAAATCTTTAACAACACACTAAGAAAACCACAAAGCTTATCCAGCTCCACTTCATCACAGAGTCTGTAAAGCTGGAACCACAGAACTACCACAAACGGAGCAGCACATAAACACATCTAGACTCTCTTTCCTCCATCACTGCCTCGCACAACTTTGAGAAAAGCCACAAACCTCTGGCAGGCCGTGCATCCTCCTCTGGCGTCTGTCCTCCATGAAGTTGGTCAGCCACTCCTTCCTGTCGTCCGTCTTTTTCTTACTGAAGGCCTGAAGCAAAGAAAAACACAAACCTAAGAGCTCAGCAACACTTACTGCAAGAATAAGAATTAACGTATCATTTGCATGATTAGGGGCGTGGCCTGGTTGATTGACAGGTGGGCGTGTTGTAGCCGTTTGCTAGAGGCTTTAAGCTGGCTTTAGCTAAACATCTTGATTGATAGAAAGTTGGGTTTGAAATTTCCAATATGGTCACCGCCATCGTTGGGCTTCAAAACATCGCTTCAGAAATCAATGGGTGACGTCACTGAAACTATGACCATGTGTTAAACGCTCTATGATTAGCCCCTGTACATTTTTAAGAAATGCAAGAGAATAACTGTGCCACAGATCTAACTTTTCAAGGGTTACAAAGGTCAGAAAGGAGCTACTGAATTTAGAAATATCTCGACCTAGGTAGACAAATGTCCAGCGTTTGAAGAAAATCATGAGAAATGTGCTTAAGTTCTTGCGCCATCGTGTTATCATAGCGTGAGGCGGCTATAGTGTGTAACTGAAATGTCGTCAGATGTGGGAGAAATTCAGATTTTCTTCCAGCCTGAGGTGGGCATTAGGACGCTGTATTGAATTGTTAAACAGCATTACACTGGCAAGTATTTCTCACTACTCATTACTCACCAGAGTGATGGCGGCGTCGTCCTCTGCTCCGCCGTATCGGAATGTGATGCGATGCTTCTCCATGTCAGCAAAGTATTCCTTTGCCTCTTTGCTTGTACTTGTACCCAAACCTGGAGCAAAGATTTAGCATCCATAATCAAATACGTACTCAGAAACAAACTCCCAGGTTTTCATTTGGACAGTTTGAATTTGTATATGTAAAAACTTGAGGAGCAAACCTTTGTAGTACTTTATATGCCATGTTTTATAATTCTCTGTCTGTTTCTTCCACTCATCGAACTCTGGGATGCTGTAGAAGGCCATCTCCTGCTTGTTCTTGTTAACCTAGCGATAACAATCAAAGAGGATATGTTTTACAATTCTACAATTCATTTAGCAGCACGTGCATCAGAGAGGAAGTACAAGACAAGAAAGGATCTGGAAAAGAGGAAACAACGTCAGTAAGTGCAAATGATCAGCTTTGAGTCTGATTGAACAAAAAGGTGCTGACAGGAAGTACAAAGAGGCGGAGCACAACATCGACGGCTGTTCTTGAGAGCTCTAATCAGTATAGGAGCCATCTTAAAATCGTTGTTATCAAACAACCATTGTCATCATCATCATTAAGGTCGTACAGTAGGTATTCATGACAGAGCTGGGTCTCCATTGTTGTTTGTGGTGAGTTTTTAGCACCTGCTACATCGAGATTGAGTTAAAGCAGCGTATCCAAGCTACTCCATCATTACGCCTTTGTACTTTTAAATTAAACCCAACAACTTTTATCCTACTTTCACAAAATGTTATGCAAAATATCTGATGCTCCGAATCGGAAAATCCACTCGCATGTCCCCTCAGGTTGGCACAACGTGTAAAAAGTTCTCAGACTTGACATCATACGACTCAAAAATACGAGGTATGAAAGTAAATTTGGGGTTTATGGTAAAAAGAAATAAATTAAAATGTGACTTTGTCGATGTGGTAATAACGCTCAGTTACTTTCCTGCAGGTCAGCTCTGAGGAATAAAATGAAACACATCATCTTTGTCACTTTTTGACCTCCTCTCGTCCGCAGTTTAGAGGTTCCTCATTTTCATATCCGACAATCATGTCTATTTGCATATTACAGATCTTAGTGCAGCTTCATTGTGAGCAGTAACTGTAAAATCGAGAGTCTCTTTCTTACTTTGACGATAGGTGTGATGAACTCCTCCAGGAATGTGTGCTTCAGCAGGGACGGCCAGTTGTGGTGGAAGAAGTTGATGAGCAGACCTTTGATATGGGAGCCATCTTGATCCTGGGGATAAGAGAAGAATGTTAGAACTGCTGTTTTTACTGTGAGCGTGAAGCTGTGCGAGTGTCCGCGAGAAAAGTCACCTGATCGGTCATGATCATGATCTTGCCGTAACGCAGGCTCCTCAGGGACTCTGGGTCTTCGTAGCTCTTCTTGTACTGAAGGCCCACGATTTTGATGATGTTGTTGATTTCGGCGTTTTCCATGATCTATTGAGAGAGGGGAAAAAAGTCAAGTCAAATGTTAGCAGAAAATAAAGTAATATTATGAAAACTAATTTAGAATCAGAATCAGTCGCAGATTACAGCTTATTTTAATAATAATAAAAATAAATTAGACTTTTATAGCGCTTTTCTAAATACTCAAAGACGCTTAACGTCTCTTGAAAAGGAATAACAACAAAACAAAACGATGAAACATTACAATGAAGAAATAAAAGAAGAAGGATGAGAGTTGAGATTGTTAGTGGTTGTAGGCGATGTTGAAGAGGTGAGTTTATGGGGATTTCTTGAAGGAAGTGAGTGAGGGGGAGTCTCTGAAGTTTTTTGGGAGTGAGTTCCAGAGGGTGGGAGCGGTAGTCGAGAATGGACACACGTCCACATAACCCCCGATGTCACCTGACAGGTCATGCGATACAAAACCGGGAACAATATACAATATACGCTATGCAAAAAAAAAAATCAGGTACCTGAAGCTATGCATAAACACTTGTGTGTATATGTGTGTTCCCGGTTTTGTAACACATGACCTGTCAGGTGACCTCAGAGGTTGTATAGATGTGGAGGTGTGTCCATTCACTTGTTCATTACTGATGAAGGGCGAGGGCCCGCAACGGTACATGGGATTTTTCCTTTAAATTCAATTTAATTGGAGCAGCTTCTGGTGTAGCTTCTGTGTTGTTTCTCCATTTAGAGACAGCACATTGGATAGAGCTGGAAAGCAGGGATACAGAAAGAGAGAGTGGGGAACGACTTGCAGGAAAATAGCCACAGGCTGGATTCGAACCCTTGCCGCCCGCCCGCCCACCCGGAGGACCACAGCCTCCACGCTTGGGTGAACGCACCAACCACCAAGATCCCCGCACCCCCATCCAGGTATACTTCTGTGGCAGAAATGTCCCAGTTATCCGGTCTCCTACCTGTTTGTGTGTTGCTTCTCGCACATTTAGGATCTTTCCTCTCAGTGGAAACACTCCGTAGCGATCGCGCCCGATGACTCCCAGTCCAGAGACGGCCAGAGACTTGGCCGAGTCTCCCTCAGTGAGGATCAGTGTGCATTCAGACGAGTGTTTGCCACCTAGGACATGAATACGGATGAAAAAATACATCAATAGATTACAACTGGTGAACATAATACTCGGGAAGCAGTTTCAACATTAAAGGGGACATATTATGAAAAATCCACTTCTACAGTGTTTTTGAATATATATTTGGGTAACCTGAGTGTCTACTGACCCACAAAATGTAAAATAAACTCATCCAGTCCTTTGGTGGTAGTCTGCATAAATCTTACAACACAGAGAAAAATGCTCCGTTTCAAATGTGCTCCCCTTGTGATGTCACAGTGGGATTCTGGTAAAAAAAAAAAAAATCCCCTCCCCTGGTATCTCCACCCATGGACTCCACCCCCAGCCTAGAGGAAAACTTTTGCGCAGGTCCACCATATTTATTCTCGCTACAGAGGAGTGATGTCTACTGGGAAAACTCAGGGGGGGCTCATTGCATTTAAAGAGACACACACACCAAAACAGAGCGTTCTGAGAGAGCTGGTTTATACAGGGTCACAAACCTCCTCTGGCGCTTGATTCATGTTATATTTTGACCAAAGCACAGCACAGATGTTTCATTTAGACCACAGGGGACTGTTTGAAAAAGGTGGAAAAGAGGGATATGTCCTCTATAAAAAGAGACCGCCTTCACTCTTCAGTTGAGGATAATTAAGTTTTGATGTAGTTCAATCCCCAACAGTGTGAATCACCTTTTCAGTAATCACACAATGTGTCACTGTCCCTCTCTCTTTACTCCACATCAACATTTCAGAGGCTTTGTGGGAGATAACCAGTCTAACACTTTCTACCACACATTCATCTATAATCACAGTGTTAACACACCAGCATCGTTGGCGTCGTCTAGCTTGGGGATGCCTTTGATCTTGCTGTACTTCACGGACGAGCACTTCTTATTCAGCTGCGTCTGAGCTTTGAACTTCACCCAGTTGAGGATACTCTCGACGATGCCGCAGTTGGTTGCCTGTGGGGGACAAAGACACCAAATGCTTTCATGACTGATGCCCAGCTATTTTATAACACTACTACTAGCGGAGCCTGGAATGGAGTGAGGAGATGAAAGTAACTGTGAATCATCCTTACAGCCCTGACAAACTTGTCCGACAGAAGGCACTTTGACCCGAAGCTCTTCGTCTGGAGCGTCATGTTCTCCTTGGTCTGGGAGTCGAAGGAGGGATTCTCGATCAGAGCGTTCACAAACACCCAGATGTGGTTCTTCACCTGAGGCCCAAATGACAGACAGATCCCAGATCAGTTTTCACCGCAGCCAACTGGAGTTAGAAATGCTGCATATAAGAATCGTTTGTAATCGTACCTGGAAGGGTTTGACAGACACTCCTGCCTTGTTCTTCTTCTTCACCACTTCAATAAGTTTGGAAACGATCTGGTCCACTACATAATCAACGTGTCGGCCACCCTGAAACAAAATACACACACCCTCGGGGTTAGAAGTAATAAGATAGTAGACTTGCACAGATTTTACACTGTCACAACACTTTTAACTAGCCTGGCACAGCTGCACGTTTAATAAATACAAACAGGTCTCACATAGACGTCGTATCAGGGTTACATGTGCCCGTTTCTATCGGATTATAAACGGTATCACGGGTAGTTGTCCAGCAGACTGATATCAACTTTCAAATTGTCAGGCGAGGAATAAACAAATAATAAAAAAATGAGTAATGACCTTTTAAATATTGCTTTCCCACACATGGAGAATATCCATGATATCCTTATATCTGTGTAAGATTGCCAATTGTGACCGATGCACTAATGTACAGTCTCCCCTTGCTCTTCACACCTCCTACACGTGCAAGTGGTGTTTGACACCCACTCAGATCAGAGGGAGAGCAACACCTCCAATCAAAAATCTGCTGTACATAGTCCTGCTACTCAAGCTAGTTCAAAATTCTTTTTATGCCTTTATTGAAGAGACAGGACAGTGGATAGAGTCAGAAATCAGGGAGAAAGAGAGAGCTGGGAACAACATGCAGGTCAGATTCAAACCTGTGCCGCCCCCTTGAAGGACTGTAGCCTCTGTATACGAGGCCCTTAAATCCGACACTAGACGACCAGCGCCCCAAAAATGTGGGCTGTTTTAGCAAAATTTTCGGGGAATTATTTTTATCCACCCGTGAATGAACCTTGAAAGTCACACATTAAAGCAATATGTTCTTCAACTGCTTTTTATAAGGATACCTTGGTTGTGGCAATGCTGTTCACAAAGCTGGTTTGCTGGAATCCTTTCTCGCTCATGGTGAGGCAGACCTCCCACCGATCGTTCACAGTCTCGTTCACCACCTTCAGGGTCACACCCGTTTCGTCCACTTTGTCCTTCACATACAGATCCACATAGCTGCGGAAGCCGGTAATCTTCACGGGCAGAGAGGGTAGACACAAATTAGATTCAATTAATAATATTCACCCGCGTTACACTTTTGCACTGCCCTCTAGAAAGTTAGGCTTGAACATGTAATGAGATTGACAGTGAGGACTTACAGGCAATTTTTTCCCGTTGAACGTGACTTTGACCCCCTTGCAGGAGCCGGCTACATCGTAAGCTCTGCGGGTAAGAAGCGCTACAATATCTTTGTCCAGTTTCTCCATCTTGAACTTGGACAGGTCAGGCTGGAACGTCACGCAGGTGAAATCCTCCCCATCGAAGAACTTGATCTTCGGCTCAGCGGTCTTGCTCATGTTGTTCTGCCACGTCTGAGGACGGCAAACAAGAAGATATGTCATATCCACTTCTACTTTTGTTCTACTTTCTAACAGACAAAGAAAATGCCACAAAGTCTTCTGTGCATACGTTTATACTTTATCAACCGTGACCTCTTACTGTAACAATTGTGCCCATACAACCTCGGAGGTGCAACCAAGAAAGGGGATAACATACACAACCTTACCTTAGGCATGAGCACATGTCAACACCTAAAAAACAGCAATTACTTCATTTAACAAACAGCTGTTGTAAAATGTAAAACTGGCTACAACCAGATCAAGTTGTCACTGTCTGAAAAACATAACAAAGATAACTGAATTGAAGTTGCCAAAGAGCAGATTAGCATTTTTTAAGATGTTTGTTGTCATGTCGGTTTAAGACCTACAATCATGTAACAAACATTCAATAACAAAATCAAGGAAGCTGTACTAAAATTAGCGCCTAAAAGTCTGCTACATTACACACATACACAGTACAAAGCAGGAAATATACATTGTTACTTGATCATTATAGCCATGCTCTGTATGGTACAGTTTGCTTTAACTGTTTGGTCTTAATTTGAAGCGTGTGTCAGCATTTTATATAAGATGCAGCCAACTATTAAGATGAAAAAATAGGCGATAAAAGTGCATCTTATACGCGGAAGCTATGAATTAACCTTTTTCAAAAAGAGACATCCTTACCTGTTTGAAGCTGTGTCTGTATTCCTTGCAGGCAGTTTCCACTGTGAACTTGGTACTGAAGATGTTGCAGAGTTTAGCACCGTACCCATTCCTTCCACCTGGAAGCAACACACAGAGTTAGTCACGATAACAAAAGTCACACCAGAAAAAAAAAACATTCATTAGTATTACAGAAGGTTTTAAAATATGGGCCTAATTCATACTTTCATACGCAGACTGTAAGAACAAAAAGTTTTGGACTTTCTCCACGGGATTGCTTTAGCACACAGGCTGTAAAATAATTTACAAACTAACAAAAGCTACAATTCCACGTTGAGAACAGCTGATGTTAAGAAGGCTCCTCTGACCTGTGACTTTCTTCTGATCGTCGTCGTAGTTGCTGGAGGTCAGCAGGTGACCGAAAATGAGAGCTGGGACGTACATCTTCTCGTCCTTGTGCTCCACCACAGGAATTCCTTTGCCGTTGTTCCAGATAGTAATGGTATTGGAGTCACTGGTGGAGGCAGAGAAAGGACACGGATGAGTTTTAAGAACTTATTGAAAAGGATCTGGTCATGAAAATTAGAAATAAACCAATCTGTAAAATGGGGAATTTCACCGTAAAGCGTGCTAACAGAGATGTTTCTTGGGACAAAGACAAATCTAAAAGGTTTGACTTCATCTTGGAGTTTTTGTTGATTCTTTTAATTGAAAAAAAGGGTCTCTGCACATCTCAATGAGTGACAGGTTTGTCGGAGGAGGGTGTAAAGACAATGAGGGAAAACTCCTGCACACAATCTCGCTTTCTGCTGATAAATTCATTGAAAAAGTGAAATATTGACATTTTACCCATCAAAGTCTAAAAAGTAAACTTCATCATCCATCATTCCAAGTACTAGTACTGAACTAAGTTGGGTAAAATATGAAAGTTTAACCTTTCTTTTGTGACTCATTATGATTTGGCTGATGATGCATCTAGCAGCTTCAGATGATCATCATTCTCAGTCATCCTCTGATTGGTTGACTGAGTCAGTCTAACAGGGGAGATGTCTTGATGCTGCCTTTACACCTGATGAAGGCCGTTTAGTCTGAAACATGGTGTGCTGATTCAATAAATATATCAGCATAAGGCGATTGTGAAGGACTTCTCCTCATTGTTTTTGATTGAAACAGTACATGTGTAACAATCTCTGTTGACCTGAAAGGATTGGACAGAAACACTGGCCCAGAAATAGTTTTTTTCCAGGTCATAACGATGTAGTAGTTCGGCCACTGAATCTATTTTCCTTTAAGATCTGTAGCAATTAAAGTCATGTCATAATAAAGAGCATAAATTCTTGCATTATTAAAATTTTTAAAAGATAACTCCTTTGCCTAACTATAAATCTGATCATCCTCGAGTCCAAGTTGGCGGTTATTTTATAAAAAGATATCACCTGCAGGGGGGCAGAAAACCAAGCGTATGCCTCAAGCCAAGGCTGCCGCCAGCAGAGAGGTATAAAAGTCTCCGTCATCAGTCAGTGCCCCCCACCTCTGATATGATATCATGCATCTGGTGTTGTGGTGGCGGAAAATACTGACACCAGTGTTTAATGAGCTCACCCACCAACAGGCTGAGGGAGCTGTGGAGAGAGGCATTAACATCTTTATAAAGCCACATTAGGCAGCAGAGACCTGAGAGCAGCAGAGCTAATGGTGTCATTTATACAGCAGCGGTCGTTACTGCAGAGACAGCAGCAGCTCGGCTGAAGGACACGCTACTGTTTAAGCAGTCTGATGTGAATTCGGTTGGCAGGCCGGAGGTGTGCTGCATATAAAGAGGAGCTCAGTGCATTTCAGCACAGGCTCATTATGCTCCTGTTCTGCTTGGATTCATGTCTCATATGTCCTCCATCTACTGCAGGTATTCACAACGCCTGGTTATATACACAGCCACCTGAACACAGTCAGGGCTTTAAGACATCGTAAATTACCAATAAAGAAAGAAAGACTCCCATTAAGACACAAATCTTTTTGCGTCCAGCTGCGAGTCGGTTCTAATGAGCTTTAAGTATTTAATGTCTTCTTAGAAAGGCAAAAAGAGACAAAATCGACTTTTGGTCACTAATGATACACTCTCCGTCATACTCTGAAACACCGTACTTACGGATCAATGGTGATCTTTATGCCGGTCATGTTCTTGTCTCTTTGTTTGTTGTCTGCTGCATTGACTGTGGAGAGAGAGAAATAAACATTTAATCAAGAAACATGATGCTGGAAAACAAACTTTAGGATATAGTTAGGGAAACCCAAAAAAGATGAACTGACAGTATTTGACATCTTATTAATCATAATTACAGCGCTGTACAGTGCGACATAGATGTCCCACCTGCTACAAGAAAAATGTTCTGTGCTACAAAGACTTCACCTCATCGCACCGGAACGACGAGAAGCAGAGAGACCCTTTATTAAAGATAAATTCAATGTCACTTATGCAGATATTGCAAGAAACTAATGATCTTAACAAATGGCACAACTAACTTGAGTCAGCAAGAACTCTGTGAGACTCAAAACATATTAATAACGTACGCCGGGAAGCGTGTTTTCAAACCCCACTCGCCTAAACAAGGCCAGGGGCCACAGAGGTAACTACATGCATGGGGAGATTGGGATTTGGGTGATGATTAAAATGTTAGAGCCTGTTGTAATGGGCCAACTTTCCAAAATTGAAAACTTATTGGGTGACACAAATTTGAGAAAATCCCGTATTTCAGTATTATAGAATACACTTAATAATAACAATGAAATACTATAATACTAAAAATAACCATCACTAAAATGTTACCATCGTTTTATCATGTAAAAATAAGTAAGGGTTGAGGAGAATATAAGTTTAACATTAAGATGGATGACAGGTTATGAGATCCCGGAGAGTCATCAACATTCAAATTCAAATTAAAAAACTTTATTTGTCACCGGGGGGCAATTCAAAAAGGCACACAGAGCTGCACTTTGGACTTTAATCACCTGCACTGTCAGTTAAGTAAATGAACGACAGTGCACGTAGACTGAAAATGTAAACCAAAAATATAAAGTGTCCACATGCTGAAAACAGGAGGTCACAAAGTCAGCCGATCTGATTTCTGTAAAATGTTTGTCGTTCACATTAAATTAGCAGCAACCTGGGAGTGAATCTTTCCTGAGTGTGTACTCCTCCTGACCTGTTCCTAATTATACAAACACAGAATTAAGAGCCACACAATGAAACTGTGTCATTAATCTAACACCTTTGTAATCACACAGGCTGAGATGAAAAGAAATCATCAACACTCTCATGTGAAACCTGATGACACTGGAGCACTTCTCTATCAGAGGTATCAGCCGCCCGGAGCATTACTCCCACATTTTACTGACTCATTTAAACCAACAGATAAGACTGTTAAACTACTGTATTAACCTTTATGGCTACACAAACGCATGGCACAGCATTGGAGATACAGCTCTTCAGTACAGGATTCCACTGCAGTCCACTACCATCTGATGGACAAACGATGACAAAGTGCACATCCTGGCCAAGGAAGGCCGTTGGTTTGAAAGGGATGCTAGAAGCCATCTGTGTTAAAGTAGAAAAACCATATCTTAACCGAGGTGGTGGTCTGAGACACCATCTTTCACCAACCTACAATGCGGTTTTGAAATCTCTCCCACAACAACTGAAGCCCCATTCCCACCTTGGAACATGTGACTCCAACGACCCTGACCACTCTAGGCGAAACTGGGTCAACGACTCTGATGGGAGTCATCCTTGATTATTACCAATAATCCAGAGGCTTAAATTTCTAGCTTTGTCCACCAGATAGTTAAAAATGGAAGAAGCTCTTCGGAGGAGGAGAGGTGAGACATCTTCAAGATCTTCAACCAGTCCAGTTGCCTCTGGATCAAGCTTTGGATTTACCCATGACCTGGATGACCTACACAGACATTAACCTTTATGAACTGAAGAACGCTGCCCGAGCATACATGCACTTAACCAGGGATCATAGGGCTGTACCTGCGACAGAAGTTTGTCAGTCGTATCAGATAAGGTTTTGAACCGCAAATATTGACTCCTTGTTCCAAACTTGTAAAATAACCTACACAAGTCTCATATTTGACCTTTAAGATGCACATTCAACACAGTTTTCCATCAGCGCTGACTGTGAGGCGTGCGTTACAACATTTCCACCCTTCTAGATTTCTTCTCATATTAAATAATTTTCACAAGTGAGGCCGGTTTTATTCACTCATGATTCGATTTGTCAACAACACTTACGTTATTTCTCTGTTTCCTACAAAATGTCTACATTCATGCAGCAAACGGAGCACAAAAAGACAAGCTAACAAACGGCTCCACACAGTCCTAGATCCATACTGCTGAACCGTCCCAACAGCAGGCTTGTGATTCAGTGAATGACATTTATACACAGATAATAAGCCGTCAATATCCCACTTACAGAAGAGACAAAATCTCAAATAAAAAATAAACAGTCTCGCTAAACTCTGCAGAAAGAGAACCGCATGTTTTCTAACTCACCGAGAATTTCATCAAAGATTTTGTAGAGTCCAGGGACGTAGGTGATCTCCCTCTGGTTCATCCCAATTTCTTCATCAAAAACCCACATTTGCTGTGAAGAAAATACACAAATGATGAAGTCCAAAGTGGAAAACACAGTCAACAAAAGATAAGCAATTGAGGAACATGGTCATGTTTCATTTTATAAGCAGTAAAGAATGCACACCTTTAAAGGCCGATTTTTGTGTTTTATAACTGAAATCATTACCAATAAACTAGGGGAGGGGGGAAATCGATTTATGTAAAAATCAAGATCTTCTGAGAAAAAATCTTCTGAGATTTTAAATAGATTCATTACTTCGATTTCAAGAAATTCAGCCAGTCCCACAGATGACTGGAGTAGATCCTGAAGTATTAACTAACTCAAAAATAGACGTTAGAATCCATGAATCAAGAATTGTTTGGAAATTGAATATAAATTGAATCTAACCGTGATCCCAAGAACTGAAATTGGGAAAAAGCTGAAAGGGTTAAACAATAGTCCTATTCAGACCGCCATTTCAAGCTGATATTTACGCCCCAGTGATGTCTTGCCTTCAATCTGAACGCCACGGAGGCGTAATGAGGGAATGAAGTGATCCCCCCTCTGTACCGTCTTCAAAAAAGGTATTAACAGAGGCGTTACAGAGATGAGATGGGAGCAGCGGATACTATTCATAATAATTAAAATAACAGATATTGTATCATTTTAAAATAATGATAATTAAAGTACTGAAGTGTCAAACATTTTGACGACCTTCTTGTGGACGTGATCTTAGTTTGTCAATCAAAAATGTGTAGCTGTACAATCTGCTTTACTTAAAAATATCCAGTTTTATTATGGTTTCTCAATTTAAAAAAACAACACTTAATTAAAAGGGAAATTTACATGTTTGACTCACGGCTTCCTTCAGTCGTGTAAAAAATAAGTCTGAGCTTAAAAACATTTCCCTCCAGTTATCCTTTTAAAAACTAATACCCTCCTCAAACATGTAGTAGCTCTATTTTTTTTTTGTTGGTCAGGTATCACACGTTGACCTTACTGCCCATCTTTATAGCGTGCTGTGGACTCACCTGGGTGATGGGCTCCACGCTGCCGATGTACGTGTCCGGACGGAGAAGAATGTGCTCGAGCTGGGTCTTCTTCTGGTACACTCGCTCCACGGACATCTTGGAGCCGGCCTTGTCCTTCTTGGCTCCTTCCATCTTGCCGCCTTCACCTCTGCCATTCGCAGCCTCCTGTTTGGCAGAGTTGTTTCTACCATTAATACGCACATAAGTCTTTTTTTAAACGCCACGGCCTTGGAGGAGAAGAGCGTGCTGAACAGTGCTGTTGACGGCAGATTATCAGGGCCCAGCACCACACAGGGAACACCCTTGTCCTCTCTGTGGCTTTTTGACAGATATCTAAGAGAAGCAAACGACTGGCTGTAGGAGATAACGCTACAGGTAGGAATGGATCATAATGTGTTTATACTACAGCGAGCGTCAAACCTCCTCACTTATATTTCAAACTTCAGAAATGTGTTGGCAAGTTAAATACTTCCTTGAGCTTGAAAAGCAAAAAACTAATAATTTCTCAAACAAAACTGAGTCCCCGATATTACACTGGCCCACAGCTTAGTCGGTTCAGGGAATGAATTAAATAGAGATGGGACAGATCTGATCTTATATCGGTATCTGGTCAGATATTGACCTTATTACTTATCAGACTGACGGCACAGAGCCACGTCACAGATCAAGAAAGATTGTTGGGCACTTTAAACATTTTCAGCTCGCACAGTCTTCTCGCTTTGAAGACGTATAGGCTGAGAGTATACACGGTGAGAAGTGCCCACAAATGGTCTCCATGGCGACGTTCAGACTTCAACTGCTTCCTGTTTGTTTGTGAATGCCGTGTTTACTACAGGTGTGTGTAGCCTTACACATAATACCAACAACAACAATAACACTATTAATCATGGCAAAAAAATATAAATATCAGAATCAGTATTGTATCGGTAGATCTGTATGGGAATCAGATCGGAACTGAAAAAAAGTGCATTGGTGCATCTCCAGAAATGAGCACCTTTAAGCTGCCAAACACAGGGTTAATGTCGACTGATCTATGTGATTAATAAATATAAAAGTCAGAAGGCAATTCTTAAGCTCAGAGAAATAGTCAGATAATAAATATACTGTGGTAGACACGCATAGATTGAATATTCTTTGCATTTTAATGTCTTATTTTCGCTCAATGTTATTTTTATTTATTCATTTTAAGCCCTATATTTTATATTTTAAAGTCTTGTGTTCGCTCAATGTCATATGTTAATGTTATTCATGTTATAGTTACTCTAGCATGCACATCTCTCAGAGGCTGCTAGATAAAAAAAAAAACACGAACAGGTAAAGAGAAGCAAAACAAGATCTGCACACCAAGAAACTCCCGTTTGAAGGATTTATTAACAAGTGACGTTTCCAGCCAACATGCTTTTCCTCGAGAGCTTCTGAGTTACTCTGTGAAACAGTTTGAATCGCTCGATGTATCGATGCTTTATCAATACACCTTGGCTTGAAATATAACTAACCCGGTGTGTATAGAAATAGAAAGTGTTTGCGTGACTGATACAACTTTTCTGTGATGGAAACAATTCAAGGGCCTGGGTGGGGTTAAAGCTACAATATATTAAGTATTCAGCAGATTACCTGTGATTAATGCTTCATAACAACAATGTATGCTAAGCAGGTTTGACATGAGTTCAGTAGACATGCACCACAGGAAAGTCTGCTGGATGAAGGGAGTAAGACTGCATTAAGCTTTTTGATATTTTAAGAAAGTCGTATAGATTCATCCTTGTTTTAAGACGGATTGATAATCGCTCATCAAATCAGTTACCGTGTTACTGAAGGTGCAGATAAATCAATGCTTCTTATACAAGTAAGTGATTAGTAAATACTGTAAAAATCAATACCTGATACACTAGTTTCACTTCATGAGTCTGCCTGCAGGAACCTCTCAAAATTCAGTTTGTATTGCAGTGCTATTAGCTTTATTTAACAATGGACTGTGTGCACAGGCATGAGAGGGACCGGCCTTTTAAAATGCATCATGTATATATAATTTACCTCTTTTGCTGATTCCTCCTTACACACCACGAACCACTAAGTTTGCAGCAGATTTTCTGCATTGTTCAGAGAAGGGACCTCAGACTCATGAAAACGTGTGGTTATTATTAATCTTGTATCAAGTCTGCCCTCAACGAAATGTATGCTCACTTAAAGAAGTAACCATGGCACATTTATTTACTTAAAAGCTCACCAACGCTGGAAGAGATGGGCGCTACATCACAGCAGTGCAGTCATGATAAACAAGATTGATGAGACGTGTGCATCCCTGCCTAACAACAACAATGACTGATGCATGCAATGCACTGTTTATGTCGATATTTTAGATCAGTACGGTAATTATGAATGCAGGAGGCAACTTGAAAGTTTAACCAAGTTATTGTCTTCACCGTAAATATCTGTAAACTACAACTCTCTGCACTACAGACAGGATGTTGTGCAGCCTCTGAATTCATTTTATTACATCTCTGTGATAAAAATAAAAAAATACTCCCATGCATCCACTTAATTTAAATAAACCTTTACCCTGACAGTATTTAAATGCACGCTGCAGACGGTGTGTTTCTTGCATGGATAGGAGAGTCCCCCCACACACACACACACACACACATTATGGACTTAAACGCTGGTTAAAGCTTTAAAGCATGCTGGTTCACCGGATTTCACAAGTATTTAGATACTAAAACGACAAGTTTTGTTAGTTGAATCACAAAGTAACTTACCAGCCATGCCAGACCCCCTCCGCTTCCTGCAGCTCCGTTGGACATATTCCTTTGTGATCTTGTTTTCTGTAACGCAGCTCGCAAAATGTCTTCAGCTCCAGCCAAATTAAAAGTCCGTCCGCATAACAAATGTCCTAGTCTCTGGAAGGAACCCAGGCTTGTTTATCTCTCATGTTCTTTTCCTCCCGTTTTAGTTAAATCCTTTGAATGTATCAAAACAAGCGGAGGAGGGGGGAGTGTGTCGGCGGCTATTGTTAAACTCGACAAGCGGTGAGCACAGCTAGGCCTGAACTTCCAACAAAAGATGCTAGCCGGGCTACTTCCTGCTAAATAAATACTGTACAAGACGCACACATTGAGTAGACTTACAATTTCATGTGGAAACACGGCAGATTAAAATATCAGTTTACATAAATTATCCTAAAACGAATTAATTAAATACTTTTCATTTAAAAATAAAAACGAGTATCGGCTAGCAGCAGCGTTAGCATCCGCTGTCCGGCTCCTCCAGCTGTACGATAGACGGCGAAGCCCTTTTCCGAGGACGAACGGACCAATCAGGAGGCAGCTTTACGAAAGCACCGGTATTTCGACCAATGGGAGGGGAGAACACACAGCGGCTTAAATGCTCCTGTTTTCAACACTAGATGGCTGCAGAAATTCACTCACAGACCACATTGTGTTCAATTTAAAGCCCCTGTGAGAAGTTTTACACTGTTGTGAAATCGACTGAAATCATTTGTGATGCCTCCTAACCACCTAAAAAGGCAAATTACACAATCAGTGATAAGACTTTTAATATATTCTCATTCTTAATGCCTGTAACCACTGCCAGGGGGTAAAGTGTCAGACAAGATGATTCACAGTACGTCGTAGAAAAAGCCTTTGTTTTACATTTCCCACAGCAAATATTCACAATGAGTGATACATTTGACTGTTAAGAAAGCAGGGATGATTTCTCAGAAGAACAACACTACCTCCACCTGCACAGGACAAAAATCAGACAAGAGATAAGATGTCCCACTTGGCCACAGGTGTCGCCAGCACGACACAAACAAAAGGTTCCTCGCAGGAGCTTTAATAAACACTTTACCTTGTCTTCATAATATATTCATAAATTTTCTTAAAAAAGAAAAACCCACACTAGCATAACTTTCTGAATTTATAACACAATCACCAATCATGTTAGTTTTATTACAGGCAGGAGAACAAGAGCAACCTGGGCCGACATCAACCCTGTTGTGCTATGTGGAAATTCTCCATGCATCACAAACAACAGACACATTCACAGTGTAGGAAACATTTTTTTTTTTTACAAAAACTATGGCTTTATGGTTGAACCTTTTTACACATACCGCAGACTGCATGGTTCATAAATCATTTTGGCCCTCGGTCAAACGACAAACAAACAAATGTGAGGCAGAGATCTGCACTCTGTGGTAGTTACAAAATACATGTCTTCATTCATGTGCTATCAGCTCATGCATGTTCTTTGATATCTTTTAGTGTGTACATGATCAGCAGCTTCAAACTGAAATTGGTCTTAAAGATATCCCTAGTGTTTGCATCAGACAGGCTACGATTGTTATTTTAAGTGTCTGACAACATCACAGAAAGGATCCCTACAGAGATTTTCCTTTTTGTTTAAGTCTGAGATCCTATTTTGAAACGAGAAGCAGCCAGTATAGCGTAAGATACTACCTCCATTAACAAAAAGTGTTATCTTTAGAGCACAGAACTTTCTTGCCAACCAATGCCTCCACTACACAAGTTAGTGGGTTTTTTTGTGTGAGAGCAGAATACACAATATTTGTGCATTTAAAATGTTTTAAAAAAATCCCCTAAACCCATCATGGAGAACAGACACAAGTTCAAATATTGCACTGATTTGTCATCAAACAAAACTATCATCCAAACCTTTTCGTTCTGAACTTGTGAAACAGAGAAAAAGAATAAGTGGGTCCACTTTGTCTAAGTAACACACATTGTTAAGCATCTTCTAAGTGGACCAGGATTTCGAATGAAGACTCCTCCGTCTCCTTCAGGCTTTGTCTGAAGATCTGAGCGTGCTGCCATGACGCATCCCCCTCTCCACCACTGAGTCCAGCTACAACAAGGAACTCTGAGGAGCCGGAGAGACTCTGGAACGACTGCATCTTCCCGTCTAAAGATTCAAATACACAAAAGGAAATTATAAGAGAGAGAATTGAGAGTCAAATGCAGAGTGTTTCATAAAATATCCTTTACTTAACCCCACCTCCTGAGAACTCTGTAGTAACCGAGCCCGCCTGCAAGTGCCAGCAGACTTCCCCAGAGTGGAAGTTCTGGCTACTGGCCATGATGGAGACCGACTTTATCTTCAGTCCTGCTGGAGCAAAGTCGAACTTCCAGCTCATTTTTCCCTGAGAGGAGCCTTCTGTTCGAGCTATGTACACCTGAGGACAGAAACACAATCAGGTCAGAGCACGTATTGATGCTGGTGGCTTCAGGACTTTAAATGCCTCCTATGAACACAGTTTAATAATTGTTTCATATTAGTTACAACACTGTAGGTCTGTTTGAGGGATGACATATTTCCAATATGTTCCTTATCTTAGAAATTTAAAACTCGCTCAACTTGTATAGCTATGTGGAAACATTTTTTTCTCATCAAAGGCTAAAAAACATAAAAGTGTAAGGATTTTATTTGATAACTTCAAAATGTTCCATTAAAACTTTTCCTTTTTCGACCATCTTTCTTGAAAAGAGGACCTGCTTGGTTAATTACAGAACTCTATTTTTGTCAGGAACAAGCATCAGCGTTTATTTCTGCATTTTGACCCACTCGTTGCAGATTTCCCTTCACATTATTAAAGATGCATAATGAGAAAAATGTACAACACTGATTTTTGTTTAGTGCTTCAATTTCACTTCCGACTGTTTTGAAATCCAGTCGTTCTCAGGAGGCGAGACATTGTTCCCTAGCTTTAAAGTACTGGGAACATCTTGTTCAAACTAGAAATAAGCATAAGTAAGTTCATTAAATAATAATAAGCGTACCATCTGCCAGTCGTTCTCCAGCTTTCTGAACACAGACTCCTTCCTCCACATGCACTGCTCCCAGCTCGGAATGAGCTCACAGTCGTTGGACACTCGACAGTACTGGTCTTTGGAGGCATTGTAGCGCACGTGCAGTAACCTGTCGCTTTTCTCTCTCTCAGTGGGAGTAAACACAAAACCTGCAGCCTGAGAGGAACACACACAGATAAACACGCACCCTGTCAGTCTACGCTGATGTGAAGCAGGCTGCGTTCACACTGCAAGCTTTGGTGCTCAATTCTGATTTTATGTTTGGCTTTTTAAATGTGGCCTGTATCAGACTCCTGTTGGAAGTAGCGCAAATCTAATTTGAAAAGATCCGTTTCCATGTAACTTGTACTGTTCATGCTGCCATAAAAAAAATCCAATCCGAGTCACACAGGTGCAAAATAAATCAGATTCAGGTCACTTATGCCTGCAGTGTGAACGCTGCCTTAGAGCGCACTCACACTACTTTCCTTGTACAAGAAGCATGATCGCCCCAAACACCCGATGGCCTGCACTAACACTGCTCCAGCACTAACCGGGCCTGATCACAGTTAACTCTTACAACAGCTTAGGTGATCATGAAGCGTGTTTACGTTGACAAGACAGGCGGATTAAAAAACAAAAAAAAATATTATAAATAAATCAAATGGACGTGCGGTTGAGTCCGCGACCGCACATCGAAGAACAACACAGAATACAATTGCAACTACTAATTTGAGTGCGCCCTTACACTCCATGCTTTCACAGTGATCTAACAGAAAGTCATGTTGAATGCAGATGTGGTGAAATATTTGTAAATATGAAACACACAACTGTGCAAAATAAGATTTAAGGAGGTAGGATTTGTTTGGTCTGTTTTGATGAAATATGCTGTACCTGTGTGGTGGTTGCTGTATCAGCCCCTCTGGTCTCCCCGCGTGCTTGCCTCCAGGCCAGAGATCCAGAGTTACGCCCCCCGAGCTCTCCTGATTTTGGTTTCTTCGGGGAAATAAACTCGACCAGCTCAACAAGCAGCCTCTCTGTAAGCACCTTCTTCCTGTCCGGAGTCAGGGCCTGCTGCCTCTGCAGCATCAGAGCAGATAAAAGGTGGTTAACATCAAATTCACTGCAGCAGTTTAGTCATACTTGCAGGTTTTGAAACTCTCACTGATTGATTGAGCCCGTTTATGGTGTGCAGCAGCCAGGCCTCCTGAACCCTGGTCCTCCTCGTCAAAATCTCTGGATGTTTGCAGGAGTACCTCCAGGTCACATCAACCACCTGCAACAGACACACAAACACGAATACCAACACACATGAACTGTCTGTTGAACCAGGACCTGATGAAACAACATTGTTCAAAGTGCAGCTGTTTGGCCAAAAGAGGGCGCTAATCATTCCAAGATAAAAACCAACACAGGAAATGGAGATGTCACAATATCAAAATTTTAGACTTTGGTTTGAAAGAAGTAAAAGAAAAACGATAGAGATACCTAAACAGTAAAAGTAGAATAGATTTTAAGTAGGATGTAGTGTCTATCTGTCTTACCTGGTCCTTAGAGAAACCCAGAACGTAGGCCAGTTTCTTCCCCCAGCCGATCTCGTACAGCAGGGGTTTATCACAGGCGTTCTCACAGGAGTCACAGTGCAGCCAGCGACGCTGAGAGGACGAGTAAATCTCCGTCCACACGTGGTCTGAATCAACAGAGAGAGAGTAACAAATTGGATTTCACTGAGTCTTTCTTTTATTTTAAACACACCATGAATATTTTTAACAAACCTGGTCAGGTATGACAGTACAATGTTTGAAATTTGACTGATACATCATATCCTTGTCTAAAGGCACCAGTACAATAAGCATTAAATATCCTTAAAGGTTTGATTGCAATGGAAAAATTCTGGAAGTTGTGCTAAGTTGGCACAGGAATAATATTTATAAAGAAAGAGGAAAAGAGAAATTATAGGTGGACCATCAAGAGAAAACTAAAAAGTTTTATCACGTAAGAACATTTATCGAGGACAAGGTGCAATGGGGATCGGGCCTTTTCTATTGCAGGACCAAAACTATGGAACTCTTTGCCCCCAGACATCCGTCTCTCTCTCCCACTATTGGTGTTTTTAAAACTCGCCTTCAAACATATTTTTACTCAATTGCTTTTAATGTTCAGTAACCCATTTTTTTTTGTTTTTGTTTTTTTAATTGTTGTTATTCTTGTCTGTTACTTTGTAATGCTTTGTTTCTGCAATGTTTCAGCACTTTGGATCAATCAATGTTGTGTTTAAAGTGCTATATAAATAAAGTTGATTTGATTTGATTTGATTTATAAGTTTGTGAGTTTAACGTCAGGATTAACTTAGAAACACTCAGAAGTTATTTCAGGACAGAGTGAGATGTTATTGGAAGCAGAAATCTCAACTCAAGATGCCCTTACTTACTTTTCCAAAGTGCTCAGTTCAATGTTATGATCTTCACTTTTAAGATGGCGCTCACTTCTCTGTGAGTCCTGATTTAAGCCGTGACTAACTGATTTTCTTCAATATCAATTGATGAGCCAAATTATTGTCGAAATACTTACATCCAGAGTTCAAGGGGACTCTTCAAATTTCTAATTTTGTCAAAATTACAGTTCTTAAACTTCAAAGATATCCAATTTAACTATCGTAAGAAACTGAAGAAACCAGGACATACTCGCATATCAGGAGGCTTAAACCCTGAAGTTAGACATTTCCCATCATGCTTCTTCCATTATGAAAATAGTTGCCTGTTTCCTTTTTTTTAAACTTAAGAATAACTTTTGAAGTACAAGTAGGGATACTGCTGGACAAACTTATTGACAACCAAGGACATTTCACTCCCTGATATGGACGTAAGATGCTCTCGTAAAATCAGAAATGGACCTATGGGTAATAAAAACAGTAACAATGGCCACTCTTTAGGACTTAAAGTTCCTCCTGATATATAACACTGCATGCCTGGTTTCAGAATGTTTAATGCTTGTTACCTTATGACATGCAAAGAGTGATTTCTGTGAGTGATGTACACACCTGTGCTGTCCCAGATGTATCTGGCCTCCAGGCCCATGGCTCGGCAGCACAATGTGAAACAGTTAGCCCACTCTCCACAGCGCCCCCTCCTGGTTTCAAGCAGCTTTTCTGGATTGTTGTACCTGAAATTAGCATAATGCAAAAAATAAGCATACAAAATATATTTTCATTAATGCAACCCACTGCTCTCCATATACAGTTACCGTGTACTCTTGACAGTATGCAGGCAAAAATGTTTAATTTCTCACTTTCTTAAAACTGTTTTAACAGTGAATACTATGAAATAAAAAAATGTAACAATGATTTGTAGAATTAGTGAAAAAATATATTCCTCTTGGCTAATATTTTTCTGCAACTAAATCCAAATTTTGATGTTGTCTGTAAAAAAAATGTTCTAACTCCCTCACTGCAGCTAAAATGTCAAACACACACAGACCTGGGGAATCTGGTAGAGAGCTGGCAGCTCTGACAGTAGTGGTTCTCCACTCGCTGGGCCCCCCATCGGAGGTCATCTGCAGTGGGACTGAGCGAGCTGGAGTTCTGCGTCTGGCCTCCGCAGCGGCTGCAGGGCAGAGAGTCCACCCAGGAGAAGAAGTCCTTTTTGAACCAGCTGAGCAACTCCAGCGCCAGAAAGTCCTCTATTCCGAGTTTACATTCTGCAAACAGGAAAGCAAGCAAGTTAGTCATACAGTGTAAGACAGATAAACAATGTGTTGTATTGATTTGGGGGACTTTACCTGAATCAGCGTCCTTGGCTTCCTTCAGCCTTTGTTCAGCATTAGAGGACATTTGTTGGTGAGGGATGTGGCTCCTGGCTTTCTGCTGCAGCTCTGGGTTTTCATACAGCATCACATGCTGGAAGTTTGCCTGGAGAGTCACTAAGAAGCTCATACTGCTCTCCTGAAAGACAGAAAGACAACACAACATCAACGTTACTATTCTGTCCTCACGATTGCGTTTCTGAGCAAGGCTAGACAGATAGCGAACAAAAAACTCCAATAAAACCGTTTTCTTGAACAAAGGGGCTTTAGTGATGGTCGTTTCTGTAAAACTGAAAATACAGTACAAATATTGTGTCAATATACTGCACATGTAAAGCATACACACATGACATGAAACTGTAAATAGTTAAATGTACATGATGTACATTAATAGCTTGAGATGAAAATATGAATTAAACTACTTTTTAAATCCTTCTGAATTGTAACCCCATGTATTCACATGTAACATTGCTGTATAACATTCTTACACACATTTATTCAGCAGCTAAACAACTCCGGAAAGTGTCAGTACTCTGTAGTACACATACAACATGACACAATGCTTCAATGTTAGCTATTTAGCGGTTAGCAAAACAGATCTCCGCTGTGTACTCACAACTGGAGGCTTAATGTAATCTTCATAAACAGAAATATCTCTTCATAAAAATGCATTCAAACAATGTATGACATGTTACTTACGGACATATCAACTCCGAGGCTTAAACGTAAGGAGATAACTGAGCTGAATGCACACTGTAGTCTGCTCTTTGTGAAAATGAAACTTAAGAAAACAGAAGCGAAACACAAAGTGTCAACCAGGGCGGCGGAAAAATGCCAGTAAGGCTGGTTATACAGGAATCAGAATAGTTACAAACGAGCCAAGAGCCATGAAAAGTAGTGAAAATGTATCATGAATAAAAGGAGACATATGTAGAATTGTGCTGAATGTATGTTTCCTCTTTCACTGTGGTGGGCGATTATATGTGAGTCTAGTTGGTGCGGTTGTTTTTAAGTTACTTGAGCCTCAACCAAAGGTCATTTTCTGTCACTGTGTGATAGACCATAACGTTTTTTGAATCTTGAATCTTACAAGCATGTCATTTTCTAAATGTTTTTATATTTTTCCTTGCTTCTTCTTCCCCTCCTTTTGGGGCAAACTGGCACTTGTGTCATATCACAAGATTAGTAGATCCTTTCATGTTTGATTTATGTAAATTGGTGTATTATTACAATCACCGTGTTTGCAATTTAAAACACGGGGGGAGGGGGGGGGGGGGGGGGGGGCACATCCTTACCAAGGATGATGGCTGTGCTGCAGGTGCTACGACTGGCTGGCTTAATGCTGAGGCAGAGCTGTCCGGCGTCGAAGCCGAGGGAGAGGCCGCAGCAGGCTGAGCAGAGGGTTGCACAGGCTGCAGCCTCTGATCCCTCTCCTTCGCTATGGATTCCCTGATGAGCTTCAGTTGATCCACTGATGCAGACTTTGGGAACACCAGGTGTGTCTCAGCCTGGAAAGAAGTGGAAGATGTTATAATAACTACCCACAGTCAAAGACGGATAACCAAACAAGACACTTGGGATGTGAGCATGTACCAGCTTTGAACTTATCGCAATGGCAAAATAGTAGTTATTACCTCTTCAAATCCCATCTCGAAGAGGCACTCCACAGCACCTTTGATGGGCAGCAGCTTGGTGGAGAAAGTAGGATTGCCTATGCGGATCGATTTGTACTTTTCCTCATTCGGATACCTGATGGAAGGTGATATCAAATAAGGAATAAGAGGCATTAAAATAAAAAGCACACTTTGTTCCTCTGTGGGGAAAGTACACAACAATGAGTTACATGTTTACAAATGAGAAATGTACAAACATAATATCGACATAATTAATCGGCATGATTAGTTAATTGATTGGTGTTGTTTTTCAATGTACACGTGGCAGAAACACCCTACCTAGTATTTAATTTAAAGCCAATGTTATAGAATAGAATAGAATTACTTTATTGATCCCAAACTGGGAAATTGTGGCGTTACAGCAGCAGGTTATCCAAACACACAATATGAGTAAAAAACACAATGTTAGCAAATCTAAACACATTATAATATTAACTACAAAGTAAATAAGTACTAAAAGATATCAAGAATAAGAATGTGAATATATACAACCAGGATTTAACTAAGCATTACTAGTCTTAAATAGGAAGATTAAATATGAAAGATTAAATGTAAATGTGCAAAAACAGAGTTGTAAATGGACAGTATTGACATAAGTTAAAGTGCATGAGTGTAGACATATTATAAGCAGAAACTATACAATATAACAGCGAGTAGACAGACACATGAAGTGAACAGTGAGTTAGATCAGGTACAGACTCAAATAAACATAATTGCTTTTAATTAGTGGTTCAATTGTATGCCGAATTAACCAGAACAGCCTTGACATCGATGCCAAAATTGAAAAAGTGAGCTTCCATGTGTATTTGTGAGCTTAATAACAAAGACTCGGAAAAAATAGCAGATTATTTAACAGGGTTTTGGTTGGACGCACAACAGACGTCCGGTGTGTGCAGAAACTGCGGCGTTAATCCGGACGCAGGTGTCGTTTGGTTACTCAACACAGATGAACAAAGTTAGCTACTGTTGGATGCATTCAAATAAAAGCCTAAAAGAAACACCACCCAGATTAGATGTTACACAACCACGGCGAGGCTAACACAGTCCATGTCAGCAGAGGCATGCTGCGTTCACAAGTTCAAAACATTTACCTTAAAATGTTGTCGGCGTATGTGAGTAACAACTTTGAGGCGTCAAGAAACTCCTCGTTTGAATTCTCACACAATGTTGTGACCGCTGGGGATTCAGACATACTTAAAGCTCATGCACAAACTAAAAACAAAACCGTGACTTTAGTGTTTGATAGCTGAAGCTAAAAATGCTGTTCGGGCTGATAGATGTTGTTGCAGCTGCCCTCACGCTGCCTGAGTTACTTTTTACAGCCTTAAAAATGTGAAACATGCATTAAGACTGTAATTTTCACCTTGATTATGTTGCATAGAACATTACATTTTAATATTTTGCTTTATTGGTATAAAGGGAATTTTTAAATTAGGATTTAATTGTTAAAAAAAATCAGGCGTTGGAAAGAGCTGACTCTAAGGTGCTTTAATGAGTCAACGATGGAGTCGTTTTCTCGTTGCATGGATGTGTTGACAGCTCAGGTTAAAGTGCTTTTAAGTCTCAAACTAAAGTACAGTTTTATCTGAATACTAAAGGATACTCTTTTTTTTTAACATTAATTCTGTTTCATGACAAGGGAGAGATTGCAGCATGTCTGCTTTATCACCATTCGTTTGGACTAAATTGAGATTACAGATTATGAGGACACTTCTGCAAAAGAGGGTCTCTGTTTGTCCAAACCAAGACTCAAAAAGGCAGCACAGCTCTGGACCCCACAGAAGGAGAGTTGTTATTACTGGGATAGGGTTAGTGTGTCCTCTGGGAACTGGGACTGCACTGCCCTGGGACCGGCTGGTCAAAGGTCAATGTGGGATTGTGTCTCTGGACTCAGAGGAGTATAAGACAGTCCCCTGCAAAGTTGCAGCCCTGGTGCCGAGAGGAGACGAAGTGGGTTGCTTCAAGGAGGACAGGTTCGCTTCTCCTGGGGAGATCAACAGCATGTCACCGGCCACTGTGATGGCCCTCGGCGCCGCTCAGCTGGCTCTAGAGGACTCAGGGTGGCACCCAGAGACCACAGAGGAGCATCTCAACACCGGGGTGGCTGTCGGCATGGGCATGGTGTCTCTGGACGAAATCGCTCGCACCTCTGCCGCCTTCAAGGAGAAAGGGTACAACAGAGTCAGCCCCTTCTTCGTGCCTCGCATCCTGGTCAACATGGCCGCCGGTCACATCAGCATCAAGCACAAGCTGAAGGGTCCCAATCACGCGGTTTCCACAGCGTGCACCACCGGCGCGCACGCCTTAGGCGACGCGGCCAGGTTCATAGCGCACGGGGACGCGGTCGCCATGGTGGCCGGGGGAACGGAATCGTGCGTGGGCCCTCTGTCCGTAGCCGGGTTCGCCAGGGCGCGGGCCCTCGCCACCAAATGGAACGACGACCCCGCGCGGGCGTCGAGGCCCTTTCACCCGGAGAGAGAGGGCTTTGTGATGGGGGAAGGGGCGGCGGTGCTCCTCCTGGAGGAGCTGGAGCACGCGGTGGGGAGAGGGGCGAGGGTGTACGCGGAGGTGCTTGGGTACGGACTCTCGGGGGACGCCAGCCACATCACAGCACCCACTGCAGACGGCGATGGAGCGTTCAGGCGAGTTATGGAGGATGGTTGATAAAGAAAGGTGGACAAAAACACATTTCTGCCTGTCATGTTTATTAATCTTTCTTTACAGGTGTATGGCTGCAGCACTCAGAGATGCCGGTGTCACGCCAGCAGAGGTGACATACGTAAACGCCCACGCCACCTCCACACCTTTGGGCGACGCGGCTGAAAACGCCGCCATCAAGAGGCTCTTCTGCGGTGACCTCGAGCGCCTGGCTGTGTCCTCCACAAAGGGGGCCACGGGACACCTGCTGGGGGCCGCAGGAGCCCTGGAGGCAGCTTTCACTGCTCTGGCCTGCTACCACAGGGTCCTTCCCCCGACCCTGAACCTGGATCGCACGGACCCAGAGTTCGACCTGAACTACGTTCCCTGCACAGCTCAGACCTGGCAGACTCCCGGCCGACGGGTCGCCATCACAAACTCGTTCGGATTCGGAGGCACCAACGCCTCATTGTGTCTGGCCAGCATCTGATGTGCAGCCTGAATCTCATTCCTCGTTTATCGAGTTTCACTGACTGAATGTTTTGCAGGATTGATCTTCTCTACTTTATGTTTGTGTGTGGAAAACTCTTGACTTGACACTTCAGAATTAAAACGGCAAGCATTAAACTCTGAGAGAGTCCCGGCTTTTCTCTTCATGTTTAATAATTGGCTCTTCTTTGAAAAAGCAGTCTGGGTTCTTTTGCAGGATCTGGCTCGTGTGTTGCTCTCTCTTCATCAACATGATTGTTATTTTTTATTTTTTTCCGCACTTGTGAGTGGCAGGATAAAACTGGATGGAAAGTAACTCACCCACTTAGAGGGACGCTGTGGTATTTTTAACCTATTTTGGATCTATTTCTGGATCTGAGAGACAAATAGTTACAAAGTGTTTTGCTATTTCTCCAGCAGTCTGCAGCAGTACACCGGGTTAAAAGACGGAAACATCATTCCAGGGGGCAACTACAAATCGAAAAAAGGTCCAATAAAAGGAGCTTTTGTTATAAAAATATCACAAAAGGGACTGACAAAAAAACAGCCATTACAATCTATATTTAAAGCCAACACACTCGAAAACATACAAAAATAACAATTTTAGGAAGAGCAAAATAGTTGCTGGTCTCCTGCTGACATGATCTGTTAGTTTTGATTTTCTAATGTCATCTTTTTTTGTTGTAGATGCTTAGTTTGGATCCAACATTACCAAATGAGGTAACGGTAAAATAGCATCCGCTGTGTTCTGTTCTGCAAGGTCAATGAACTGTTTTTATAAATGGAGTCTGGTGACTTTGAAGAGAGAGAGATGTAACTTCTGTTTCAGATTTAAAGAGGATCTTTCTCTTTCTGTAATGTTGTTCATGTAAGACATCAAAAGCATCATGACTAAAGGGGAAAAGAAACACTTTCATAAAGTGGCCTAAAGAAATCTGGCAGGCGTTTCCTTGCAGACGTTAAAAGCTTTTCTCAAGCTCAACTTCATCAAAAAGACATTTTATAATCAGAACAAGTTTTTTCTTCAGATTTGAAGAAAAAGTTAAAGCTCCAAGCTACGATATAAATTTGTCAGGTGAAGCTTTTCTACAACCCTATTTCCTTGAATGTTGGCATGTTGTGTAAAATAATAATAAAAACATTTGCGACCGTTTTCTAAACATTGAAACCCCCATACAGTATTCAGCAGACATTCACTTGTTTCCCAGCGGGTGGCGCTGGCTCACAGCGAGTCATGCATGTTGCTTTGAAGCACATTTCCTGTCCAGTTTTCACTGAAGGCATTCAGCAGACCCCTCAGTGCAGCAGAAGCGCGAACACCACCACGAGCATCAGAACAGACTGAGGTCTGATAAAGCCTCAGTGGTGATTACTTCATCGCCAAGTGACCGCAGAGCAACCAGGAAATACAGGAAGTGCGTTCAAGAGACAGCAAGGCAGACATGTGAGATGCTTTTACATCCATTAGAGCAAACAGAGAGGAAATGATCTGCAGGAGGGAGATATGAAGAATGGTATCAAGAAGAGAATAAGCGCTAATTATCACTAACACTAATACTGGAACTCCAAAACGCTTGGCCAGTTTATCACAATTAGAATAAGTGATGCTGAAGGTATGAGCCGAGCACTTAAAACATCTAACGGAGGTATGATGTCTCTGTAGAGCCTTTTGGACTCACTATTTGTTTTTTCACACACGCACACAAATCCTGATCATTTCCTGAAATTGTAAGGATCAGCCCCCTTGTAACATTTCCACGGCCCCTTGTGTAAACTTAGCAGCAAACATTCAGGAACATTCACTGCTAGCGAGTGGGCTGGATGATGACATTTAAATCCCACATGTGTAAACTTCATAGGCTTTTTTTTTTTGCATGCAAGACTCTACTTTACCACTCATTTGTTAAAACTGCGAATATGTCCAATTACATCAGCATTGATGTTGAAGGCAAAAACTGTCATTTTAGAATTCGACATAATGTTGCTTTGTCCACCATTATCAAGTCGTCCTTTTTACCTTTTTACCTTTTTTTACCTTTTTACGTCGTGTCCTGCCTCCTTAGACCCGCTCCAGTCCAACAGTAAAAGTCTCCCGCTCTGAGATGTTGGAGCAAACAGGCAAGTCAAGAAGAATCAGGGGCGGCATGTGCTGAAATGTTCTTGAGTGCACGTGTGAAAAAGGTTCAAGAGACCTCCTCCTCTGTGAGGATTCGGCCTGTTGCGGCCTTTAATTTCATTAGTTGGGAAAACAAGCAAAGGATGAGCGGCGCAGAGAGGATGAGTGAGACGGGTAAGTGTCATTGTGTCGGGTTGAAGTGAGAGTTACAGGATAAATATTCCCCTTTTGGAAAGTAAAGGACACTTTTCATTGTTCGAAGTATTCTTTAAGGTTTGAACGATTATTATTATTCTCTTTTTCTCTGGCGGTCATCTGACTGTGACGGTTCTCAAATAGAGAATATAACCCTGACGTTAAATAAGCATAAAGTCAAACTTACAGTGCCTATAGGCTCACAAAAGTACACAGAATAAACAACTCATTGTACGGACCTTTTTGTTGATCTATCTTGAAGTCTGCAAGGAAGCGTCTGACATTTTTGGAAACACAAGTATTATCCTCTTCATCAACCACTTGTTGTCTGCATGTTAAGTACAAGCTGGAGCCGGGAGACAGTACGATTAGTAAAACCTCACAGGGCATCTTTAATTCATGTGTCTGTTTCTTCTTTTTATGTAATTACTCATGTTAAGATATGAGAGTAACACAGGAATAACTTCAGGATGAAGCACAGCCCCGATTCCAAGATGGATGCCATTTATGAACATGTATTCTTCATATTTCTCTCCTTGTGTTTAAATACACTGGAATACTACTAAAACAACAAAAGAGATGTCAGTCAATGTACCCTCAACCAACAGTTGATATAATATCCTAAGAAATGTAATAAACATTTTATTTTGTTCTGCTTTAATGGACCCTTTAGTATCTGTTGCCTCGTTCATTATGCCACAGGCTAAACATGTAAATGTCTGCTGGGTAGTCTAAACCCCAATCTAAAACCAAACATCACCATGAACGTTGGATTTAAACTACCTTTCTTCAGGGTCAACAGACTTCCCACATGCTGGAGTGCTGAAGCAGACAGGCTGGGATTTACTTTGGAAAAATGACACCTGAAGAAAACCCTGCAGTGCCAAACCTTGTACACCAGGCGATATGTATGTACCTAAGGTGAGACCGAAGGATTGGCTTTTTATTATTAAATATAGTGTGTTAGGAATGCGAGCCTAAAAAAAAAAAAACATGCATGTGTTACGACTGTTTATGTTTCCCTGTGCTGTGTGTTCCTTCTCCACTTCCTGTTGTCTCCAGCCCAGGTGAAGCTACAAATTGTACAACGAGGTACACCTGGCCTCAGAGCTTACAAGGCCAGTGCTGGCTGCAGAAAGGGAGTCATTTTGGCAGATGGCATTTGGAGTTGGGACTGCTGTGCTGCTCAGCCAGGGATTGTCTTTTGTTTCTCATTTGATCTTTGTTATCATGTAGTGCGTCATATTGTAACAAATCCCTTTGTTTTGGCTTTGTTAAGGTGTTCTAAGTATTTTAATGGGTCAATGTGTGGATTGTTGTTAGCCCCATAGGCCCCCCCATAGCCTTATGGCGGGGCGTGACACATGCTTAATTTTGTTTAAGCTGCAAGTAGTCTTAAAAGTAGTGAACACATTTTTTGTTTTGAATTTTAAAATAAATTAAAAAAAATCGAAAAAAGACCAAGTACTCTGAGTTTTCTGTTGTATCTTTCATCACTAGAAGTACACTAATTTACAGAGGTCAGAGCACTTCTAGGTTACCGCTGCACTAATTAACAAACTTACCAATGCAAACAGCTTTATGATATGTATAAATTACATTAGAAATACAGATGCAACCTTTATTTCATGAATGATCGAAAGCCTCTCAGTCGTTGTGCTTTCTGGTAGCACACTCAGTGTTGGAAGTATGTCCACTCTCACAACCCTCGTTTTCCCTCCTCATATATTGTAAGGCTGGACCCCTTTGCTCTGTATTTCACTCGGTGAATAATTGTACTGTCCCTGCTGAATTAATAGCATGATGTAAAGCCTGACCCATATGATGAATTACTGTACTGGGGGAATTTCTGTCCGACCCATTTTTGGAGATTACGTATTATTAACTCCTCTGGATGTCACATCCTGCTAATGAATGAATCAATTATTCATCCATTTTTTAATTTGAAATCATTTGACAAGGATAAATGGGTTATAAAAAGGCTTTTTTTTTTTGTGTGGGTTAGAAAGGAAGACCCGGCATTTACATTGAGAATATTTTGTCCCCGGGTCTTTCACATCACTCTCTGTCTGACTGTAGTTTCTAATGCAGGGTACTGTATGTGTGAGAGTGTTTCTTACTCCCTGCAGCGCCTTAAATGCAACTTCATTTTGTTGTGCATCAAGATGTAGTAAACCGCTGACCCGTTACATGGGCAGAGATCCCCAACTTATAGAAGGTAGAGGACCGTTTGGGAAAATGTTTTCCAGGTTTTGTGATTCATTTGGACGAGTTTATTTCTTCACAGTGGATACAAGAAGATACCTCTGTGAACCAGACTAACAGAAGAAGAACTCAGCGGGTCAGGAAGTGAGTTATGTGGTAACTAGAGGACAAGGGAGATCCCAAGTTACCCTGTGGTGCAGGGGTGTAACAACAACAACAACAACAACCATAACAACAGCACTTTAAGACATCAAAGTGTCTCAGCGGCTCATATGACCAGAGTCTGCATCGCTCTCCATCCACACTTTCCTGTCGTACTGAAGGCCTGTGTTTTACAGACTGTCTTCAATTTTCCAAAGAGAAAGCCGAATGGGAGTTTTTCTAAAATGCAAGTTTTTGACTTCAACTGTTTCATGATGATAATCCATGATGTGTGGTCAAAATACACCACGCGTCAGCTGCTGAATATGATAACTGAAAATACTAAAAATAGATGATCTCAAACAGGAATGAAGTCATATTAGAACTCATCATATAGTCAGTCTACAGTACTCAGCAAAAATCTATTTGACTTGTACATTATAGATCTCAACAGCCAATCAGTGTCCTGCAGGCCCCCATACATGTTACGTGGCAAATTAGTGTTAAAACAAAGTGGCTCTCTGACAGCAAATGAATACGCTGAATTTTTTTTTACATATAACCGAAACAGTAACCTGACATTAACTTTGTTAAGATTAGCTAAATTATGTGGAACAAAGAGCGATTTATAGCCTATAGCGTCCATGCCGGTACTCACGCTGGTTTCTCATTAAAGGGGGCCGCTCTGGCCGGCATCTCCTGTTGGTAATACATTATGAGTACATGTACCTCATGCAACCACACTTGACCAAAAAAAAAAAATACTATCCCCCTAGGACTCTTCAGTGTCTAGACTTGTCGTTTCATAAATGTGACAGTCATAGCAGGAGATTGTCCTCGTCTGATGCATTCTGCAGGAAATCATTGTCGGGCGTGCAGGAGGAGGCAGACACTTCCGTTAGACTGACATGTTTTTGCATTGATTTAACAGCAACACGTATTTGGATGCATCCACAGTACAAAAGGCAAGAGAGGAAAAGCACGAAGGCATGAAGAAGAGTGCATAGTAGAGGAAACGCCAGCAATGTTATCAACATGATCACGCAGCATGTTTAGATACAGTCAGAAAATTGGCATCAAGGCATCAAACTGGACTTTAAAATACATGTTAACATCCGACTGGAATAAAACTTATACTTACTCTTGTACGCATACACCTCAATCAGACCCAAACAGGCCATCGCATTGGATGCATACTCCACACTTCCTGTTCTAAGCTTTGACCAGGAAGTCGAATGGCATTATGAATAGAAGAAAGACGAGAAGAAAATAAGACAAAGGTTTCAAAATCCCCCCCCCCTCCTCCTCCGAGAGCTAAGTGCACCCGATCCTCCTCTCGATATCAAGAGGCTTTACTGTGCAAGAACTATTGATTCCTTTTAATGTAAATGGTTCATCTCATTCCTTTTCTTCTTCTACTCCTTTTTTTTTTTTTACATCCCTGCCTCATAATTAGAAGACACATCCAAGCTGAGTTATGATCGCCATGGCAACAGAGTCAGCATGCATTCCCCTTTGATATCATCCTGTCCCATATGAAGCCAAAAGCTTATCACCAGCATCTAAAATTAGACCTCTGGCTGTGTCTGCGGCTCAGGATGGCCTTCACACCTCTTCTGTGACCACGAATTATGTCCAGCTGTTTGCCTTTTTGTTATGGAAAGGAAGTATTGAATTACAGCCTTAAGGGTCCACTGTTTGTTTGTGTGTGCTAGCAATGCCTTTTTTTTTTCTATTAAAAACCAATGCAGTTCAGCACTATAACTTTTGAAACACCCCCGTGCGTATCAATATAACTCAAACTTAGAAACTAGGAAGGCGAGGCCCTGGAGGCCTGCTGGTTGATTGGCTTGCTGAGACGAAGCGGTCCAGGTTCAAGTCCGACCTGTGGCTCCTTTGCTGCATGTCATCCCTCCACTCTCTCTGTCTAACCTGATGTCCGACTCTATCCACCATCCCGTCTCTGAAAAAAGTCATAAAAAGCCCAAAAATAAATCTTAAAAAAAAAAATAGTCGAGGAGCTGTGGGTGGTCTGATGTAATCCAGATGCAGATGGTTTAGGCCCCGAGGTAACAGACAAACTCTAACATAAAAGTTATACAGAGTGCAACCGTACCGTGGGGCAGCAGACTGAAGACATTGTCAAGGAGGCAACAGGTTTAGCACCAGGAAAGTGGTCAGTTATAACGACGAATCCAACAGGGACAGGTGGAAGACATGTTTTAACCAGGCAGGGGGTCTTAGCCAGCAAGGTAGTGCATCCATACTGGCATGGCCACACTCCAGAACTCACACTGTGGGATCTGTGCTGAGCAGCTCAGGAAAGGAGCAGACAGGATCCAAGGACACAAAGGCAGAACTCGAGGTCAGGGACTGAAGGCTGCAGCGTTTACCAGGAGAGTGACGACGCTCGGTGGTCAGAGGCAGGCAGAGTCTGTACCCAGTAATCAAGCCAAGGGTGAATGCTGGAAAGTGTTGCATGAAAGCGAAAGGAACAATCAGGCAGCGTCTGAGCGAACAGGAGAGGCTTTTATACTGGCTTGATTACAGATGAGAGGCAGCTGTGTGCACAGGTGAGTCGAGCTGGCTGATGAGGTGGGCATGGCTGGCAGGCCGAGTGGAGCAGAGGCAGCGTGAGTGGAAAAGAACTGAGTGATTGAGTGAAGGCAGTCCTGTAGATACATTTTACATTTTATTTAAGGTTCATTATTTAGAGGCAGAACTTTGGATAGTGTCAGAAATCAGGGAGGGAGACAGTAAACAGAGGCTCAGTGCAGAAAAGAGGGGTAAAGCAGTGTCATGTTTAATTCTCACTGAATGTAAAAAACAAATTAAGGATAAACTCTTTCTCCTCTTCTGGTATTTTTAGTCCTCGTAAAATCGACTCTTCAGATCTTGTTTTGAAAGAAATGTCACTCAGACTGGGGGTGTGATTTTCTAATTAACACAGTTATAATGAACCAGCAGCTTCCTCGATGAAAAGGGTAAGGTTTATGATCCCTTAACGAGGGATGCTAATAACTGAGTCCACGCGTGTTATCATTAATTCTCCTTTATCCAGACCCATCTCCTAACAGTGGAGAAAGATCAACAGGCAGGCAAAACAAACTAAACAGAGTCCTTTACATGTATTAACATTCATAATGAGTTATTGTGCAGAATAAAAGGGTTCAAGAGCTGCGCTTCCTCCATCTCACTGGCTTTAAGTGCGTGTGAAAAACTACTCGAATGAAAAGTCAGATTTTACAGTCGAACACAAAAAGCTTCACAATGTCCTGAAAAAAGCAACAAAAACGGCTTTTACAGACAAACTCAAGTGAAAACCGCATAAATGTGTCTCCCTAAATACTCTCAACATCATGCAGTTAATGCACTAACAGGATGATAATGACCAGTCAGGAAATAATGGATCATTGGGGTGACTGCACACTCATATCTTTTATTATTACTGGTATGAGGCAAAGCTTTGAGTGTTGACATTTTATTTAAATTTATGTTTTTACACATGCACAACAAATCCTGAACAAATCCTGAAATTTCAGAGTTAGCAGCCAGTGTGAACATGTGCATATCTGCACAGTGAACATTCTCGAAACAAGAACGTTTGAGCACTTTGTTACAAAGAAAGACGATTGCTCTTCCCCTGGTTTTTACAGGAGGATGCATGCGTGACGTCCATTTTCACCAAGTTAACTTTGAGTGTACAATATTGAGAAAGTGTTGCTCTGCTAAGATGAACTTCTTCTGCTGATGATCACTTTGCCACTTTACCTTTAAGCACAAAGAAAGAGCAGTTTTATAATCTCACAAGCAGTTTGAAGGACCGACAGAGCTGGAGGAAAATGAGAGTTTCAGTCTGACGGCCCTGAACTTCAGGGGGTGCATGCTGTGCCTGGGAGCAGGTTTAAATAAATCCATGACAGGCTGACATCAGCTGATGGTGAAAGTAGGAAAAACTGAACGCAGTCTGCATCCTCAGCTTTTAAAGCCCAAGAGAAAACTTATATAGATTATATGCATTTATGAAATCAGCAGACCGGAAAACATGAGCAGGTACCCCTGTCAGTGACTAGCCTCCCTAGATATCAGGTGTAACTCAAAGACAGGAAATATCAATGTGTTTAAAATAACAGGAATTCACTGTTTACGATATGAAATTGACTTAATATGGACACTTCATCTAGAAATGAATGTGTCTTGAGTGCAAAATCAAACTGTAGGCTGTCTGAAATATGTGTGTCTCTGAATGGGACTTGATAAATGATGAATCTTAAGAGCAGCTCTCAGGGATTGATTCTTCCATTACTGTCTTTACTCTTCCAAACCGGAGAGGGTTTTTATCATCAGTCTCCAGAGTGAATTCCCTCCAGAGGAGAAAGTATCCGAGAGGGTAAAAAGCCCACTTAAAGGCAAGTGTTTTATTTCCAGCGTGGAGTAATGGACCTCTGTTGGGAACAGGGCTCATGGAAGCCACAGGACGCCTGGTGCTTTACAGTTGCTGCAGGCTACAACACAAAGGCCCCTCGTGTATGCATCCGTTTTAAACACGTTTGAAAAGTTTTAACTGTGTGTTGTTCAGAGCTTCTGCTTCCTGTGTCCACTGCAGCTGGGTGAGGCATCACGATCCAGTAACATCTGTGAATCAGCTGAGGGTAAATATGCAAAATCCTTACCTACTTCCTGCTTTGTGGTAAGGCTCTCGTCTGATTCTCGCTTAACTAGCTGCTTTGTTGCTGGGGGGCGGCTGTGGATCAGTGGTAGAGTCGGTCTTCTCTCAACTGACCACTCCTCAGTTTCTCCCTCCCCTCAGGTTAAGACTCTGGGTACCATCCTAGACAGCACACTATCATTCCAAGCTCACATCACTAATGTCACCCGGTCTGCTTATTTCCATCTAGGTAACATTAATCGCCTCCGCCCGTCCCCTCACTCCCAGCAGTACTGCCATCCTCGTCAACACCCTGGTTACATCCCGCATTGACTACTGCAACTCCCTTCTCTTTGCGCTCCCTCTCAAGTCCGTCCACAAACTTCACAAACGCATCACCTTCCAAAATTCTGCTCCTCACCTTCAAGGCCATCCACAACCTCGCTCCGCTTTACCTCTCTGAACTCCTGCACATCAACACACCTACCCCGCACTCTCAGGTCTTCTTCTTCCATTCAACTCACTGCACCACCCGCCCGCCTGTCCACCATGGGATCCAGGGCCTTCAGCCACTCTGTCCCCCCCCCCACCTCTGGAACTCCCAGAGTAGAGCAGCAAACAGAGCATTATAATGAGCGATAATTACCGTAGTTAACGATGGCCTTCCTATTAGTGACTAAAAACCAGCCAGTGTAGTGAAACAATCACAATCAGTAAGTTAAAGCCAGTGATATTTCATTAAAAGGAGTCATAATCTCACATTTCTGCATTTATTAAGTCATGGGAAGCTAAACTACACTTTTTCATGATCTTAAATCTGAAATGAAAAACAGCTGTTGTACTTTCTGTGGCTCATTTTCAGGAGCTCTTCTCTATTTGACATCAGAGCTACTCTCCTGAAATGTGCATAACAAAGGATTCTACACCGAGTGTGCAGCTGACAAAAAGCGGTAATGTCCTGCAGGACAAAGGATTTTTGCATTTAGGAGTCATGTAATTGCTTCTTATTCATTCTTCTCTTTCAAAGCTCATTCCTCTAACCTCAGCAGTTGTGCCATATCATTACAACTTCAATTACAATCTTAATGACATTCACACAAGCTGTTTACAAGCTTCAACCATAATGGTGATTATCAGTCATTATAATGCACAATATGCACTGTAATAAACTGATTAAAAAAGTGTTTAATACTGTGCTGCATTCTGCTGAAGTCTTTGTAATTACCTTCCAAAGGAGAGTTTCTGCTGAGCACATTTATAGTCGAGGAGTGCAGGGAAATGTCTATGCATAATGTGATGAGCGTCTGCAGCTGGTTAGAGGAAACCGACTCATCATGGGAGCACAGAGAGTCCCACTTTACCCTCACAAGTAGCTCACATGTAATCTGCACAGGCTCAGATTAGCATGTGCGATAGCTTGGAATTAAAAACAGGACATTTCATTTCATGCGTGTTATTTTCCGTTCTCTCCTTTCACCATCTGCTGCTGCCAGGAGCTCTGAGACCTCCGCTACATCAGCGCTGTACCGTGATGTAAACCAACACAAGAGATTTGACGCCAGATATGATAACGAGGTGAGCTACACAACAACGTTACATCATGAGGGTTAACATTGTTTACAGTAGAAAATATCTGCGCTTTTAGCTATTTACAATTCAAACAGGTTTGTAACTTTAGCCTTACAATAACCAACATTTTTCAGTAATTATCAATATTTCTACTTTATTCGCTGCCTTCCTACGATCAAGACAATTAGGACGCTGTCAAAGGGTTTAGGCAAGAAGTGCTGATGCCTTTCCTATTATTCCAGCTGACACAGGTGTAATTACCCAGTGCTCAGGTTAATTAAATAGGAGGCAAACATGCGTCCCCATTAAGCCCTGAGAAAACTTGCTTTAACTACTGTTAGCAAGCATGACGTCCCCTTTTTGTTTTTGGCTGGCTGGTAGTGGGTGGGGCTTATTAATTAACACAGTGGCACATGTGTGAAAAGTGTGTGGCATAAGAGTCGAAGCGAAGCCGGTGTGGGCCCCGACATCCAAGCAGCAAACAGGCGGAAATCCACCACCTCCTGATTGTGGTTCTTCTTCGTTTGACCAACTTGTAAACAACGACGACAACAAAACTTGAGAAAGAGACTGTGCGTGTGCTGGCCGCTTGTGTGAAGCCTGACGGTCGGAGCTTGCCGCTGACTGCTGACCGGAAGTAAGCCCACACACTACACCGCCAGCCAGCCTTTGTTTGTGTATCTTTGTGTTAGAGAGTGAGCATCCTCTAGACGCCAGTCATTCTCGTAACACTACGTGTACCCAAACACATGACATCAGCCAATTTGTATCCTGTGGTGGTTAGGAGCATTGGTTGTGCACGCTTCATCGCTATTCAATATGCATATAACTGCTAGAGACGCTGTGTAGAGTTGAATGGTGATCAGACCACAAATGACAACCTCGGGGACACCAGAGAGCCACTACAACAATGATGGAAAGTTTAGAAGAAAAGTTCACAGAGCCAGTCCCCAACTCCCCGCCCTATGATGTGTCGTCGCCGTTGCATAGCAACAAACATGCGTGCCAAAATAGCTGCCGACAGATCATCTCCACTTTGGTGTTTTACGCCGTCTGATTGGTGCTCCCTCTAGAGGAATCCTTCGGTAACACACGTCGTACATAGGCAAGCATGTGAACATTTACGTTCAGGACGTAGCAGGTTGTCTACGCGTCCTCGTGGTTCTGGAGCGAGTATTTACAGAGTTGTAAATGAACAGTATTGACATAGTGGGAGCTGTCCAGAGCTGTGCAATCAGTGTTACATATGTTAAAGTGCAGGAGTGTAGACATGTTATCAGCAGAAACTGTTCAATATAATGGCGAGTAGACAGACAAAATGAGGTGTGGTCAGGAGCAAAGGGGGCGTGTTTCTATCTTGAAGGAGCAGAAAAGGACTGCAGCTTTGACCACATAGAACCTGGTCTAATGCATTACATTCATGTTATGTTGAGGTCGTTTAAGAGAGCTGGACAGTTCATAACGGACTTCCACTCTGCCCAGGATAGACACTGTCTGACACGTGCTTTTGTTTTCCTCGTCTCCTGTTATCTTTCTATTACTGATTTGACTTGAGGGCACTCTGGTGACGTAAGAACTGCACGTAGCAATGATCATACCGTCGGACTCTGTTGCCTCGTCTGCCACTTCCACGTCTTTCTTTTTACAGTAAATGTCATGCTCCTGAAAAACCCACCTGCCGGTCTAACAGGGAAAGTCTCCTGCTGATGAGGATATGTGTGAACAACTAACTCAGGAAGATTTCAGGGGCAGCCTGCCTGACGTTTTCTAGAAATTTTCAGGGATTGCATGTGTGAAAACGGCTTTTGTCACCACTGATTATCCAGGATCAAATCAGGATGGAAAAACTAAATATCTGCTTGTATATATGTTACTCTGAGGCACATTTTGAAGGTATCTTATAATTTGTTAATGGTTAATTTATAAGTAAATGAGACTCACACATAGGTAATGACTTGAAGTATGACAGATTGTTATAAGTACTCCCATGGCTCTGGTCAAAATATGGTCACTTCTCACTCCAAAAACCAAGATGGCGACGACGAAATATTTTACAAAAGGCATCAAAACGGAAATCCCCAATCAGTGAGGTCACTGTCTCACTTCTTTAATGATCACCACAGAATGTAAAAATCACTGAAAATGCTGTTAGAGGCGTATTTGCTGTTTCACAAAGACTGTGATAACATCTAAAATACTCTGACACCGTGTGATTCATTCCTATATTAAATGAACAGATTGTAGTTGAATTTATTTGACATCATATGTCGTGTTAATGTTTGAACCATATCACTGAAGGTAAAGTAGAGGTGAAGCTCATCGTCTGTTCACCTGAAAATAACCGCATCGACATGGATTCTCTCACTTTCATTATCCAAACCCTTTACTCCAGGGAATACCTGTTCGTCTCTTCATTAAATTACCCTGATAAAACATGACAAACCAGCTGCAGAGTAAACACCCTTTATGAAAAGCATAACCCGGCCTAATAAACCCTTACAAGCTTTTCCCCTGCATAATGTGAGAGCCTGGATCATCTGATAGCATGCAAGAAAGACGGTGCTTCAATTAGAGTGAGTTAAAGGAAGGATGAAACAACCCAACCGTCTGCTTTTCTTTCATTTTTGGAAGATTTAGATTGTTTGAGATGTGTCAGTGTATTGTTCAATGCCACCCATCTGGTCTCATTCTCTGCATTCAAATTAAACTTTGTGTGTTTGGTTTGAATTCAAGTGTTTACTATTCATCAAGGTTTTTATCATCAATGCAAGATGCCAATGTCCCCTTCCTTGAATGACAAAAGCCTTTTACTAACAAAGACCACACCAAGAAAGATAATGATAAAGGAGAGTTTATTGTAATGTGCATGGCGGAGATCGAAATGATGAGCATGGTTGGATAATCGGAAGATTGAGGGTGAATAGATGAAGGGGATGAAAGGGTGAAGGTTTGGGTGGAGGGTAGGAGGGATAAAGGTTAGGGTGGAGGGATGAATGTAGGGGGGATAAGAGTTGAGGGATGAAGGTAAGGGTTGAGAAATGAAGGGATGAAGGTAGAGGGGGGATAGGATTTGAGGGATGGAGGTTAGGGTTGAGGGATGAAGGCAGAGGAAATAAGAGTTGAGGGATGAAGGAATGGAGGTAGGGGGAAATGGGTTGAGGGATGGAGGGATGAAGGTAAGGGTTGGGGATAAAGGTAGGGGGATAAAAGTTGATTGATGGAGGGATGGAGGTTAGGGTTGAGGGATGATGGGATGACATTAGTGTTGAGGAATGAAGGTAGGTGGGATAAGAGTTGAGGGATGGAGGGATGAAGGCAGAGGAAATAAGAGTTGAGGGATAAAGGAATGGAGGTAGGGGGGAAATGGGTTGAGGAATGGAGGGATGAAGGTAAGGGTTGGGGATAAAGGTAGGGGGATAAAAGTTGAGGGATGAAGGTTAGGGTCGAGGGATGAAGGGATGACAGTAGTGTTGAGGGATGAAGGTTAGGGTCGAGGGATGAAGGGATGACAGTAGTGTTGAGGGATGAAGGTTAGGGTCGAGGGATGAAGGGATGACAGTAGTGTTGAGGGATGAAGGTTAGGGTCGAGGGATGAAGGGATGACAGTAGTGTTGAGGGATGAAGGTTAGGGTCGAGGGATGAAGGGATGACAGTATTGTTGAGGGATGAAGGTTAGGGTCGAGGGATGAATGGATGACAGTATTGTTGAGGGATGAAGTATAGGTGGGATAAGAGTTGAGCGATGAAGGCACGGGTCGAGAGACATGGGAGGGGGGTAAGGGTTGGGAGGTGAATGGAAGGACGACGGACTGGTGGCCAGGTGATGTCGGTACGACGTGAGGAAACCAGAGAGGTTGAGACTCTGGGTGTGGGAGCCTCCCTGTATTCAGACAAAGGGGTTTGGGAGGGGGGTGTGAAATCAGCGTCAGAGGAATAAGAGTGAATAAGGCGTGCTTAAATATGTACGAAACGTGTGTGGTCCATGTTCCTGAACTAATAAGTTTTAAAAAATATATTTAGTCAGTGACAGTGTTAAAGACGGTGTTAAGAAACTGTTGGAGCAGCTACGTTTGTAGTGTGAGAGTTTAAACGCCTCTGTGAGCTGTAAGGAATTGGAACAGAAGCTTCTCGCTCGGCACAGATGGAAATATTTCTCAAAACACTGAACCAGGAGCCAAAATCACCAACAGGAACCATGTTTTCACTCTACACACAGCATGGACTTTGCGGCTTTCGCTTAGTATTTCACTGTGCCATATGCAGAGCGTCTATCGCCGTTCATATGAACTTCTGAAAATATCTAGATAATGTCAGGAGGACTGCTCCGGAGATTCTCCTGACCTGGCTGTTCACATATGCTCCTCACAGCGGGAGACTATCCCTGTCAGACAGCAGGTAAGGTGTGACGTCCCTCCTGCCTCCTATTGGCCCAAGGTGAATTCTCCTCGATCATATCGTGCTGCATTCTCACATCAGCCCACTGGGACTTGCTGCTGAAAACGTACTAGGCTGTTTGCGTTCACACAAACAACTCGTCCTGCAAATATCAGGAGTTTTTCAGAACTTTTCTGTAGGTGTGAAAGCTCTGTGACTCCAGTCCGTGGCCGACGATGGCATCTGACCTTCCAGCCAAAATCATTTTAGAGAAAGTTTTTAAGGCTTTGAAGCATTTCAGTATAATCTGACAAATTGCAAAATAAAAGCAAAAATACCTTTGTAGGCGCTGGAGTTTGAAGGCAAAGTATTTCTACGAGTTATTCTGTGCTCACTGAAGTTATTGAGACTGCTTGTTAGGTACAGTATGTTCAGTTTAGAAGCACTTTAGGAGCAAACTATGCTGGGTTGTAATAATACGTTGAGTCATGTAATGTGTTACAAAGGCAAGGCTGTATGTCCATCATCCCTCGCTCATCTCCACTTGAGAAATCACATTGTGTACTTGACATTGTCCCTGACATTGTGTCCTGAATACATCTTAATAAGAGCTAAATTGTTATGGCAGGTTTACGACAAGAGAACTCATTTTCCAGAGAGGACCGGCAGTATTTCTGACTATCTGACATCATTTTCACCTCACCTTGTAAAGACAAATGCAAATTTAAATCATAAAATTAATTTCATAAAAAGTCTGAAAAATCCCAGAAAAACATTTTGCTAAGCTTCTTGTTCTTAATTCAGTCCCAGAAAGACCCAGAATGCATGTGGAGAAAATAGACTGCAGTGTCTGTGTGTAGGAAGCAGCTCATTATAACGCTTTAATAATAATCGTTATGATATCAGCTCGCTCTGTCACCCAGAGGCCATATGTGTCAGCATATATGCAGTAGGTCATATTAAAAATTCTGCCAATTTGACTGTCACGGCCAATAATATCTTTCCACACTAGTTTCTACCTTTTTTTTTTGTTTTTTGCTGCAGCAGGCAGATTTTGTTGAAAAGTTAGCAACTAGGTGGTGAAAAAATTAAAGTGTTAAGCAACTAAACAATCTTGGAAACCATTTGCTGTTGTCTGGTGACGATATATGGCTGTGGGAACGATGACCAATGACAAACGACTTCCAGCGAAGTCTTCCTTTTCCATTGGCTGCATTGTTCACAGTCCAGTTAACATGTTGCGTATAGTAACAGCAAAAGTGAGGTGCCCGTCAGCAGTGCTCAGGAAGTGAACTTGCAACTCTCCAACTACCAGACAAATTTACAGACTTGTTCCGCACCGAGACTTGAAACGGCGACCCTCCGGTTCACATCCCAAGTCCCTACACCTGAGCTACTGCCGCCCCTTAATAATGGATGTTAATTACCATTGAACACTGATCATTTAATTGCTCTACTTTTTGTCTTTTTAAAATTTGATGAACTATATATAGGAATTGCGTTGCTGCTTCTTTCCCTTAAAATATCTGTGCAGGGTGATTACAGAGACTTTAAATGCGTTTGAAGCTTCTTTAAAAAGACTGACAGGAGAGCCTGGTAAGCTCTCATATTCTTCAGAGCCGATGAGATGACAGTCTCTCTTCTTTATCCTAATCCTGGAAACATCCTGCAAGCATAAGAGTGCAGGATTCAAAGTTAAGATTCTGCTGCTTTCATTTCCTCCTATAAATAATACAAAACTTCACACTTTGTTCTCTGTCAGGTAGAAAGTGTATTTCTTTAGTGCTGATATGCAGATTTGAACAAGTCAACTAAATTACCTTGTGATGTACATCATTTGTCACACAGGCTCCTGGAACAACTCATTGATCTGATGCCTCAATTAGCAGAAAGAAACTATTTGTCTTTGTCTTCTAAAATCGTTACATATCACTGTTGAGAAATGAGACTGTTTCATGATGTAACAATATCAGGCACAGACTGCAGGGTTAGATTCCAGGAAAAATATTGGTGGACTTAGCCATTGTGAAGTCAGCATTTGTTTTGAATCTTTAAAGAGGACATATTATACTCGTTTTCTACCTTTTCAAACAGTCCCCCTGTGGTCTAAATGAAACATCTGTGCTGTGCTTTGGTCAAAATATAACATGAATCAAGCGCCAGAGGAGGTTTGTGACCCTGTATAAACCAGCTCTCTCAGAACGCTCCGTTTTGCTGTGTGTGTCTCTTTAAATACAATGAGCGCCCTCTGAGTTTTCCCAGTAGACATCACTCCTTCGCTAGGGAGAATAAAAATGGCGGACCTGCGCAAAAGTTTTCCTCTAGGCTGGGGGTGGAGTCCATGGGGGGAGATACCAGCGGAGACGAGGGTATTTTTTTTTACCAGAATCCCACTGTGATGTCACAAGGAGAGCAAATTTGAAACGGAGCTTTTTTCTCTGTGTTGTCAGACTTATGCAGACCACAAACAAAGGACTGGATGGGTTTATTTCACATTTTGTGGGTCGGTAGACACTCAGGTTACCCAAATATATGTTCAAAAACACTGTCAAAGTGGATTTTTCATAATATGTCCCCTTTAAGTTTAGAATTGTGCTCACCTCCACCATCAGTGTCTAGACTCCATAGGGGGGTATCCTATCCTGCTGTCTGCCTCATTACCCCTCCTAGTACATAAAGTGGTCATGACGGAGTCTAATCCCCAAAGACTTTGCACATTTATTTTCTATATTGTTAAATAAATGTTAATTCTTAATTAAGTCATTCCAGATTGAAATACTGTTATTAATGCAAAAACAGTTACTCAAACACGCTGAGACAACAATATCAAACTAATCAATTTTTAATTGAAGTGTTTTTTTTTTCATCTTGAAGATGATCTGGTCCAGTTGTAAATTAATAAATAAAATCTTAGAGGACCTTGAATTAGAAATATTTGTCCCAGCGGTGTTGTTCGAGTCCAAGGAGCGACCACACAAGATTAATTCAGCTCCGGTTCTCCCGCATGTCTTAATTTTCCACTGAAGATAAATGGAAATGAGATGCTGCCATCAATAATGTAATTAGTTCACTGCTGCCACCCTCTGTGTCAGAAAGGATTAACTACAGAGTCCCCTCTCCTGTATACACACTCTGCTTCAGACCTGATCCCAGACTTTATTCACCTCAGAGATCAGGGTAAGAAGGCAGAGGGAATAAGAATGTGAACATTTACATTTCCATCACATCTTAGTTTGCATCCTAGCTCATCAGAAGGTTTCCCATTTCATCTCAGACTCCTGGATTTGGCTGCTTCACCAGACAGAGGGGGGTAACACAAGTTAAAGTAGGACATAAAATCTCACAGAAGATAATAAGAAACAAGGAATAATAAGAACCCAAATCACAACAAAAAATCACAAAAAACACAACCCACGGAAGATTCACCCAACCAACAACAACAACCCCAACAGTAAAGAACCTAAATAAAAACCTGACCAACATCAGAATTCAAGCAACATAATAACTCAGGCTACACAGGAACTCAGGCAACTTAAATTCCGATAAATTGTCCCTTTATATGCCCATTCTGAAGTTTTGCTAAATCGGGCCAGCAGTTGAAATCCCAAAGATAAAAAACCTCATCCTCAAGACATTTCTTAGGCAGCTGGTCAAAATGTGATTGGTGGTATCAAGAGTTCTAAGTTTCAGTCCATGTCAAATGATTGATCAATGAGTGTTTGAGACGTGGATATCAAGATAATCAAGCGTCAACCTCTTGTCTTGAAAAATGAAGATGATGTGGAAGTGCAAAATCCTGCAGTTGTTCGAGTGTCCGCTTGAGGCTGGCTCCAGGAACACCGGAAGACAAATACACATGACGTTTTTACAGCATCAATAAACATGTTTACAGCCTGGTAAAAAAAAACGAAATAGGTCTGATTAGTTATTGTCATCACTGGCACATAATGTACGGCTCCATTTCAATTTTAAGAACTATACGTGTTATCCGTAGTTAGGCGTGTAGCTGATCTGATTGACAGGTGGGCGCGATATAACGGTTTGTCAAGAGTCTTAAAACCCGCCTCAGCTCCAGCTCTCAGCCTGTCGTTAGGTTGACTGAAAGTTAGGCTGAGACAGGATTTCCAGCATGGCGGCTGCTGCTGATGAGCCTCCAGAGCCCTCTGCAGGAACAGACTCAGGCTTCATCCATTAATATTTACAGCCTATAGTACTGTATATATGTTTGACGTTTCTTACGATGTAGAGACGATAAAGCAGTATACTTACTTCTGTACGTACTTCATACCAACCTTGGGTTAGTAAGATGAACTTCATCATTAAGGTCCCACAAGCTTTTTTTGACATTTCGAATTTGGCTCACCATAAAGCTGTCTTTATGTCCAAAAAATCTGTTTACTTTTACCTGCTCAACATAGAACAGAAGAAAGACAAAGACAGCTGGTAGATAAAGCTGATATATTTTGGACACTGAAGAGCCAGGAGTTTCTAACATGTCATTGAAGACAAGCTGTTTAATTACAGTTCTTCAAAAGTACACAAATTTATGAGCTAGTTTGGACCCATGTGCAGCAATGTTGGAGTCTATCAGTGACTGCCATGGTCACAGGTGACATAAAGAGATCAGTGAAGTCTACCTGCAGAGGCATTAGGGGGAAATGGACCAATCACACAATGGACCTTTGAGCAGGAAACTTAGAGTCATGTCCTGCATGAACCAAAAAGTCAAATTAAAGTCAGTTTTTTCAGCCACATCATGGATTGTATTAAGTTAGTTTAAATCACAGAGAGGACCCAAACCAGACTTGAAGGTAATTTAGATAAAAATTAAAGATTAAAGATAAAAAGAAAAACAGACAATGCCATCAGGTGAAGCATCTGAAGAAACATGGAAAATATCCAGAACTAGAAAACACAAAGGAATTCAAATGAAGAACAAAACAGAACAACGTGGTTGATTGACAAAACAAAGTGACACAGACAACAGGACAAAGCAGACTAAGCAATAAAGGCTTCACATGCAGAGACACAAAGAAAGGAAGGTACGTTATGTACAAGGAAATGACAAGAGACAAAGAAGAAAATGAATTAATAGGCACAGAAAAGGAAACGCGTATAACAGAGGTATTCCTGAAACGAACCAAATAGAATATATCATGAAATCACATGTTAGAAAGAAAGGAAATATGCCTCAAAACAGTCGTAAAACAAACGTTAAGGAACAGGGGGGCTTTGAAAAAGTGTTCCTATTTGCAGGCTTTAAAAAGGTGTTGAACATTCTTAGCTTTCGTAAGATATCATTTTTGTTAATTCGTTTGTTAAGTTCAACATTTCCACCTTAAAGATGATAAGTCAGTTTTCAAGATCGGAGTAATCCAGCGCACACCAGGATTGTTCAGATTGACTTTGACGTTTAAGGCATATAAAACATTGGAGCGAGCAAAGCGTCTCACATAGCGGCTTCCTCAGGGTCGCTATGGTGATATGTCAGTGTTGGATTTACAACTTTATTTTCTACTAAAAAGGACAAAAATAGATCACCAATTGTGGTGTTACTGGAGCTACTTCAAAGGTAGAGTTTAAACGATGTGGTAAAACCAGTAAAAATATATTCAAGCAAAGATTGAATTAAGAAAATGATGTATGACATTGGATGACATGGAAATGTGACTTGACAGAAGGTCTTTGGCGCTTGGACTCTATGGGGTGGTTGATGTGTTTTGAGAATGACAATTCTGAGCATAAATCCCCCCCCCCCCCCCCCATGGAGTCCAGACCCTGTGAGACCGGATGGGTGAAGAAGAATTGATGGATGATGATTCCGCAAAGAGGCCGAAAAAAATCAGAGGAAGAATCAAATTTAACAGGGGAGCAGAAGGGTAGCCATTGGTTCGGTGAGTACCGCTGACGAGACAGCTGATTATCCAACGACAGCCCCAGAAGATGACGGCTCGAGACTGACAGCGGCAACGTGAGTGAGTGTGCAAAAAGGGGTGAATTAGAGAAAGACCGGATTGTGGAGGCAATTATTCTTCCTGACTGGACTTGAGCCAGAGCTTCGTTTAACAGCTGTAATTAGAACAGAATCAACAGGTTAAACAACAGACAAGGAGTGGAAGTCATCGCACACATTTAAGGACAATCAAATCACATTTTTACACACTTCAATGCATGTTTGAAAAAAAATCAAGAACACAAGTTGCGATTTAAGTTTTGTTCAAAGAGTCATATTATGTCATTTGATCCATCGTAGAAGTTGGCAGAGCTGATTCTTTGCATTACAGTTCAAATAGAAACACTGAGCTCAGTATGTTATCACGTTTAATTCTTGCATTAGTTGCCATTGGACAGTTTTGGCGACCTCTCTGTGGGGTTTTTCTTGGTGTGTTGGCTCGTGGTGTGCGGGTGTGTCAAGTGTTATTACTGTCTGCCCGCCGACGGCAGAAAGAAGACCACAGCTGCAGCTGTCAGCGCACGAGATCTCGAGGTTATTACAGCAAACATCAGGGGAAACAGCCTGCCCTGCTCACACTGACAATCTGTCAGTCCTGACCCAGCCGAGAGGATCCACACGCCCGCTGTCCTGACCCTATTCGACCCTGAACACTGAAGGATTCTGGGAAATATCTGACATATCTGACTGTTCAATTAAATACAGTCCATTTTAATGAACATCTTTTTAACTAATGAGCTAATTAGGCCAGTTGCCAGGCAGCAGAAGGTTTGATTATCACCTCCTCCTGTTTGTTTGTAATGACCTCAACCTGAAGCTTGAAATCTGTTGAGAATCTAACTAGCGCCACCTGCAGGTAAGTGTTAAACCAGAGGAACTGAGGTGAGTTTGACATTCAGATAAAGACAAACATTAAAAATAATCAGACAGGTCTCTGTTTGGATTTTATATTTTTTTATTTATTCACTTTTGAATTTGGACAGTGAACTTTAATCAGAAATATCAATCAATATCAACATGTTGGAATAAACACTACAGCTAAATTTGATCCCTAGTCCCTATTCAGGTACTTAGAAAACATAAAATACATGTTGTTTTTTTCACTTTAAGGACACCTCACAGGACAGCAAACAGAACAATAAAAGAACAATATGGACACACTTTGTATTCAATGTCTATTACGAAAGGTGCTGCCAAAACCGACCAAAATTTGAATTTTAAGATTTAATTGAATTCATGAATGGTGCATGTTAACATAGAGTTAATAGAGAGCATGAAACTGATGTGTTGCAAAGGGAGCTTCCATACAGGGGTATACTAAGGTGGGGTGCATCGCACTCACTGGTGCGCCGATGCCTGAAAAAAATGCAGTTAAAGTGCCCTCTCAGTTGCCCTCCTGATGGACCAAACGTCATAAAGTACCCTCAGGTTCCCTCTCGATTGATAAAGCATAATGAAGTGCCCTCTCAGGTGGCCTGCAGATGGACAAAACATAATTAAGTGGCCTCTTAGGTTGCCCCTCAATGGATAAAATGTCATACAGTTCCCCTCTTGATTGTTATAACATCATAAAGTGGACTCTTCAGTTTCTCTCCGGATGGATAAAACATCATATAGTGCCCTCTCTCAGGTGCCCTCCATTACATACAGATGGTGCACTTTATATATTTTTTGCCCCTATCCTTCAAACAGCCTGAGTACGCCACTGCTTACAAGTTACAACTTCCAACTTGAGATGGGCCTTTGAGTAGCCAGAGTATAAAAAATATACACACAATCTTCTAGGAAACAAAACAGACTGATACTGGTGTCTCAGTATGACTTAAAAAATAAAACAAGAACTTTTTACCTAAATTGATTTTTTGTGTGTGTTAAAGCTTGGTGCCCAGTTGGTGTCAGACGAGATAATTTAACACATGCAACACTACCTGCACATGTATGTGACAAAATCATTTAAAAACGAGGCTAACCATTCTGTCCACAGGGGGCGCCAAGATAGACACAAAATGAAAGTTCCTCACAGTAGTTTTGCGAGCAATGTGACCCTGTCTTTTAAAGGACGTCCGGCCTCAACCGCCGCCTGACGCCAAGCCACCACCAGTGGCCATTCTACTCTCTATTGGGGCCCTAGGCAAAAATGTATTGGGGGGGCCCTCCAACCAGCGTTTATCACCACCAGTGTCCCAACGCTTACCCCTCTTCCTTTTTGTTACTTTTCTTTGGTCTTTGGTTTTCAAAACAGCAATGCATGCTATGCTTATCCTTAAGGGCTATGAGAGTGAGTGCTGTCAGATGGGGCCCACTCAGGGAGGTTCCTACTGTCATTGGAAAATGTGCATATTTTGAGCCAGGGGCCCCAAGCAGTTGCCAGTCGTGCCTGTTAACAATCAACGCATCTGGCCACCACCATCGGGACTGTGTCGTCCCCACAACCACCTGTCACGGGTGTGGGAAAACAAGGGAGGTGGACCCAAGTGCAGAATAACAAAAATGATTTAATTTATCAAAAAAGACAGAAGGCAAACACAAACTTACTATTCAAAAAGTCCAAACCGGAAAAAAACCACAAAGGGTAAAAAAACAGTGAGAGGCACAAGGAATTACAAAAACGACAGACGCTGAGAAAACCTGACAAACACTCATCCAAGAACAAACTACAACCTACGACAAACTACAATGAAGTGACACAGAGGGGAAGAAACACAGAGACTAAATAGACTCACTAATAGACAATCACTGCAATCACTAGAACATAAAGGAACACTCGGGTACGAAGTTACAAAATGACACACGAAACACTAAAGACTTAACTAGAAAACACACAAAGGAAGAATGATAACTAAAACAAGATGAATCGAAACTCAGAAAAAACGAAACTAAAACAGACCAAATCATGACACCACCGCCGTCATCATTCATGCACGGCATGTGTGGACAACAGGAATACAAGGAAAACAAAGAAGAAATCCTTCCTGCATATTATCCCATATGCTCTTTTGTAAAGGGTCTCGAGATAACACTTGTTATGAATCATCGATATACACATAATGATTGATTGATTGATTGAGTTAATAGACAAAAAAGTAACCTTTTAATCAAACGTCGGCCGTCTTATTTCTGTTTTTACTGAGAGGAATTTTACGGTTTGATTTTGTGCAATCTTTGTCGTCTCCCTCTAGCACAGTTTCCCACCATCATTATCTTTTTTGTGCATTATTCAGTCTGAAACAAAGACATTTAGAGTTGTTTCTAAAAATAGACCGAACTGTCTCCCAACGAACTGTATTTTAGTTTCTCTTGCAGCCACGGAGTTTGGACTGTATATATATATATGAAGTGTTAATGAACTGTGAATGACAGAGAAGGTGTTCCTCTTTCTTTCACACCAAAGAATGTGAGAATCTCCCCACAGGGACGAGATGAGCGGATCAGAGGCTGGGATGGTTGGATAATCATGCCCCCTTCATATTTAATTGCTGCATGAAGGCAGACCATTTTTAGCTCCTCTTTCAGCAGTTTAGCCGCAGTGCCTGTGTGGACATGTGTATTCACTCTGGTAGCTCATGCCACCATTCATTAATCAGCAGTGATTGTGATGCACTTCAACACGTCAGACAATGTACCAGCTTCAGTGTCGTTACCTTTAAGCCTTAAAATTAAAAACTAAACCCTGTTTTGAAACTATACAAGCGAAATAAAATGCAGAGACAAACGCACCATCTGAAACTTTTCAGGTAACGGTCGGAGTTTGGTAATTATGAAGTCTAAATTCTGCAAAAAAAAAGGCGGCAGTAGCTCAGTCTGTAGGGACTCGGGTTTGGGAACTGGAGGGTCGCCAGGTCAATTCCCAGTGCACGCCAAAAATGTAAAATTGGTCTGGTAGCTGGAGAGGTACCAGTTCACTTCCTGAGCACTCCCCCCCCCCCCCCCCCCCCACCGGCTCAGGAGCGCTTGCTGACATCCCCCTCAACTCTGACATCTCTGCATTAGTGCATGTCTATAGGATTCTGTTTGTGCATGCGTGTGTGTTTCAGCCTCTGTGTGTGTAGCATGTTCAACAACGGAGTGTAAAAATGAATTTCCCCTTGTGAATGAGATTATGTGTAAGGCATTAGTGCATAGACTCATTGACAGCAGAAGACAGATTGAGAGAGAGAGAGAGAGAGAGAGAGAGAGAGGGGGAATCATTTGGGTCTTAAATGGCCTAACAAAGCAAATAAAACACATCTATAATTAGAACATGATTCTATTCTCTTTTTATTTCCTTTGATAAATATGGTGTCTCCGATCAGCGCCAGTCAAAGAAATCCCTCCATCTGTGCTCCGCGCTAACACTCCTCCATCAGTCTGCATGTATCGACTAGCATGACTCCGCTAACCCGCTGCATCGGCATCGCTGGCCTTTTCAAGAGAGCGTCATGGATCGATAAAACGTTATTTGATGGTCATGTTGATGTTCAAAGAAACAGCGAGGGACCGTTTTTTTTATTGGTAACATTCAAGACCATAAAGATTCCTGAATAATTTATGAGCAGTTGGTGGTCCTATGAGCACTTGAAAAAAAAAAAATTCAATTGTGTTTTCAAAGTCTTGGCTCCGTATCACAGCGAGAGTATTTATTCTGTCAGGCCTCTGTGTGTGGAGGATTCAATGGCAGAAATTTGTAAATGAAAACATGAGTCACGGTGTGACATTTGAACAGGAAGCTCGTGTTTGTGCTTCACACCAGGTGAACGGTATAATGAGCTGTGTATCGAGCAGATAAAAGCCTCTCTATCCTCTGCCTCCAGAGACATTATTATCTCCAGTCTACAGGAAGACTGAGCACTTAGTCCAGAACAAGTCATGATCTATTTTCCTGTAAGTTTGGTGGAAGTACTCTGAAGGAGACCTGGGAGCGCTGAAGCTGCCGGTGTTGGCTCTCACTCTCTCCGGGATAATGACTCATCTCGTGTTAATGAACCTCTCTGAGACGTACTTGTCTTAATAAATGAGCAGTGCGGCCAAGCTGAGTCGCTTCCTCGTGACAATACAGCTGCCAAGAAATTTAAAAGACAAAACTAGTCAGCATCACAAGCGGCATGCCGTCTCCTTTTTCTATTTCTAATAGAGTCCTTACCACGGTTGTCAGAACCTTATTAATATTTCTTCTAATTCAAAAATAAAAGATCATTTAAAAATAAGAAAATATTTTTCTTTGTACCAAAGCATGAAACAGTTCTGTAGTGGCGTTCCTTCTGGACGTCAAAAAAGCCACTTCCTGAGCTGTAGGCATCAATCAACTGCGCACATGACTCACCAAATTAAAGGTCCAATATGCAAGTTTTATCAGGGAGGGAGCATAAATGATATTAACCAACATGAGTTTGTTTTTAAATCTTTTAACATTGTTTCCCTGGTATGCACATGAAATAACATGAAATTATAAATGATGCATCATATTTTAAATTAACTTAAATTCTCATCTTGTGGCTCTCACAAGTTCAGTTTAGCATGTTCCCACTGCGTGTTGGCCCTTCATCACCGATTCTGTTTTTGGTTTTCATGGACAGGAACTCAAGACACAGCCTGGAGGGTTTCCTGTTTGGGGGCCTCAAAATCTCATCTCTGCTTTTTTTTTTTGCAGATGTGGTTCTATATTGGCTTCTTCAGGCTGGGACCTCCAGCTGGCATTGGTGCAGTTGGCAGCAGAGTGCAAAGCTGGGGTGAGGGTCAGCACCTCCAAGTCTCAGTCTATGGTTCTCTAGCAGAAACGTTGGATTACTCCCTCTGGGTGGGGTGCGAGTCTTTGCCCCAAGTGAAGGAGTTGAAGTATCTCAGGGTCTTGTTTTGGAGTGAGGGGAACAGTGCAGAAACACTGCAGAAATCCAAGGTGCTATCCTCAAAGCATTCTGGGATAGCTCGCAGCGCTCATCAGGTATGTGGTGGGGAAGAGGGAGTCGAACTCTGTTCCCACCGTCACCTATTATCATGAGCTTTGAGCAGTGACCGAAATGACACGCTCAAGGATGCAAGGGGCTGAAATGATTGACTCAGGAGGTTGGCTGGTCTCTTATGTGGAGGAGCTCAGACACCAGGAGGTAGCTAAGAGAAGAGCCACTACTCCTTCACATGGAAATGAGCCAGTTGAGGTGGTTCGAGGAGCCTGATTTGGATGCCTCCTGGACGCCTTCCTTTGGGGCTTTTCCGGGCATGCCTAACTGATAGGAGACTTCGGGGTAGACCCTGAGCTCATTGGAGGGATTATATGTTCAATCTGGCCTGAGAACGCCTTAAAGTTCCCCAGGAGGAGCTGGAAAACGTTGCTGGGGTGAGGGACGTCTGGGTTGATTTTCTTTCCTCCTTTTCTTTTTAGATTTGATTCAATTTTTGCCAGTGACGATAAACCAATCTTTTACATTTTGTTTGTTTTTGCACGCTACAGCTTCTACTTTTTTGATGCACGAAGTTACAAAAGTTACAGATGTTTTCGTCTTTCTTGAGAGCAGTGAAGAAGGCTCTGTACTTGTCGACTGCAGCAGACACTCACACAGTGACCGTGTCAGTGTGCTCCGCTGTGATAACTGTCTCCCCTTTGTAAATCCATCTCTCATGCTCAGACTCTCCTGCCGAAAAGAGCCAGGCACTCACCGCTGTTATTGAATCTTGAGATCTTTTATTCAGAAGCTGCATTCACTTGTTCACTTAAACTGTCACTGTCTCGGTTCACCTTGAGACTTTCACTAAGCAGCTAATATGTATCCTCCATCCACTATTATTCCTGTTAAATTCTTGGCCAGACTAACAAATGCAAATGTGATAAATTTAATGGACCAGTAAAAAAAAAAAAGCTAAGACACTGGCAGTGTGTGCCAATAAAGAAATACGCTATTAAGACCGAAAACATTCTAAGAACCAAGCTGTAAACATGTCAATTTCTGCCACAAAAATGGGCGTTTTAATGGATGTTAGACTGACTTCCTGGGCTTTTGCAGTTAGCCTCAAGTGGACACATGAGGGACTGCAGTTTTTTTTACACTTCCAACTTGGCTTCATTTTCATCAACACCCAAGGTTGGCGCCTGTGGCAGACACAACATAACAAGAAATGCCTGATTTGGAGAAAAAAAATGAGTTCATCAATCAATTTCCAGTTTGGTTTGTCCTGCTTTATCTATTTTTTTTTTTTTACATGTTGATAATGAACAGATGTGTCAAATTTGAGTGAATAAGGTGAGTTTGCTTTAAACACTGCCATTTTTCTAATTGCACGAGTACATAGTCATTGCAAAGACAATTAAGAACAAGACATTTCTTCATTTGCGCTGCCTTGAGGACTTCAAGTTTTGTTGCCTTGGTATCGAAACAGGAATCAATATTGTTTGATTTTTACTAGTACAGTATCGAAGTTTCATGACAACCCTACTCTAGTTATTTGTAAAGCATGTCACTGCTGCCACTTTGTCAGCGTAAGATTAAGAGATTTATACGACGCTGACCAGTTCCACTGTGAGTAATATGTTTCACTGTTAAAAGGAAGAACAGTGAGATTTTTCATCTGAAGACATTAGTTACTTAAGTACAGGCAATGATCAGCAAAGTGGTTGGACACACCCCTTTGTCCACAGGGGGCGCCAAGATTGACACGGAATGAAAGTAGCTCAGGGGCTTTAATCGAAACTCTCCTGAGCCATTATTTCCAACAGGCAGTGTCTTTGACCGAGGGAAAGTACAGAAACATTTCCTCCTGAAAGATATCATTTATCATGTACGAGGGGAGAAGCCATCGCCGTTTTTTAAGATGTGTTGATTGAACAGATGTACAAACAGACGGAGGGCCAGATGGAGGCAGACGGAAAACCTCTGCTGCTGCTTAAAGGGTGAAAATGTCAGCGATCAAACTGTACTGTATGACTGTATTCATAAAACCAGAGGTGGGAGACACTCGGCTGATTGCTGAAGAAACGTATGTGCGTGTCCTTTTGCTGCTTTTGTTGACTGAAGAATGATTGGCTGCCAGTCAGATGGCCCTGGCCTGGATTGGTAGGAATGTTGAGCACCGTGACCTGACTCCCTTTGGGTCGGTGTGACCTGTGGAAACACCGGGACGATTACACGAGCAACAAATACCGCAGGGTCATTACTTTCACAACACGGCATCGCATGCAGCAACGGGAACAAAGCTGCAAACACACGAGCCTGTAGATATCACTAAGACGTCCTGGTGCGTGTTTAAAATGGCACAAAGGCAACAATATCATTAACATAAATAGATAAATAGACCGACCTATGTTTATCTGTCTGCCCAATGATGACTTCCCATTCATTCATTCATTCAGTCTGCTCCCTACATGGTGAACTGCACAGCTTTATCAAGCTGCTGCAGGTTTTCACAACCGTAACAGGAAACACTTTGAGGGTCTGCTGTAGAATAAAAGCCCAGATAGAAAGTACAGCTATCCCATATTATTATTTATCTCCAATGATGGGTGGACTGCCACTGATTCATTGAAGGAATTTGCTACCTAAGTTGATATCAGCCACGGTGATAGATGATGCATTCATGTGCTGCTCGGGTGGTCCCAGTTTTCGAGTTGGGAAGTCGTTCTTCCCAACAACATTTAACGTTGTTAAAAGTGATATTTGAGCAAAACATTTGTGTGCAATACGTGAATTAACAAAACATATTTTGCAACCCCATGTGACGACGATTCTGACGTCAAGTCGGGAAGTCGGGCACCTAGTTATTTTCTGAGTTTCCGAGTTGTTGTTCTGACTTGAGCAGGTGTTCATGTGCCTTTTACAACTTGGAAACCGATGTGTCCTACACCGCATGAATGCACCAAAAATTCTGCATAAGAATCTGGTATTGGAAGTGGTCTGGTCCTCTGTTTGTAGCGTCGGCCTATCAAGTGTCAGCAAGCTTTGGTGTATGGAAAAGAGTCTGTATGGAGAGCAAGAGCAGGTGGAACGCAATCAGCCGTAATGACATCCCAGCAGACAGAACACTAAAGGAATGCTACCTTCAAAATCACGCTAGTTTTTTCTTAAATTACCAACCCTGCCTTTAAGCCATATATGCGATAACATTTGTGGTGGTACAGACCGGGGCTTGCTTGCACACATCGTCCGAGCTGTGTGTGAACCAAATGAACCAGAAACTTAAAATAACTGCTGTTGTCATCATAGTTGTCATTTTCCCGGGGGGGGGGGGAAGAGGACGACAAACCTGACTCCCATGCATAGCCGTCACAAATAAACCAATGAATGAGAAACATGCTAATGAGTCTCTTCGGTCTCAACTATAACTGTTGTGTGCTTAAAATAGGGCCTGAAAGAGGCGGCGACATGCTTTGCACTGATCATTTATGGTAAAAAGAGAAGCTGATCGACAGGAACACATTTCCAGGTGGACTGTGATTAATGAAGTGGACAGTGTCAGCAGACCTTTTCTGTCATCGTTTTGGAGATGTCTGCATATGCACAGTTTCAGTGAGAGCCCTTTTTAAACACTGTTTTATGAATAACACCCCATGGTGTGGGGAGCACTGTAGACACACATACTCGCTAATAAGTATTAACACATAAAAACAATAATACTAGATTTTTATTTTGTAAAAAACTGGAGCACGGACCTCTTATATGTTCTGTAGGAACAAGAAACTACAGTGAGCCGGATGGTTTGACAAAAAGGCTCCGACAACACAAAAAGGACAAAATGTTTAGTTCATCGCACACACCTGCTACTCAAAGGCAATGCATCTCATCTTGCACGATTATAATGAAGTATAATGATGATTAGTACACAGTCTGTGGACAGGATAAACAAAGAGATGAGACATCACTTTCCTCACATTTGATTCCAGTACATTTCTGATTAAGCAATTTTACAATTTTTTTTAAACATTTTCCTTGAAAGGTCTCTCATTGGAACTTATTCTGTTCCAACAAAAAAACTTTACGTGCATTTTAGTGTTATCATTTTAATAAACTACTTTGTCTGTTTGTTTAATCACCATTATAGTTATAAGAAACCATGACGATATCCACTTCATTTATCTCTCTGGGAATAAAACTTAAATACATCATGAGTGTTTGCAAAATTGTTTTACACTCAAAGTCATGTCCGGAAGTGGTGTCGTCTTTGCTACCTCGTGCCTTCACATCGACAGCCCCTCCCTTTCTCCCCATTCACTCCTGGGCAATGTTTTATACTGAAAGGTAAAGATGCGAATTCACACTGCGCCTCGTGCAACAGTGAGCGGCTCCACGTGCCGGCAGGCTGTCTTCTCAGCCGGTGTGAACTGCTTCATGTGATGTGAACGTTTCATTGAGCAGCTGATGACTGTGTGTGCAGGTGAGACGCTGGTGTCGCCTGTTGCTGCTGTGTTATGTCTGTGCAGTCTGTCTGATGCGGTCGCTGCCTTTATGAAGTGTTTGCATGGAGGTAGGTTACTGTTGTTTTTAGAAACATGTTAAACGTCATTTAGATATTGCAGGATTCAATATGAGGACTTTTGCATTTTGTGTTATGGATTTTTTTGCACTGTTAGACAACAAAGCTTTGACGAGCAGGTAGGCTGATGCGTGATGTTTTCACTGGCTCCATCCTGCCAGACGCCATTTGAAACTAAATCTATTTAATGTCTCTTTGGTTATTACCGAAACGACACGACATATTAAACGCAACTAAAGACGCATGTTAAGGGTTTGGAGCCAGAGATTAATTCGGCGTATAAATATCCAATAATCAATCCCTAATTTAATGCAAAATTTCCACTTTATTTCTCCTGTGCATGCAGTTTCTTAACAGTCTTTCACAGTAGAAGGCGCCACGGAGGGCGGTAGCGACAAGTGCGAACTGTTGATTAAAGTTAAATTACTACAACCATTGTCGCTGCTAAGTGTGTTTAATGTATGCCGATATATAAATTTGTTAATATAGATTCAGTATCTGGGTCTAATTTTGCAGCACGTCTAATTATTGCGTGCCACCTTCATAAATACGTATAAATAGATTTTTTTTTTAAATAGAGTTTTGCGTGACGTTGTTTAATTCCGAGGCGTATCGGGGCCACAGTTGTGGCAGCCTTGTGTTTATTGGACTGGAAACGCTGATAACAAATGTGTGCGTGTTTGTGGAGCCTTTTGTTGTGTTATCTGCTGCTGTTTGCGCAGGTCATAAAGACAACAGGCTGTGTTTGCACAGGCATGTCTGTCATATGAGAGCACGGCGCTGAATGCATCAAATGCATGCGGCATTTAAATAGCTCTGTTAAGGCGGTGGGGGTTTTCCAAACATGGTGGGGGGGAACAGCTGGAGTCCCTGCAGAGCTCAGGTGCATCCCGGTCAGAAGGTTTTTTTTTCTGTTGATTCTTTTTCGGGGATTTTAAGGCAGACTCCTCCCAGACGAGGAAAACCCTGCAACAGTTATGGAGTCCTGTCTCATTTGCATACAGACACACTATAAAAAAAAATCTGCTCATTTGGTGTTAATGCATTGGTTTTGCAGACTGCTACTCATCAGTAGCCTTAAGAAATTACTAATTTTTCTCAGGGACTCTGGTGTCTAGTCTTGAAATGTTTAAGCATGCTTTTCTAATGTCTAATGTTTTGTGTGTCTAATGGGCAGTATACTTATTGGATTGGTTATTGACAGGTGTTGGAGCACTGCAACTAACAAGTGTTTTCACTAGGCTATTGATTATCTGCTCTCGCTGTTTGCTCTGGGAATCACAAGCCTATACTGTTTCCCATGGATGTCATGTCTCGTCTGAGAATCGGCAGACACTGACATTCATTTGTTTTAAAACATCTGGAGGAAAGAATTGAAGAAAATGTAAATAAGATGATTAAGCTAAGTATTCCAGCCTCTCCTATTAGCATGCATGGCACCCACCTGTGTGACACAGTTTGTGCAAGAATTGATTAAGTGTTTGCAGGGAGGCCATCGCTCTCTATAAATAGCTCCATTTTCCAGCTGAATTGATGTCGATTACGTTCCATAAATATGCCTCAATGTTTACCGTGTCATGCCGGCTGCCCAAAAATAGCAAGAGACAAAGTTCAGGGAGATTTTTTTTAAGTTTGTGTGTTCGGTTAATTCTTTGATTATGTTTCCTGTGACGGTAATTGTGCAACATTATGCGTGAATGATTTAAAAAACTTTCTCCAATCTATCAGGGATGAAACACTTGTAATCGTGCTCGGTGAAATTCAATGGCTTGTTTACCTCCTCTATGATTAGACGTTAACCTCTAAAGGTTTAGTCTTTATTCTACGTCAACAGAGCGCTTTATGTAAGAGGGATCAATTGAGCAGTTTGCTGAATAATCATAAAATTGAAAAGAGTCCATTTATGTTTAGTTCCCCAAAATTAAGTGTTGTATATAAATATTAAAACGCTGGCCCAGGGCATTAACTTTAATTAGTGCTGCTGTTCAAACAATAAGATGAAGTGTAAGATTTTAAACCTCACGCTCTCAATGAGTGACATGTAAGAATGAAATGTATCTACGATACTCGGTATAAGGGAAACCTATAATCCAAAGGTTCTTAAAGGTCACATGTTCTCGTCCTCTTCAACCAGTTTAAATAAGTCTCAGAGATCCTCAAAACATGTGTGTGAAGTTTCTTGTTCTAAATCCACTCTGATCCTGTATTTGATCATGTCTATAAACCCCTCTACTTCAGTCCTGATCAGAACAGGCTGTTTCTGTGTCTGTACCTTTAAATATGTAAATGAGCTGTGTCTGACCACGCCCCCTCTCTGGAAGGACTTGGGTGTCTCAGTGCTTTCTCGCTCCATGTCCTATTGTTTATGGTGAGAAGGCAGACTCAGAGGACAGAACAAACACCTAGCTGTGGGAGTGTCACCCACCTGGGGGAGGGGCTACTGCCCTTTGTGATGTCATGAAGGGAAAATCTCCAAACAGCCTGTTATAGCAATAGCATAGTTTTTCGACAGGCTGGGGACACATGTTAGTGTTAAAAAGATGGTGAAATGGATATGTGACCTTTAACTGGTCTATCACCAAGACCTGAAACCAACTCTTTAGAAATCACTATTTCTGATACCCTTTCAACACATCATATTGTTTTAATGAAAGTTTTTATTATGTCTTTATTTGAACTCAAATCATTGAGAGCATAGCCCTCATTGACGTCGAGCAGATAAAAATATCAGAAGTTAATAATTAAGGATCTAAAATGGCCACAAAGAAACCAGTGCCTTGATATTTAAAGTGCTTTGTAGTGAACTCCAAGCGGATGATGCAAAGAAGCCAAAAGCAGATCTTCCAAGCTCAGAATGAGCTCTAGGAACCTGGAGCGTAACCATTCATCAGACTGAGTGTAATGTACTCCAGACGATCTGACTAACATTGATGAAATGTAAGGAGGTAGAATCCCAATAAATGCCTTATAAATTAACAAGTTAGTGCAAATTGGACCTCAGATAAAAAAAACAAACATCTGAGAGAACAAAGAGACTGAAAAAAAACAAGCATGTTTAAACAGCACCTCAGACTTTTTGACACATCTGTCTTTTGCAAAGGACAAATTCAGGACCCACTAATAATTGCTACATGACCCACTTTTGGGTCCCGACCCTCAGTTGAGAACCGCTGCTTTACAACAACCGACCATTTTCCTAGTTAAGAATAAAATGAGTGGTGTAAACTCTTCACAGCCAGTCATATGTTAGGAAAAAGTTATTAAATTAAAGATGAAATTGTCTGATTAGAGATATTGTGTTTTCTGATCACCTCCCGCTGCTTTCCTGATTGGGCAGATTTATCAGCTACTTCCTTAGTAAATCTTACATCTTAATAGAGACAAAATTAGATTTTTAATTAGAGCAGAATCGCTCCTGATGATTTCAGTGATCTTGATTTCTATCCAGTTATCTTTTCTCTTGATGTGCCGCTGATTTTCAAGCTGCAGTGATTGATTTAACAACTCAACAGAGACTCGATCACCATAGAAAGTTGTTACAGTAAATATCTCCTGAGAAAAATACCTTTTCTCTCGTTGGCTTGTAACCGCTTCACTTTGTTCTTGTCACTGTGTTCCTCTGCAGTGTGGTGTGAGAGAGGTAGAGTATGTTTGTCACTCACCAGAGGAGAAATCAACGACTCGCTGGAGAGACTGAAACACATCTCTGTCTTTGTGACTTAATCCATCCCTTTAAAAAAAAAGAAAAAAGAAGTAATTTTCATGTTACAATATTCAGTAATCTTTGCAGATTTTTCTCATATTTTGCACAGCTGCAAACTGAAGTAATCTCTTGGAGCAAATCCAAAACTTTTTAGAAATTGTAGTTAGGAAAAGCCCAAAATAATATAACAGAGCCGACGTTTCAAAATGAAGGTATTACCATCTAACTTCCAATCTGCAAATTGATGTTTATTCATGAGCCGTCTTCATACCTAACGTGCATGAATCTTATGTATCATGACCATGAATTTACTGCTTAAAACTCACACATGACGGGCTGTTCACACAGATTTGAGTACCCGGTCTGAGTGGATGTTAAACACCTACAACTGTGTGTGTTGCCAGAAGTCAGGGTCTGTTCTACAGGCGTTCAAACGATGAAAATCTTAAACTGTGTCAGATGAGTTGTGCTCAATTGCTTTATTAATAACTCACAGCAGCGTTGTTCTGTTCTGTCTCTGTGATCAGTATGTTTTGCAATTTTTGCAGCAAAAGTGTTCTGAGGAATTGACAGATATTTTTTTTTTTTCCTTTTTAGAAATCATGTACTTTCATTGTTTGTTTGTTTTCCTTTAGTCTTTACAGTTAAGTGACTTCACACATCAGCTTGTGTTGTGCGGATACTTTAAAAATCATCTATAAAAAAATAAATAAACGACAGCGCGTCCAGAGGGTTAAACAGGTTCGACCCCGGTGGATTCACAGAAATCGGCTGCATGTTTAAGCCTGCTAAATGATACGCAGGATGAATTCCCTTGTATTCACAGGTGAGTTGATGTGACCTCTCATTACTGAACCCTGTGAGAAGAGGTGAAGCAGGTTACAGTACGTCTGCCCTGCCAGTCTCGCCTCTTTTACGGCGAGCGCTTCTCACCGGCAGACTGATGATTCCTCTGATTGCGAGCTCCTCACTTCTCAGGAAGAGCAAAACTATTCTGATTGCAGATCATTTAGATGCAGGTAAAAAAAAAAAAAAAAAAGCATCCTATTTCTGTCAAATCTGCATTCTTTGAAAGACTGTACTCATCTAATATTACCCGCAGTGACAAAACGTACAAATCCATGCAGACTCATACCTGCAGATCATTGGACATACGAGGTATTTTCACACTGTGTCATTGTCTTGTGTGAGTTATGATGAATGCTTCAAGGAGGTGATAAACGACCTCCATGCAGGAAGGTGAAACAAATGTATGTTAAGTTACTGGATGCTAAGCTTTTGACATTTTTAATTGATCGAGTTAGATCTAAAAACCTGTGATACAGCTGAAGTAAACAGATCAGCCGGTCAGTTTTTAGACACTTTGGGTTAGGTTCCCTTTTATTGGGCATTTTCATTTGAGGTGGCACCGATCCGATCTTATATCGGTATCGGGTCCCATATTGATGTAATTTACGGAATGGATATTGGTCTGACGGCGGCGATCCACGCCACTCATCAAGAAAGATCGTTGGGCACTTAAAACATTCCCAGTTCGTACAGTTTTCTCGCTTCGAAGACGTTCACACTGAACTGGAAGAGGAGCCCACAAATTGTCTCCATGACGACGCTCAGACAAAATGGATCAGCTCCTTCTATACGATCACAAGTACAATTCTTACACTTCAGTTTGAAAAAGGTTGTTCCTGCTTCCTGTTTGTATGTGAAGCCAGCACAATGCAATGCCGCGTTTACTACAGCTTTGTGTAGTCGTATGATACCAACAACAACAATGATACGATAAGTTCTGATCATTCAAAAGATCGGTATGGGATCTCTAGTTTTCATCTGCCTCTGAATATCCCCATGAGGAATATCATGTATCTGATACGTACCAAAAGTGAAGTGTTGAGCACGTCTGAAATGTACAGAGCTGTAACGTTGTCCATGTTTTAATCGTTTAACACACAACCCGTTTGCCGCTTGCTCACTTGTTGAATGTTTGGTATGTGACGTAATAGAAAAGGTGTGAGTCACACATTCTCCCGTCGATACATCGTCTCTCCCTCGATGCTTGCCTTTTCGGGACAAGGACAGTAATCCAATTAGATGAAATAATCGAGCCGTAACCGTAGCTCCTCTTAACTGTGCATGTAAGTGTACTGAGTGTGTGTCGCCATAAGTCAGGATCTTTCCAGCATCTATAGATTGCACCGACAACAATGACATTTTTAATCGCAGAAGAAGATGAATGCCCTCCTTGAGTTGCTTTTTACATTGGTTCTCCCTCTGGGATTGGGACATTTCATTCTTCTTTCTTTTTTTTTCTCCGTGTCAGTCTTGAGCCATTAGGCGCCTTAATTGACTGAAACATTATCAATGAATAACAAATGTCAGGTTTTATAACCCAAGCCGGAGAATCCTTGAAATCCTGAAAGAGAAAAATTGAACTCTTGAGAAGGCGTTGTTGGAGAACCTGTGACCTGACATTGGAGATATCTGAGCTGCACACACTGCTTGATATTCTGTGTAGGAACACCATTTTCATCCTACCTCCGAAAGACCTGAGAGTATTATACAAATCCCTGTGTGTAAGGAATCCACTGTATCCCCCTGTATTCTATAAAAGGTTTAATACATGCTGGATGGAGGATTTTAGATGCTGAAACATGGTTCAGTTTTAAGACACGGGGAGGCTGTGAGTTCAGAGGGTTATGAAGATTTGTGTCTCTCGGGGAGGAACAGGAAAGAACAGACGGTTCCCACTCTCAAATTAAGAAAGGGCTTCTTTTTTTTTTTTTTTTTTCAGCAGGCACAGCCCAGCTCTCTTTAATGTTTAATAGCAAATGCAGAGTGAGAGAACCGAGGGAACAGAGAGGTCACACCTCCTCACTCTTGGCTGGGATTTTTGAAGATTTCCCCCGCCTGAATCCTTCCTGTACAGGAGAGTGCGAGGCAGAGAAATGAAGAGGAGGAGGAAATCTATTTAGCATTTTTAAAATGAAATCCAAATGGCAAGCAAAAGGTCAGACTTTCACAATTTGTGCAAGGTATGATGAGAAGAGGATTTTTTTTTTTTTTTTTTTGCATTTTGAGAAGGTGGTTAAAATTAAAGTGGATAAAAAGAAATATTTTCCACTTTGATCTGAACATCTTCACTTTAACCTGAAGTGCAAAAATAGAAGAAACATAAAAATCCTCCTCTGATTTCCTTTAGTGTTTCTGTTTTTAGTAGATACATGATTTTAGTTGGCTCATTACAAGAGTTGAATGTCATTTTTTATTTAATCTCCTCTTATCTTTGGTAGTCCTCGTCAGAAATTGCAAGATGACGTATAGGACTCACGCGTGCACAAGCAGACAAGAAACGGGTCTGTGACTTTACTAACCAACCATCAGGCTGAGCAAGATGCGGACTTGGACCAAAAATTGCTGCGTATAAAACAAGCGGCAACCTCGGGTTAGCTGATGCGGAAGTGCAAAATCCACTCGAGGTTGACTACAGAAGCCCCAATAGTCATACACAGCCATTCAAAAAAGCCCGTTTCTACAGCTGAAATTAACATTTTCACAGCCTGGTTCATGATTAGCTCATGTCTTGATTGGCACACATTGTAGGGAGGTTGCTTTTTTTTGATACCTCATGGTTACATGGTTAAAAGACCTGGGAGATTTTCACAGTTGGTCGGTCAGCGTATAAATCAAATGTGCACTCCTGAAAATGTCTACAAACCAGGATCAGGAGGACTGCCCCGGAAATCCTCCTGATCCTGGTTGTTCGCATGTGCACCTTGCAGCAGGAGACTCTCCGTGTAGGACGTGAGAGGGGACAGAAGGGGTATCCCGAGGAAGAGAACGACGTGGATGAGGCGACAGAGTCCGCTGTACGACGCTAAAATGAGAATATTTGCCTTTCCATCAATGCCATGTGTAGTTTGACGGGATCACACCATCAACAAAAGAGCGGAGGAGAACATACTGGAGAACAGAAAACATCATGCAGCCGTTTTACAGTCGTGTCACCACACCCTCCCCACCTGCTGATCCCCATCCTGCTGCATTCTCACATCAGCTCATGCAGAAAAAAATCAAAGAAACTTTAGATAAAGTCGGCGTTAAAGATTGGGTTGTCTGTGTTTACCCCAAAACTTCAGGTGATTTTTGCACGTGAACAAGTCTTGCAAGTGACCTCCTCAAAGCGATGTATTCTGAAAATCTGCTTCAAACTTTGATGTTAGTTGTGTATATAAGTAGGAATCGGCAAAGGAGGTAAATGGTACCTGATGTATTTTTAAAGGTCTGTCCCTCTCATGCCTGTACACACAGTACATTGTTAAATAAAGCTAATAGCACTGCAGTACAAACTGACTGTTGAGAGGTTTCTGCAGGTAGACTCATTAAGTGGAACTGTTGGATGTCACTTACTTATGTGACGAGGAACCCCCGCTTGTGCTCAAATTAAACTCCATGGAAAGCTTTTAGGCGGGTTACATTAGCTTCATGCAGAGCTATTGAGCTGTTAACATTTCGGTGAGGATTTTAATGCAGGCCTGTTAATGCAGTTACCACAAGTATTGGATCATGAAATGTGGTCACCGGTCAGGAATGGTGATACGAGGTGGAATCAGCAAAGGAGGTAAATGTTATTGGTTTTTATCAGCGGTCAGTAGTGTACTTTAAAGAAGTCCCTGGAACATTTTATGTAGACTGGCTATTGGAGTTGCATAATTGATAATAAAATAAACGTGAAATGTTCTTTTTAAAGTAGTTTTGTCAGCATGGGTTTGAAAAAGAGAGACAGCAGAGAAAAGAAATTATGGGATATAAGAAGCAATTAAAGAGTTTAGGTTATGCATTTTATTAAATGTTCAGTTCTTACATTTAGTTCTTAAAGTAAAAGATAAATCTGTTATTTTAGTACTTTTTTCCCTCTCTAGTTCTGCTTCGGTTAAGATGTCAACTCTTGTCGCCCCCAAAGGACCACCCGTCTTTACATACTAGTGTGTTCATTGTGTGTACCGTCGAATGAAAGTACATTAAGTACACATCACAGCAAATACTCATGGATTTAAATTTATATGAGGGAACCTAGCAGGGATCTTCTTTGTTGAAACACTATCTGCCTCCAGGTGTTTTGTGTGTCAAAAAATGTAAAATGTTCAGTATATAGTAACATTATGAAGTATAGTCCTCCAACTTCTCCAGGCACCACTAAACCACTGGTGACACCAAGCGGCAACCTCCGTTGTTGAAAAATGAAGCCGAGGCTGAAGTGCAAAATCCTGCAGTTCTTTGAGTGTCCACTAGAGGCTGGCTGCAGGAACACTGGAAGTCACATAAACACAACATTCAAAAAGGCCGTTTTTACAGCATAAATAAACATGTTTACAGCCTGGTACAAAAAAAAACAAATAGGTCTGATTAGTTATTGTCATCATGGGCGCACACTTGTTTGTAAACGGCTCAGTTTAGATTTTATGAACGATACGTGTTATCCTTAGTTAGGCGTGTAGCTGACATGATTGACAGGTGGGCGTGGTGTAACGGTTCCTCAAGAGGCTTAAAACCCACCTCAGCTCCAGCTCTCAGTCTGTCGTTAGGTTGACTGAAAATTAGACTGAGACAGGATTTCCAGCATGGCGGCTGCTGCTGATGAGCCTCCAGAGCCCCCTGCAGGAACAGATGGATGATGTCACTTCAGGCTTCAACCATTAATATTTACAGTGTATGGGGTGACTCTCGTAAACCAAACAGGAACATACCAAATCATAACATTGTATTTTTAATTAAAGACATTCAGTTATTATCTAAAAACAGCTGGTCTTTGTAATGTTCAAATGTCACTGTAAGAGAAAGAAACAGTGCATTAGTCGGGGACTATTTTCACTGATAGATTGTGTAGATCTCACTCGGCTCTATGGAGAGGATTTGTTGCAGCAGGTGTGTGTGTGTGTGTGTGTGTTTTTGAAGGCAAACTACAGCGTGTGTGTTCATGGTGATGAAGGACGTGTCACAGTGCAACAGTGAGTCTCATTAAAGTGTTAAATAGTTTTTGGAAAACAACGGAGCGCCTCCTACACAGAGAGGAACGGTATCGGGCGTGAGAAAGTACATTCACTATTTAGATGTTTTTCTCAGCAAGGACTAATTAATCAGACCACACCTTACCAGACTTACCTTTTTAAATGTATCTAATTCTGTAATAGGTTATCATATTAAATACTCAAATAAAAAAGGGTTTTAATCCAGATGTTAGTCAAAGGTTCATCTCCTGGCTCTGAGCAGGACTAAGACGTCACACACTGACATATTCTTGTCGTCTGGAAGACCCCTCAAGCTAATGGCTTCAAATTCACTCTGACAGCTCTTCTTCTTTTCTTTTTTTCTTTTTTTTTGGTCATGCCGGCTTGTGTGACTCTGGGGAGGGGAATGTTTTGTCAGTCCATCACTTTGGTCCAGACTGAACGTCTCATTTTGTTTTTGATGTTTTGTTCATCCACGTTGACCTGAAGATGACTTCTGTGGCTCCTTGATTTTTCCTGATTTTCACTTTTCCTGTCAGAGTCTATCTCAGTGTTTCCAAAAATGGGTTGAGACAATATTTGTAGACATTCACGGCTCAGAGAGGATGCACTGGATATATTATATACTCAAGACCGATATCAACAAAGATTTTATGCACATTTTCTAAACGTAGGTCAGTCAATGGACATTCCTGGAAAGAGTACAAGCTATTGCTTTTAATTAACCTTCAAAAGAAAGTAGAATGACCTCCATTATTGTGTGTGTGACTGGTTTAGTCGGCTATTATAGACATTTATGGCAATTATCGATGCCGTGAGGGTTGACATTCATCTTTCGTTAGACCCATTATGCTGCATCTCTCATAGTGAACAAATCAGTGGCTAAGGAGATTTACGAGAATAAACAAACACAATGCAGCCGTATGTCAGAGGATCAGGCCTCTTTGTAAATACAGGGCAGGTTTAATATATGAAACACAAAGCCTGTTATTATACTACAACAGGTTTTTCCTCAGGCGGTACTGAGCAGCAGCTGGATAAACAGCATGATGTGAGAAAACAGTCGATCCCTCGTTTGTCCATTTGCTCACATGTTGTATAAGACGTTATTGAACTGGCCTGTGTCAGCACAGGGAAATGGACGGTGCACCGCTCAGAGTCACTTCCTGGAACGTGGTATAGAGAAAGAGAGCTGCTGTGTGGATGTAGCATTGCTGTATGTTTTCATTGGTCTTCAAGGTCTCAGAAAAAACTCAGTTTCTGCCTCTCGGTAATAAAGATGAAACATGAATGTGAAGCTTCTTCTGTAAAACGGATTATGAGAGCCAGTCCTCATTTCCAATTCGTCTTGATTCAGCAGCTCGTTCAATAAAACCAACTCTCATCGCACATTTATGGCTCCGTTCTTTTGTCATTTCTGGAGGGTGTCCTCTAACTTTGTTATGCCAGTCCACTTAGTATGAAGTGCACTCAAGTTCACTTGAGTTTGTTAACTTCTTTAAAGTTACATTTTTTTTTTATACATAAAATGTGTTTGTAATGGGTGCTGCTTTCACACTTGCAGAAACGCAAACAGCTGAATTTTTTGGCTCGGACTTCACCAGGAGTTTCTCCTTCCAGACCCTGAGTATTTTTTTCCGCTGCAAGTCCGAGTGAGCTGATGTTGAGAACGCAGCAGGATATTCTCCGGAGAATTCACCTCGAGCAGATAGGAGGGGGGAGTGACGTTCATACACAGTGACTGCTGCACGGTGCATAGAGTGTATACATGCAACCACTACGATCTCCGTGCACGTAATTAAACGGCTGCATTATGTTTTCTGTTCGTCAGTATGTTGTTCTCCGCTCTGTTGTGGATGTTGTCATTCCATTGGACTACACATAGCATTGATATAAAGGCAAATACTGTCATTATAGCGTCGTGTAGCGGACTCTGTTGCTTCGGCCGCTACTTCCGGGTTGTTTCGTATACGTCTTTACGTCTATATCTTACCTCAGAAGACCCCCCCCCGCTCCCCCTCCCGTCTGACGGGGATAGTCCCCGCTGTGAGGAGCATGTGTGAACAGACAGGTCAGGAGAATCTCCGGAGCAGTCCTCCTGAAATGATCTAGATATTTTCAGGAGTGCATGTGTGAAAACTGCTCAAGTTAGATACAGTATATGAGCTACATAAGGGCTTGTTATGTGAACCGACGGGAGCTACAAAGACCATATAGAAAGATGGTGATACATTACAAGGAATACAAGAAACGAGTATTTGCACACAGACAGTACGTGCTTCTTTTTTTAAGGCTCTGAACTGTGAAAGTGAACTGACTGTTTTTCATGGTGTTGTCTGTTAAGGCTCTTCATGGTGTCTTGTGATGTGCTGTGAGACTGTGACTCACTTAAACAGTCTGAGATCAGCCTGAGCCAAATGAGTCACCTTTGTTAACAACCTTTATTATAAATCATCAAGTGCAGTAATGTTGCTGTTCACAGTTTTTACCATACTTGACACAAGAAGAAGATTACAATCATGTTTATTTAGCATGCATTAATGGGGATGTTTTAATTATAGGCCAGTTAGACGGTCGCTATGATGCAGTGCTTCCCCAAAGTAAGGGTGGAACCCCTAAGGCGGGTTGTGATTGACCAAGAGGGGGGTCGAAATATGCCTTTCAGAAAATACAATACAAATTTCAAATAATTGTAAATTTTACCCATTATTGTAACCCACTTGACAAAGGTTCAGAGGGATCGAAGCGTTGGGATTTTTCTAATAAATTGGTGATACTTAGCAAGAGTTTTGTGCAGGATATTTTTCCTTTTCAAGTAATAGTTTGTCACCCTACGCACCTACTTTATGAGAAAGTTGGATGTGCAAACACGACCCATTATTGTAGAAATATATACAAAAAAAGTTGTTGCATTGTAAGTGTAATGAAAATATGTAAAAATACTTGACAGCAGAACAGTGTAGGTGTCTGCTGCTCTTTCAGGATGAACACATCTGTGTGTCTGGTATGTTTTGTGTGTCCACTCAGTGCTAAAGTCTATACTTTGAAATAACTACAGTATTCTGATTCTAGCCTTTCTTACAATAAATTAATATATTAAATTGTTTTATGGTTTTCAGGCTGTTGTATTTTTTATGCAGTTCTTTTTGTTTTACCAGTAAAATAGGCCTAGAGCGTGGCTGTGCTCTAAGTTATATACCTTAACCACCTCCAGGGACAGTTGGGGTCCCTAGTCTCTTAAAGTTGAACAGTTTTGGAAACCCTTGACCTCGGGCACCATCAGCTGGAAATGCTGCAGAGGAGAGGAATGCATTTCATACGACTTTTTTTAGATTTATTTTTGGGGCTTTTACATTTACTTAGATATGACAATGGATAGAGTAGGAAACAGGTGAGAGAGTGGGATATAACTCGTTGCAAATGGGCCGCAGGCCGGACTTAAACCAGCGCTTGGTGGACTATACTTCTGTACATGTGGCGCTACCTAATCGCTAGGCCATATGCGACCCATACCGGATGTGTAAGGGCTGTCCACCTGATGCCTGTGCACGTTGTACATTGTTCATCAAATACATTTCGAGATTTCTGCAGGTGGAGTCATGAAGTAAAACTGCTGGACAACACTTATTTAGCAACAACCAACCCAACTCCAATAAATGCCTCCAATAAAACTCTAGGAAAAGCTTCAAGGCAAGTTATAATTGCTTCATGCGGAGCCATTCAGCTGTTTCACATTTCTGAGTTTCAGCAGGCAAGTGTTTGCTGTAAACTGTATAAAGCTAAAATGTTAATGCAATTACCATCATTACCATTTTGCAGAAGGGTGATACACTTGGCGCCTCTGTAACGAAATAAAAGATAGTCATTTAGTGAGAGGTGAAGAAACTCTTTCACAGATGAGCAGGCTGGAGAAGTGACACTGACCTCAGAGTAGAGCTGCAGCTCTGTCGCTTAAAAGAAATAGTCCTCTGAGATGGTTTCCGCATTTTAAAAGGATGCCACTTGTATTCCTCCAAAGGAAAGGGCATGGCGATTCCCAAGTGGTAGGATATTCAGTGGTAGACCCCGGACTTACTGGAAGGATTTTAAATCTCATCTGGCCTAAAGGAACACTTTGACATTCCGCAGAAAGAGCTGGAATACTGTGGGGGGAAAGAAAATGGAATAACTTGCTCAGTGTATGGATGGATGGATGGATGGATGGACAGGCTGTACTTATACGGAGTCCTTTTAGTCTTCTGACCACACAATGCACTTTTACACTTCATGTCACCGTCACCCATTCACACCACATTCACACACTGATGGCAGAGGATCTGTAAAATGGCAATCAGTACTTACCAGTCCCATTCATACCCATTCAAACACCCCTGGCTATGCCACCAGGAGCTATTTGGGGTTCAGTGTCTTGCCAATAAGTGTACTGCAGTAGCTGGGATAAAACGCCAACCTTCCAATTGGCAGACAACTCTACCACCAAGCCACAGCTTCCAGTAGATGGATGTATGAAGTGCAAGAACAATTTTCTCACTGTCTTTCTGTTTTCTTTTGTTGCAGGCTTTAAGGCAGAATGGTAACATCTGTTCCCGTTCCAGTATCTCAAGTGGGCGGAAAGTGAGGACAAGTCGCCACCATGCGATGTGTGTAAGGGACCAGTGGGGGTGTTGTGGCCCCAGGCGGGATGCTGCTGACGACCAGTCAGTATGACTCTGCTGGACTTGTGGCTGTCGCGCTCTATCCCCATGTGCCTGCTCCTTCAGAGCCTTGTCCTCATGGCCCTGTGCTTCCCCTCGGCCAGCATGTGTCCAAAGGGCTGCATGTGCCACCGCGACCCCCACCTCCACGGCCTCAATGTTTCCTGCAGTCAGTCCCGTCTCAAAGAGATCCCCCCCAGCCTCCCGTTCGACACTGTCCTGCTGAGGCTGGACCACAACCAGATAGGCGCCGTGCCGGATCAAGCTTTCCATGGACTCAGGCTTTTGAGGGAGCTCAACCTTTCTTACAACGCAGTGGAGACTTTAGGGGAAGGCGCCTTCAGTGGCATAGAGTCAACTTTACAGGTGCTGGACCTCTCCCACAACCGCATCACTAGCGTACACAAGGATGCCTTTGCTCGGCTCAAAGCACGCGTCATTGTGGATGATAACCCCTGGCATTGTGACTGTGCTCTCCAGCAGGCCATTGGTGGAATGGCGCACAACCATGAGGCTGCTGCCCGGGTCCTGTGCAGGAGCTCGGAGCTTCGTGACCAGGAGGGACGACCTTTCTTGGCCGTAGACACTGACCTCTGTAGCCTGGCCAAAAGGACGACAGACTACGCTATGCTGGTGACCATGTTTGGTTGGTTTGCTATGGTCATTTCATACGTGGTATATTACGTCCGTCAGAACCAGGAGGATGCCCGACGTCACCTGGAGTACCTCAAGTCTCTCCCCAGCAAGCCCAAGATACCGGACGCGGCTGACGACATTAGCACTGTTGTCTGACAGCAGTGTCAAGAGACTGTCCTAAAATAACCCAATGAACAACAAAATGTGTATGTAACAGGACCCATATTTGTAGAGTTTACTAATTCAAACTTTTAGCTGATGTGAGCATTAGATCTGCTGAGATGTCTTTGTACTTTTGGAATTTTGTTGTTTTTCCATACTGAGATTTGTTCCGGCTGGTCTGAGATGTGAAACGATGTGAAGGGAGACAGAAAGTCTAACACTAACATAGATTTTTCTACAAAACTGCATTGGGAGTTTTGGACATTTTAATCTCAGGTTTGAATATGAAACGATAGTAATGGGTTTTTTTTAAACACAATTTGGAATAGCTTATAATAAAAATAAATATATTTGTAAGACCTTGAACTCAAATTCCCAGATCCCTCATTTTGGTATCATAAAAGCCCAAGGTAAAATGCACAGTTTCAGTTTTGCTATACCAACTGCATCTTTCATCTTTCAACATTTTATGGAAATGAAAATATCTACATAGACAAATATTCAGCATTTAAGAATCCATGGCTTGTTAATGGAGTCTATTGGAGATTAGGTATGAAGACATGGTTCAAAGTTGAGTAGTCCTGGTTGCCTTTAGCTGTAGTGGCCTGTTTTTTTACTGACAAATCACAATGAAGACTAATATGACAGCGACAGGTATGCAAGATTTCTCTGAAACAGGATATTTTACATTACGGTTAGGAAAACACTGGAATCTGTCAGCCGGTTTCTGTCAAGAAAATAAGTTTAAAAAAAAAGGGGGATTGGAGTGATTAAAGACCAGAAACCAATTTGAGATAGCATACATTTTGCCAAAATGTTTTGCCTGTCTAGGTTAAAATTAAGAGAAGCTAAGTCAGTATTCATTAACCCGGTAAGTACAATTATGATAAACAGCGTCGCAATACTGGGATTCAAAAAATGAAACTTCTTAAAGGAGCAATAGTTAACTCTGACACCTAGTGTTTAGAATGGGTACTGCAGTCCAAATTCAACACATTGGAGAGAGCTCATTCCCCCCGCCCCCTCCTCCCTAGTGCTCACGCACAGGGCCATGTTGTGAAGCAAGCAAATTGTTCATACACTTTTTTGGATGTTGGACACAAATGGGGATGTGTTCAGGGTGTTTCAAGTGATTCAGTAGAAATCTGGGTTTGCTGAATGGTTTGGAAAAAGTGCAGACTCCCTGTGACTTGAATACTGGATGGTGTGGTAGCTGGCAATTCAGGGATGTGATCTATATGTCCTGCTGCAAATTTCTCATATTTTACTATATCTTAGTTGCAATGACATTGGGCTGGGTGATATTGCCTAAAAATAAAATCTCAGATTCAGTTTCAGGGTACAGCAAAAGTAGAGATGAGGCAGAGCAACTTCAGACTAAAACTTGTGTCTGGGTGGCACATACCTGGGGCCACCCAGACACTACGGGAGCCCAAGGGTCTGTGGAGTAAGTTAAAGAGAAAATCTCGGCGTTTTATTATTTAAAACCCGATTAATGGATAAAAATATACATATTGCCCAGCCCTAAAGTGACATTAGGTTTGGGGAAGTTTGCAGTTTACATGGCAATATCAACTGAAGCAGCTTTTAACAGTACTGAAACAGAAAGCAAATTATTTTTCCTGAATCAGTCGGATAAGCTTTACAGCCTTTCATTGCCCTGACCGCTACAACTTTACTCCTTCTTTCTGTCTCGCTGCCTTCAATTTCAACTACTTTCTGCATCAGCACTTTAATTTTATTTAATCAGTGTCCTTCCTGGTCTCATCATAAACACTTCCTGCAGGCACCAATGGGAGCGCCTGTGTCATAACTCTATCGTGTTATTATGACTGAGCCAACACCCTCTGCAGATAAACACCTTGAGTTGATGAAAGTCCTGGGCAAAAAAAGCTAGAAAGCAGACTTTGAGTTGGAATTATTCTCTCAATAATCTTGTGTCACTGAGATTCTTCTTAACCTTTTGGATTCAGAGGTTTGTAGTAAAAGTTAAACAACTGTGGATAAACTGTTTTAGTGGACTTCGTCCTTCAGTTTGTGAAGTTAACGTTTGTCACTGTTGTCTTTATTTCTTGTCTGTCAGAGTCAGTCTTTGTATATTTGTCAGAAGTTTCAGAAGTATACGATGGCCAACAAGAAGAGCTTGCAGTGGCTGAAACGCCACACGAGTCGATTAGCACGCAGGTTGCCACTGAAGCTTCAGTGTTTAGCCAGCTCTGCATTGGTCTGTAAACCTTTCTGTGTTCTAACCTCTCTCCATTTTTTCAAAAGCATCTCCAATATTTATCCCAGTTTGACCACGTTTCTGCTCGTGGAGCTTTTTAGAAAAATTCTTACAGTTTTAGTTTGGGAAGAATCAGTTACTGTATATCTGAACCAGTTTGCTTGCCCGCCTCCACCGAGGGGCAAAACGGCTGAGTGGGGATGCCGCCTACTTCTCTGGTCAAAACATTCTGCACCAGTTTCGAATCTCAGGAGGACATACTGGCTGCTGTGTTGTTGACAGAAAAGCCAGCCCTTCAACCTAGCATGTTTCCATAATGTCTGATGATATAGTAAGGTCAGTTTATGTTTTAACTCAGTAGGTATCTTACATATTGGCCCTTTAAGTCGTTACATTTGATTTGGACCATGCATTGCTTCTAAATTTTCCCCACATCCCCTATTGTAAATCCTTTTGGCCACTGCCGTTCAGTCGCCCTTCTTGGCCACCGTAGAAGAAAGCACAAGACTAAATGTCAGTTTTTGTAGACTCTTATTGCTGTTGTTCTGTGTTTGATTGCTGTTTCTTGTCATTTGTACCTTTTTCCCATCACTGAATTTCATCCATATCAAGCCTTTTCAAGGGGAGGACAGATTTCTTCAAACATGGGGAAGATAGGCTACCCTTTCATCTCAACGTGACATGACAAATCAACACAAACATTCCCAGTCAAGTCAAGCTGCCAACGCATGCATCATTTCCCTTTAATAACACTGTGTACAGTAATGTTACTGGCAGTGGGCAAAGAGAAAATTGATGCTGTCATTTTCTCAAATGGCTTTCCTGCCACCGCCGCCGCGGGAGCTCGTTCAATCATAGGACCAGAGAAGGCCAATGAAAGCCACATGAACGACAGGATTGAAATTAAGAAGTACAGGAAATTTGATTTTCCCCCCAAAAAAAGGTCATTTTGATAACCACTACCTATTCTACATAATAACCTGAAGAAATACTGCACATAATAGGTGACATTTTGGATTCTGAGTGTTGCTGGTATCTGATAAAGTCTCATGTTTCAATTGTTTGTCACAGAAACTGTACAATAATGGTTGTTAAAATTATGTCTTAGGGGATATGCAATGGGTAGAAAACACTAGAAAATCTTGTAAATAGGAACGTAGATGTTGTGTGAAATACTTGAAATCCCTTTAATTAGTTATTGAATGTGCTTCACCCCTTAGCCTTGTCTTGTAAAGGTAACCTCATGCTCCTCACAACAGGATCAGGATAGGGTGTAAAATGCATGTACAATGTAAAGAAGCACAGTGTAGCCAAGGACTCAAGAGTATTTCTAAGTGCCTGAATATTTCTCTCATCGGTTAATTTCTTTTGTTTCATGTCTTCTTTCTCCACGTCTGGTCTCTATTCTAGACACATACGCCTCTCTTGGTTTAGTGAATATGTCAATTTAGGTTTATTTTGCAAGTTACAACAACAACAAAAAGAATCAACCATTGCTGATGTAAAGAGCTGTTAAAATGAAATATACTGTACCATATCACAGTTTTCCATGCACAGACAGGGTGTGATAGAGCAACTCACACAGCTGAGAATGAAATGTTAGCATTGACTATCGTGGTTGTGTTGTAACGGCATGACATACAGAAAATGAAATAAAGAAGGTATGCATTGGTTTATGGTATGTTTTTTTTTTTCTCTCTGTGCATATCTCTCTCAGCAGTAAATGAATTAAACATTACAGTACTGTGACAGCTTTGTTAGAATGAGTAGGATAACACTAGTTCTACAGGAGATATATATGAGCTGTAAGAGATCCTTATATTTGCAAGGACTGCTTTTTTAAGTTGCTTTTTAAGACGTAAAATATTCTCTCTCTAGTGACTAGATTGGTAAGCAATCTTGAAACCGGTTGTCTATAATCCGACAGTTTCCTGTGTAGTTGGAGCCAACAATCTGCTTTGATAGCTTTTTTCTGACAGAGACATGCACCATATTCAAATTACAGATCCATATTGCTGGCCAAGCTAGCGCTATAAGTGACTTGAGTAAAAAACTAAAATACGGCTATCAAAAGAGGAAATAAGATGAGCCCAAAGGGGAAAGGTTTCAATCCATCCATTTTCTTTCGCTTTTCTGAGGTTGGGTCGTGCTGGACGCAGGCACAGTAAGTCACACAGACTTCCCATTCCACAGCAACATTTTCCAGCCCCTCCTGGGGGTTTCCAAGGCTTTCCCAGGCTAGACAGGATATATAATCCCTCCAGCGAACTCTGGGTCTACCCCGGGGTCTCCTCCTAGTTGGTCGTGCCCGGAAAACCTCCAAAGGGAGGCATCCAGGAAGCATCCTAATTAGATGCCCAAACCACCTCAACTGGCTCCTATCGATGCGAAGGAGGTGGATCTCCTCCGAGCTCCGCCTGAATGTCTGAGCTCCTCACCCTATCTCTAAGGCTGAGCCCAGAAAGATTTCTTGAGATGTAAATACTGGCAGAGCTTTTCAGCTATTATTGTGAATACAGATTTTTTTGGTTTGGCCATAAAAAGGGGACCTTTTTACTCCTATTGGTGGTTTTGTGTCTCTTGAAACCAGAGTTCAGTAGCAAACATTACTGGTTCCAGGTCTTCACATTCTTTTGGCAAGTTTAGTTTCATCTGGCTTTATTTACATTGATAATTATAATTGAGTGTCATCTGCATAACATAGGAAGATTTATGGAGTTCTTCCTGATGATATTACAAAGAGAAAGAAAATATCAGACTTAAAGGTTAAATGTATGTATGGAGTGCTTTACTTAAAACAGAAATTGAGAACACATCAACGCAGCCATTGAAAGATGTTTAAAAGACATAAATACATACATGAAAGTACATGCAAATGCATAGTGGGCCCACTTAACGTACAAGTACATACAAACGAATTAAGTTAGGAATCAGGAGCTAGGGGAGGTATAGGATTAAAAGTGAGTCTTCAGGCTTTTTTTTAAAGGAGTCTATAAATCCTGCTGCTCTTATATGTAAGGAGAAACCATTCCTGAGCCTTGGTGCGGCTAGAAAGAAGTCTCTGATAAGCATTTGATGTGATTGTGGGATGGCAAATGTCCCTTGATCAGATGATCTGGTGTGTCTGGCTGTACAGTGTTGATATTAAATGTATGTTTAAGTGCTTTTAACACAAACAGAAGAATGTTGTATTTGATTCAGTAGGGGATCAAGTGCATGATGCAAGAACTGGTGTCCTGACTGTGTTTCCTTTTTCCTGAGGACATAAGAGTCTGGCTGCGGCATTTTGAACAAGTTGTTGGCAATCTGAAGAGGCCTGGTTGATACCAACATACAGAGATTGTTGGCAGTAGTAGAGTCTGGCTGATATTAAGGCAAGCAGAGAAACCTAGATGGCATTTGGCAAAAATAATTGGTCCCAGTACCAAACCTTGGGAGACTCCGTGGCTAAATTTGGCTGGCTGTTCTTTCATATGAGAGGATGTGTTGGTCAGTTGTGTCGAATGCAGCACTAAGATCTGGCAGGACAAATACACAGAGAAGTCCTCGGTCCAAAGTGATTAGGAGATCATTTGTCAGCATGTACAGTGAGGTCAGGGCCACAGAAACTCAAACCTTTTAAAGACTTCACTGCCAAATGATGAGAGTGGTTGACCCTGACCCTGAGTGAGGAGGAGATCCAGCTTCAAAGTGTGGTCTGAGTTTCTCTGCATTATAAAGAAGCCAGAGAGGACCACAGTGCTGCCCTCACTGCCTCACCTCACTGTCATTAAGCAGATCATACTGTGCAATTAAGTACTCACATGCCCTTTCAGAAATAAGTCTTCCTTAGTGTATGGGTCCTCAGCATCAGAGCTGCATGTTTAATGTCCTTTTTATTTGATGGATCCTTTAAAGCATTTGCTGCACTCTTTATGTCTATTGTTATTTGATGCAGCATATATTCAGTAAGGGAGTTAAGAGGGCTTTTGCTTTAAGTTTATTTTGTACTGCAGTGTGAAATGTTTAATCGAATTTCATGCTTTGGTCTATCTTGAAGGTTTTTCATTATGAATTCATAAAACATAAAACTCCACTGTCACCACAGTGGGTACAGAGACTTTTTTCTTTCCCTCTTATCTTACTGGCATAAAACTGAGAGGGAAGAAAGACGCAGAGTGTTTTTCTACTAAATTAAGGATAACTGAAACCATCCCTTTCATGTATCTCAGCCACACTGTGTGGAAACCATCTGGTTTGGCAGAACAGTCTCTTCCCCTGTTGTAACCAAAGCCAGCCCCATTGAAGAATTATTGAACATGAACTACAATCTGAAATTCTTGATTGTAAATGATCAGAGAAACAAGCTCAGCTAACATAAGCCACAGCTCAGCCTGAACCCCCTGATGTCCTGCGACAGTCAAAGAGTGTCGGAGAAACTCTTCTTCATTTACTTTCACTTTTCTGCCTGTTAAAAATCACCTGACATTTCTCTAAATTATAAAGAGGCCTGAGAGTTCTGTGGAAGTTTCAGCTCCATAGATATATCTTGTGAATGATGAACTCTAATGGAATCCTGGCCAAAAAAACACGCAAACAAAAGCGACATGCTAAAGCCTCATTTAAATCCGTTGAATCTACCCCTGTAGCATATCCCATAGGTTTGCATAGCCCTGTACGTTCGTAGTCTGACACTTTGAAACAACGCAACCGCAAGCCCTGTGACTGCTGGGTAACACTGTATTTCCTGCATCAGGACAATTTCCAGTTTCAAAGCCGTTTTAAAAATGCTGCAGAAGGAAGAATGGTGCGGACACAGTGCACAAATTCAAATCGCCTAGGGACGTGCCGGCTTCCTTGTCTTGAATTGAAGACTCTTTTCAAATAAGTGCACTCTAATTATGTGTATTGACAAAACACTACCACTGTTTTCTTTGAATGGATGATTTATGTGACATATGGTCCACGGCCAGCCTGGTCCACGCTGCAAGTGATCCAAGCATGCTTTGAAAGTTGCACACGAGGCGTACCAGGCGGTGACACTTTTTTAACAGCTTTTCCCCCTCATTATGTCACATCATCCACACAGAGAAAACGGTGAAATACAGTTTAGTTAATAAACCCCATGAAAGTGCAGTATTTATTGGAAAGACTTAGTCAAGAAAACAAGTGAGATGCGAGGCCAGCTGGAGGATAGGCAGAGCTAGATGGTGGGTCTCTAGGTGATTTAAATTGGTGCAGTGAGTCCAGTGGAACGCTACAAACCAATATGATCAACAGCTGCCCAATATGTTTTAACTCCATTTTGAGCGTAATACGCTCAGTTTCAGTCGTCATGGTTTCCTGTACAGAAACAAGCATAGAAATCGGACTGCCAACTTGTAGGAGTTGTAGGTAGAATATTGCAGAGCTACGCAGAAACACCAAAGAACACTTGTGTGGTGCTCACAACGACTCGGGCGACTAGGGCGTAGCAACAGCGAAGTTTCAACGCAGACGTATAAACCAGGCTTGAGCTTGCAGCCCCTCTTAATTTGCTCTTTCTTCAGAACTACATCTTCTTTTATATGTCATTTGTTTTGATAGGATTTAATATTTTTTCCATGCTCTAACTGAAGGGCTAAGCAAGCTCCTGCATGAATACATCAGTATGGATCAACTTTTTATCAAATCCATCCTTTGATGTAGAATAATCAATGCAGGTGAGAGGCGTGCTGCAGCACAGACTGTATACAATATTTATGTGCAGTCTATAGGCTGCAGCATCGAGCCACTCTGCTTTTTGAGGTTGTTCGGTATGTCAGGACACGAAGGTCAGCACAGTAAGCGTAAACATCTCTACTGAGCTTCAAGGGAGTCCTCAACATAACGATTCTATAGAAATGAAGGTAATGCTTTTTCTCTATTCTCTATTGTGACCCTTCCCTTTTATTCAACGCATCTCAGCCCTTTGCCTCCACTTGTTTCTGCCATTTTCTGCATTCAGAATCGCATATACTGACAATCCACATTGGTCTATAATAATTAATAGTGAGGAAAACATGATTGTACCGAATAAAATGACCAAACTAACAATGAGTGTTAGATGTTTTACTATAAAGACACCTGATGGCCTCATGAGTAAAAGTCTATTTTTTCTTTATTTTAGGGGAATATGAATGTGCAAAAGTTGAGGGCAATCCTTTCCCGTTATAATCTAAGACAGTCTTTACATACACTCATGCGCATACACACATGTACACTGTCAATCCTGCATACCCATATGTACACGACCACACCCAGTTGAAGAACACTAACTGTAAAAACTTTCTGTTGTGGAGGATTCAAACATACATTTAAAAAGTCTCTACATGGTTATGCTAAACTTCTTTTTCTCATTCCTTTTAAAAACGCAAGTTTCATTTCTTAAAAAGTTAGGCTTTGAATGAAGATAGATGGATCCCAGTGGATCAGCATGCAGGAAATGACAAGTGACTGTTCTCCTCCTTGGCTTCTTATAAAGTTGTATTTTGAAGTGCAATTAAGAGAAGATAGAAGAGCATATTTAGTTTCCCCTGGTGAGGCGAAAGAAAATTAAAAACAGGAGTCGAATTTCTCTTGAGAGGTGGATGCGAGTCCTTATCTTGTTGGTGAAGGACTGAAGTTTCTATGCTTTAATTTCAGAGTAAATTAGAGGTAAAGTCAGGAATTAACACTCAGAATAATGAGTTCCTGTTTTTTGAAGGTCATCATTTGTTCTCTGATTCTGCTTTTGGATCATTTTAACACAATCTGAGGATAAATTATGAATTTTGCAATTATTACTTTTCAGTTTGTTGGCTCAGTAATTGTTTTTTCACAGGCTACAACAAAAGACAGGAAATGCTGGAGGAGAGAGCGGGGGATGATGACAATGCAGCAAAGGGTTCAGGCCAAGGGTCATGCACAATGACACATTGAAAGAAAATATTGTGTTTTCTCCTTCCTGATTATCATTTCAATAAAAAAAAAGAGCAATTGTAAAGGCTATCACAGTTGTTCCAGGATATACTGTAGGGTGTATTAGAAGTGTACAAAGATGACGTCCATGTGATATCACCCATGAGCGTGTTGGCAGCCGTTTGTAAGCCTAGAGATCGGCATTTTGGCCCTCGCCATCTTGTTTTTTGGACCAAGAAGTGACCATATTTGGACAGGAGGCTGAAGCTGCAGAGGAGCAAGGAGTTAAAGCAACATGTAGGAATTTACAGTAGCTTGGTGCGCTGTAGTGTTGTAAGACAAACAGTGCTGTTACGCCCCCCCCCCCCCCGTTAGACAACGTGCATTAGATGACAGAGGGTGGCGTAGCCGACAAAAACGCTGTGAGAAGCCGAGGAACCATGTTGACTGACAAGATTCTGTAATATTAACAGATTTTGCGGCAATATGACTCTTTTAGCGTATTCACCCTGTTGCTTGCAGACTGTTTGCATGTGGAGTAACTGCTGCCATGATGTCTATATGCTGTGGCTAAATGGCTACACCGGAGAAAGTCCTGATAGCTTGTTTGGAAGGTTCCAAGCTTATATAGCTAACCTGAAGATCGACAAGCAAAGAGAATACTTTTTGTTGTAGGATGGATTTACGTATTTACTTTTACACAGAATTGAGACATAATAATCACCATCCTCTTCCTCTTGGCTTCAGCCGTTGTATCCAAACAGTCCAGAGACGGGCTAAGTGGCTTCTCTTTAAAACTGCAGGCTGGAGTGTGCACTAGTTTCATAAAGTCGTACAGCTGTGCACACTTCTTGCGAGATGACCTCGACCCGCTGCCAAAGATAGTCCAGTTAGTGTACATGGAAAAGACACCATTCTCCCTGAAACTACTATTTTCAGGTGGAAAAGTTACATATTGTTGCTTTAAAGTACATAAATAAAAAATTTAACATTGCCTTAAGACCTGTAAGACCTACCACATTTTGCAAGAAGCTTGATTTTGGTTTTTGCAGGAGCTGTATTATGCACCAATTTTGGCATTTGGGCTTCAACATAAGTTTCTGTTTGAATTGCTTAAAACATTATTTCCAGTCTTTTTAAGCTTTCTGCTCAGAGTTGGACTAAATTACAATTTAAACAAGGAGACAGACTTAAAGCATGTTCAGACCTGACGTGTAGTCTGCTCCATTTACCTCCAAACCTGTGAGCATGTCAGAAATTCAAATAGCAACATCGTACTTCAATAACGAGAGGAGGGATGGGATTGAGAGCTCTCATTGCTTTTAGTCTGGCAGCCTGGATTCAGACGACACAGTCAAAAGGTTCAAACAGCTTCGAACACCTTCATGGTCTTCCGTGAAAATACGATTCTGCCTCCATCTCGCTGCATTCTGTCTCAGACTATTGTGTTTTGACATGGCCTTTATGTACTGGTTGTCTGGTGCAGTCTGCCTGTCTGAACCGTCTACAGCGATGAATGAAGCCGAGCTCTGCCTCACAGAAAGACAATATGGACCATCTGGAAATGTTTTTTATCTTCATAATGTAATGAAGTGAATTCATTTGACACCAATCATTACCTCGTTACTCCCCCTCTCATAATGAAGCCTCTAACGGGAAACAATTCAGGACAAAACCAACAAATCTGCAATCTTCCTGCGCATGACTGTGTAAAATCTTTCACATCGACTTCAATAGGATTTTTTTCCCTGCCACAGCACTCTAGTTAATTCTCTGCGTGAAATCGGGGTGAGCTGATGTGTGAACGCAGCAGGAAATATTCAGGAAAATTCACTGAGGGAGTGGTTAGGGGGTGATGACTTTTGTATCCTGAGACTAACACATGACTGTAGACCAGGGAGGGGCAACTTTGGTCACAGCAAGGAGCCACATTCATTCAATTCTCAGAAACAGAGGGCCAAATTGTAGAATACAAAAATGATTACAGTCAATTATGTCTCAAATTTAACTCAACATACACCAGTGATCATATATTATTATGGACATATTTCTGGTTTTCATGATTTTATGGCAGATTTTGACATTAATTTATATGTACAAATTGACCTGAGGGCTACGTTGAGGGTTGATGGGGGCCGCCAGTTGCCCACCCCTACTGTAGACTATGCACCTGACCGGTACGTTCTCTATGCACGTAATGGAGCGGCTTCATTAGTTTTCCGCTTGCTGTGAAGATGTAGCACTTCATGTAGCACTGATATACTTTGATACAAAGGCAAAATGTGTCATCATAGTGTGGCACTCTGTTGTGTTGTCTACCGCTTCCACATCATTCTTTCTACATCATCACAACCTGTCATGGATCTTTTCCTTTACCCCCGAGATAAACCCTGCTACTAATTCCATGCTGCACGTATGGATGTTGTCAGTTTTATGTAAAATCACATCATGATTCCTGACCTTAAGAAACATCTGTTTGGAGAATTCAAGGCCACTCTAACTCCCACAGAGCTTCTGTTTTCCCTCCGCTGCTCCTGTAGTTGTTTTTAACACTTGGAACACGTTTTGTGCTGCGTGTGAGGTCGCAGCTCTTCTTCTTTGGTGCTGTGCAGTATGTGGGTTGACCTAGAGGAGCCTGCGCGTTGCACCCCCTGCGAAGACAATCTGTTTTTAGTCGCTTTCACACCTGATGATTGTCGACGCGCACTTGTTTCTCGCACTCCTTTAACATTCATTTCCTCAACGCCCCCGAGGCTGCAGGTGAACTGGGAGGTGTGAAACCTTTATTAAGAGGAATACAAGCAGAAAGCAATGCCTTGGCTGTGTGTTAACTTGATGAATAATGCACAACAAAACATTACGTGTGCACATGCACAATGATGTGTAGCAGAAGGAGACAAGTTATTTCCCCTGACTCCTCTTCTTTATTAATGAGGAAAGCTTCAGAGTCATGGATGTCACTAATTCAGGAATGATTCACCTCCCGACTCTTGAGGAACAAAACATGTGTGTTTGTGTGTGCAGCCTTCAGATGAGTCAGAAGAAGAAATGTGCACTTTCTCCTTTTGTGTTTCCACAATAATAAAAGTCATTGTGCACCACACAAGCAATACAGCTTTGGTGTTACAGCACTGAAATCTGATCAAACATGGCTGATTTACATTTCAGAAATAACACAGCTAATGAGTGATGAAGAAAAACATTAGAAATGTGTAAAAAAAAAAAAAAAAAAAAAAAAGGATCTCTTACAGTGTTTCCCTGTCTGTGAGTCTCCAGCTGATTCATAGACGAAATAATCAAAGCTGGCTTTGACTGAAAGCCTCTTTGTTTATCTTCAGCTCTGTGATGCCTCCTGCTATAATCTTGAAAGTTTATTTGCTACCATCTCACCAAATCTCCAACCTGCAGCCTCCTCCCCTGTGTAGGACTGAGTAGGTGGTTTCAAAGAAGTCCCACTTTTTTTCTGCAGCACTCACTGCGCTCTGCTTGTGTTTCTGTAGCTTTGAGAGTGGAGGGAGTCATGGACAAAAGCCAGATACTCTCAGATGGAATAGGATGTAGAATACAAGCAGGGCTGTGTGGAGAGCCAAAACATTTCAAAACTTTTTTTTGCATTTCTTATGTTGGAAACAGGCTTTTTTGTTGATAGTTATTTCTGCATCCTTTTGCCTGTTCATGCCATTAAATGACCCGTAAACATGGTTTATTATGGTTTGAATACAATGGATATGTGACATGCTCGAGACTTATAATAAATCTTTATTGGGACCCACTGTACAGATACAGAGTCTCAGAGATTGAAAAAGCATTCAAGTCTTATTTTGCATGGAGATTTTGGCGAGAAGGTGCAAGGATACAGAAAAGGGTTGCAGGGTCAGAGCTTCCAGAGTTTTCAAAGTCAAAGGCTGAGTTTGAGGTCCTGGAACGTGTTGCCGTCCTGGACCTGGTCATTGGATTACATAAAATATCGACACAAGGAGAGACCATAGACTGTACAAAACATGGACAAAGTGTCGGTGATCTGACCCGTTTGAGAAGAGGCGCTTTGAAGCCACCAATTTGAATAGCGAGCATATGGGGTTAAGAAAGATGTTAAGCTAACTTTATCTAAAGCATTACCTCGCAACAAATATTAGCCTTCATTTACCATTCTTTGTGCAACTTCAAATGTCGAACGAAGTTATTGCATCGGTAATCCTCGGCCCCCACATATTGCATACTGCGATCATATTATTTGTACGCTGACAAAAAATGTGTGCAGCTGGTGTTAGCTTGCGTCTCATTCAACAGCTCTGGCTATTCAACATCCTAACACACGTCTTCATGGGTTGTTCTAAAACCTGAATGGATGTTTTCAGATGCTTCAAAGAAGGTGGATTCTGGGGGACGAGGTGTCCTCTTGCTGGGATTGAATGATATTGTCAGCGTTAGTTGATTCAGGTAGTGAAGGGACGTATATTGAGTTGTGGCACTTTTTAAATT